>NC_135363.1:20665833-21301666 GCF_051622035.1 Arctopsyche grandis | reverse complement strand
GAAGGTTGGGAATCCCTAATTTAAGACATTTTAAGCAGGCTAAAAAATTGATGTTGTCATGAAAAAATAGCGTGAAGGAAATTCTCTTCAGTACTTTCTTGCAATTGACCAAGGTGCCGATTTATCGACCCCATTAGTATATGCGAAGAATCTCAGGGAGCCCCTGTTTTTGTACACCTTTTGACGCTATACATTTTTACTTTATTTTATTTAGTATCGGCGAAAATGATTAAATTTAAAGCTGTCTTAACTGCATTTTGAACATCTGGGGATAACCAGATATCGGTTTTCAAATATTGTATTCTATGACAGCTAAAACACTCCGCAGCAATTTGTTGCGCCGCGCCATAAAGCAAGGGACTGGAACACCAGTGGCTTGCAGGATAAAACAACATAGTTTATTTTTAGAATTTTTGAACTTCTTTGTTAACATTTAATTATATTATTTAGTATTACTTCAAAAATGGTTCAGCATTCAAACTCAAACTATTTTGATAACTAAACTTTTGTATTCATTCATCTTTATTTTCATTTATTTGCTACACATAAATATTACTTATTGCACTAAAAATCATGGAGATGACATTAGCTGAAATAAATAATAAAATTGAATATTAGCTGAAATAAATAATAAGAGACTTTTTTCGAAAAATTCCTTGGGATTTTTCGCAGATAAGTACCTCGCAAAATAGCTTGGGATTAAAAGGGTTAGAAAATTCAAACTATCATGGTCATTGAAGACGGTCAGCTAAAAATGTGCAATAATGAAAAACCGACTGCGAATTCTAGGAGGTACAATTTTTAAAAGCTTTTATTTAGATTTTTACAAGCTTTCATTTGAATCTATCAATGAAATGCAATATGTATATGAACGTGTGTCACCCATATGTTTATTTCTATCATTACTAGTTTCAACTCCATTGGAAATTTCCATCAACGTGTCGAGAATGCTGCTTCAACGTGAATCGGACTTTACATTTCTAACTTATCCTTTTATCTTTCCACTTATAAAAATCACAACTACATGTGTATTTCTTCTTGAAAAGAGAACGTCTTGAGAAGTTGTCGAATTACTAGATTTCTTCTATTTTTCAATGACAGTTTGATTCTGTCCTTTCACCGGATTTCTTTCGCCTCTATTGCATTCTTTTGCCAAGCGCCACCTTTCGCACGAGATTCGTCTCAAGTTTTCGATTAAGACGACATCGTACTCTTATCGCTAATGAATTTGTTACAGTAATAATAATTTACACGAGCGCACAAAATGTATTATAAGTTCATTATCGTTAAAAATACCAGTATTTATAATACACTCGGTCGCCGAATTAAATCAAACGTTGATGAATTGAACTGTAATTTTACACAATAATAAAAACTGTCGTATTTATTTCGTAATTACGACGCTCATAATCGAAGTGTGTAGAGTGACATTTGAAGTACACATGTTACAGATACACAATTTCATTTTTTTTTTTGTCAGACACGTGCATATGTATGTGGCATTCTTGTCGTCGAGTGAGCGAAGCATTTGTACAATATGACTTTTATAATGTACATGAATACTCATTCGAAGTATGTAGTACTGAGTATACGTTCTAATAGCTTATAATATTTGAAGATTCCTTATACTGTGTTCAAATCATTAAGGAATTGATAGCGTATAGGAGAATTATGTAGATATATAAAACACATTTCATATACATAAAGCTAAATGTATGTAGATTTTTGCACAAATATAAAAGGTAACATATGTATGTAATTTAGAATGTTGAAGTTTCTATTATGTATGCAAAATTAACTTAATTTTGAAAACTTTTTCAATTTGTGTAATTCTTTTATATTGGCTTGAAAGTTGCTTGTTGGTTTTTTTTTTTTTGGAGTATACAATTTAGGAAGACGTACAAGAAAGTACTGTGACGCAATCGTTTGAATCTTATATAAAAAAAAAAACGTCAAACTTGCTGGCGATGACACCACAAGCATGTTCTTTTGGAATAATGTTATTATTACATAAAATATATAATTTTGTCGACAATTAAATTCCTCGATGTTACATTTATATTATTTGATGATGTTGTGCGTGTTTATAGACTAGTTAGATGGACTATAAATTTTGCTTCTACTTTTATGAAATTTTTATCTGAAATGAGAAAAGGTCTCTACGACTAAAATATATATATATTTTATATATTGAAATAGAATCTTTATATTATAAATTAGTCAAAAATAGTATTAACATAATGAATATTTATTTGAAATTGTAAGTTTGTCGTATCACAGTCGAACCGACTATACGAAAAAGAAAAAGAAAAATGAGCCGCCTACTGGCCGTTACTTTTGTTATTGTTTTGATTTAAATGACAATAATTGTCAGTTGTTTTGGTTTGAAATTCGTGAATTACCTGAGTCTGTCGACGACGGCCTGCCTCTTGGGGGTGACCAGTTCGTGCTGAGGGCCCGCCAAGGGGGCGACGACGGCCGTGGGGGGCGCAGAGGGCGCGGGGGGCGCCACGGGGGGCGGCGGCGCGGGCGCCCGCAGCAGCCCGGCCGCCTCCAAGCCCGCCAGCTCCACCGCGCCTCCCTAACGGTGACGGCACGAGCTCGAGTCGGAGACGCGGCCCGAATTACACATTACTGATCCTGATACTGATACTGATACTGATACTGAACTGCTGCGAAACGACGCGCGCCAAAATTCGAACGGTCGAGCTGTCAGAGCGATTTGATTCGCTCTTTCCGATCGATCGTCGGGACGAGGATGGTCGGGCCGGGCCGGCTTGCCGCAACAGTGTGACAGGAGACGAGCGACAGGCGACGGGCGAAAGGACTCTGCGTTTCGAGTGACGAGTGACGAGCAAACGTCAAATGGCCAACAACAACAAGATAAGGAGAAGCGCACGCGACGAGGCACGCAACCGACCGACGCGAAGGCCGCACGCGACTGACGCGCCGGCCGAGGGGGCCATCTTATTCTTACCACTGGCAGCACTGTCTAACGTACGTCGGACGTCAATGAAAATTCTACCTTGTATGGCCACACTGAGAATAATCAATTACATGAAAAATACGGGTCTACCTCACGGGACCGAAAGTGAAAAGCCCGAAAAGGTAAATATCGGAAGGCAAAGATCGAAAATCGAAAGATCAAAAAAAAAGGTTACATAGTAAACAGCACTATGTATATACATATAATATATATGAGTGGCATGCGGTGAAATTATCTCTCTTTTTGTCACACAGCCTTGTTTAATGTGCGCGCGCAGGATACGGGAGGAAAAGCCTATTCCTCTTGTTCCTGTTGTATCCTGCTCGCGCAAATTAAGTGAGGATGTACGACGGGGGGAGAGAGACTTTTACCGCACGCCACTGATATATATACTAACCGTTTTTCATATGTATGCATGGTAAACGAACATTTTCGACTTTTTAACATTCGGTACGGTGACGGCCACTCGAAAAATACCTACTCTTATGTCAACTTATCCATTTAATCAATATTTATACGCTACATTATTTCTGTGTAAGAATTAAAGTCAGATAATCGAAATTGGCTGTTTTATTATTTTTTTACAATGCATTATTAAAAATTAAAATAAAATTGAAGGAATCAATTACAAAATGAACATTTCATATCCATTCGACTGCCGTATAAATAAAT
Organism: Arctopsyche grandis; assembly: GCF_051622035.1. Taxonomy (NCBI): domain Eukaryota; kingdom Metazoa; phylum Arthropoda; class Insecta; order Trichoptera; family Hydropsychidae; genus Arctopsyche; species Arctopsyche grandis. The sequence continues at coordinate 21,298,008 of NC_135363.1, read as the reverse complement.
TGGCTTCTCATTTCTTCGCCGTTATAACAAAAAAATATGAATTGGTTGTTATTCATTGCGTTATTGCCGTTTTAACTGTCAAAAGACTTCGTTTATGTTTTTGTAGTTGCACAATCGATTGAAGATTGAAAGAACTAAATTCTGACGCTCATACCGACACATTATATTTTGATTATTTACCTTTAATAAATTTGAATAAATGTAAAATATACACGACACATTTGAATAACGTTCCTTTTAAATAATCACCAATAATGAGCAATTGAATTAGTGGCACGTTTTCTTTTTAGTAAAACTACGAATAAAATGCTCTTATTTTGGAAATATCTTTCGTATAATTTTTTATACACTTTTATACCTTCTTTACCGTGTAATATGTATGGAGGTTTTTGCCTATTATTTATTGTTAAAATTTTCTAGATATGGTATTTGCCTAACGACATCTTTCGATAATAAAAACAAACTAAAAAAATAAAATTATTTACATCGATTTTAAAATATGTTTATTCATGAAAATATTAACACATTTTTTAACAAAATTATAAAAATATGACTAAACACACAAATGCACACGTTATAGCCTAACCTATTCTAATCTTATACTAAGTCAACAAAATGGCAAATAAGACGATGTCTTATTCGTATGTAATTAAAATGAAGTGCTATGTGCACGCTAAAAATTGAATTTCATGTACCTCAAATCAACTTGTCAATTTATTCAAAAATATTTTTTTGATTGTGAAAGTCGTGCAATGATGCAATCACTCGATTGTTATTTGGCGTAAAATCACCACATAATCGAATCTGCTTGTAATTTTAAAATATAATCTGAAAATGATTGAATTCTATTTGTAAGTGAAATTGCATCATTAGCCAACTTTCATGCAAAATCATCGTGTTTTGTCGTATAGCTTTGAGGATTCTTAGAACGTGGACTGTAAAAACTGTCCGGATAAATGTATGAATCTGCGGGATTTCTCTCGGATATACCCAATTTGTTGTGATAGTGGTTTTCGTTAATTTTGTTATTGATCGGTTTGATCACAAATGATCCTGATTCGTTTCTTTGTTTTTTCAACCTCATACAGGAATATATTACACTGAAAAGTACTCCGAATTCGATCAAAGCCAAAATGAGTATTATGGCTAAAAATCCTATATATTGTTGTTGATACCATATTTCAACCTTCGTCAGACAACCCTGAAAATAAAATTTAATATTGTAGTAAATTTATTATAAACAACTGTGTTGATTCGATTTTGATTCAACGAAACTACCTGACGGTGTCTGAAAGAGGTGAAATGTTCAGGAAGTAACTCTTGGCAAATCGTCTCATTGATCGGCTTTGGGTCTAAATATGAAACGTTATCAATATTCTGTACACAGCATGTGAGTGGCACGATTAAATCACGTGGACCTAAACGTCTCAATTGCCATAAGGACATATCGTAATTCCTTCCATCAGTCATCCCACAACATTCAAACTATAATTTACAAAAATAATTAGAAAAACTCTTATTTTAGAAATTGTTTACATATGTATATGAAACGTTTACCGTAGTTTGTGCTAAATCCATAGCAGCTGTAAATTGTTCTTGTCCTGGTACTCCATAAGCTGCTTGCAATACACCTACAGCTCCACCTCTGGCTCCCTGAAGACCGATACATCCTGGCCAAGCGACTACGACCACACACGCTGCGCCTTGACTAACCATAGCTATCAAAACCATCAGAAAATACTGAAAATAAATAAAACATCGATTGTATTATAGCACATTTAAGTACAATAAACAATACAATATGAACCTTACAAATGTGAGGACACAATAGCCCCGGGAATATGTTGCCCAACAACCGATAGCTCCACTGGCAGCCATGAATATTCCAGCACCAACAATGGCGAGAGCAGCATAGTAAAACGGAGGCTGTGGTGATTCACTCGTCGACGATGTCAATAGTCGAGATAAAAGTATTCGAGGAGAGTCGCATAATATGAAGAATCCTAGTATAAGTAAAACCAATCCACATACCTAAAAGAACGAATCATATTAATTATTTATAAAATCTTATATATACCTTGTAAAAGTATTAAACACCAAAATAAATATAATATAACTTTACAAACAAAAGGTCGTTTCTTTTTTGTATAAACAAATAAAAAAAATTACTATATTTAATGATATTACAGACTTAATAACACAATAAAATATAATAAGCAATATTTTAACTAGTACTTACATCTTCTTAATATATAATTTCGAAAGAGACTTTGTATGTTTGTTCGGTTCGTAAAATCCGTGACGTCACCGGACAAATGAATATTCAAATAAATTTAAATAAAATAAAACTATTCAAATAAATTTAATAAAATGTTTACTATTAGATTAGCCATGTTTAAGCGGTTCATATTACAAAAGCCGAGCGAAGCCGGGTAAAACCACTAGTACTACATAAATTGATAGCGATTTGGATCTTAAAATTTAAGTTTTCAATTAATAAGTTGTAAATCAATTAGTATTTTATCATTATTGTGGACATATGAGGTTCCAATTATCGTTATTTGTAAATCCAAATACTCTATTACTTTAAACTGACTCAAAAACTGGTTTCTTCCGTTTCACAAAAGTAAATATGATAAACATGTTTGATTTGGTAATCATTTTTTGTTACAACCAGGTGATTTAAAAAAACGTAAAGGAGTTTTGTAAAAATCCAAACTCAAGTGTTACATTGTAAAAGATAAGCAATTTATGTTTGTTTTTAGCACGTATATGTATGTACATATGTACATAGTTATTAATACATTAATAAAATCAATACAATAGAATAATACTCACTAGGAATACAACATTGAAGAATCCTAACAAAACTTTGGAACTAAAAATGCTTTTGCAACTCATTTTAATAGCAAATAAATAATAATCTAATGGATATTTTAGTATTATTTAAACACAATGAAAATATTAGATTGCACGTAATATATGATGATTAATATATCGTGTAATATGGTACCATTCACTTCCTTACAAGATGCAATTGAGTTAAAATTATCGAAATTTTTACATTACATTTATGTGATGCGTTTCCGTAGACGCACAAAACACTGTTTTACAGATCGGAATACACAACAGTATAATTTGAAATCATAATAGGAAGGAAGTGTGCCGGCGTAAATAGAAACATCGCGGTACAATGAGCACTATGTAGATGCGGTCACTCTGCGCACACAATAGATGATGCTGAATCAGTTGCCGGTGATCAACTACCAGTTAACATTAGAAGAAAAATAACGTTCGACTATGAATCGTTAATTTAAACGATCGATTTCAGCGTGGGTATGTTCAGACAGGTAGACGAGTAGACTGTGGAACGCGAGCAGGTGTAGTGATGTTTTGGTCAGTCGGACCAAATGGTCAGGGGAGACACGCTCCGGCGAACATGAAGGGTGACTAATTATATAGGAGCTGTTGAATATATTACACACATCAGAGTGCACAAATTCCACATCGAGATGAACATTTCGTTATACAGTTATAACGTAATTTACTTACGATTGATATCACAGTTATCCGAAGAAAAAGAATCGCCGACAGCACTATAATTATAAATTGAAGGCCTACATTTAATTCGTAGTTGTGGATACGTAATCAAAAATTTCAGACAAATTGTATTGTGATTGATGATTACTTTGGACGACTTTTCAATTGATTTTATTGTTTTTCAGAATGCAAAAATGAAGATAGGAAGTAAATCTAAAAATAAATGAACGATGAATAAATACGGGTTTGAAGGTTAATTTTGGACTTTTAGTATCAAATATGTAAAAAATAATTTCCTATATATTAATAATTAACAATTTTATAGGGAAATTAATACTCCGAGAATTTTTTTTTATTTTTTATTATAAATATACATGTGTATGTAGATATGATTTTAAAATGCATCATATATTGAATCAAAATTCCAAGTTTCGCCGTTTCGAACTGCCACAGCTTAGAAGTGAACCATCGTCTTGTTCCCTTTCACTTGACTCTTGCAGTTCTAAATCGGAATGACAAAAAAAGTTTATTATATTAATAAAACTATGAAAATTTGAGACAATTATTTTTCTAAATCATAAATTAACGATAAAAACTTTACCGGGTGGAAGATGAAGTTTTTCTATTAAGAATTTCCTTCGTCTGAGTTTGAATGCCAGGTCCAATGTTGGAGGTATGTACGGGGCTAAGGTATTCATCGATAGTAGTTTCGGCATATAAAAAAGGCCATGATAGTCCCGAAGTACCGCATTTGATTCGCGATCTGTTCCAGCAAATGCGTCTAATCTCACCGATCCATCAACCAGGTGACGTATGCGGGCCATAACATCAGAATTCTAAAATACGCCAAAAAATTATAAGAATAAAAAATTCGTTTTATATTTACACTTTGATACATTGCAGTCAAACCTGAAATATAAGTGTTGGTATGGTTAAAAATACGACACAATATGTGGATCTAAGAAGCGATCTAAGACAATATAAGAATTGGATCAAATGTTTTCCTTCATCTTCTTTATTATCATTGAAATTGTGGTTTTCGTGACTTTGCCATGCGGGAGATCCCAACGATTGTATACCAATCCTTAATATGTTTTTATTTTCACCTTTATCCGTTTTCTTGAAACCATCTTCAATTTGATTTTTAATATAATTTATAAGATTCTTATATGCGGAATTTCCTGGACCTATAAAATAGATTCTTAGTAATTTCTTAAAGAGTGTACATTTGATTGGCTTGATAGAGTTCAAAAAAGTACAACTTACAATTCGAATCAAGGGACTTGTATTTCCAAAGACTTTTATCAATAGATTTTAATACATCTTTATCGAGAGGTTTGCTAATATCAAAGTAATGGCCAAACTGTAATCCGGAACTTAAAGTTGATTGAACTGGAGTTAGATCATTATAACGCCACGCTATTTTCATGTCATGTTCCATTTCATTGTCTGGTTTAGAGGTAGTTTCTGTTTCCATATTTGTGGGGGATGGCAATTCACAGAGCTATATAATAAATACAATGTTAATTACACAAAATAATCGTTTAATATATTTAATTTCAGTCATTTATACACACTAGTTTTTCTGGATCATTGTCCAAAGTTGCTAGTAATAATTTATGATTACAAACGATTCCTTCGGATAAATAATATTTGAACATAACATTAGAATATTTTGCAAAGTCATCTTCCTCTGAAAACATAAAAAAAAATATGTTTTGACAAGAGCTTTATATAAAAATAATAATAAACGTCTAAGACACGCTTACCAATTAGAAAAACACTTCCAACAGAAATGCCGCCACCTAAAATTATAAGATTGTTATTGTAGGTAGAATAATATGATGACAATGAGGTAACTAATAGAATTGAATAAGCCGATAGGCTACTTTTTTTCTAGAGTAGGCTCACGGAAATCTGAACTTTGTGTATTGAACAATAATTATTATTATTGTATGAAACTTTGAAAAGTTAAAAATAATCAAAAAGCAATAATTTACTTTGGTTGTCAACATGTGTATACAACATATAATAATGATGATCAAAATACAACATATAATACCCCTAGTTTAATTTACAAACCAATAACATGATCAAGCGATGGAATTCCAGATGATACTAGTAATTGAGAATTTTGAAGAGATGTTTTAGTTCCAGGTATTTTGGGGTTAGATTTCCTTGGCACGTTCATGCTGACACCTGACAGCTACAAGCAAAACACGTCTGACGACCGAAAGCATAAATTAAGTGGCCATGTCAGTTATAAAACTTGTAAACATAATTATAAGAAAAATATGATTAACTCGGAGGAAACACTGCTGTAGTTCAGAGCATCACAAAGTGAGTGCCCGGCCCTTTTTGTACCGTGGGCCCCACTTTGATCTTACGCGTGCGAGCGAGATCGCGTGTGAGGGAGAAAACCGATGTTAGTTAGCGTTTTGCCACCTATATATGGACTAGCTAGCGACTGCCGATGAAGTACATATGTATGTTACGTGGTTCTGCTGTAGTATCCAGCTGTGGTGGCTATATGAGTTGGATACGGGAAATATTGTAAGTAATGTTTACTGTGTCTAAGGCCCCATTGGCTAATTGGTAGTTTATTGTTTTAGCGTACTTTAAGATTTGACCGATTTAAGTTGGCGTCACTGCATATCTGTATTACTCACGCACACATACTCATTCATAGTTTCACGTACCATATCCATTAAAGGTTTGTTCATACCTAGTCAGCACGTACCGACTTCAGCAGGTATCCGGCCGTACGAAAAGTATTCTTTGGTACATTTTGTATGGGTATATTCATACCAACTGTCACGTTTACGCCACTGCAGGCTTACAGCAGTACCCGACATTTCCTGTTCATACCTTACAGCAACATCCGTCAACGTATCGTATCCGTTTTTTTGTCCATCGTGGAAATATACACGCGAATTACGTGCCATGAGTCTGCCGCTTTGCTGTTTTGGACCAATTATCGATAGTGACAGTTGACAGCTGTTCAATCTTTCGACATGGTTTTGGCGCAAATATTTAAAAAAAATTTAAATTTTTACGGAAATATTTAAAAAAAATTTGTCCATCAGCCACAAGCTCCTTATACAGTGTCCAAAACTCTCTTTCGGTTTTTCTATTTTTTAACATGGGATGCACATCAAAACGCCTCCGTGCTTTTTTATTGCCTTCTTGAGCTTCTTCTTCCAACAAAAACGCGATTATACATAATTTTTCGTTCGATAAACGCCGAAACATTTTTGCTGACTTGTATTCTGACGCGTAGCTACGAATGCACGTGTATGTATTCATATTGTAAGTACTCGACAATATGACGTAAGTGTACAGACTCCAGGGATGTTCAAATCGAGAGCACCCCCGAAGTCGATTTGTGAGATAGCTCGTGGTAAGCTTGGGCGGGGCTGGTTTCCTCAAGGTGCCTTCCTTCGTCGTCGGTGGTCTGGTCTCTGCTGATGTCGGCTGCTCTGCTCTGTCCCTTTCTCCTTCGTAGTGTGCGTGGGATGCGTGATGTGGAAAAAAGGAGGGAAATTGTAAACCAATGAAAACAGGGCGTAAATCTGATCACAATGATTATATTTCCACGTTGAATGTACATAGAGCAAACAGGGGAAAGAGGGGGGGGGGAGTCAACAAAGAAACCACGCGTGCTTTTTGTGGTTAGCCACGCGTAGCTGAGTTGTCTGCCTTCTGGACGAATACAGACCAGTCTTCCTGTGGCACACACCGGACGGATACTGGAGCTGGTCTCCAAGTATCGTCACAACCCTCACCAGCCTCTAGCTGGTGATTTCGGTGGCGAGGTGGGCCCCGTAAACACCGGAGTGTTTACGCGCCAAACCGTAATCAAGAACTGTCAGTTTGTGGGCCAATCACTGTCTCAGGGTGGCCAGCACAAAAAATATATCGGCCGAATCGTGGGTCGTAAGGCCACGAAAGCCGATCATCAGACATAGTCTGAACATACTCCTCCCGTTGGAATCCAGAGGATCGGATTCCAAAACAAATGAATTAATAGTGCAAAAGAGACTAATGAGCTACACAATAAACAAACAAATTATAAATTCACAATACAAAGCAGTAGAAACGACCAGTCATCAAACGAGTAAAATTAGTCCACCTTTCTTTTTGTTCAATATGTGTGAAATTCGAGTTTTTTTTTCAAAATAATATTTTTCAAACCCTATTATCAGAGATTAAAATATTAAAGTGCGCAATCCCGTCTTCATACTATAGAAATGAAACGCGCACATATGCACGCCCCGGCGCCTGGACAAAAATACAAAACGCGCACATATGCGCGCCCCGTGCTCCACGTGTTAAGACTAAAAAAGGCATATTGCCTGAACCTTTTGTAAAATTTAAAAAATTCGAATTAAATAAAAATAAATTATTATTATATGTATATTTATGAATTATTAAAAATTATAGGGATTGCACTAAGGCGACGGTTCGGTTATTATTCCACACAAAGCGATCTCGCACCCGAAAACTCCATCCATATTGATTAAAAATTTGGAATCAGTATACAATGGCATCTCAATTTTCACTATTAATTAAATTTTTTCGCCTTTGGTGAACAAAATAGTGTAACGTAGGAACACTTTTGGAGAATGCCGGACCTGTTCGAAAACACAGCTACCCACCTTTAAAATTAGTGGACTGACGCTTAAGCAAGTGGCGGTTTCATGTGAACCTCCCGAGGTGTAGAATAAATGCTGTGAAGCGAATTTGGCTCCTTAGCCTACTCTTACACAATAGTTTAAATTTTCTGGGATTGTACACATGTTTACGTTGGCCGATTCATCATACATACAAAACTTATCTTTTTGGACACCAGCCATCGGCAATGTAACTGTGAAATATTTTTGGCAAATCAATCATTTAGCGCACTCAATAAAACTTAAATTGGTGGGTACTTTACATATTATGTAAATGTTATTCTTGCAGTACTTTTATGACAATTAAAGTAATAATAAATTCGGTCTAAGTATTTAGCCCTCTTAACCCAGGAATTTTTTATGTAAATAAAATTTATTTAAGAATACTTGAGAAAGGCGGCATAGCTGATGAACCCAAAATTGATTCATAGATAATTTTATAATTCCATAGACTAACAATTGACCCGAAAATAAGTACTGGGAATATCAAATGAGTAGCTGCACTAATAAATCAAATTCATTACATCAACCTTAGTAGCAATCCATTTCAGAACATGTATATACAGTAAGCAACTGAAATAAAACAAACTTGACTACCATCAGGCCCCGATCCAGCTTTTTCGTCGCTCTTTATATATTACTTTAAAACATGATTCTTTGTAGGTAATTTAAAAAGCAAAGCCTTATTAGAAGGATAAAGATAGCAGAAAAAATATACTAACTCACCCCAATTTTGGAACAACGGGTTTACAATTTATATACATATATATAAATATATATATATATGTATTTCGATAGTCTTTTCTCTTTACCTGCTATGAAATCGACTGTAACCTTTTCAAAGTTGTAACTGTCGAATTTTTGTCAAAAATTATATGAATTTTAGATTTCTAACGGGTTTCCGTAAACCAATAGGATGACACCACTACTTATTACCCTTAGACAATTTCTAAAAAATAAAATTTGCGCCGCTGTGAAATTTTTTTTCGAAAGTCCAAATATGTATATCCATGGACATTTGAGATATGTCAAAAAAAGCTCTTTAAAACAATACAACTAAAATTCCCTTCCCTTCATTATGCAGACTAAGTTTATAAAAAACATAATTTTTTGATAAATAACAATTACTGTAATTACTCTACCTAGTTTATTTGTCTGCAAAATTCTCAACATATTTTTGGCAATTTGACATCCTTTGAAGATGTATTGTTTATTAATTTCATTATTTATGATTGCCTTAGTCGAATTATGTCACCGAAGGGTTGCCCAACTTCCTAATTACCTGTGGTGTGTTGAAGATGTACAACGCATTCATGTCTTATTTATATTTATTTACAACAATTTTGCCACCCCCACCCCCCAAAACTGCCGTTCTGGACAAATGCCCGGCTTGCCTCCCCTCTCTGGATCCAGGCCTGACTTCCGTTGAAGGTATTCAAGCCACTGGTTGCCATTGGGAATGGTAGACATGTGTAAATCCTAGGTTACGAACCGGTGGCCGTCACTGCATCGAAAGTCGAAATATCGAAATTTTGTGTGTGAACTAGTCCGTTTACCATGCAAACATATCAAGAGCGGGTAGTATATATGTATATAGTACCGTTTGCAATGTATACATTCTTTTCGATCTTTCGACTTTCGTTCAAGTCACTTTTGATGCAGTGACCCAGACCCGTTACGAATATATTTATAAGGAAAGGTCTATTGTAGTCACATTTTCATAAGAGTTATTCCCATTGGCTGTTTAGTGTCGATCCTAAGTACATATGTGTGTTCATAATAGAAGTAAGCTGTAATACAGAAATATTCAGTACATTAATTCAAATTCAGTACTAAAACAGTTGATATCTTGTAGATGTGGTTTTCTTGAACATATTTCGCCCGAATTAATTATATTAGAATTTATTAGTATAAAAAATCACTGAAAGAAAATTTATGAGCATTATCGCACTTACGCTCAAGTAAAAAATAGATTTTATTACTTAAAAAAATTCGAAAGGAAAATTAAATTTGAGAAATAAAGATTTTAAAGCCAAATTTTAAAGTGAAATTTAAATTATACTATTGTGAGAAACGTGCTATGAATCGGAATTTCATTGTTTCTATTAGAATTCGTTCTAAAAAGTTACATAAATTTAATCTATGCTTTATAAAATCATTTTCATTTGAAAACGGGATAAAATATGAAGTTGGAGTGTGACCACGTCATACCTGCAAGAATCTGAAAAAAATAATAATGTTTCAAAATAAAAAGAACGCCTGTTAACTATTCGAAAAATTAAAATTCATAATAAGGTATTCAAAAATAATTTAATTTAATAAGTATAATTTCATTTGAGAACATGAAGTATAGGCAATACAATTCATAAAACTTAATCCTTCTAATGAATCGGCTATGTCAATAAAAAATCATCGTTTGACTATTCATATATGTATAATTTTATGACCGATTCTGTATAATTTTATTCCGATTTAAGATATTATGAAATTTAATCTAACTTTAATTTAGAATAATCTGGTGAAAAATTATATACGAACATTATATAAGCAATGCAATTATCGATATTCTAAAAAAAAAAAAAAAGTACCGGTGGAACTCTCCATCTTGATTCAATATGTTTCAAGCTAAAAGAAGGAAAAGAAACACCAACAAACGAAATTATAGTTAGTTATCATGTGCAAACTCCAACATTACCACTAAATGTGATTGCATTTGCACGATTAAATGTTAAAACAATATCTTATCGTTATTATGTGTGCATATTAGATTTGACTATTGAGCTTTTATCATAATTATGAATATGTACATACACTAATATATGTTTGCTGTTATGCACGACAAAAACATTAAGAGTTTTTTACATACCACCTTTACGTTTCACTTGGCTTTCGTGTCAGTGGTCATTTTTATTACAATTCTTAAATTTATTTATTTATATTACATATGAAATCACAAAAAAGGTATTAGTTAATCCTAGAAAAATGACAGACGTGATGCTTCATATGCACGCCTGGCATTATATGCAAATTCTTTTAGTTAAAAATGAAGTTATACACAAACAAGATAAAAATATAAAATTAGAAAAATATTAAAAAAGAAAATACCCCCAAAAAAAATAATACATGTGATTAGTTCACACAATGAGACAATTGAAAAGTTATTATGCAATAATTTTCACAATGAAAAAAATTAAAAATGATTAAATATCTTAATTCACTTGGATTTAAAAAAGGAATTAATAACTTGGATTTAAAAAAGATAACTATGTAGATTTAATAATATGATTTATATATTGCGTCTAAAATCGTCTAAAATCGATCCACCGTTTCTCTTATTGCCATTTTATAAATCATACATTGAATGTGGCATTCGAACATTGCACATTTTACAACACCACGAAGATTTAGTTGAATCTTCAAAAAAAAATAAAAATAAAACAATAGCATAAAGCCACTTCCATTTCAAGTTTTAACAACCATTTTTTCAAAATAAAACTGAAAAGTGAGATTTTTTGGGTCCAGACAGAGGAAAAACACAATGATATTACCGCAAGAATTAAAAATCAATCTTCCGGTTAAGTACAAAATAAAAAGATTGGACTTAATTAATATTTTAACATTTCAGTTGTATTGAAAATAAAAATCATAAAAAAAACCAAAATGGCGAAGTGTGCATGTGGTTCACGATATCCACACGACACTATAGCAAGTCCAACAATTAGATTGGCCATATTGAAGTTTGCACACATCCGAGTAAAACAGAATGAATAAGAGTGTATGTATGCAAAAAATAAACAGTACCTTGCACGAGTCACTCAACTTGAGCGCTCGGGCGTGTATCCTCATGAAGTTTGCGGAGACAAACTGGGCGGTGATGGCTGAACACAGGAAACTATAGCACCTACCTTTTGAATCCAAATACCTTTCATTTACTATTATTTTTTAACTATTAATATTAAGTGCTGATTCATTTATTATATTTAAAAAAAAATCTTTACACGAAAATATACGCTTATTATAGTTATTGCTTATTATTGATTTTCGTCCATTGATATCAAATTAGTTTTTAAAATAATAAAAGATGAAAATTCAAGTCATGGTATATTATAAAATAAATAACAAGGCACTGATATAATAATAATAAATGTAAAAAATTTAACAAATATCTTTGGTATGTAAAGTAGGTACGCTCGTGAATTGACTAATATAATTCTCTTACTCACAAAAGTGGCGCTAAAATGACCGCATTTGTAAAGTTTATGTACAATATAAAATTAGCAATATTAACAAAGAAGTCCTGTGTTCAACATAATCACAGCCATGTCTCACCGCTTCAGTTCCATCTGGATTGTATGTGGAGTACCGAATTGGATCGTATATCACAATTTGTTCACTTGATAGTGCAAAAACTACCATTTTTATTATTTATTTTAAATGTACTAAGATGCTGTTTACTTTTAAACAGTGATTGTTTTATAGTTGCGACCTTGTGCACAATAAAACAAATAATAGTTTTCTTTTTCAGCTCTTGGAAAAAGAACAATATTACATGTATATGTGCACAAAAATATCTCAATTATTCATTCGTTTTTCTCATCATGTGCTAAAAAAGATATGCAGGGATTGAAGAAAGTGGAGGTAGAGTCACACTATGTCAGGGATTTGTTAAGTCTGGGGACGTAGTCGACGTGTTTGCTGGTTCGTCTCTACATGGGGTTCCTCTACCTTCTTCTACATTATCATTGTCTACATTATTTTCTTCGGGTTCTATGTGTGTTTCAGGTTGTTCGTTTACTTTATCTTCGAAGATCTCTGGTGCTGGGGTATCGTTGACATCATTTTCACAATCACTTTTGGTTTCAGGGACTATTTCAATGTTTTTAACAAATGAATCTTCAACTTCATCTGGGTGAAATTGAGTTGGCTCTTTGTCTTCCTCAGAATTTTTATTAGTATTATCTGGTGACTGATCATTTGTGTTTCCTGAATCGTCTTGACTAACCTTATCTTCTGGAGATTTTTGTGAATTCGCAGTATTATCAGATTCAATGGGGTCTTTAATTTCAGTGATGCTTTCTGATTTACTAGTAGATTTCTCCGGACTTTCGCTTTCAGTCCACCGCGAACTGCGATTAGGCCGTTCTCTACCTTCATTTTCACGTTCCCGTGGTCTCCTTCCTTCCGAGCCTCTCATACCCCTAGGAGCACGTGGCCCATTTCTTTCGTAATAACCATCTGGTGGACCATCATACATAGCACCACCTTCAAAACGAGGACTGTCAAATGGAGGTCTGCCAGGACCATCGAAAGACGGTCTGCCAGGACCGTCAAACTGAGGTCTGTCAAATGGTGGACGATCAAAAGGAGGTCCATCAAATGATCTATCGAATGGTGGCCCATCGAAAGGCGGTCTATTAAATGGAGGGCCACCATTAAACCGAGGACCAAATTGTCCAGGTCCATCCAGCCACATACCTGAAATGTATGGTTTAATAAACGTTATGTTTTTGATGAAATAGAAAGTAAATATAAAAAAAAATGTCTTATTAAGTAGAATTGAACATATGTAACATAGTACATATATATATATTTTAAAATTTAAATCAATAAACGCCATAAGCACTATTACTATAAAACTTCTCAAATAGCAACGAAGATACACATATTATAATAAAAATACATAAATATGGGAAAGCGTCACTCACCGGGTCGTAAAAGTGGTCCTCTTGGTCCCATAGATCTGATTCTCATATCTGAAAAGGTTACGATTGACTTTTGTAAAATAAAGATAATGTTTTAAGAAAATCTCGAAATGGGGTAATAAGACAAAAATTTTCAATGACAAAATGCTGGAACTGTTTGAGATTAATAGTCTCGGGACTTTGTATCGATAGCATTACTTGCAAATGGTAATATGTAATTTGAAGAGTTATTGAAGCTGTTGTAGACCGATTATGCGAATATATATTGTAAAATCATTGAAATACACAATGGGAAATATAAATTAAATTTTTGATTTGATATTTTTTTAACGAAATGATGATTATAAAAAGCTCACAAATAAGAATTTTTTGAAAGTATAATAATTTATATTATTGAAATAAAACATAAATTGTATAAATAGCGATAATCATTAGGAAAATTTGGTATTTTCAAAAAATCAGTACAATTGTAATTAAAAAAAAAAAAGAAATAAAGCCAATGGAACATTTATTTACCTTCTCTGCCGATTCTGAACGGTGTCATTGGTGGTAAAGATCTTCCCATTAATGATATATTTGGACCCATCATCCCCATTCCACCTATCGGTCCAATAGGACCACTTGGACCCATTGGTCCTATAGGACCGTTAGGGCCAATTGGTCCAACGGGGCCCATTGGTCCATTCGGACCTATTGAAGAATTAAGTCGTAGAGGTCCATTGGGGCCCATAATATCACTGGGCGACAAAGATCTATTGCCGGAGCTGTGAGGACCTTTTCTTCTATCTATTTCGGAAGGTCCATCACCTAACAAACTATCAGCAGTGTGAGCTAATTAGGGACGAAAGAACAATTAATTCCAAACATACACAACTTTAGCTATTTTACAATAAAATATATATACATTTTATTCCTATGAAAAATCTTGCATAAAAAATTCTAATAAAAGAAGTATAAATTTGATGTCATTTAAAATTTAGTTAGTATGTCATATATTTAATTAGTATGTCATATAAACTAATCAGGAAAATACAAAAAAATATGTAATGGACTTAAAATATGTAATGGTAAATATCAGAATATTAATTCATTTTGAATATGCGTAAAAATAATAAATGTAATTTAATAGATATAATCAGAAAATCACTTACAATCTTTTGAAGGTCTATCACTGTTCCGAGATGATCGGGAAGGGCTGTCTCCTCGTTGGGGCCGGAGACCAGGACCATTCGCCATCTCCCACAAACGATCTTGTAAACTTCTTTCATTAGCAACGTTATTTGCAGATCCTCCATGTCTACCCAAACCACTGGGTGATCGTTCACGACTTGCACCTCTGAACAAGGAAGAAATGTTAAAAGTATGTACTTATGCATATTTTTTTTAGAGTAGTAACAAATTATATTTGATATACCTGTGATCTCTGCCTCCCCAACGATTATTTCTATCACGTCCTCTATCTCGATCACGTTCCCTATCTTTGTCATTTCGATCGCGTTCTTTTTCAACCCCTCTCTCCCTGTCATTTCTTTCTCTTTCACCCCTATCACGATCTCGTTCTCTATCTCTTTCACCGCGATCCCGGTCTCTTTCCCTATCTCTCTCATGTCTAAAAAATAAAATAAAAAATCATCAGACTATGTTCTAAGCGTGCAATACATATAAATAAGTTAAACAATATTAGATTTACCTATCTCTAGGCCGATCCCTATCTCCCCTCTCCCTGTCCTTTCTTTCCTTCCGGCTTCCATCTCGATCACGTTTAATGTCTTTATCTTTTTCGTTATTTTGTAACGATTGCTCTGACATGGATGCATCAAGCAAAGGAGGAGGCTGTGAAGTCATTGAAAAATTTTGGCCAGGAAGTAGAGGTGGCTTACCAAGTAAACTAGGTACAGGTATTAGGGGTGGTGGTATGTTGAATGAGGGAGGCGGATTTGATACTAAAGCTTTAAGTTTAGCAGACATATGAGGATCATCTTCCATTGACATTTTCTTTGCCTCTGCAATGGACGGCATTGGTTCATTGTGTTCATCGCCAGTATCTAATTCCATTGCATCATCTTGTCTCGAATCCAAGAGAGACTAAAATAACGAAAAATAATTTATTTTAGGATAAATAAATAAATTGCAGAAGTTTAATCAAAAACTTGTAATTACCTGAAGTGGTGTTCCAATAGCAGAAAGCGGATGGGGAGGCAAACGAGAATTACCCAACAATAGTTGAGTAGCCAGCTGCTGTTGTTGTTGATGGGCAAGTACAGCTTGAAGATGCAACGCTTGTTGAAGACCTAAAACAAGTGTAATTGAATAACTATTCTAATAATAAACTGATTAATTTAGTTAGCAATAGTTAGTTAATTACCTGGTGGAGGAGAAGATTTAAATCCAAGCAAAGGCAGAGATAAAGCTGGATGAGGAGAAAATCCTAATGGTGCAAGTGGCGGAGGTAAACAGCTTGTATCCACGCCCAGTCTAAATTGTTGAACATAAATATATATATATATGAAATGGATATATTTTTTTGTTTACATTTCACATAGTTAAAAAAAATCTTACCCTTGAGGGGGAGGTAATGGTGACATAACCATCATTCCTGGATTGGAAGACAATACTCCAGCTGAGACAACTGACATGTCAGTCAGTGGTTTGGGTTTTATGTCACCCGTCAGTGACTAAACAAAAACAAAGTTAGTGAATATATTGAATATTTGACATTTTTGTAATAAAGTTGAAACTGACAAAATTGTACCTTTTGTTGTGAAGAAGTTGGCATTGTTTCTTCGTCCATTACACCGCCTTCTTCGAGTCCTTCTAATATAGACACACCCTCAGGATCGTCTAGTCGAGGAGGCAATCGAGACCAAGGTATATAGCAAGCACCTGCTTCAGCTTCCCAAAAGTCTTTCCACTCACGACCCTTAACTCCTTTTCCAGGAGCCCACGCCACCTATAAAATAAAATTCACATTGAAAATACATATACATATGCATGTGACCGCAACTTTAAAATGACTGTTTACCGTAATTGCTTTGCCATGCATTTTGTGCTTATTGAGTTTGTTAATGGCACGTGCAGCATCTCTCCTTCTATTCATAACTATAAATGCACAACCTCTTGGAGGAACTAGGTCTATACTAATTACATCTCCAATGCCTCCAAAAGCATCGGACAGATCTTCAGCTTGTACTAATTTCGATAAATGTCCAACCCAGAGAGTTGTGCTGCATACTGAAAGTATCATTTTTAAAAAACCATTAAGATCCATTTATAAAACAGCCTTATGCTAGACACAACAATAATAAAATTTACCGCTTAAAGTTTCTTTCTTGATTGGTGGTAGGCCTTTTTTGCGCCTTTCTCGTTCCTTTTCTCTCTCGCGCTCTTTTTCCTTTTCACGTTCCTTGTCCTTTTCTCGATCACGAGGTTTATCGCGGACACGGTCTCGAGAGCGTTCCCTGGAACGTCTACGCCTTTCACGCGATCGTGATCTCGATCTTCGTGATCGAGATCTAGATCGTCTAGATCTATCGCGAGATCTGCTACGACGGCGTTTAGAATTTTTAGGCGAAGGACTCCTACAAAATAATCGAAATAATTATCTAATGTTCCGGCTTAAATACATTTTTTAGCATCAAGACAGTAGTTGTACATACCGTGAATCATTACCATCGATTTCTATTACTTGTGGACCAGCATCATCAACAAATTCTATATCCGATTCATTGTTCACTTCATCCAACAATGGGCTAGTGCTTTTAGCATTATTCATATCATCAGACTGCAAACAGAATTAATTTATGAATTTTATACAAAGAAAGTCTTTGTATGTTTAGCATATAACAAAACTAACCTTATGAATCATTGGTGGAGGTTGAGATGTATCAACATAATTCATATCTTGAGACATATTAACACTGTTTGCCTGCAAAAAAAAACTTAATTAGTATCGAGAAATGATGTCATTCTTAAAATCCAATATAAAAACTAACCTGCAATGGAAAATTAGCCATCATCATTTGAGTTTGAAGACTATGTAATTGCCGTAATATTTCCGGATTCGTCAAAATACTACAAAAATAATAGAAAAATGTATAAAAGTGGTGTACTTAGTAAAAATAAAACAATAATTAGACAGAGTATTACAAACCTGCCCAAAGTATCTTGCGGATGAATCGATTGCAAATTACTTAATGGGTTCATCATAAAATTATTCATTTGTGGATTTTGAACAGGGGCTGGTGGTTGACACTGAGTTGGCGCAGGGATAGGACCCCGAGACGATGGAGGACTCATGTCAGCCGCCGCACCTTCATCTTCACTTTCATATTCGAAATCTACATTCAACAATCGTCGATTAAAATTAATTTGTGCTGATTGAGAGGGAGTATTTGGAGCAGGCGCCGAATCATGTCCTCTTAGTATCTGGTGCATCTGCAAAAGCAAGTTCGATTAAAAATAATAATAAAAAAAAAGATGTACAATAGAATATTACAGACGAAATGGACTACATACTTGATCTTGATTTGGAGTAATAGTAGGTGTATGTTGTGATGTCATTGGTGAATTTTTTGATTCGGCATTCGCCGACGCCATAGAACCTTAAAATCACACATCGTTTTAACGAATGTATTGCAAGAATTAGTTAATAGAATTTTAATTGAATGTAGTACCATTTGTGTTCGGCTGTTGCGCTAAAAGTTCCTGGTGAATCGGATGGTTGGGGTCGGCCATATCAAATAATGGCTGTATTACGTCAGGACCGAACACATTGTTTTTTTGCCATAGATTCAATACTCGAATAATATTTCTCTTAAAATACAAATAGGAAATATTATTTAAATGACATTGAGAATCAAACCAATTAATGATTAATTACACTGTTCGGTAAATGACGATTTTTTTTTGGTTCAGAGATGAAATTTGGTTCAGATCACAACACAAAACCGTGCTCCACTAGTACGAGTTTTAAGCTCGCAATTTTACCGATTTAAAATTCAGCATACTTCCAATTAACCCCTTTAAACGAAACAAAAAATAGTGTGGCCAGAACACTATCCCAATAAACATGTTTAAATAGAAAATACTCAATATAAACAGTGGGAAAAAATCTCAAGTGAAAATACGTACTTTTAACTTTTGATTTGAATTGGACGACTACTTAGAGAGATTTGAAAGCTGAAAAGTACTACAAATGAAAGATAAAATACCCGACTATAGATTCCAATATTCATTTTAAACAGAAAATTGACAGATTTTGAGACATCGACCGAACAACACCAAGATATAGAAAAATCACGCGATTTAAAAAACACATATCGCCGAATCTCGAGCCAATCAACATTTTTTATTACCAGATTCGTGTTTACTGGACATAGATCTATAAGAAAATTCATATCTCGTCTCTGAACCATTTTGAACCGTGTCGAACAGTGTTATTAAGAGGGCTGGTCCCCAACGCTCTGTCCATACAAACGTATTAGACTTCTCCCTTCCTCAATTATGGCACTAGAGAAAGTATTTTTTAATATGCTATGGATTGATTTTTTGATCAATCCATAGCATATTTAACGTTTAAAAATGGTTTTACAAGTTCTATTTATGGACGAACTTTGTAACAAAAATAAATAAAATCAACGTTTTGAGTTTGTTGGAACAAAAATTCAACAGATGGCATTAGGGTTGCCACTAAATCAATTACACCGAGAAATCTGAAACGTCCATAAACTCTCCTGCGTCATGACACATAACACGCATGTGTATGCAAGGCCACACCAAACCTCCGAGAATTTCTAATGATGTGAGTCAAATAATATTTTTTCATGTTCAACTAATTTAAAAATCGCTAGTGTACAGATAAACATCAAAGGTACTTATTGGTTAAACAGGTGCAGCCTAGCATCAAATATACACCCATATACAAATACACGGCAGTTAAATGAACGGTCTCTAGGTGTTATAAACAGTTTTAGTAAAAAGTTTTTTTAACCAGTGATTGACATTACATCAAATTGAATTCGGAAGAAACGTTCCCATCGAAAAAAAATTTCCATTAAATTACTTAGGAAAATCTGTTGGTTTTTACAGTCGTTGAAATTTTTAGCATTCATTGCAGTGAAAAATACAAAAGCTATAGGTTTGTATTTTTCAAGGATTTTAATTCGTTTATGGTGGGAATTTAAATTACATTGGTAAGAATTTACATATATAACATTGGTCAGAATTCATATTAAACCGTCAGAATATAAATATTAGATGGTCAGAATTTATACTGATTGGTCTTAATTTAAATCAAACAGTAAGAATTATTCTGAAACATTTATTACTTTTATTCTGACCATATGCTATTTTTTTATTCTAACCACTAATTCTAGTTTTTATACTGATTCTGGCCAAAAGTTGATTTAAATTCAGATCATTTATTTCCTTGCAGTGGTTGGTGACCTTTTTGATGAATAGACAAATTTTGACTAAATATGTTTTAATTATTTAAAATGTGGAACTGTTGGACATAAAATAAAACAATTTCACAAATTACAGAAAATTATTTACTCCGATTCTTGGTGAGCCCAACGAATAAATGTAACTGCTGTGTATTTGTTTGTGAAAGTGTACATACTCAATGCTCAGTTGCACCCATATAACGAATAAGTATCAGATTAAATATTTCGCGAGTGGCAGTTAACTGGTTAAAGTCGTTTTAAAGGTCAATGAAGTCAACCTATAAAACCCTCCAAATGAGGCCACCCCAATGAATTTATTTATTTATTTTAATATACAAGTATACCACAGTGTCTTTACAGGTCACCCCAATATGACACTGTGGTCAGATAATTCAATTCTGAAACCCTTACGTCGAAGAACAAGATGGTTGTCCACCTACGTATATTGCACCAGATCAACCACACGTCACAAAAAGACTCCCGAAACAGAAGCATCCAGCCCCTCTTTGAAGTTTTTCTTGGGCCGCCCTCATTTGCACATTTAAGTTAAGTGGTTAAGTTCCTGCAAGAAGTCGGTGGACGCTATTCAATTGGCCTGGATATCGAGTGTCCGGTGGACTGTATTCAATATGACAAGATGATCTCAAATGCTCGATGCATATATCAGAGCCCACAAACATGGCAGTGTACGCTGAGAGCCTTTCAAGGAATGCCACACCCCAAGAACGACACGGCACTTAATTAAATTAATAGTAGTAAACAATGACATACTGTTGCAGCTATTGTCTATTATAAAATTTTATATACTGGCTATTATACTGTACTAGTGGTTTTACCTGGCTTCGCTCGGTATTTGTAACATGAACAGCTTAAACATGGCTTATCTAATAGTAAACAGTCATTTCTTTTTTTATTAAATTTATTTGAATCGATAAAAAATAATATTCAATGATATCGTCGTCATAGAAACTTATGTTAAACATAGATTTGTTTTTGATGCTCCCAACCAAATCTTACAAAGTCTCTTTCGAAATTATATACATAAGTATGTAGATTCACAAAAAAACTACTCACGAAAGATTTATTTAGGAAGAATTGACCGAAACGGAGAGAAAATTTCACTATCACATACTAATAAAACGGTGATCGGATCATTCAAGGGTACCCAACCTTTTTGATGTTACTTATTTTTTAGTACATGGAAGTTATAAATATTTATTTCAAAAGGCAAAATATTGTTGTAGCAAAATAACTGCAGAAACAACATAATTTTAATTTGTTCGCATTTTTTTTAATGTCATAAACTTCCTTTAAATATCAGTATTTTTCTATACATTCTACACATATATATCAGATTTCAATTGTGTTAACTAAACGTCATTTTGCAATTCAATCAACTGTAATTCTAATTTTCCCACATCCATCGGAAAAATTATTGCGATGTTTTTTGCTAGACTTTGCACAAATTTTCATTTATATTGTAACGTGGGAACACGGGAGAGAGTATCCGCTGTCTAAGTGCATTTGGGGGTGAACAATAGAGACCCCCGGATTAAGCCAACGGGACTCAGTAAGTGCCCACAAGAATTCTCAAGCTGTGATGGGCTACTTGTTCTTTATAAAGAGGTACACACGGTAGAGCAGATTATTCTGGAGTGAGCGCTGGATCCGTGTGGACCTTCTGAATCGATAAATAAATTATATGAAGCGATTTTGGCCTTTCATTTGGATTCTGAGCACACCCCTACGCAACAATATTGTAACGTGGGAACATTATGGGGATTAGCCGCCGCCTAAAGTGCATTCTGGGGCTAAAAATGGAGATCCCGAATTGGCCTAGCGGGACTCTAGGTGGTCAGTAGAATTCCTAGAACCCTGAGATTCACTTAAAGTTGTAAGTGCTTAGACAATGGAAAAACAAACGCATTGGGGAAGCTATAGTAAGCAACCTTCCCTTTTTAAGGCGGTACTTGGGCCAATTCAATTCATTCTGGAACGAGCAGTGGCTGCGCGTGGACCTCTGAATCGTTAAATAAATGCTATGAAGCGACTTTGGCCTTTAATTTGGATCCTGAACCCACTCCACGCAACAATATTTAAAGGTTTTCATATTATCCTTTCTCTTAATTAAAAATGTTCATATTTTAAGAGAATAGGACATCAAAACCTAATAAAAACATATCCTTCGCTCAATCACTTTACTACACTGTGAATCAGCAAATCATTGAGACGTGTCTCAACTTCTTCCGAAAGAATTTTAAATTTTCTTTTCCGAAACGTTATACATATAATAGAATCAATTAATTTTAAAATGAGGAAAATTCACAATCGTAATTGAAATCGACCAAATGTTACATGGGATAAATGCACCCAAGAGACACCCAAACTTTCTTTCAAAGGTGCTCGAGAAGAACTAACGCAATAAAATTCCACAACAAAAGCATCAAGTGGTATTTGTATGTTATCTGAGGGTGCTAAGCTTTTTTCGTGGAATTCTATTGCGTGAATTACTCTAGAAAGCATTTAGCATTTCTCGAGACTGCACCACTGTTCAAGGCATTCTTCCGGGAACCTAATAAAACAACTGTTGTGAAATAAATAGGGGCTTATCTGCACCCGGTTATACGTGTAGTATAGAACTTGGCCCATATACATACGTATGCAGTAATTTAATTTGCACCCACTTAAAGAATAATCGAAACAATCGTTTCGACCAGAATAGATAATAGGGGATTTTACCTTGTCTTCGGGCGGACACCGGAGCAGGTTGGCGAAGGTGTTCTGCATGTTCTTGGCGAACCTGGGCGCGAAGACATCCTTGTCGGAACCGAACTGATGCCTGGACTGGCGCACGATGGAGTCGATGACGTAGAGGCCGGGGACCTTGTACTCGGCCTTGCACTTGAGGATGAACTTCTCGACGCTGTGCACCACGTGCTTGTAGAACTTGATGGCCTTGATGGCGCCTCTCGTGATGGCCCCCATCTTGGCTTTGGAGATGGGCGGTCGGTTCTCGTACAACGCCGAGAGCTGCGAATAAACACACATCGCGCGATCAGCAAACAAACGATCGCACGTCATAAAAGCGGGTAGTATATGACAAGTGGGCGGGGGGGGGGGGGGGGTTGCGTTTGTATTTGAATGGCGAGCAATGAATGTAGAATGTTGAATGGGGGAGAGGAGAGGACACTCACCTCGGCGTTGAACGCCTTCACCTCTGACATCTCCATGGGTGCGGCGCGGGGGGCTGCCGGGGGAGGGGGAGGGGGAGCGGGCGCTCGAAGGCGAAGGCGGAGGCGCGCCAACCGCGACCTCCCGAACGCTCGACACAAGCGGGGAAGGGGCCGGGGGGGAGGTAATGGCGGCACCGGCGGCCACCGCCGCCCACCAGAGACTACTAGCGCAGGCCCACCAACCCTACTATTTCCACTTTCACCAACCGCATTTCACTGCATTGTGATGCAATTTTCTCTCTCAAATCGTCACTTTTTGTGTTTTATTTATTACAATGTTGGGGGCCGCTTTAGATTCACCCGGCACCAGAGAAATGTTATATTAATAGAAGTGGCTTTAGGCGTCGTATTGTTGTCAAGTGACGATTGTCCACAGACAATCCTAAATAATTTTAGCATCAGTTGTATTTGATGCTTGGTGGCCGACTTATGTCCAATAAAAACTTCTCCGTTTATTTATATTACTCGCAAGATGGGCAAGCATCGGTAAAAATTACAGAATGCATTCAAAAACACACAATAAATAACATGGGATACATTTTTATAAGTAAATTGAACCGATTGAATTCCGTGCGTTGTAGTGTATTTATAAAGACGTACCGCGTAATATTGACAACAATTATTTATTCGTAAGGGCCCTTCTATTATTATTATATTTCTCTGCCCGACACCGCTTTAGATACTGACAAAAAATGCGTGTTTACATAAAAAAAACCGCTATTTTTTTTCGCAAGCACCTCACGTTCATAACTTTAATATATATATATATATATATATATATATATATATATATATATATATATATATATATATATATATATATATATATATATATATATATATATACGTGGCTCGGTCGTTAAGCTTCTGCTTAACACTGAGAGGCGCTGAGTTCGATCCCTTGAGCTGACCTCGATTGAAAAGAATTTTTCTGAGTATATCTGTAATGCTGCTGGTCAGACCAGGATTTGTGACTCCTGGTTGATCGTTTCCTATCAGAGTTTGCCAATTTTCTCTGATTTCATTGTTGAAACGATTCCCGATTAAAAATTGGCTAAAAATCCTTCCTACCCACTATGTCACCAATTTGAGTATGATTAATGTAAATATTACAATAAAAATGTATGTACAATTCATAGATGTCTCGTTAATTGTCGAGTGTAAGTCAGTGTCTCGTAATTTAGCGACTTATATAATAAAAAAATGCTGTATTGTTTGTAATTTGGCCAGGAAGGCGCATTGGGGTTTACCTGTAATGCCTTCCTGGTATGAAAAAAAAATAAAAAAAAAAAAAAAAAAAAAAAAAAAAAAAAAAAAAAAAAAATATATATATATATATATATATATATATATATATATATATATATATATATATGGGGGATG
Organism: Arctopsyche grandis; assembly: GCF_051622035.1. Taxonomy (NCBI): domain Eukaryota; kingdom Metazoa; phylum Arthropoda; class Insecta; order Trichoptera; family Hydropsychidae; genus Arctopsyche; species Arctopsyche grandis. Next base: position 21,273,034 of record NC_135363.1, on the reverse strand, counting down.
AACGAATGAGACGACTGGCATGTTAATGCACGTGTTTATTATATGACAGCTATGGGCAGAGTCAGTAGTGGCTCTCCGAACCCAGCCGGGTTGGTCCCCACTCGCAGGAAGGCAACCAAACTCGACCATGTCGTATAAGCGAGTCGCCACATCACTCCCCCCCCCCCCCCCCCCAGCATCAGCGATACCAAAATTACAAAGAAACAAATTTTACAAAAGAAAAAAAATTGTTGTTACACAAAGAGATATATATATATATATATATATATATATATATATATATATATATATATATATATATATATATATATATATATATATATATATATATATATATATATATATATATATAATATATATATATATATATATATATATATATATATATATATATATATATATATATATTATATATATATATATATATATATATATATATATATATATATATATATATATATATATATATATATATATATATATATATATATATGTGTATACTAGCTGTATTACCCGGCTTCGCTCAGTGTTTATAATATAAACCGCTTAAACATGACTAAGCTAATTTAATTAAAAAAAAAAAAAAAAAAAAAAAATCAAAAAAAAAAAATCAAAATTTTTTTTTTAAAAAATTAATTTTTTTTTGCCTTCTAGGGCTTCGCCCTCGGCACCCCCCTGAGCCTTTGCCTTCTAGGGCTTCGCCCCTCCACGCCCCATGAGCAATTGCCGTTTAGGGCTTCGCCCCCATGATCAGTTGCCTTTTAGGGCTTCGCCCCTCCGCGCCCCCATGATTCAAAGCCGTCTAGGGCTTCGCCCCCCTTAGTTAATGCCTTTTAGGGCTTCGCCCCCCGCGCCCCCAAGATTAATTGCCGTTTAGGGCTTCGCCCCCCTTAGTTAATGCCTTTTAGGGCTTCGCCCCTCCGCACCCCCATGATTAAATGCCGTCTAGGGCTTCGCCCCCCCTAGTTAATGCCTTTTAGGGCTTCGCCCCCCGCGCCCCCAAGATTAATTGCCGTTTAGGGCTTCGCCCCCCTTAGCTAATGCCTTTTAGGGCTTCGCCCCTCCGCGCCCCCATGATTAACTGCCGTTTAGGGCTTCGCCCCCCTTAACTAATGCCTTTTGGGGCTTCGCCCCTCCGCACCCTCATGATTAAATGCCGTCTAGGGCTTCGCCCCCATGATCAGTTGCCGATAAGGGCTTCGCCCCTCCACGTCCCCATGGTTAAATGCCGTCTAGGGCTTCGCCCCCATGATCAGTTGCCTTTTAGGGCTTCGCCCCTCCGCGCCCCCATGATTAACTGCCGTTTAGGGCTTCGCCCCCCTTAACTAATGCCTTTTGGGGCTTCGCCCCTCCGCACCCTCATGATTAAATGCCGTCTAGGGCTTCGCCCCCATGATCAGTTGCCGATAAGGGCTTCGCCCCTCCACGTCCCCATGGTTAATTGCCGTCTAGGGCTTCGCCCCCATTATCAGTTGCCTTTTAGGGCTTCGCCCCTCCACGCCCCCATTATTAAATGCCGTTTAGGGCTTCGCCCCCCATAATTAATGCCTTTTGGGGCTTCGCCCCTCCGCACCCTCATGATTAAATGCCGCCTAGGGCTTCGCCCCCCTTAGTTAATGCCTATTAGGGCTTCGCCCCTCCGCGCCCCCATGATTAAATGCCGTCAAGGGCTTCGCCCCCATGATCAGTTGCCGTTTAGGGCTTCGCCTCATAAGGCTGCGCCCCATGGGGCTTCGCCCCATGAGGCTGCGCCCCCTTCGGGGCCCCATGAGGCTGCGCCCCCTTCGGGGCCCCATGGGGCTGCGCCCCCTTCGGGGCCTCATGCGGCTAAGCTCCATAAGGCGGCGCCCCATAAGGCGGCGCCCCATAAGGCGGCGCCCCATAAGGCAGCGCCCCATAAGGCGGCGCCCTATATGGCGGCGCCCCATAAGGCTGCGCCCCATAAGACAGCGCCCCATAAGGCTGCGCCCCATAAGGCGGCGCCCCATAAGGCAGCGCCCCATAAGGCGGCGCCCCATGAGGCTGCGCCCCCCTGCGCCCCATGAGGCTGCGCCCCCTTTGGGGCCCAATGAGGCTGCACCCCCTTCGGGGCCCCATGAGGCTGCGCCCCCTTTGGGGCCCCATGGGGCTGCGCCCCATGAGGCTGCGCCCCCTTCGGGGCCGCATGCGGCTAAGCTCCATAAGGCGGCGCCCCATAAGACTGCGCCCCATAAGACAGCGCCCCATAAGGCTACGCCCCATGAGGCTGCGCCCCCTGCGCCCCCTTCGGGGCCCCATGGGGCTACGCCCCATGAGGCTGCGCCCCCTTTGGGGCCCCATGGGGCTGCGCCCCATGAGGCTGCGCCCCCTTCGGGGCCCCATGTGGCTAAGCTCCATAAGGCGGCGCCCCATAAGGCGGCGCCCCATAAGGCGGCGCCCCATAAGGCTGCGCCCCATAAGACAGCGCCCCATAAGGCTGCGCCCCATAAGGTTGCGCCCCATAAGGCTGCGGCCGATAAGGCTGTGCCCCATAAAGCTGCGCCCCCTTTTGAGCCCCATGGGGCTGCGCCCCATGAGGCTGCGCCCTCCGGGCCCCCTTCGGGGCCCCACGGGGCTGCGCCCCTTGTGGCGCCCCTAGCGGGGCCCCATGAAGCTACTCGCCTTGCGCCCCCACGGGGGTGAATCCATTGAAACGAAAAAAACAAATCGGCGCCCATGGATCGAAAAAAAAAAAATCGAATCACGTGTTCGATGACGTCACCGATCTACGGACGATGACGACGACGACGACGACCAAGGATATTTACATACAAAGTCTCTTTCCAAATTATAGATTAGATAGATAACACTAATGTTTGGTGTATGTATGTGCCAGTGCGTGTTTGGGTGGTGGAAACAACACGTTAGATTATTTTTTTTTGCGTAGGGGGCGCAGCCAGATGGGGCACAGCCCCCATGGGCCCCGCCGAAGGTGGCATAGCCCCCATAGGGCCCCGCCGAAGGGGGAACAGCCCCCATTAGGCCCATATCGGGGGGGCCGCTCCTAATAAAATAAATAAATATATTTTTATATATATATATATATATTTTTTTTTTTTTATACACCCTGGGCAAAGCCGGGTAATAAAACTAATATTATATATTCGGGAAAAATGGTATCTTGGCTGATCCAAAAATTATTAGTCGGTGATAACTGATATTCCAACTTGTCCGGCATGTAACGAAGAAATGCGACTTCGCATCCGAAGCGATCGGCAGTATTTAGAGTATCGATGTGGAAAAAGAGGGTCGAATCCACATGACAGAACGAAACCAATTTCAAAAAATTCCTGGTTCCACAACGCCAAAGTGAATTCTCTATATATGTCGCGTTAGTGCAGGGTGATTCTAAAGTTTAGCCCAATTTTGGCATAGTGATATTACAGAGTAGTTCCAAGTCGTCACTATGGCTAAACAAAAAAAAAAAAGAATAAAGTATACAATAAGATGAAAATAAAATAAAACAGTTAAAGACAAAATAAGCATATGTAAATATAAAAAAATGTAATAATAGAACATGTTACGACCCCAAATTAAACCAGATCATTATATTTAAGATCAAACGAACCCAAATTAATAGAATTCCGGTTGAGGAGCAACAGGCGACGAAACCATTAAATTGATACGTGCCCCCAGTGAGGAGAAAAATTGCGGTATCTAATATATTTGAGTTGGCGGGAACATTGAAGCTCAATTCAGCAAGAATTTGAGGATTGCTTATGTATGAAACTCAACATTTTTTAAACCCTTAAGCAAATCCTTAATATGCCGTCCAAAATCGAAATTTGCGCAAAATAAAATTTATAAATTGTTGCGTAAAAAATGATGGTCTTCAAATCCTAGCAGAATTGAGATCCAATGTTCCCAGGCAACTCAGGTACATTAACATTACTTCTCCTGTGGCATGTACCCATGTTTATTTTGTTCTATATCATGTTTTATTTTGCATTCATACTTATTGTATACTGTGGCGGCTCGCTATACGACATGGTCGAGTTTGGTTACCTTCCTGCGAGTGGGGACCAACTCGGCTGGGTTCGGAGAGCGGCTACTCACTCTGCCTTCAGCTGTCATAAATAAAACACGTGCATTAACATGCCAGTCGTCTCATTCGTTCATCCCCCATAATACCTTTTGTTGTTTAACCATAGTGACGATTTGGAGCTATTCTGTAATGTTAATATGGCAAAATTATAAATAAAATAAAAATAAATACCAGCACAAAATAAAGTTGGACGTTTAGAATTCTATTTTATGCACAAATGATAAATTTATAAACGATCGTCAATTCTACGCTGCATGGTTTTTTTGCAATGGGGCACATCTCCCCTTGAATGATATTGAAGGGAATTTGCTAGTATTTTTATAAACATTCAAAATACTCACATATGTAGCTTCAGAAAAATATTCAATCGAAAATTTACATGAAGACACAAACTGAAATAAGTAGGACTTTCTCGTTTAAAAATTGATGACTTGTAGATATGCATATCAGTATAGCTTCAATATGTATACTGATGTTAATAAAATGTGACTTGTTTCATGTATATAAATACTTCACATGTCTTAATTTTGCACATAAATATTTTAAAGTCGAGTCATTAATAGCAAATTCAGCGGAAAGCAACTTTTCCTGACCCAAGGCTGCAACTCTAAATCATTCCATATCTTCTTGGGGATTCAAATTCCCATGATTTTTATCTTTATTGCTTATTTTTTGTTAAATATAATATTTGGTAGCTAGGAAATGCATAAAAAGAATTTTTCTTAAAAAATAAATTTATTTAATTGAAATTTAAAGACAATAAGTTTATAAAATACAAAATCAATTAATGGTAGGCATAAAGCCCCAAGGATCTCTATTATTTTCGAGAACACCCAGTGAGGATTCCCCTATTTTGTGTAGTACCTCACGTAGTTTATGTTTGGAAAATAATGAATAAAGTTTACGGTTTTCTGATGATAGTATTTCAGAAAGCCTGATAGCTTCAACATGACCTTCAATATTTCCACTCTGTAAAACTTTCAAAAGTAGCAAGACAATTTCAGGAATGCACAGTTTCCGAAGTGAAAGCAATTGTTTATCTCTATCGATGAATTCTTCAGAATCAGGTTTGAGAGAAGACTCATCAGATATATCGTCGACCAACCAACCTTGGGGAAATAATAGTACATTATAAAGCAGTTGCTTTGTATGACGAGCTTGATGCAAACCAGTTGCCGCCCATTGCTCTTGCTGCAACTGAATCTGAGCTTTGATCTGTTCGTGATGAACTTTATCTGTGAATGAGCATTCGGGTAACAAGGGCTCAGGGCTTCTGGGTCTTCCTCCAACGTGTTGTCTGTACCAAGTTGCGAAGCCGTTGATAGCCTCGAGATATGCCTTTAAACATAAATGTTCTCGTAGCATGTTTGACGTGCTAGGCAAATGTTGTGCAATTGTACTGGTTGGATAAAACTGGGTGAGGCGACTGAGAACGGTAGTTGCTGAATCAACATCGCCTTTGAATATTAAAATACGAATTATACAATTATTCATCGCGACAGCATCGCATATTTGAGTATCATAGAACGAAAGCCACTCTAGAGAACTCGTCACTCGTATAATTAATTTCTGAATTTTTTCACTGCTTTCGTTATTGAATGATATATCTTTTACAGGGGCGCTGGAAGGATTTTCTTTCAGCACTTTAATTGCATGTCGTACAGTTTCCACGGCAGCGGCTTGTACATTTAACCCAGCTCGTGTGCCAGCTTCTACCACTCGGTGTCTGTCATCAGTTGCCTCAATGTGCCACATAAGTTCTGAATATAATTGAATTTGTAATTTAGTAGGAAGTGAGACTGTATAATGAGCGATAAGTTCAGGTGACACAGTAAATCCGTCTACATTTTCAATTAATTTTTGGACATAAACCTTTAGTATTTCATCACTGACATCGCGAATGGGATCTTTACCAATTTGGCGAAGTATAAGAACGAGATGGGCAAGGAATCTTATCAAATTATGATTTACATCGTTAATCCACAATGAAGCCTGGTGAAGGAGAGAATCACTTTCCTCCAAAATGAGATGACGTTGAATTTCTTGATAGTGCGTTTCAGATTTGTCTTTAAATAAAGCTTTAACGTTGCCAAAAATCTGATGTATCGACAGTTCCGGTGGTTGTTCCAGTTTATCCAGCATGTCTTGAACTACATCATCTGATGAGACAGCTGCTGCACTCAAGTGTTCCCGTAGATGTTGATCTACTCTATTTTCAATTTGAATGCGCAAATGCGCCCACAGCAGATCTTCCCAATTATCATGGCATAATGGCAAAACTGAAGATAGATGACCACTTAGTATTCCGAGTGTGGCTTTGAAATGAGCATTTTCTTCTGTGCTTTTAAGATATTGCATACAACACCATTTCCACAAGTCTCTATTTTGGTTACCGATTATAGGATATTTGGAATCGATCTGTGGAGCGTCTGGATAATCCAACAGTCGGTGGCCTTGTAAAATTATACTTCTCCACATCTGCCCCGAGTCGACACATAGCGTAATGGATTCTTCGAACCGTCCACACCGAATCTCTTTAAAGATTCTACGGCATAAGTTATCGTCGTCTTGTTGATCTAAAGCGTGCAGGCTTTTCTTTTGTCTTCGGGGAGCGTCTGGATCCATAGCCGTGATAAGTTTTGCAGTCCGGTTCGAATCAAATAAACTTTCTCCATTCAACAAGTGATGTAAAGTGTTTTCCCAATGTAAAGAACCTCCTAGACGAGCAGCGGGCGGCATAGCCATATCTCTATAGGCGGAGCAAGCTTCCAACCAATCGATGACTAGCTGCATGCGGCGGATGTCACGACTCTCGTGGAAGTAGGAAGCAATCAATCTCTTAGGGGACAGTGCATCGTCTTCAGTAAGAATTGGAGCTGGTGGTGGATTTTCAGATGGTGTATCTGTGAGTAAAGCGTGTAGTAATCTCCAAGTGTCGGCTTCTTCTGAAAGCCACGCATTGTGTGAATCGAATCGCTGCCAGGCGTCGAGCCTATCCAGGGCATCAGTGCATGCGTGAGAAAACCGTAAGAGAGTTTCCAGGGCACTTACGGGAGCTCCTGATTGGGTGATTTCGAAGAATACTTCTGTGAGATCTAGCGGATGCGGCTGAGAACGAGTTTCGTGTTGGTGTATGGAAAGTCCCAGTAGTGTGGTGTCATTGAGAGTTCGATCAGCCCTGGCGTTTCCCACCAGCGAGTGAAGTTCCTGAGCTCCTAATGTCACCGATAAGTCAAAATCGCGTCGCAGTCGCTGGACTGCACGCTCTGATACCGACATATCGTACGTCAACTTGACACTTTGACGGCCGGCTTCAACCGTCAACGCGCCAAATCTAACCTCTAAACACGACCTAATACTGCATTATACAGCCATATCGAAAAATTTATATTTTGATTACTCTCGATTTGGTAATTATTTTGCAAAAGGATAAAAGTCCACATATAGATACGTCAGTTACATTTAACTTGCCTACATCTTTCCTTATTAGGAGAAAAATTGTAGTTATCGGTCACTTATGTTGAAATAATTTTATTATCGCCAATTGACGGTAAATTAATAAATTACTAAGAGGTGAATGGGATCATCGTCATAGGTTCGGTGATTATTCCGCACAATGCGATCTCGCACACTTCACTAAAATCTCGATCACGGAACATCTGGCACCCGAAAATTTCATTCATCGAGACTTACATACACGCAAACTCGAGTGCAAGATATACCGTATTCCCGATTTTCATGGAAATGATTGTCATGTGCGCGATCGAAGTACGAAATAATCGGTTTTCCATCGTTAAATGCACAAAAGACATTTATTTTACGTGTAAATTTAAGTCGCCAACAATCTTACATAGTATGCCTAATAATTATGATTTCCTCATCAGTCTTTAAATAAGTATTTTTTAATAAATTATCTCGATAACTTGATAATGCAATAGCATATAAATGTATAACACTGTATAAATGCCCATTATCCATAAAAATATGTATATTTTTCGTTTCATCTCACCAAATGAGTAGACTTACGAACTACTCTTTTTTTTTAACTTTATTCGGATTAGTTCTTTTAGAACGATAAAATTAAATCAATTAAACTCTGGAATATTTTACCTCAACATTGTGCTTATTTTAAGTGAATGAACACATGTGCGAAATTAAGTGAGAATTAGACCACGTATAAATGAAACAAGTAATTGTAAAAATATTGTATATGAAAATATATTTATATACTTATAAAAAATATATACCAATATCAAAATACGAAGACAATTTCAACAACTTAGAAAAGTAAAAACATTTTAACAATAAAAAAAGGCAACGATTTAAAATTTTGAAAAACAAACAGATAACAAGAAAAATTTAAATTGGGAAATAAATTTTTATGCGAATTATACTAAGTTTATTAATTTAACACTTATTATTGACCATATATGTAGAATAAGATACCATATAGAACCACCAATGTAAGATAATAATCAAAATATCTACTATGTAGAAATGAATATTTGTTTGCTATGCAAATATAGTTTTTAATATAGAACTAGACACTTGATATAATATTTCATGATATTCTAACTTTAGACCGCAAGCCTGTCTGAGCAATGCCAGGCAATTCGACTTGTGATTTATATTACGGGCAATTTTTTAAATTACACATAAGTCGGATAAAACATCTCCGAATCCGTAATCGGTTCAGTATTATATTTGTTATATTGAGATTTACCACCGGTCTTCTGAATTAAAATTATCTTTTCAATTGAGATACTATGAGACACAGATTTACACATATCGTAAATAGTTAATGCAGCTACAGTAACAGCAGTCAAAGCCTCCATCTCTACACCAGTTTGTCCAGCACAGTGAGCATCAGCGAAAATCAAAATTTGAGTTTCATTCAATACTAATTTTATGTTGACACTGGATAAGGCAATGTTGTGACACAGGGGAATGATATCTGATGTGCGTTTGGCAGCCATTATTCCAGCTATTTGCGCAACAGTCAGTACATCACCTTTCTTTATTTCATTATCTGCGATTAATTTTATAATACGGGCGCCAACTGTAACTATTCCTTTGGCTTTTGCTGTTCTATTAGTGATTTTTTTTTCGCCTACATCCACCATATTCGCTCGTCCAGTCTCGTCGACATGACTTAATTTATCATGGACGTCAGAAGAATAGGTTCTCACAAATGTTTTGTAATTATTTGGAAATTTAATTAAATTGCGGCCAGTCAATGTGATGGGTGATTTTATTTGGTATCTATTTGTATGTTTTAAACTATCACGTTGAAGAAATTTGTGACGGAGCATATCTGTAAGATATAAAATAATAGATTAACGGTATTATTATACAAAATAATATAAATAAATGTTACAGAAAGTTAAGGTGAGATTGCATGATATTATGGCATGATTTAGAGGGAAAATAATTTGTAACTTCCATTCTAAATTACATATATACAATAGCGTTGACAACAGTAGTGCACATATTATTGGGTTAATAATTGTATATTTGGTACATATAATATGAAGCATTTAAAAAACAAACAGTGAGAAGAAAAGCAGTAATGGCTGTATGATATGTGGGTTGATTATGTGCAACGTGCAAAGTTTTTATTGCAGTACGTACATATTTTAAAATTGTCCTATCCCCCAATAAGAATCATAGGTCGATTTTCCATATGAGATAGATTCAGCATGCCTAAAAACATATCATTCTAGGTAGCAAGTATGCACTACTAATATTTGCAAGCATAATCAACAAATAAATATCCGCAACATAAAAAATCGGACGCGCTTTCTTTGAATGTTTCGTTTTATTATGGAGTTACATAATAAAAAGCAAAAGCGTGAAAAAAAATTACAACGATTTTGTTAATCACAGTATTGTACATATGTGTGAAATAAAACATTTGAATCACCTGCATGCTGTTTATTTTTTCTTCTAATCGCGGCGCCAATTAAACAGTTCAAATCATCATCGCTGATGTTGCTTCGTAGTGCATCACGCAAGCTTACTTCAGCATTGCCAAAGAGACAAACCTAAAGAATATTTAAATCAAACTTATACCGTTAAAAGCATGTACTATAAAATATTTAAAAAAATCTATATGCAAAACTTACTTTAAGATTACCATCAGCCGTGAGTCTTATTCTATTGCAAGACCCACAAAAGTGTTCCGACATTGATGATATGAAACCAACTTGTCCCTTGAAACCGGGAACATGCCAAGCCTGAAATACAAAGTATATACTTCAGTACGATCTTCATTGAATTATGATTATTTCAAAATATATATATCTCAACCTTCGATGTATCATTAGGACCGTTTGGTAAAGGGGTGAAGTTCGGCCAGCGCGATTTAATAGTATCGACCATGGTTTTGTAACTGACCATTTTATCATCTTTCCAACTATTGCCACTGAACGGCATATATTCAATGAATCTGTAAACAAAACTTTAATTATAAAAATGTATTGCTTAGTTAAAATGAGTTTATTTAATCGAAAGTCTACCTAACGTCAGCAGAATGATTTTCAGTAAACTCAACGAAATCGCAAATTTCATCATCGTTGAAGTCTGAAAATAAATAAAACGATAATTTCACACATATTTAGATGAATGTGAACAGCATCGACGCTTAAAAATTGATAAGATATAATCTAACACTCCAAATGATGTGATAATATTTTCTCAAATCATACATCGATTAACATTACGGTGCAAGATTTTGAATTTTGTATTTCTACACCGGTTTGTGCAAAACGTGTTAATTACAACGGAAAATGATGGGAAGCTAACCTTTCATAACGACGCAGTTTATTTTCACAGGATTGTATCCTAATTGTTTAGCTAAATGTATACCAGCCATGGCTCTCTCGAAACCCTGAAAATGCATACATATTTTTAAATAAAATAAATAAAGAAGCATACATCGTACGTATTAAAATAAAGTAAAAATACCTTTCTCCTAGTCATCAGTTCGTACTTATTTGGTTTCAACGTGTCGAGAGAAATGTTTATTATATCGAGACCAGCTTTTTGCAAAGATGGCAATTGCCTTGTAAGAGTCAGACCATTTGTAGTCATTGCGACAGTTTCCAATCCTTGTAATGATTTCAAACGTTCTAAAATTCATATCAAGGTAAATAATAATATTCGAAATAAAACCATATAAAATAAAAGATAGTATTCAAGTTATATTCATTAACAATACAATATAGTATAGATTACCAATAATTTGAACAATGTCCCGTCGAACCGTTGGTTCTCCACCAGTCAATCTAATTTTATTTACACCCTGCTTTACGAATACATCGGCCAATTTGATAATTTCATCAGTCGATAATAAATCATCTCTTTTAGTCAACGGTACACCTTCAGACGGCATACAATATTTACCTTCATATTTGAAAAAAATAATACACGTATTAGTAGATTTCGAACACAAATTTCAAAGGCATAAATCATGTCGGTTGGTTTCAATGGTCAAAACGACTAATTGGAAAAAGGTCAAAACGGTCAACTTCAATCAATATCCCGTAATTGTACAAAGAATTAACTTTTCAAGGATATCTCAATGAGATGAGTACATATAAAATGCATTGTGTATATGCATACATGCCTGTATGTATGTACATATATACATAATCGCCTTGAAAGACTTTTATAAAAAAAAAATACAAGGTGATGTAATGATGATTTTTTGAATATGAACAAAACTTTTGTTACTACCTTTGTAGATACATTTTTTACAGTAAGAAATCGTTTATTTTATTTTTTTCAAAGGCTTTTTTTAATAAACATATTTTCAGTTGAATATAACTTTTTACTGTCAAGTCAAATTGTATTGGTAATTAATAAGGCAACAGCTATAATTTGACGAGAGAAATTCGCAACTAACGAGGGTATAATTTATCCACATAATAAGTGCTATTACGCTAGTGCGCAATCTTGAAAACAAGTATTTACGTATGTACCTATAGATATTGTCGTTGTATTTGTACTTACATCTTAGATTACATTTTTCTGAAAGCGAGATGCGCAGATATGTATGTCGACGGCCGAAAAGGTCCGTCAAAGGGTCCAGAGGTTGTATCCTCTCCTGTAATGAAGCAGAATATAAAATCAATCGTTCAAAGGAAATGAATACATATAATTGAGAAGAAAAGTTTACGTTGGGAATCGACGAGGGGTTCGAGAGGACCGGAGTGTGTAGGGGGCGAAGGGGGGGTCCCACTTGCAGGGGCGGCGCCACGCTCTTCCATAGCACACCCGATTTCAAGGTTGACACTCGAACACGCATCGTCACCGTGCGCGACCGAATGACATTACCATCTGATCAAGACTGGCATTAGTAAACGCACTGTGCCAAATAGCTTTGAAACTTTCAAACTTATCTAAAATAGATTTACAACGACCAGATCCATTAGAAAAAACATGCTTTGTTTTATCTAATTTATACCTGTTTGGAACCTAGATTTACTGAAATTATCATTTTTGTTGATTTATCATATTCATTACTAAAACTTAAAGAAAGTGTTTTATTGTAATCTTTTACATATACATACATATGTATGTATTAACTATTGCCAATTTTTTTATCATATGTGAATGTTTATAAAATATGAAACACCACAAAAATACGGGTCTACCTCAGGGGCCCGAATGTGAAACGCCCGAAAACGCAAATATCGGAAGGCAAAGATCGAAAATCGAAAGATCTTAAGTCAAAAGATCAAAAAAAAGGGTGCATGGTAAACGGTGCACACTCACTTAATTTGCGCGAGTAGGATACAACAGGAAAAGCCTGTTCCTCTTGTTCCTGTTGTATCCTACTCGCGCAAATTAAGTGAGTGTGCACCGTTTACCATGCACCCTTTTTTTTATCTTTCGACTTAAGATCTTTCGATTTTCGATCTTTGCCTTCCGATATTTGCGTTTTCGGGCGTTTCACATTCGGGCCCGTGACGGAGACCGCAAAAATACAAATAGTGGTTGAATAATTGTCTTAGAAAGCTTTATTATAATTTGTAAAGCTTTTATAGCTCTTTTTTGTCATGTAACGCGGTGGAACAGCGTTCCGGCACATTTTTGTCATGGTATTTTTGATGTCTCAAAAGTAATTAGACAAAACAATGTTCACGAGTACATAATGACAATCCATATTTATATAATTTGTCAAAATAGCAAAATTTGGCATAGAAAAAGCTACTTTAAAGTTTTTATTCAAATGATATTTGAATATTTTCTTCAATAAAAAGCTTGACAAGAAATAAGTTCAGGCACATTTAAAATAAAAAGCCCTGCTTATAAATAGTAATAATAAAAAAACTATAGTCGTTGGCTATGCTAAGACAATTGGTTAATTAAAGATAAGTAATAAAAATCCTGAAACATATCTGAATACTTTTTGTGTCTTATATGGTTTTTTTATTTACTATCAAATAAATTTTTAAATTAGCTTGATAGCTAAAATATATATAAATAAATAAATAACTGATGTTAAATATATAAGGGGCGGCGTTCGGGCACAATAGTGAACCATGTTTTGTGCTTTATGCACAAAAAATGGTTCACTATTGTCAACCATGTATTTTTTGTTCTCTTGCCATCCGTTGCCAATTGGAAAGAGATAAAAATAAACGGAAGAAATAAAAAGTAGATTTAAAAAAAAAAGCATCCAATCAGGTGAATCAAGATAGTTGAAGTCGTTTGTATCGTTAAATATTACTGGATAAATTGTGCAACACCGCCAACTATTCCATGTTGTGTTATGTATCTGGTTTATGACTCATAGTGTTTGACGCTGAGTGTATGGCTAGAATTTAAAGGCCACAAGTGACAGTTGAAGGCGGGTGTTTACGTTTCAGTCAGTTCTTCAAAAGAACTGTTGTGAAGTAGTTTTGAATATGGCGTTGTTTCCTGCGTATTCAGATAATTCAGGTATTTAACGGACGTTATAGGTATTATATTGTATTTTTCAATACTCTGTAGCTATTCGTTTCTCTCAAAGCCTTCGACATGCACATTTCAACGGCTTTTATGTATAACCTTAAACTATTGCTCAACATGTTAGTATAATGACCTTCAAACAATACAAAGATGCCCGTTTAATGTTCTATTAGTTCTTCGTATATGGTTATAATGTAACATTGAATTTAAACAATTACAGAATCTGTTTTGCAAATTGATGGTGATTTAAACACTAAAATAGTTGCCAAGTCATCGATTGTAGAAACGCACGTCTTAGATTCGTCTGATGAAGCGGAATTATTAAAATCAGATAACTCGGTCGAGTTGATCTCCGATGATCATAAGACCAGCAAGCGAAAAACTGAAAAGCATAAGAAGAAAAAGAAGTCCAAAAACAAAGACAAAGACAAAGACAAGTTAAAAGAAAAGTTAGAAAAGAAATTAGATGATAAATATTTGCGAAATTCTACTGAAGATTTTTACATAGATAAAAGAATCGACTATGGTAATTTGAGGGTCTCGACACTTTATAATCCTGCTAGACCTCAGTAAGTTGACGCATTTGTATACATAAATATATTTGTTAATGTTTTAATAATTAATTTACAATTTCAATATTTGCAGGTACGACAGAAAGAAAAAGTTATTGGGGATTTGCGCTTATTCAAATCCGAAAAAGCGTAAGCGTGGAGCTGACCGGTATTATAATACGAAAATTATAGATCAATCACAAAATATCGATAAAACTCAGCCTAAGTCGTCAAAAAAGCGTTCTCACAAGCAAAATGAAGATTTCATCGAAATTGAAGACAGTGGTATAAGTTGGGGTGATGAAAGAATTGACAAAGATTTAGTGGAGAAAACTACAAATTTTAATAAATATCTCAACGATAATCCGTATGATGTTGATATGTGGCTGCAGTTTGTCAAATTTCAAGTATGTTATGTAGATACATATATAGTTATTTATTTTGAAATGATATAAATATTATGAAGTTTTTATTTTGTAAAATGTTTTCAGGAAGATCGTTTGGCTTTCGATGTGTTTAACCACCGTGTTGCCAGCAAAGCCACTGCGAAGAACCTTTGTTGTTCCAAGCAATTATCAATATTAGATGCAGCTTTGAAGCATAACTTCAATAGCATGGAATTACTATGCAAAAAAGTTAAGTTGTCCGAGCAGAGCATGGCTAATGATCAATATTTATCTATGTTAAAACAGTTGATCGGAACCCCTGGTATGAAACTTAAAAAAAAATTAAATTATTCGCTCATTTATTAGATACATATATGGTTATTATTTTAGATCTACAATTGGGACTGTTGAATCGTGCATGGTTGTGGTATGTCGACGCTGTGCAATGCTCGATGGCTTTGAGTTCTGTCAGCTCAGTCAAAGAAATTTATGCAGCGGCGTTAAAAGCGTTGACTAAAGCGATGAAAGAAAAATATGCAGTGTCACATGTTGGTATGTGTTTGAGATGATTGCATATGTATTTGTAGTATTTTATTATCTACGTAGGAATTTAAAAGATTACTGAAATTTAATATTCGCCTTTAGATATCACATATCGCTTGGGGCTATTCTTACGACAAGCCGGATTATGGGAACAACTTTGGATGTTGATTAAGATGAATATAGAAATAAATCTTGCTGCCACTAATACTGAAGGCTCGTGTAATTTTGAATCTCTCGTGACTCAAGTCAACGATAAAGACTTGATAGATGAAGAAAATAAAGTATTTTTTTTCTTTGTGGATTGTTTCAATACATTTTTCATTTTTTTTGTCTAAAGTGAGAACTTTTCAGATAATATCGAGCGGGCTGCCGATGCATGAAATATGGTCTCGCATTGAATTGTTGCGCAGCAAATTACAATGGCTACCTTCCACTATAGAGTCTGACGATCCACAAAGGATTGTATTTTCGACTGATTTTGCCGATTTTATAAAACCGGTTTCTCAAAAGGCGAATATGTTCGCTATGACTGTTAATATTTTAAGGTAAAAATATTATTACAATTCATTCCACATAGGCAGTAAGCAGAAAAATATGTGATTTCTATTGGTCAAAAATATACTGCATATGGAAAATTACGGGTCTTCCTCACGGGACCGAAAGTGAAAAGCCCGGAAAAGCAAATATCAGAAGGCAAAGATCGAAAATCGACAGATCTTAAGTCGAAAAGATAAAAAAAGGGGTGCATGGTAAACGGTACTATGCATATATAATATATATGAGTGGCATGCGGTGAAATTATCTCTTTTTTTTGTCATACAGCGTTGTTTAATGTGCGCGCGCAGGATTCGGGAGGAAAAGCTTGTTCCTCTTGTTCCTGTTGTATCCTGCTCGCGCAAATTAAGTGAGGATGTACGACGGGGGAGATAGACTTTTACCGCACGCCACTGATATATATACTAACCGTTTTTCATATGTATGCATGGTAAACGAACATTTTCGACTTTTTAACATTCGGTGCGGTGACGGTCACCCGTAAAATTACATACTTAGTATCGTTCACTGATGCTAAAGTCAAATCGAACATCGTTGTTTTATTTGTGTCGGTGCGGATGTTGTTCATTCCATGGGCCACAAGACGCACGAACATCTCCATCCTCAAAGAGCTGGCAGTTTCAGAGAGACTCTACAATACGTAGAAAAAGGATTCTTTCGTACTTTGGCCACATTGCCAGGAAGAATGTGAAAAGTCTATAGAAGCTGGTGGTTACCGGAATACTAGGAGGAAAGCGAGCGTGAGGACAGTATCCCATAAGATGGTCAGATCAAATTAAAGAACTGACGGGATCGTCCATAATACCGGATTGACAAGATGCGAGTAGTGTTGACGAGTAACTTGCATGTTACTCGCAGCGTGGCAATAGGTGATCCAACCGTTATTGGACTCTGATATTGGTGATTTTAACCATATACAAGTAGCGTCTCAAAATGACGGTGGAGAGAGTGAGCAAAATGGTCAGAACCAGAGACAACTCGATTTGTGGAGCAGTATGTCAATCTGTGTGCTTCTTTTGTATGTATCTTTATCTTTCTGATAAACCACACGGAAGAAAATGATTACACGCACCCAATTCATCATGCCTATAAATCCATTTGCGGATCCAGATTGGACGTCCAAGATACTCACATCCAATGTTCCCTCTATGTACCAAAATGTGGCTGCATACATGTTTCCATCGCGAATGAATGGGGTGGCATACTTTTAATCAGGCCACAATAGGAAAAGCTGCAGATTTTGAATAGGGAAAAGATCAGTTAGATAGATTGATATTCAAATATACCCAATTAATACCAATTAGTGAAAAATATACGGTCGTAAATATGCATAAACAATATTGTGATCTTAAATTTATAGTTGTCGTGAAAGTAACGACTGGTTCGATTCAAACGTTTACTGATTTATTAAAATTTACACATAGTGATCCTGATCAATTTGAGGATATTCCAGTTTTACTGGATATTTGTGGAACCTTTCAGGCATCAAGCTTTGAATGTGAACGAGGATTTCAACGCTTAGATGTGTAGATGATCTGTACACACAATAGAAAAATTAGAGGGAAAGTTACTCACATTGTGTCTACCCGGTATAAACGCTGCATTTAACTTGGCACAAGATCGGGGGGAGTAGAGGCGGATACTCTACTGAATTCCAAGTGCTAGAAATGACCACAAAGCTTAGCACTGACCAAACGAGAATGAAGACATTGTCGTAGATACTCACGTTATTACGTGAGATAATTGACTGAAATTATTTGGGTAGTTTGCGTGGTTCATAAAAAAAGTCACCGACCTATAGAAATCGAGATTCACATTCGCTTACTGCCTAGATATACGGAATAAATACAGTTCATTAATAAGTTTTTCATTTTTAGATTATTAAAAATTCCTTTATTGCCCGCTACTCACGAGACAACTGTTTGTATGAAAGGCAATGGTTATTTGATCGAGTGGGAGAATGATAATATAGAAACGTGCCTTCCATTTTTGTATACCATAATTAGTAGCTTAGAAAGAATAGATACGTTAAAATTGAAGATTTTAACTAACATAGTCAAGGATTTTGCAGAGGAGCCTAATTACTTGAGTGCTACTAATCGTAAGTTCATGTTGGTAATGTTAGATCTGATGTTATCATAATTGATGGCTTGAAAATGTTTCATTGTTTGTTTTACAGAATATTTTAAATTTATTAATAATATAATGATGCAGTGCTCGAGATGGTTCGATGGCGATGAACAAACTGCAATACTTTTGTGGTGGATACGTCTTTTGCGCACCCTGCTCACTATGATTAGGTAGTTTTGATTAACAATCAATTAATTAAATTTGGACATATTGTAATGAAGGTTTAACTTTGCATTTTCAGTTTAGATTCGAGTGACGTTACGGAAATGCAAAAAATTATTGCCAATTTCCGGAAATTTATTAAAGATGTGCTTAAACTGCATCGTGACAATGTGTGCATATACAAGGAGTTTTCTATTTTTGAGGCTCATTTTTCGGGATTTGAAAAAGGTTTGGTAATTGTGGAAGCATGTTTGTTGGCTTTGCCGCACAATAGGAGTCTTTCTAGAGTGCATCTTTGTAGGTTTGTTAATGTTTATATCCAAAGATAATACACATGTGTAGTGGAACCTCGATTCACGAGCACAATTCTGTGCAGGAACTTACTCGTAATCCAAAACACTCATATATAAAATTTTCGACATAGATTTCTTATAAAATCTTGCGATATCTGACACTCACATACCTTGGTGCTTCTCGATGATTTTCTTCTTAACTCTTTTAATCCCATGGTGTCGATATTTATGGCCACACTGGTATATGCGAAGAATCCCAGGGGCTGATTTATCAGCCCTTGTTTTCGAACACATTTTGATACTATATTTTTTTTCATTAAGAGGGCTGGACAGCAGCACCTTGTCCATACAAACGTACTATACTTTTCCCTTCCTCAATTATGGCACTAGAGAAATTATTTTTTAATATGCCATGGATATCCACCATTGGGGTGCATCTATCGTTTTATTTTTTTGATTAATTATTTTTTATAGGACATAGGAGCCGCCAAATATCTATAAAATCGCCTCTTTTTTACACCCACGAAACGGGTCCAGCGTGCTTATTTAACGGTCGATTTAGAAAAAAATACGTCGATAGATGCACAGAAAGTATCTTTCTCATACCGATGATGATTTTTTTTTTAAAATTGGTCCAGTTTTGGAGGTGAAAATAGTAGAATACGAAACCTCGATTTTGTCAATTTAAAATACGTTTTACTTGGTCGAAGCCCAACTGTCGCATTCACTCAATATATATATTGATATATATTGTCGCATTCACTCAATATATACATACACTCAATATATATATCGAAGAAAGGAACGGTAACAAAATTAAGGTTTCGGGTGTACAGCCCTCTTAACTATCGCCGAAAATTTTTAAATTTAATGCTATGTCTTTATTGCATATTGAATATCTCGAGATAACCAGATATTGCTTTTCAATTATTTTATTGTATGTCCGAAAAAGCATTTCGCAGCAATTTGTTGCGCCGCGCCATAAAGCAAGGGACTGGCACCTCAGCGGTTTGCAGGACAAGTTTTCGACTTTATTTGTTTCTTCATATTTATAAATAATATTCAGTATTGTTTCAAAAGTCGTTCAACAGTCAAACTTAAAAATTACTATTTTGATAACTAGTTTTTTGTAATCATCATCTACAGCCATTCACCATCCACTGCTAGATGAAGGCTTCTCCAACACGCTTCCACTCATCTCTGTTTTGCGCCACACTCATCCATCTCACCCCACATTTTTCTAATTTCATCCACCCATATTCCCCGCGGTCTTCCTTTTACCCTTTTGCATTCTCTCGGGTACCATTCAAGCACTTATTTTGTTCACCTTTCGTCCATTCGTCTAGCCACGCGGCCCGCCCATTGCCATTTCAATCTCTTTACTCTATCTACTATGTCCACTACCCTTGTCATACATCTCACCCACGTGTTCCGCTTCCTGTACAACCTATATATATGTATGTAAATATTGCTTATTACACTATGTATACATCATGGAGATGACATCACAAAATAATTAATACCGTGAATTGAATACTAGTTGAGATAAATATAATAAAATAAAGACTGCCCCTTTTTTCGAAAAACTGCCTTGGGTAATTTCGAAAAATTACCTCGCACAATAGCTTGGGATTAAAAGGGTTAATATCGTATTTATGTTGTATATCAAAACTTCGCTTGTCAACGAGTCAAATATTTCGAGGTTCCACTGTATATGTAACATGTTATGGCATCTATTATAATTTATTGATATAATTATGATCAGAAATAAATTTTTTACATTTCAATAGTTATTAATAATGGCTTTAAGAAATGTCAATAGAAACTATGGAAGCTATTTTAAAGACTTTTCACATAAATTTGCCGTATTTTTTATTACGACTCATATAATAGGTACTTGCATATATTTAAGTATTTATTACTGTTTTCAGGTCTATAGTTGAAATGATTCTAGAGAAAAATTTTAGAACAGACGAAAGTATATCTAAAGCCACATCAATTCTTGTTGCTTTATCAAGTGATGAAGCAATAAATCAACAAGTGAATGAGTCATCATTGAATGTAGCTTTGGGCAAGGTAGATTGTTCTTTTTATTTCCTATATTGTCCATCTGGTGTAGGATGAAACTTAGGTAAAACGTACATGCTATCTCCCTCACCGCCTCTCGACCAATAGCATTTCTGCACGAAACGCTATTGGACGAGAGGCGGTGAAAGAGATACCATATACGTTTTATATAAAAATTTCACTAGTACTCTCACATCTTATATGGACAAACGAATCCAAATAGACGTCGTTTATACGGATTTCTCTAAAGCTTTTGATAAAATCAATCACAACCTTTTACTCAATAAACTTTGGTCCCTTGGAATCCGAGGAAATTTATTTCGTTGGATCTCTTCGTATATACTAAATCGTCACCAAATCATAATTCTCAATGGTTTTAGATCATCACTTAGACATATTCCTTCCGGTGTCCCACAAGGGTCGCATTTAGGTCCCTTATTCTTTTTACTCTATATTAATGATATCTCATACATCTTCAAACATTCCTTTATACTTCTTTACGCTGATGATTTAAAAATTTACAAACCTATATACACCATAGACGATTGTCATAAGATACAAGAAGATCTAGATAGATTCTCTATATATTGTTTAAATAATGATCTTTTTATTAATCTAGAAAAATGCTCTATTTTAAATTTCACTAGAAATAAGTCAATTATTACTAATCAATATCAATTAAATCATTCAATCCTTAACACGTCATCTTCTATTAAGGATCTTGGTGTAATACTCAATAATAAACTAGATTTCTCTGAACATATTTCTTTTATTACCAACAAAGCATTTAAATCTCTTGGATTCCTACTCCGCTCAACAAAACCCTTTAATGATCCTTATGTACTAAAATTACTTTATTTTTCCTTTGTAAGGTCTCACCTTGAATTTGCCTCAATTATCTGGTCACCTTTTTATTTATCCCATATTAATTGTATTGAGAAAGTTCAACTTAAATTTATTAAATCCTTACGCTACCTTTTTCCTACCTATACCCATTCTACTGTTTCCGACATTTTAAAAATCCTTTCTTTTAACAATCTTTCTGTCAGGCGACGACATTCTGATGCTATATTCTTCTTTAAGCTCATAAATGGTTTCCTTGATTGTTCTGATTTACTGAATAAGGTTAATTTCAGAATCCCAGTTCGATACCCTAGACGCGTTACACTCTTTTCACTTGATCCTTTCAATACTAATTCCCAAAAATATTTTTATCTGCAGCGCGTTTATCGTATGTTTAACGGAGAGCTGAATGAGGTTGATCTGTTTGGTATTTCCCTACATCAATTCAGGTCTAACATCAAGAGAATCTTGACCGATTGATTCATTTTTTCTTCTATTCTATTTTTCCAATATTTCCATTATTTTTATACTTTAGTTTAGTTATGTAATGTGCTATTTAATCATATTATAGCTTTCATTCCTTTCCATTTCATTTGTTTATTTTGTATTTACCTTTTTCATTTGTTTTTTATATTTGTAAATTTCAATTTCTTCTTATATTCTATCTTATAACCTTTTCCAAATATTTTAATACTATAGTTTAATTATGCAATGTACTACATATTTTGTCATGCCTTTATTCTTTACTTTTTAATTTGTTTTCCTTATATTTATCTTTTTCATTTTTGTAAAAATCTATTATTGGACTCGGGTGTTACATATATTATTTATTTACTTTTTGTGTTTTTTATACCTATCTCTGTACATCCTGTCTGTTGATTTTTCAATTAATAAAATAAAATAAAATAAAATAAAATAAGTGTCATCCTACATCAGATCGCATATTTAAATATGTATTTTGTGTCTTAAAATTTTTTTATAATTAGTATATGGAATATACGGATACGTCGCTTTGGGAAGTTTCTAATTTTGACAGGGAAATCTTGTTAACGGAGTATATGATGCCTGATATGAAATCAGATTGGATATGCTGTCATGGTTGGTTGATTTATCTCACACAGCCATTTCAAAGTTTGAAGCAGTTCTACAATAAAATAATGATAGCAACTCACGTCGAGAAACTAGACAGGAATTCTTTGGACGCAAAACGGTAAGTTTCCATTTCGCGAAGAAAACAATTAAAATCTAGAAACAAGTCAAAGTAATATTTTGAAAATCCACAGAAAGACGCAATTGAGAGAAAATTTCCTCCAATGGTACATTTCCATAATAAGGTCCGACATTCGAGTACATTCCGAAATCGCCCGCGATAAATTGATTCAAAAAGTACTGCAACAAGGAATTGAAGAGTTTCCATTCAACGGCGCTATTGTCTGGTATTATGTAGATTGGTGTGGATCAAATTCCATCGGCCGGTTACATTCAGTGAAGCTATTCAAGGAGGATGATCTGTCTCAGATGTTTGCGTTAGCTTTTGTTGTAGAAAACTTTTCTCAACTCTACATGAAATACGGTAAGTGCGACAACGTACGACACATTTCATCGGTGATATATTTTTGACAAGGGATTATGTAATTCTTTGTGTTACAGATCCATCTTACGTTGATCTGTGGCAGCCTGGTCACGGCAATCGTCTGTTAAATGTACTGCAAACAATCTCTTCGCATTCAGGATTGAGGAAATGTGCACTCATCTGGCGGATGCTGATTGAGTTCGTCTCTTGTCACACTCAGGAATCAGCAGCGATCGCAAAGAAATTTCTCTATCAGGCTTTGGATGAATGTCCGTGGAATAAGGTATATATTTATATATGTATGTTTGTGTAATTAATTGCTTTATATTTGATTGATGTCTTCATGTGTTGATGTTTTTTTAGGGCTTATATCGAACTGGTTGTATACGTATTCCATCAGAGTTTTCGGAGCTGGTGGATATTATGGTGGAAAAACAAATCCGCCTTCACGCAATGCCAGAGGAGTTACAACTGTTATAACTGTTTTTGCAATTTTTTATGTTTTTTTTTTTGAGATTTTTATTGTTTTAATTCATGTATGTATGTATGTTAGCGTTTCCAACAAGAAAACGTGTATTCTTTTTTTTATTTGGTAAAATATGTTGTTTTTGATTTAGCCGACTTTTAAATATTTTTTTATGATAAGCATTCACGATTTGTACTTTATCTATATACATAGTAACAATATATGAAGTTTTGTGATCATGCGAAAATTCGAACTCGACCTTTTTGACTGATGCAAACTCAGAATCGATCACTGATCATGTCTTCATGGTCTAGAAAAAAATGTGTGTCCATGTATTTTGGAGATGATTCGAATACCGTTAATCCAATCACACTGAAACTTAGTATCAGTTACTGGAATGCTTATCAGTCCCGTCAGAACTTTCTGAAGTTGATAAGAATCTGCGTATTTTTCGCAAACTAATGGTAGAAATAATTGTTTTGAAAATTTAGTATCTCTTTTTATTTTATAAATATATAAATTTTTTCTCTCAAACCTTTCACCGTTTTTCTCCAAAACCATAAACTAAATTGAATTTCACAAATCATGAAAACGTGATCAGTGATCGGTTCTGAGTTTGAATGAGTCAAAATCTCGAGATCGAATTGTCGCATGATCACAAAACTTCATCTATTGTTACCACGTACATAGATAAAGCTATTAACAAATTTGATAAACCGGAAGTGGGATTTTTTCCCCAAAAAAGTCAAAAATGTTGTGACCACACTACTAAACGTATTAAGTTAAAAATTTATATTTGTGTTCTATGTATGTACATACATAGATACTAACATAAGGGTCGAGAAGGCTTTGGATAGAATTCGTATTCATATTTGAGAAGGCTTTGGATAGAACTGGAAGTAGTTTATTTTTTTTTATATTTCATTATTTTATTTTGACCTTTTTAATTATATCTAACATCTTGATATTTTATTCTTATCATATTTATAGTGATATTAACTAATAAAAAGTTTTGAACAAAATCTAACAACTGGAAGTAGAACTTAAAAGTCTTGTGAGTTTCTTTACACTGGCGCTCAAACTTGTGTCGAAAACGTCAATGTGTCCTTTATTATCGAGTTTTGTTTTTTATACTTATATTCATCAAGTAAATAGATAAAGCCACAGGTCGGTCACATACGAATTTCATATATATGTATATATATAAACATGTGTATATATTTAAATACGCTATAAACATATAATGTTAAAATTTTAGTTCTTTATATCGAGGATTTATTGTGGTTTTTTTTAAATAAAATTTAATATTTTTGAAAAAATGCTCTCTTTTTTATATTTCCCAGTTAGTAACCTTATATATATTATAATTCATTTTTAATTATAATAACTTGATTAGTTCCTTTTTAGAATAATTTTTATCAAAAATGTTCATTTAAGGACTTCATAACATAAAGAAATAAAATTAATTATAAAAGCATTTGGCATAAAAAGTACTCCATACTTAGATAGGTCTTAATTTTTTTATTTTATCAAATTGAAAATTGTAATACAGGTCGTCGACCTTACGAATTATCAGATGATCAGTATTTCTCAAACTGGGTAATTGCTGAATTCAATTTTGTACAAAGTTTACATACATGCATTTCAATATATTTTACGCAATAAATGATATCTGTATTATAGATCGTGTTATTCATTTTAACGAAAAATTCAATTTGAGAAGTATGCTATGTTAGAAAAACCCAGTTTCGATATCTGGGGATTTGAAATTTTTTCTGATTATTATCGATAAATTCCTTGGAAATAAAGTATAAAGTCAAGCTTTAAATCATAGAACTATATCTTTTTAAAAATGTATTTATCGATATCTCAGACAACGGTATGCTGTATGATATCTATGAACGGAGGTTTGAAACTAAATCTTTTAAATAATACTTTTTATTGTATTAGATTTGGAGGACTCGAATACATAAACTGTGTTGATGCGTCTTTGAATGAAATTTTATTAAAAACAGTGTACATATGTAGTTACGGTGAGTTAATATAAAAAATTGTAAGAAAAAAAAAACAGTATTTAAATCGAGAATTTTATTATTGTAACGTCAAAATAATACAATCGCCCCAAAAACTGGCAGAAAAGCCACGTTATTTATCATAATAAAATAAAAATTTAAAACACAAAACAATTTAAGCTTGTAGCTTGAAAACGATATACAGTATCCTAACTTAATTCTAATTTGCTACGATGTTTACATGAGAATTTTTGTGTACACATCAATGAAACAAAACTGGAAAAAAATGCAAAGAACAAATACAGGAATATTAAAAGAGTAGCAATGCACTTGTAAAATAAGCAGCGGCGCTCAAAATATGCACAGTTAAAATGATCGTATCAGATTTGTGTATAGTATTTGAATGCGATGCAAGATGGGTCTGCGAAAAAAAAGAATAAGGTCATTTTGATGAGTACATTACACATATTATACGAACTGAATATACCACAACCTTATTATCTGCTGGTTTTTGAGGAGCAAGGCCAGGAGCAGCTGAAGCAGCTGGAGCAGCAGGAGCTTCGGCAGCGGTATCAGTTTCTTCGCCTTCATTTTTTCTTACTGGATTTAATTGGGTAGACTAAAATATATATGAAATTAGTGGTGTTACAAAAATTAAATACATAACTTAAAAACCAAATCGTTGGTACTTGAGCAGGTTTGGATGGAGTCGTATTATAATGTTCAGATGTGTTTGAACGAGCTGAAATAGTTGTTGTTGACAATCCGTCGTCAGTGCCAGTATGGTTCATGCTACGCGCTGTACTGCTCATGCTATTTTCTGTACTGCTCATGATTCTTTCTGCACTGCTAGTACTATCAGTACTCGTGGCTTCAGTTTCATCACATTTCACCAGATTAGAAAGAGATCCTAGACAATCAAATAATTGTTTTAGCATTATACTGTGGGATGTTTAGGAACGATTGTGAATGAAAAAAAATGATCGAATTGATTCGATAGAATGGACTAAAAGTGGTCATTGTATGTTCAGAGAGAATAGGAACCAAAAAAGACGGACGCATTGAAGTCGCCATGCTGAAGAATCTGAAAGCGGGGAGTGCGAAAATAGTTTGGGCTTGATCTAAGAGGTGGAAATTAGCCATATTTAGGTTATAATCGGGTTCGATGAGAGCAGGGTGTGGATCCGCGCAATAGTGATGGCCCACGGTAGCCATTACGGTGCATGGAGAAAAGTTGTAAAGCTCATCCGCGAACATCCGGATGCCGACATACCGATTGCGACGAGGCCGATCAACAGGCAGATGGTCAGATTCATGGTGGATGGGCTGGGCGGGCGTTCGCTGAAGCTGGAGCTCGACGGGAGATTGAAATCCGAGGAGTCGGACGAACGGTCGCAAGTCACCGGCTAAAGGGACAGTCCCGCCACTCCAGGATGAAAACTTTTTTGAAACAGACTCTAAAGTTCGTATTCATGGCCATATCATGTACAATGTTTTAACGGAGAAAAATTTTAATTACTGAATTTTAATCAACAAAGTGGTTGAAATTCTTTATTTAAATTTTTGCTATGATTGTGAAGGTGGTTTTTAGTGTATAAATTAATATATCATCTAAGAATTTCAGAAAAACTCTAATCGTTTTTTTTTTCTTATTGGAATAAATTTCCAGCTAGAAACTGCTTTGATTTTTATAATGTTAAATTAATTATTAGTGGAAAACTGGCAAGTGATTAGAGGAATCGAGGATTTTCTAAATACAATTTCATTGATATTGAATTGTAAAAATATGCGTATTTGTATATATAATATTAGGTATTCCGATTTCTCGAGAAATAACAATTCTCAAATATCTCGAGAAATGAGAATTCTCGATTTGGCATATATCTCGAGAATATTTGTATCTATCATTTAATTCGACATATGTATTTATTCGAAACAATGGAATAATTTAGAAATTTGAATATAACGGAAAAATAAAAAGCTTGTAATTAAAATAATTAATATTGAATTCAAATAAGAATATTTTTGCTAGTCTATACTTTTTTTTCAAAAAAATTGTAATTTTAAGTAAAACAAAGATGAAATAAAATTATTATAATTCTGTAATCGAATTGAGCAGGATTTAATACTATACAGTATTTTTAATTAACTATGGACTTATTTCAGTGGCGTAGCGTGAATTCCAGCCCCCCCCCCCACCTTACATTTTCTTACCGCCGAATAAATTTCTAAAATAATAATTCATGTATTTTTTAAGTCGAAAAATCTTTTTTTCTGAACTTTTTTCTGGCAAACACTTTTCAACAAAAAAAATTGTGGAAATTCATGTTATTTGTCCTCTCAGGTTCAATACTTATCAGCTCTTAAATTTTTAATCGATATTGTGACATAGTTGACGTAATTTTAATAAGTTTCAACTTCGAAAATGAGCACTCCGCAGTGGCTACAGTTACCGGAAGCGTGAAGAACAAGATGATTGAAATGAAGAATTTATAGAATAATTACAAATGAAGACCTTTGCCAAATTATGAACACTGTCGATCTTCTTTATTTTTACTACAAGGTTTATTTACTTTTAAGCACGAATGGAGATCAAGCACTTCATTAGACAATGATTTGTCGAAATTATTGACATATTGGTCGGTTAGAGATTTGGCTTCACAATATACATAAATATATATGTATGTATGTATGTAAATCGCTATCTGATAATTCAACGGCATTTTTGCTTTGCAGGAAAGCGAACTTTGAAACAATGTCATTAAATAATGCGAAACGAATCTGCAATTGCACTAAGGTTACTTTTACATAGTGTCATATTAAAAATTGTTTAAAAATTCTTTAATGGGTCCTGGAATTGTGTATCATGACTAAGTTCGTCAAATGCTTGTAGACAAGAGATTAATGATTATATGTAAATTTTGGCTTCAACCCTCTAAATAACTAAATAGTTGCAATATTTGTTGAAATTGTTACGAATTCTTCAAATTTATTTCTAAAATTACTGAGCTCGTCAAATACATATGCATGTCTAATCATAGACTGAGCAGTGAGCACTGATAACATCGGCGTTTTTTGATCGAAGGACTTAACATCAAGGTTGAGAGGCCAAAGAATTTTATCAAAAAGCAGAAGTTGTGAGAATCAATTCGAAACTTTCTATTTTATTTTTAAGCTCCCTTGCTTCTAATAGTACATATATGTATCTCAAAGTGCATTGATGGAATCTAATATGGACGACCAACAAGTCGGGCACAATCTCTTTAAAGTAGCTGATGTTAAATTTTCCTTAAAAACTTCCCACCTGTTAATACTAACAGCGAAAAATTTATAAATTTGTAAGTTTTATTGGTTTTCACGCCTCGTGTAATTTTGTTTTATTGTTTTAACACTGAAAAAATATATATGTATTGTATGTACAAGAATAAGAGAATTCTCAGCTTTATGTACATAAAATAAAAAGGGATGCAAATACATTGAAATATAAGAGAGGTTTTTAAAAAATTAGGCACAAAGAAATTACAGAAAAAGTTTAAAAATTAGTGAAAAAGGTGCGCCGCTTTGGCGCTCCCCCCGCATTGCAGGGTCTGCGGGCGCGGTCGCTACTCCACTGTCTTATTTTCAGCTTGTTTCATTTTGTTTAGTTGTCTCAGATTATTAATTTTTTTTTTTAATATTAGTGCACCAAGGTTTCTCGGGTACAACATATAAATATGTGCATTTATGTATATAGACTTATCATAATATGTTTTTCTCAAAACGAGACAATTTTGAGAGTTTGCTCAAAATAGAATGCCAGATTTATTACAATTTCAGACCAAATTAGTTCACTTTTGTTTATCCAAGTAAAATATTCTGCTCCACCAAAACTGTTTCCCAAAGCTCAATGTAAGAAGGACTTCCGTCTTAAAAGTCGATAGGATTATATTAATATTATACTTCCATTATTTTTATATATATATAATCCAAAATTTTTGTTTGCATCTTGAGGTATAAATTTACTATCAAATATTTCCTCAAGATTCACTGAAAATATCAGTTGCATTCGGTTTTTTTACTTTCCACAATCAAAATAGATATGTTGAACCAGGGGCGTAACTAGAAGACTTGGGCCTGCATACAAATGTTAGCAAAAGGCCCCCCCCCTTAGTAGTTTTTTTTTATTAATATTAAATTAAAAATTAACACATAATTTAAATGTTCTTTTTCCTCACCTCCGAAGTCGCAAATTCTGAAATTACATCTTTCAAAGACAATTTAAAAGTTTCTTCATGTTTAATCGATAATATTGCTAATTCACTGAGCCTGAGTTGACTCTTCGAATTCTTTTATGAGTTTTATTTATTTTTATTTACTAAAAGTTTGTTCAACACTAGCGACAGTGACCGGCTAAGTGAAAAATAACAAAAAGGCCGTGTACATTTCAGCAAATTCACTTTCTATAGAATTATGTTTTGAAATTAACAAATCCGAAAAGTGTTTAATAGACATTGTTGCCCTAATATCAGCATTTTTATTTAAATACCTAAAAGACAAGTATGCACAGCAATTTGAGTTGCTCTTGCACAAACGGCAAACACATTTTATCAATATAAAAGAAGTATTTGATCATCACTGGAAAATGTTTATGAAAGAATACTTAGGAAAGGCGGCATAGCCGATAATATAATTTCAGTCTTTCTAAGATATCAAGTATTCTAATAATAGCTGGAAGCCATTAACTGAGGCGACACATTTGTACTTGGCACTTTTTAATTTTTATGAAATAATCGGGACAAAATGAAAAATTTGCCCGGGACCATACCTGGGACATACATATGTATTATAAGCCGATGTATGTACATCTAATTAGTATAGTTGAAATCTTTCAATGAAACAAAATGTAAGTGCATATGTATACATACATACATATGTACCATATACAACTGAAATTTAACTGAAACTATTTTTTTGGATATTACTTTATTGAGAATTAAATAATTTACAGATTTTGTGATCACATGAAATATTATTATAATCTAAAATATGATTGAAAGTATGAAAATAAAATAATATTTAAAAAATTGTTGTTTGAGATTCCAGTCCCACTGAAACTCGAATATTATATTTTCTCGAAAATTTTAGAGCTGTATTTTTGCTTTTAATAACCTTAAAACTACAAATTAACAAATTATTAAAAAGTGTATGAGTTAATTTATATCACTGAAAGAAAGAATGAACATATACAATGTATGTATGTAAACATCAACAATAATCAAAAACACATTACATTGAGTGTTGTTTCCTAAAAGTATCTATTATAGCTAATATTATATATTTTCATTAACTGACACAAATATTGGCTCGATAGAGATTTTAAAAATAGTTTATTCCAAAATATAAAGAACAATCACGGGATTTATAATTGTTTTTTTTTTTTGGCAGTTCAGAGACTAAGTATACACAAGTAGATAAACTATTTTACAATAACAGAGTGTGCAATAGAGCTAATGAATTTTATTATAGTATATTGTATTTTAAATCATTCAAAACAGTATTTTGTGTCAAACAACAAATTTGCCATCTATGAATTCATATTCATTTATGAAATTTTATAGTTAAGGGAATTTTACCAAATATAATTTTCAAGTGACTAATGTTAAATGTCCTATTGAATTTCAGTCAATTCAGTATTTTAGAAGTTTTTTTAAATATAAATTTTTACTATGAGAGTGAGATTTAAATCAATTTAAGTATAATATATTAGATTGTTATATTTACAAAAAATGTTCTTGTAAAGAGATAAAAAATACAAAATATTGTGAGTTTTCTAATTTTGCATTAATTTGAATTTATTGTAAATATGTATTATAAAAAGTATGTGAATTAATAGTGTATATTGACCAAAAAGAGAAATCAAAGAATAACTACTATGATTTCCTTTATTGTTATTTTTTGTTGCTATTTTTAAGTGATCTTCTATTGCATTGTATATTATATTCTAAAATATACAATTTCGAGTGAAATTTAATTTTAAGTATTATATGGGAAAGTAATAAGAAAACATGCTAAAATTATACATATATGCATAATCATGTGTAAATAAAAGCAAAATGGCTATCTTCAGAACCATTGGACAAAAATTTTTTTTTTAAATGTTTTTATTGTTAGAAATGAATTTCAAGTTATTTTCTTTACGTATGACAGTCAATTAATCAATCAGTTCAGTAATAAATTAATCATCGTATTTATATTATTTTCAAGGTTACATATGTTTGTATGTATAATTTAATAATACAGAAAAAAAATGTCTTTAAAGTTATATTTCTTTGGCACAAAATAGTAAATTAAAGATGGTATTAAAATATACAAACATTGTTAGATTTCTTTATCATCGAATTCAATAAATTTAACTGAAAATACTTTGGCTATATGATGATTTTGGCAAATTTTGATAAAAAGTATGATGTGGTAATTTACAAAAGTTTTGGATTTCATGTGATTTATCTTGCAATTGAATTATTTATGTACATTCAACTTGTTTAAACACGTATTCATATACATACATACTAATATATGGAAAAACACATTTTTTTCTTACAACATTAACTTTTAAATATTTTTTTTGTATATATAAATATATTTATATAAATTGTGAACAGTAAAGATTTAATACATATATAAATATAAAACTATGACACCTTTAGTTGAAATAATCAAAAAGATTACAATATATAATATATATGTACATTTGAAAACTCGGCAAATATCTTAAATTAAAAACGAAAAAAAAATGAAGTAAAATTATATAAGAATATATGAAACGATACTAAAATGCATTTGAGTTAAGCAATTTTGGTATTTTGTATTTATAGTCTTCATAATTATGGAATTTGAAAGTAGTTGGCACGAAATATTAATAGAAAATCATATTTTGTTTATTGATTCACGAATTAAGTTCAATCTATAATTTCCCGATTTGCAAATTTGAGTCGGTAATGCAATAAAATATAATATAATATATAATTGAACTAAAATTAACATACAAACAAATGTACATACATACAATGAAGCTGCATACATGTTGTGTGCATATTATGTATGTGGCTTTTTTTAAACTTTATTTACATATGTATATACGAAGTATTAACAGATGAAGTTTTTGAATCCAAAAAAAAAAAGATTTTAGGGCAAATTGGAACACGGAAATTACATTAAATTTGTTTATGTAAATACATGTTTAAAAGGGACACATGCGCACAAATACTTACTTATAAATCGCATACTCATACAACAATACATTATAATATAATATATACATACAAATATGTTTGCTATACTAAATTTTAACATCGAGTGAATAAATCAACACATCCATGAGGGATTTAATATTTTAGTAAAAAATAATTAGGCTTTTTATCACAATTAGACAAAAGACACAATACAAGAAGTAGAAAAAATAGAGCTCACATGAATATCAGTACATTTATACGTTTAAATACAATAATTTTGAAGATTGTATATATAATACATCACGTTTGGCACAAGGAATAAGATTCATCACAATCGCGTTTGATTTTTCTTTTTTATATCATGATAAGATATTGGAAAAAAAATAACATGGACTCCTCTCATATATGAAGTATAATAATTTTTCTTTTTTTTCGTCGAATAACGTATGAAAATATAGTTAATCTTAAGTTTAAACCGATTTCAGTCGAGAAAATTTTTGTTTGTATACATATATATTTAAGATTTGCTACGTAAAAATTTGGAGTACAAAAACAATTTTGGCCGAAATGCATAAGTCAGGGGTTTTTTTTTTTAAATCATTTTAAATTTATATTTTGTTGCCGGTGAAAGGTGTTTTGTTAGCTCATGATGCGCCAGTGAGGCAACAGTTGTCCAACGCGCACAGACGAATGCCTTGAGATGTTGTACAACACTGTCTCCCCACCGGCGAGGATGGCCCCCCACACTCCAAAGGTGCCATAATCAATTATGGAGTGGTTGCAGGCTGCCATCAGCGCCAAGTCTTCAGCAGCAGCACCTCCACTCAGAACCCTAACGTTGGCCCGTCCCTCGGATAATCGTTCCTCACACCATGCCGGATCATCGCTCAACACCACGAAAAGCACGGATTTGAACTTGCGCTCGAAATAGGCGATGGCCTTGTGGAAGTACGAAGGTTCAGCCAAGGTGGCAGTTCTCGTCCTCCACAGGTAGTGACGATAATCGGTACGTCTCACGTGAACAGCCACGTAAACTCTCGGAGGGTGGGGAAGTTGCTCACCGACTGCCACCAGAACTCTCCGAGCCCGCTCTCGAAGACTCGCCT
Source organism: Arctopsyche grandis (assembly GCF_051622035.1). NCBI lineage: Eukaryota > Metazoa > Arthropoda > Insecta > Trichoptera > Hydropsychidae > Arctopsyche > Arctopsyche grandis. Next base: position 21,239,116 of record NC_135363.1, on the reverse strand, counting down.
TGAACGAAAGCTCCTTGCGGATGTCGGCAGTCCAGGATAGAACCAGCTCCGGCAAAGCTGCGTACCTTGGCAGGAGTATGCTTTGTCCGGTGTGATTCCATGCTTCGAGGCCGCTGACTGGTTGTTCTCTAGGTGCTGGGCAGTGTCCGACGTAAGCCAGAGGTGGAATTGAGAGCTTTTCGAAAGCATCTCCCAAGCTCTTACTGATGCAGCGGGGGACGTATGCCTCGAGGCCTGTTCTTCGCGCCAATGCCCACACTGAAGCGTACTCCCAGATTTGATTGCCGAGACGACCTCCTTGGGCAACGGTGACGATTCCATCCCGGGGGCAATGTCCTCTCCATGCCTGTGGAACCTTCATAGGCTTCAGATTGGACTTGCATAGCGTCTTTTCGAGAGAAAGCAATCCTCTGTACTCGTCGTTGGACTTGGGCGATGCGTCGTACAGGGGGAAAATGAAAACGTGGACGACGTAAATGACGAACGACGCGAGAATGATAGCTAGAACCAGCTGGTTCTGGTTTGAATAGAGCATCACCCCGGGTCAGTGCTTCTTTTTCATGGCTCAGCATCGTGCGGCGCGTTTGTTGGCGTGGATGTGCGAGGCGCGGGGTGGCGGGGCGAGGAAGGGCGAGGTGACGTGGGGCTCCATGTGGAGCTGATGGGGCGGAGCCGGCGGGGCGAAGCGGCAACTCAAACAAGCGAACTCATACGGAAACGTCAGGCGGCTCTCTTAGTCGACGGATCGATACGGCGCAGCCGCCCTCCTTTTCAGCAACAGGGCCGGTAAAGCAGAGATCTACTCTTATCATCCAGATCCGGGGAACAAAGCCTCCCTGCTTGGAAAAAGCTTCCGAACTTCACACATACGAAACGGGAAAAAGCTCAGAGTTTTCGAAATGTAATTTTCAAAAGGATTTTTACAAAAATTTTAGACTGAAATTCGTATCAGTGGTGTAATCAAGAGTGGGGGTGCATTTGCACCTACCATAATCTAAGCAAAATATAAATTTCAGCAAGGAACGATATTGATTATAAATAAATATCGACATGATTTCTAAAAAATGTATACAATTTAAATGTTTTAATTGTTTTGTACCTAAAATTTGTGACAAAAAATTGAATATTTTGTAGGGAACATATCATTTTTTCTATTGCACCTCCTTATTGAAATTTTGGTGCGATTCATTTACATAGTAATCAGGGTTGTGGATTCAGAGGATTTCAAGTGGAGTCGGAGTCGTAAAAAATTAACCAACTGCGAATCCTTTTTATTATTTTCTCAATTTAAAAGCATTACGGTATCTGTCAACAAGAGTCTCCAATTATACTGATGTAAACTAATAAATTAAAAAAAAAATCGTGATTTTAAATTACATTATAAATAAAATCGTTGAATTTCAGGTATTTTGATGTTTTTTGGCTAAAACCGACTGTTTCATATATTTTTATTCTCATTTTTTGCAGTGATTTATTTGTGTATGATATTCATACGTATACACCATTAATGTACTTTAAGTAATTACCAATAATTCGATAAATTGGGTTACATGCCAATTTTTAAGGATTTTTAATTTTTTTAAAAGTCGATCTTACTAAAATCGTTCAAATTGGAGTTGGAGTTTGGAGTCGGAGTTGGAGCCGGAGTCGGTGAATTTTGACCCGAATCCACAACCCTGATGGTTACTATGGTTACTATATGAATCTCACAGCGGTAGACAGCTTTTTCTATCTATTTATCATTAATTTATTTGCAATTCAATTACTGTTGATTGTCCTTTGTTTTTATTTAATTAATTGTTTTATTATTATAATATTTATTGTATGCGAGTGATTCGTTAACGAGTTATCTTTTTTAAGCTTCCCAAAAACCTACATTTTTTCATAAAAAAACTAGTGCAAAACTCGTGCTTTATATTTCCAGTCAGTGAGGGTTGATCGTCCTTTGTGTTTATCGAGCGTGGTTACATTCAAGCACTTTTGCTATTTCGAATTTGAAAAAGCTGTAACTTTTAGTCAGTCTATGCCAAAATGATTTTTACAAAAAGTAATCCTCGCAAGTGTGCATATTTTATTTTATTTTTTTTATCTATACCAGGAAGGCCTAACATTGTAAATTTGATACAAATATTATACAAAGTAAATACATATCAATTAACACCCACAGAGACATCTATGGTCAAATTTGTAAATATGCAGCATTTTTAAACAATTCAGCGAAATTCACCGAATACATATAAATTAACATTCACAGATACATTAATGGTCAGATTTGTAAATTTGCAGCATTTTATACAATTCAGCGAAATTTGAAATTGCTGAAAACTCGAGATTTGCGAGAAAATGGGTATGGTTGCCAATTTGTTGGAACCGTTTCAATGTAAATCAGATAAATTGGCAAACTCTGATAGGAAACGATCGACATGGAGTCACAAATCCAAGGTCTGGCCAGCAGAAACCAGTGAGATTTGAACCCGTGACCATTTTGTTTTATTAAAGCATCATATGCTCACCACTAGTCTATTCTGCTGGTATATACATATGTATGTTACAGTAAAAGCATATTTCAAGTGAAAATATATTTTCACCAATTTAAGCAGTGAAAATGTATCAAACAATAAATTTACAACGTTTAACTCTATCTTTTCTAAATTTAGCCCTAACAATCCAATCTTAAATGAATAGGGCCAACCCTTACTTAACTTAACCTATCCTAACCCTTAAATAATACCAATCCTAACAATCTAATCTTAAATTAATAAAACTAACCCTGAAAATGTAACTGGTTATGATTTCACTGAAACGTTAGTGAAAATATATTTTCACTTGAAATATAATTTCACTGTGATATATACATACATACATGTGTCTGTAAGTTGATTTGAGTATTTTGTATATTGTGGTACTTTTATTTTCTTTTTGTATATCTTGAAAAAGAAATTCGCCCTAGAAAAATGATAAAAAGAGAGCATTTTATTTCGCTTTAAAATTTGAAAGTTGTATCAAGATTTGTATGACCCAAAGTGTGTGTGTTGGTACGTAGTTGTATTCTGACCCAGAGTTTCAAAAGCGCCCGCAGCTACAGGAGTAACCACTTTCAGCCTGGGTATCCGGAAATGAATTTTCTCGCGATCACGACGCTTTTCCTATACAAAGTGCAGGCCCGCAGCAGTAAAAAGCGAGTGGGGGGTAGAGGCGGCGTTGAATGCGCGCAGGTACAGGGGCGGCAAAAGCCCTTCCGCCTTAAAAATGTATGAACTCGGGGCGCCAAGTGGTTTCGGAAGGAGTCGAAGGAGACGAAAAATTTATTGCAGCCTTTGCGGAATTGGCGCTTCCCGACCGGCAATCAAAAGTATCCAAAGAGTGGTTTGATGGTCTGACGCAACCCCTCCTTTGCCATCACCTTTCAGGCCCCCGAGCCCTCTGGCACTGTCCCTTCGCATAAATTCACCCGGGAGCAAGCCGTCCCTTCGAATATAAATTTAGGGGAAAACAGGGCGAATTCTTCGGATTGACACGTGCGTAAAAAGCAAACGGTATCGAGGTTGGATAAGATTTTATCGTATGTATGTACATACAATTTATAATATGATCGATGGTTCATATTATGTACGCATGCGTATATAAATATGACCAAAATCGATGCGGTGCAAACGATCGACAAGCACCAGACAGAATGAACCACAGATTAACGACACGTGTACCTTATGCGTGCGCACTGCGCGCACTTACACTAAGCAAAATCTACCCGAAGTCCCGACATACCTACCCTGTATACGTTCTGTGCTTCTGATACTTTAGTTCTGAATTTTGCCTTATTAAACTCGCCAGAAAGATCCAACTCAATTTTAATAATTACCATTCGAATAATTGCATCTGTGCACATCGAAAGGTTACTCGTCATCTGATGTACAATCTATCATTCGTGAAGTCGAGAATTGCGTTTAAAGTAGCCATTCAGTTAGTCTGTCTAGCGCTTGTCGATCGTTTGCATCAAACCCATATTATATTATGCATTATTATCTGAATGTGTCATTGTATTGATTATAAACTATTCGACGTTTATGTTTATTTGTTTATTTTTACATTTGCGATATTGAGTGAGTAATTAATTTATAAACCTTATATAATGATTTCGATTTTTCTTTATTTTATTACGCAACATGCCGGACGGATGGTGGGGATGGGTACTGGATGCCATCTATGTAGACTAGATTTGCCCTTAAAATTGAATCGAAATCGTGCCCAAAAATGGATAGTCGATAGCAAAACAATCATATTCGCATACTCCTATCCGCAATTTTTTATGATAAAGTACATATATACATTCATTTTTATGCGTCTTTGCCACAGAGGTTCACAACGATTTCTAATGGAGGGGGCGGCAGGCACATTTTTGTCAAATGACAAAAAACAGTGGCTCGAAATTTGTCAATACAGTATGATTAGCGAAGAGTGTGCAGTCATGTTGAATTAATTTTATAAACTTCTCCTCTAATAAATTGTGATAAATTTACCGTAAAATATTTGCAGCATTTTAACGTCACTCAATCTATTTGGAAGTATCGTATCAAACAAAGCGTAAAATCGCAGACGTTCCGTATCCTAATTGTCGCAAATCCAATTAATGGCGGCGCATTATAAACCCTTTTGGTAACCAACAAGGTGTGCGACTTAGTGACGGGACGCTACTGTGCAAAATTTAATTTGGTAATTGAATTAGCCAATCACGCAGCCGGGAACAACTCGACGCCAGTGGCGCGCGACCGCACTCGCCGAACGATTATTTATTAATTATCAATTAAATCTTACTTCACCGGTAAACCGAGACCGTATTTCGAATTTGGCGGCCGTAAAACAGGGCGCACGGCTGAGATAAATTGTGTTGATACAAACGGAATTGAAATTCGATGCATCTCTGGCGAAATTAATGGAGATCAAAGACTCGTCGAATTGGCAGGTAGGTAACAGCCTCAGGCGAAATGGAATAACGCCAACCAACGTCAATATTGATCATAGATTGAACTCGCCTCACTTTGAATTCGATCAAAATCAACACCGATAGAGTCTATGATAGGTATCTATGAATATACATTATACATTATACCAGTTAGCTGTGTTCCATGGTTATGTAAAAAAATAAAATAATTTGAGACAATTTAATCTTGCGACGCTTTGTTTGCAAAGGCGAACTTAAGTTCACTGTTTTGGAGTTTTTAATTTGAAATTGTGAAATATTTCGAAAGTTAGCAAGGATCTCAATAATGGCGTATATTTGCATAGTCACTCAATTAACTTTGCGTCTAGTCAAAATTGACGCTGTAGAAAAATAATAATAAACCAATTCTGTATATTCAATTATACGCTTTTTAAAACACTTAACGATTATAAAGTAAACATATTCAAATAGATTAAATTTTGAAAAAACACATTTACAATATGAGTCGTTATGTTTGAAAATTGCGTCCATTGTTCAGTTCCAAAAACACTATTTCTGTTCGACTTAATTCACAAATTGTTATCACTTATTTTAATTCGATATATCCAAAATCTCCGAAAAGCAGAATAAATGTATTACAGGCCACCAGTATTTTTAAATATCATTAAACGCAAAATATTATATTTAATGTTTTGAGAAATAATTTTCCAAATGAAGAAAAGTGGACTTGTGCCACTTTTAAATATTACGGCTTATGTTGTTTTTTTTACACGACGAGAGGTTTTAACTAGTTTTTATGGTTATCAAGTATCCAAATATTCCTGGATGTGAGTTTGCATAAATGTTATAACCATTTTTAGGCGGTCGATGCATGCTTTTGACACCAAAAAATGGTTCATTATTGTCAATTTTTTTAGAAAAATCATGCTTTTTTGATCTCTTCCTTTGAATACTAATGGAGCGGTATATTTTTATTTGAAAAGCATCCCTTCAACGCCTATTTTTGGTTATATCAGCTGCAGTCTGCAGCTGATATAACCGCTTATAACAGCTTATTTGCGAAAAATGAAATATTGAGAAAAAAATTGACGTTGTATTTTAGATAAATACGTGAATGCACATTTTGCCGCACATGGAATCTTTTTGATGCATATTTTTATAAATTGCCATTTTTTATTGTTGCGTTTTGAGTAAATTTCTTCCACAATCGTAATACTTTCCCGAACTATTCCAGATAAAGTGGAAAAAGAGCGTCGGGGTAGGTTTAAGTTTAATATTCAGATAGGAGAAGTCGACCAAGCGGGCGAACGTTTTTCGTCCCATATTTATAAATATCGTGGACAAAAAATATCAAAGGAGCCCTTTGTGATTGGGTCTGAGGTGGAGTTTTCTCCTCATCTCCTCTTCTCTTCCCCACCTCCTTTCGTGGGCCCTTTACGATCATATTATGTCTGCGTCCACGATAGGGTCGGAGGAATTCTATTGGAAAAAGTGTCGTTTTTATTTTTACGGTGTCCTTTTAAAGGGAGGCGAGTTTTTGGATTTTTGTGGAAAAATGGAGAAAATTGAGCGATTCGTTTGTGGTCTTTATTTCGCGTGCCGATGGCTGTCGCATAGCGAAATTTTAAACTATTTATTGTGTTTTTCTTCGTATAACTATGTATGTTCAATCAAAAAACCATACACGAATCTGAACCACACTCTTTATGAATTTTATTTGTATTTTTTAAAATACAATTTCTATTCAATTTTGCCATGAAATGGGACAATATGGAGGGATTTGGTAGAATATGCAGATATATAGGTACTGTTCCCTAAAGTGGTAACAGCCCTCGGGCATGACTTAATACAGATTACTCTACCGTGGTTTAAGGTGGGTGAGAGGAGACGGGCTTAAGGGTGTAGGTACTCCATGATGATGACGAGGCTGAGGAATATCCTCGACAGACACTAATTGAGATATCTTGTACGGGCAATATTCAATTACCGCGGCAAACTCGCACCAATTAAAAATTCGAACGTTCGATCGAACTTCATCGATTTATTATACATACATACATATATTAACATAAAGGGAGTGCTTGTTAAAATCAAATATTAATATTTTATTACATACATACATCATATGTATGTATATCATAGATCTTATAGCAAAAAATTGTGCCAGAGACTTGGGTATACTTATAGATTCCAAACTATCATTTAATGAACATATTAATCATATTGTTACTAAATCTTATAAACTATTGGGATTTATTTGCTGAGTTGCGAAGCCCTTTAAGAATCCCCATACTCTGATTCTACTCTATTACAGTTTGGTTCGTAGTAATATGGAGTATGCCTCAATCATATGGTCTCCCTATTACCAAACTCACATTGAGCATTTAGAAACAATCCAGAAGCGTTTTTTGCGCCATTTATCCTATAAGACTGGTCTTAAAAAACTGTTACCATCTTATAATGACAGACTTTCTTTTTTCCATATTGCAAGTTTGTCTCAGCGTAGAAGGGTTTCTGATTTGTTAATTTTATATAAGATTGCTAATGGTATTCTTGACACATTTGTTTTAAGTGAGATTAATTTTAACGTTAATGCCCGATTCACCAGATGCACAAATCTTTTTTATCCACCAATTTATCAAAGCAACACCTCTTTCAATAGTGCAATCGTTCGTATATGCCGTATTTACGATAGCTTAGATGATTGTCCTGACCTCTTTAGTGACTCTTTTAGTTTTTTTAGGTCAAAGGTGAAGAAAATAATATGTGGTTGATTTGCTTCTTCACCCTTATAGTCTTTCTTTTTCTTTTTCTTTTTTACTTTATCTGTATCTTTTTCTTTATCTGTTTCTTTTCTTTTTTTTTAAATCTTGATGTTTTTGTAATTTTACTTTTTTATATCACCATGTATGTGTTGCTCACTGTAAATGGAATATTATATTTTTATTTATGTTTATTATTATTTTTTGTCTCATTATACAACTTTATTTTTATATTTTATTCTGTATGTGTGCCTATTTAAATAAAATAAAATAAATAAATAAATATGTGCCATTACAGGAATTACCCCAAGGCAACACATACGGTTAGATTATTTTTGTACATAAGTATTAACAACTTTTCAAACATAACAGAACATAGAATACAAATAGAGGCATCTTTGGGCAATCAACGAATTTTTTGACACAGTAAATTTGCGAGAAATATATAATGTAGGTAGCATTTATAAGATTCAACAATTTCTAAATGCTAATAACTCATATTTGCGGGAACCTGAGAGGGAGGATACCGATTTATTGGATCCGTAACAACAATTAAGCTAGAAAAGTCAGAAAATTCTAACAGAAGACGATCGATTTTTGTTTTTTTGAATAATTGCAAAATCTTACCAGCAGCCCATTTGGCCAGGATTTATCCCACGATCACTCTACTGGTAACTAAAAGGATTTCTATAAGGAGCGATTCATGTGTTGGTTAACGGTGATGTTTTTGAGTGATTGCATATGTCAGACATATAAATTCCATTGACGCCTTTTGCAAATCAGGATTCGATGTTTGTGCTTAGTTTTTATTGATATGAATAGCAAGTGTCAAACACGTGGCAGCTTACATCTACAGCAAGGCTTTCAATATGAGAAGATTTTATGGTAAAATTGAACCAAAACGTCAGCTTAAATAGTCTTCGTTATATTTACCATATACGAGTATGTACACATGTACATATGTATCATCTATCATCGTGTAATATAATACAGTTATTGCATCCAACGGTAGTTTGGTTGACTGACAGCTTATTCAACGATCGCTGGAATATTCAGTAGTTTTATTCTACATACCTATATATATATATATAATAGTCGAGCATTTTGGCTAGGGTGTAATAAATTAATATACTTTCATAAACTTAAAGACCTTGAGAAGTTTGTGTGGTATTTTAGAGTAACTAGTCCAAGTACTGAAATACCATTAGGGCTGCCTCAAGTTTGTACTTGTATGTTTATCGGAGTCTTAGCGCCAAAACTGCTTTGTTGACTTCAATGTACAAAGTCCAATTGCCAATTACTGTACAACGGTTTGATTTTATGGATACCAAGTTTGTGCCATCAAAGGTGACCCATATATGTACATACATATTAATTAATTAATTAATTTAAATTGGCACATATATAGAATAATATATAAACAAGAAAGCAGTATAGTGAGATAACAAAATAATAAATACAAATAAAAATATAATATTCCATGTACAGTGAGCACCATATATATGGTAATATAAGAAAACAAAAACAATGAATGACAATGAAGGTGACAAAGCGAATCAACCACAGATTAGCTTCTTCACCTTAGCCCTAAAAATACTGAAAGAGTCAGCAAAAAGGTCGGGACAATCATCTAAAATTCTAAACCATCGTAAAGACGGCATATACGTGCGATTGCACTATTAAAAGAAGTGTTATTACGTCAAATTCGTGGATCAAAAAGATTTTTACATCTGGTGAATCGGGCATTAACGTTAAAATTAATTTCGTTCAACACAGATGTGTCAAGGATACCATTAGCAATCTTGTATAAAATTAACAAATCAGAAACCTTACAGAAAGAGAGTCTGTCATTATAAGATGGTAACAATTTAACATATGGTTTTTATTTAAAGTATTATACCTATAAATATACCGCGTGAAATGGGGTTTCTGAAGGTGCACAATCTTATCGCAAGAGTTTTAATTTTTTTGCACACATCAAACTGCATACACGATAAAGCGCCAGTGCACTTTTATTTGCAGGAACAACAACTGAGCTTTCCTTGCATTCGCAACTGAAAAGATACGGCGTCAGGATTACTGTTTTACGAGTGCTGTAAATCACTTTGGACTGTCTGCGCGGAATTTTCAGGTCGCATTGTTTCAGCATTGCACCTACATCTGCAAAATATCTACTACCAACAAAAATATAATACTAGTGTCGCATGAGGTTTTGCTCGTACATATACATATATTTGGAAATAAATTTTGTACTTGCTTTCTTATAAACATGTGGATGTGTATGTATGTTGAGTGGAAGTGCATAGGAAGAATATTTTTGAAAATGTCGCAAGCAGGCTGCACCAGATGCATATCCCAGAACGTGCTCCTCCACCATATTGCGTTTGTTTGTGATATGCGACTCCACTTTTCAACTTTTCAGCTAATAAAAGCGCCTAGAAATGTTGTCCAGAAACTTATTGCATATGTATATGTACATACACCGTATCAAGATCTGATTATAAGATAATATTTAATTCTAACTTTTTTTTTTGATGTTGGAATTATTACAATCTAGTGGAAGTTTTCAGTTGTATAATGTCATCAAAGTTTGCTCATATAGTTGCCGAAATTGGTGCTTGGCGAGATCTAATCGTCGAAGTGATGCACGATGCCCGCAAGGGTCAAAATATGGTTTTGCTCGACTCTATTGTTGTAATGACGACGGCTCTCAAACTTTTCGCAAAATGAAAGTTTTCAAGTCACTTTGCCGCCTTCGCTCATTTATTTTTCTCAAGTTTTACGCCGTTTGAATCTTCGGTCGAGTTTGGGTTTTAGGGTGTGTGTAGTTGTAAAATAGAGACCTTTACTTAATGCGACCTTGAGAATTCCAGACTAAAAACTTCCTTTATGTATCTCGTGACTTGAAATTACTTTTCAGTCGAAAACCTTGTACATTTAACAAATCCAATTTACTATACCGAAATATATCTTGGTTTCTAGAAATTGAGTAATCAACTTTTGTGCGGTTTATTTAAGTTCGAAATTAGTTAACATAATCAAGGGTAAAATTACAATTTTAAACATTTCCACTTAAGACTAACATCATTTGTATTATTAATTTGACATTCTTATTTTTTCATAAACATAATTCAAAATCAAAGTCATAATGTTCGAAATTATATATATTCAGTCAATTTTCTGAGAAAAAAAATAGCTAATACGGAATACATATGAGATTGAAATGGCATTAGGTGGATCACGTTACTACAAAAATGGACGAAAGATATCAGAGGGAATGTAAAAGAGTGCAAGTAGGGATTGCAAAGATTTTGGAATTTTCGATATCAGTATAACAGAAAGAAAAAACGGTGATACCAGTAGTATCGATACTTCCAGTATTGTTTTATTTAAAATAATTGTTAGTATAAAATATCCGTACGCCGATAACCCGAGGAAGCCTTGCATCTTTCAAAATGCTTATTGAAAAATACGTCAAACCCAAACCTTCAAATACAGGATACTGTGAAGTAGGTACGGCCCAGGTACATGATATTATAATGTTTTGGACAAATCTGTGATTTTTTCGTGTGTAAAAAAAGGGTAAAATTATTATAACTGCAACTTTTCTAAAAATGTCAAAAAATAAATACGTACGTAAATACTGCATAAAGCGATATTATATTTACATTGAAATCCAACGTCCCCAAAATGAGCATTTTTAAAAGATTTTGTTTATTTTGTTTTATTCTCTCGTTATGCCTGCTTTTAAAAATATACGCATCGGTCATTTTCGTAGATTTAACCATAGATACATATATTGTTTTCAAAAAATAAAAGGTACAAATTCGTAGTAGCGCTATTGGTATTGCAATCCCAAAGTGCAAGGTAGGTCACAAGGGAGATGGGTTGATAAAGTTAGTAAAATCTGTGGGATAAAATGGATGAAAGTAGCGTAAAACAGAGACGAATGGGAGCGTGTTGGAGAGGCATTCATCCAGCAGTGGATGGTGAATGGCTATAAATGATGATGATACATATTATATAATGTATATATTATAGTTGAATATCTTGTCATTGCTTGAAAGTGTTAGAATATAATGCTTGATCTCTTTCAAAAAAAAATACATCTCCGAAGACTATCATATATTTATAGTAGGAAATTTCGTGGTTCTTAATTGAAAACTACAAATTTATGTACATATTGGAAAAATACATAAATAAACATTCAATTTTATATAATAAAGGTGTGAGTGTTTACTAGAATGATGTCGTTGTATATGGTTTTTGGAGCATTTGAGCATAAGATTTCGATCAGGATTTCAACATGTTGGGATATCGCATATGGTGAAGATTATGTATAAGCTACAAAGTTATGATTAAAAACATGTCCCACGCTTTGAGAATGGCGTCGAACCCACTATCTGCGTCAATTTCAGACATTGTCCCGCGCGGAGAGCGGGGTTTTGACGCCAAAGTGTTCCCGTAGGACCTGATGCAAATTAGCATTACCGTAAGGGGGTAATTGGCATAACCAGATTATCGCATTGGGCGGGAGAGGGTGGTGGGCGAGTGGGGCTCCCGCGTCGTTAAATTTGATGTTCGCTGGCGGCAACTCGAACGGTGCGAAGATGCGTTTCAATTTGTATGGGTCGCCGCGTTGAGATTATTTCGTTATAACGAGATTATTACACACAATCATGTACCTATGCAAATTTGAGTAGGCATTTCTAAATATTGATGCTTAACCTTTTGTTAGAATTTACCGAAATTTTCTAATATATATTTTAGGTCGCACAAATACTTAGATTCATATTTCCGTGTAAAAATTATATTATACATGAAGTAAAAACAAATGAGATGCAGTCTAAAAACAATTGAACCCATTAAAAAAGGTAATGCAAAACAAATGAAGCAATTTTATTACTTAAACTGAGCAAAACTAGTAAATTTTGTTTTGTTTAGAATCAGTAAAAGTATGGTTATATTTTTTAATTTCACTTCAATTAACTTTTGTATGATTGTAAAATTCTCAATATTATAATTTTTATTTATTTGATTGTATCCATATACCACCAGTCAACACTTATATTTTAATATTATAACTAGAGGTAGGATAGTCACAGTGCTATCCATTGTTCCATTGTTGTAAATCCTTTGTAAAAAAGGTTCGGCAAACCTTTAACAATGCATTTACAACCTTTGAACAATACGCGGCACCTTCTGGGTCCGGTGACTAGTTATAACACTTTGTGTATAACGCAATTGTGTTCAGACAAAAACATTTAATCAAAATATGTAACTGCAAACAATGAAAACGGAGTGATAGTTGATGTTGTACCAAACATGCACTTCATTAAGTTGAAAAGTGACCATCTAGCGAGCAGACGACCCTCTCTATTAAAGGTTAGTGAATCCTGTTTCTAGATTTTTTTAAATCATTGATTTTTTGGTTCGTTTGCTTCGATTACTGTTTACAGCAGGGCTGTGGAGTTGGAGCATTTCAATCAGAGTCGTAAAAAATCAACCAACTCCGACTCCTTTTTATAAAGCTTTTCTATATTTTTATTATTTTCTTAAATTAATAGTATTACAGTATGTGTCAACTAGAGTCTCTTATTATTATACATTAAAGTGAATCCACTAATAAATTCCAATTTAATAATTTATTTATGAAAATTATGATTTTAAATGACGTAATAAATAAAGTCGTTGAATTGCAGGTATTTTGATTTTTTGTGGCCAAAACCGACTGTTTTCACCGACTCTATACTTTATATTCTCATTCTTCGCCTTGATGTATTTGTGTATGAAATTCATACACATACAATATTAATATTCCTACCTTTTGTTTATACGTACATATTTCATTAGCAATAATTCAATAAATTGGGTTACATATCAAATTTTAATGATTTTTTTAAATTACTTCAATTTTTTTATTATTTGAAAATCACTATTTTTTATTAGTAACAATTTCTTGACGTTGGCAAGAAAAGTCAATCTTACTAAAATTATTCAAGTTGGAGTTTGGAGTCGGAATTTGGGGTCGGAGTCGCAGTCACCGTCGGTAAATTTTGATCCGACTCCACAGCCCTGGTTTACAATCAGTTTGCTCCTTAACCATTTATATGTTTGTATATATGTATATTTTTTAGCTTGTAATTTTGCAAAATCGTCTTAATTTTTATTTATTTATTTATTATTTTGATATATTATATAATAGTTTACTGATAAAATTGCACCATTCCCTCTGCATCCCTAGGGTGAACTACAACTGCAAACTTTACCATATTTGCCGCGCTAGAGTGAACCTTTCTTCTGTCATATCGCTACCTTATAATACATGTATGTATGTTTGTGCATGTTCACGTGTCGCTGCATTGAAATTCAGAGCAACACCCAGAGTCAGGCTGTAATTGAAAAAATACAGATGCACGTGCAAAGGTAAACCCATCGGGGAATGCAAACACTGCATATTAGGGATTCAAAGCAAACATCCACAAGTTGGTACAGAGGGGGGTGAGAGAGAGAGAGTCGCTCTGGCGGAAAAAATCAACCCCAGCATATACTCACTTTCCCAAATACTCGTCTGGGTATGGTCTTGGAAAATAAGAATGGGATAGAGGGTTGGTCCGGAACGTTAGGGACGACTCAATGACCACCGAACACCGAGAGACGCTTCCGGTGTTTGAAAGGCATTAATCAGTCACGGTAGGACGGCTAGAAGATAGCTCATGCCCGGATGCAAGTCACGGAGCCCAGTGTCACCTGCAAGTTCACATGAATGCATATGTATATATGCCATTTTCTATGACGAAAATTCTACCAATATTTTCAAAACGGTTGTGTAGCAATGTTTAGTAATGTATAGTGAAAATAAATGCCAAAATTTTTATAAAATTTGGAATGGAAACGACTGAGAAGTTGTACTGTATGAAAATATGAGCAATGTATATGTATGTTGCAATTGAAGTATATTTTCCAGTTGTAATATATTTTGACTATTTGGAACATATTAACCAGCGGCGTGGTCTAGTGGTAAGTGTTGTATTCTCTCGTGCTAGAGGTCACGAGTTCGCTTCCCACTGGAGTCTCGTTGCTGGCCAGACCTTGGTTTGTCGAGGTCGGTCGTTTCATATCAGAATTTGTCAATTTTTTGATTTGAAACGATTCATGTAAAATTGACTTTCTTATCCAATTTTATATTGCGAAAAACCTTGAGTTATTATTATCTCTTAAGTTTCGCCAGATTTTCTCCATAGATGTCTCTATGGATGATTATTGAAATATAAATATTTCGTATTGTATATATATGTATATAAAAACGAATGTCTGTGTGTATGTGTGTGTGTGTGTGTCTCGAATAGGCTACGAAACCACTGAAGCGATTACGATGGAACTTTCAGGATTTGTTGTGTGCATGTCCGGGAAGATTACTGTGAAAAAAAAACGGGAACGGAAACGGGAAAAACGGGAATGAGTGTCATTCGCTATAATTTCTAAATGTTTTCGCGTCGCGACCAGGATGTTCACTGCCTGCGTTGTTCCGAAAAATGGGAACGGGAACGAGAACGGGAAAGGGAACGGGAAAGAGAACGGGAACGGGAATTGCATGCGTTATTGTGGCATTGCAACGCATGCAGGGTTCAGTTAGTTACATTATAAATAATGTTATTATTCGTATTGTTTACAATGTTTATATTAATGTCTGACCATAGATGTAAGATGTTAGACCAGCAGCATAGCTCGGTCGTTAAGCTTCTGCTTAGCGTTGAGAGGCGGCGGGTTCGATCCCTGGGCCTGAGCTTCGAATGAAAATGAATTTTTCAGAGTATGCTGTTGGTTAGACCTGGATTTGTGACTTCAGGTTGATCGTTTCCTATCAGAGTTTGCCAATTTTCTCTGATTTCATTGTTGAAACGGTTCCCGGAATAAAAATTGGCTAAAAATCCCTCCTATACGATATGTCACCTATAATTTGTTATTAATTATTGTACAATAAATAAGTTTGTGTACAAATTAATATATGTCTCATTGATTTACGAGTTTTACAGTGTCTCGTAATTCAGTGATTTATATAAAAATGAATTGTAATTTGTAAATTTATAATTGGCCAGGAAGGCGCATTGGGGTTTACCTGTAAGGTCTAGATGTATCGATTCTTAATCTGTTTAGCACATTCGCCGCTTTGGAGCAATCTGTAAGGCGAATGTGCATGATTAATTGAAAAATGAAAAACAAAAATAAAAAAATAATATATTCCATCTAACCCACGTAAGTTGATTCATATGGCGAATTACATTCCTACTAGTCGAAATATATTACAACTGAAAATACAGTTCAATTATAAGTTGGTACCAGGTTAGTATTTGCGTTTTTAGAGATATGATTTACTAGTTGGAATGTATTCGAATATAAAACGCCAGTTGGAATATATTACAACTGAAAATACATTTCGAGTGTAACGTATACATATGTATATAATATTATATATGACTATAATGACAGTCTTGGAAGTGAGATTGGTTGAATTTGTTTGACCTGTGGTAGTATTAAATGCATATGATGATATAATTGCTTGCTTTTTTTCATTAATTTGGGGTGGTGATCGTATAATTAATTTGCAGATGAAAAGGGTTTGTGTGTAAGATAATGCACGCCGGTTTTCTATTGAGAATATGCGTATAAGCATAATTTGTACAACCTGAACATATTTTCCATTCTAGATCTTAATTTCATTAATATTATAATTAAAAAAGGAAGTCTTCATTTTTTTACATGACGGTAAAATTGCTATATTCTTAAAAAGTGTTGTTGATGTAAGATGGGTTTTTATATAATATTTATATACAAATATATATACATATATAATTTTTGCTGCAATCATATTTATATTCTTTGAAAGTATATTGAAAGAAGTTGAATATGATATAATTTGTGAATTACAAAAGTTTGAATATTCGTATACGATCAATGGATACAATCCGTTAATGGGTATACGAATATGTATATTTGTTTCCAAGTGCTCACTCCGGTTCATTTTCGAACATACTCATACACGAACTGTTGGTTTTAGTTTAAGTGCTAACAGTCAAAAGCTACATATCTTCAAATAGATTCAGATCTCGCATGAAAGCTTTAACTGTCAAAACTTTTAAGTAGACCTTTGAGATGTTAAAAGGCAAACAATTAAAAAGGAAATCCCATGGAAGCTTCATTAAAACCTTATCATAATTCCCGTTTCTGCTATTGCAACCCAGTGCAAGCAAATACATAGAGGATGGGATAAACGATTGAGAATATTTGTAGTTTGCCTAATAGTTTGTGCATGAACAAATTGGTTCGTTTGTCAATTTGTTATTTTGTGTACACTATAAGGGGACAGATCGGTTCGTGTATACAAATGAGCATGTTCATGAAGAGAACGAAATGTATATTTGGACTGTAACATAATATATTATATTTTGGCTGTAGATATTACAATTTTTACTCCCTTTCGGCAGATCACATTTAATATGCAATCTCATCTCATCCCAATTTTCATTATAATGATTGCTCGTATGCGGTCCATTAATAACGTCTTGCACAATTAATTATCGGTTGCATCGTTGATCCTCGTCAGTTCATTTATCATCGGATCGGTCGCAATTCCGTAAACGATTTCTAATTCTCCCGATGGCCCTAGACACATTAGACTAAACGAGATTAAATCTACCCCTCCGCCATAGTCATCCCAAAGTTATCCCCTGCGAGTGATATAAGGGAAAAAGGGAAAATGAGAATGGAAGCCGACGGGGATGAGTGCACTCACACATATACCTACCTAAACGAGGAAGAATCCCCATCAAAGACTATTTGTTCGGAGAAAGATCATCACTCGATTTTGTCCCCGATTCCATTCAGTTTTATATTCAATACTTGAAATTTACTGTTATGGGAACTCGCGTGCTGAAAATTATTTCAATAATTCGCAGCACGCACAGTTTGCGGTTAGCGCGTCGGTATTTCACAGACAATTAGCGTTTCATTTTGACTTACTGATTGTGTGGTCTGTTTGAAATTGAATTTATATCACATTGCTATATTAAATTGTCATGTTAGGGTAATATAATATTTGGCGGTTTTTGCTGGGTTGTGTATTATTCAAGCAAAATAATTCGGTGTAAAGTGGTCCATTAGTAACCGGAAGGTTATCTATTTGATAATACAGAATTTCTAAAAATGACCGCCAGATGTCATTGAATGCCAATTGGCAGCCATATTATCTATTGTTCGTTTTAAATTAAAATTTAAGTATTTTAACGTTATATACATATGTATATATGTACTTAGTAGCAAAATGTAAGGTTTTGTGATCATGCGAAAATTCGTACTAGAGAATTTGACTGATACGAACTCAGAATGGATTACTGATCTCGTTTTTATGATCTAGAAAAAAATGTGTATGTGTGTGGGTATTAGTATGTATGCATGTGTATTTTGGGGATTTTTTAAACATATTTAGTCCTATTGAACTGAAACTTGTTATCGGTTACTGAAATGCTTATTGATACGACGCACATTTTTTTTTTAATTTTTAAGTTGATCGGAAATAGTACCTCTCCTTATATGTAGGTGTTCTCTTTTTTTAAGTTTTCGGATTGAATTAACTCCCAACCCACTCAATGGATCAGACTGAATTTTTTTTACATGTAATATATTTTATACACTTATATATTTTTTTATATTTTTACTTCAACCAGAATTACTTTTATTCTAGATAATCAAGGCTTTTTATGCCGTTATCAAAAACCTTTGTGTTTATTGAACTGAAATTTTATATCTAGAGGTTTAAGCTAATATCAATTATATATAAAATTTGGCGAACACCCGTCAACTGTCAACAAGTGTTAGTTTACTCTTGTTCGATTTTTCTTTCACTATTTTTTTCGATGCTTCAAATATGTATAATCCTTGTATCAACGTGATGAAAACAAAAAAAAATCATTAAATTTAATAAAGTGGGATTTTTTCCCCTTAGAAAAGTCAAAAATTTTGTGAGCACATAATTTTTTCCACACAGTAACTATGTAGATAAATCATTAAATCATTCAATCATTCACGTAAAGGTATTCACAGGTGAAGATAGAAGGAATTCAAATAAACGAATGATATAATCTACTGCTCTAAAAATAATTAATGAAAGTGACGAATACCTATGGTGATGCTGTATGACCATGGAACGATCTTACGAATGAAATCGTCTGAATGTATTTTTTTTTTTCAGATGTTCTCGATAAAAGGGAGAACCGAATATAATGGTGGCGTTTAGAAGGCATTCCAGAGGGAGGAAAATGCGGAGTAAATGGCGCGAACTCAAATCAGTACTGGCTCGAGCTGATGAACCTCCTATCTATAAACACTATGGGAGACTCTTCAACTCCATCTGATGATGACGAGCGCTTAATTGCTCACAAAGCGAGTGAACACCCCCATCCGCGTAATGATTCGAGGTTTTTCCCCTAAATAAATTTTAATTTCGTCTCGGGATGTTTGTTCCTACGCATAAACAGGTCGCATAAATCATTGAGGTACGATATGCATACATATTTATATGTATCTATTATTATACTAGTTGGTAGCTATTAATAATACTATAAACTGCTTCCAAACTTATTGCTGCTAGGCTTCCCTTTTGAAAAAAAATCTAATCTTGGTGCCTGCCCTCCTCTCCTTGTTTCTTTTATAAAATAATACAAACACATTTTTAAATAGTCAAAAATGTATAAAATGGAAAAAATACAATTCTTCTACCAACAGTATTTGTCGCAATTTCACCGAACATTATTTCATTATTTCAACCATGTCAATTCTGCTAGCACATCTAGTGTCTCTCCTATTGTGTGTATGTGTTTTTTTTAATTTTGCGATTCTGTAAGAAACTTTATGTGATGCTAACAATGCATTTGATGGAACAGAGACTATCTTTTAACCGCTTGCTTCTGTTTATTAAACATCTAATTTTATTTTTGAAAAACTTCTATGGGCTTACCAATGTTATCAGAATGCATCGTTTCAAGCCATCTACATATAATAACACTTGTGAATCCCAATGATAAATATGATGACTTGGATTTTATTGCATTGATATTTCTACTTCCTTGTTTCCTGTCGCTTATATTCCTAATATCTTTACTTGCATTACCATCAGTATCTTCATTATAAGTGGATTTTCTCTTGTAAACCTGTCGAAAATTACGTGCTTTTCAGGAACATATGTTATGTTTTGAAAGATTATTTACAACTATATATTATTTTATTTTATTATATTATGTCATGTTATATACTAACTTTTCGCGCCTCTAACTATTTGTTTTCAACTATTTGTTTTCAACCTTTATTTCGAATATTGAGCGTTAGCTTATGAACTTTGACGTGTCAAAAATGATTTGCACAATTTCAAATATCATTTATTCAAATACATGACTTTGTATTTATTTTTATGCTTGATTAAAATAAGATTTGGAGCTGTTTTTCAGGCGAACAATCAATAAAAATAATCCAAAAGAAAACAAAATGTTTAAAATTTTCGCTTTTGATAAATAATATGTATTTCAAATAAAAAATACGAAAACAAAAGAATATTTTTCCTATTGAATTCAACATGGATCATTTCGAAAATCTCGATAGTGTCAAAAGTAGGTTTTTTTCAAACTATTAATAGTCTTTTTGGTGTAACTTTTTATTTACGATTAATCTAAAAGTGATTACTGTAATGATAATTGACCATTTTTCACTCTCCACCCGGCATGCAGTCCGAAATAGGCGTTATTGTAAATAATTGCGTCTAGACTGGTAATTATGGCGATTCAGGCACGTATTTTTGTTCCAGACAATCACGGTCGACTCTCGTTCGTTCCAGCATTGATCTGCTCTGGTCTATGGAGAGAGACAAAGGTCTGTGGAATCGCATTTAAAATGCAACGTGTTCGCGGCTTCTTCGGTCCCACCGAGGCCACAACCGTCGACGCTGACGAAGAACGTGTCGGAAAAGCAAGAAAAACCATTGCGACTAGCTGCAAACAAAGTTGTAAGTGAGCGAAATATAACACATTACACACGATTTATATCCATAATGCTAAAGGATTTTCTGTTTGTGTTTTGATGTACAATTTGCATAAATATAATCGAGGCGATTTGTGGAGATTGGAGAAGCTATGTACGACGATCGTTCAAAACGGTATGAAAGTGGAAAATTTATAATTTGACTTTTTTTTGTATCTACACACATTTTCTTTAAATTGGTATCAGACAACCATACACTGTACATGCATGTATGTACATATGTACAGTGGCAGTTTACATATCATACATGAAAATAAGCGCGCGCTTGGGGCCCCGAATATTTGAGGCCTCGAAATGGGCCTTTTTTACCAAAATTTACAACTTTCAAATTATTATCTTTGTCCACAATACGTTCGTAAGCCAAGAATAAATAAAATTAATACTTATTTTACATAGTATTTTAAAATACCACCTATTTTATTTCAAAACTGTTAAGGTCTGATCGCACTATGCGTCAAATGAACGATCCGACACTTCACAACAGTGTGCGACAATATTAGGTAAACCCCACTTGAACGACAGCGATGCGACACTACGCAGTAAATTATATCAATCATTCGTTCGGTACCTCAGAGCAAGATGGATGAAACGGATATCTTTGATATGCGAGGAAGAAGAACAATCGAGAAAAACCAAAAGATTATGGCTACATACTATTTCAAAGTCACGATATGAAGAAGGAGAATAATTGTCGCAAGGCAACCCCCACTCAACGACACTTTGAACTTTGGAAACCCCCACACAACGACGGAAAGTCAACTTTGACGCACGGTATCGTTCTACGTCATGCGAATGTCGCGCAGTGCGTTATGTCTCATACAATTTCATACAAACAATATTTGGTCGCGTACTGTTGTGAAGTGTCAGATTGTTCGGTTGTCGCATAGTGCGGTCAGACCTTTAGTGTTTCAAGTGCATACATACAAGAATGTACATATATGTAGTAAATAA
The DNA here is from genome assembly GCF_051622035.1 of Arctopsyche grandis. Classification (NCBI taxonomy): domain Eukaryota; kingdom Metazoa; phylum Arthropoda; class Insecta; order Trichoptera; family Hydropsychidae; genus Arctopsyche; species Arctopsyche grandis. Next base: position 21,217,378 of record NC_135363.1, on the reverse strand, counting down.
ATAAATATTTGGTTTTGTAAAATCCTAATGAAAAACCAAATACTGAAAAGCATGGTAAAAAACGATGATAACATTTTTTTTACTGAAATGGGGTCCTCAAATTTCAAATGCGTATACTATATATTTAGCCTATTTACTTGAAGTTACGCCATTGTCTATGTATGTACATGAGTATACTATATATTTAGTGATAATTGGGTAATTAATTGATCGCAACTGTTTAAATATAGGAATGTTATGTCGATTCCACTAATATTTCATAGAGTATTCTGGGAATGGGAACCACATATTTGTACATACATACGTACATATTTCCCTCAATAACTAATTACGCTCGTTAATTTCGATCGATATTCAAGACCATAGGCCATACACTAGCCACAGACCAAAATAGATGTCCCCACATATATTATAGACACACGAGTCGGCATCGTATTTCTCTATCAACAAGACATGCCTTTTAACCTAATTTAGCAAACAGACGCAATTTATTTTCAGAGCTATGTATGCATACATATGTACATACATACATATATGTATGTATGAAAGCATGATATGTGTACATATGTAGTTTGCAATTAGCGACACACCATTTCAAGGTTCGATCACTTAATACTGAAAATATGCAATAATATACGCATCTACATATAGTATATGTATGTATATCAATCCAATCAATCTCCATTATTTACATTATTGGCGGACTTAGCTATGAGTATGTACTTTCATATGTATGTAGATTTGTGAAGAAGTGATTCAGTCCTCGGGGAGTGCAGTATTAGCCGCATCCGAGTTGCATCCGTTTAAAGTCGTTGCATAAATTAGACGCAAGCTTGCAATATCTAATTTCCGGACTGTCATATTAGATTCGATAGTCGAGCTGGAGTGTGATTTCGGTACGGATTTTGTAATTTAGCGATATGCTTTCCGTGTATAAGATTTAGATTGGATATCAAATGAGGATTTTGTGAAATTTCTATTGGGTTTTTATGTAAAATTGGTTGGGATGCGCAAGCTAAGTTTACGGCAAGGGGTTTTGTGGATGCTTTCGATATGGTATGGTATTCGTACTCTGGCTAGCATCGTTTCAGTTTTGGAAAAAGTTTATTGTTTGTTCGGTACAGACTTTAATTCGAAATGGTTGCAGTTTGGCTGTAATTCGAAATTACAGACGAGAGAAGTTTCGCTATGGTAAACTACGGTAAAGTTGACGGCAAGTGTAACCCGAAGGTTGTAAATAGGCAGACACCGCGGTGCCAGCGGTTTTGCGCTTCTGGATCGGATATGGCTTTGAGAAAGTCATGTACATTTAAATTTTAAATATTTTTCATGTACATAAAATTTTAAATACTCGACTAGGAAAATATAGGAAAGCTATACCGTCTCAGTTTTGTTAATCGAATAATTTTACATTTTAGTGGAGTGAAATGACACGAGAGGTTATTTATTATCAAGGGAGAACGTTGAAAATTTTTTTTCATCCGTAGTGTTTATCTTGAATAGAATCGTGCTCTTGATTAACTCTGATGCTTCATATCCTACTGGTGCGATGTAAAGTATAGCCTGTAGGCATTGAAATACTGGTATACAGGTTTACTGATTAACCGGTAAATCAGCAAAATTTGTTCATCGGTAGTTACTGTTAATTATTTTAAATGCATATGCCGAAATATTATTGTATAATACAAAAAGATGCATTCGTAAGAGTGCCAACGCTGATGCTTGCGTAGCAACACAGACCAACCAAATCGTAATTAATGCTATCAAACTTTAAATAAATAAATATGATTGGTTAAGACAGAAAAAAAATAAAAATAAAAATAATTAATTATTACGAATGTACATAAATATGACATTATTCACCTGAAATTTATTTATGATTTAATTTAGGCTAATGTTTTTAGGAAAAGTAACCAGTAAATAAATAAACAAGTGGTAATGTTCAATTTAGGTTTTTAGTACCATTTTGTATTAATAATATCTGTCTGGTACATTTGTTGGTCTGAGCCTTTTTAACATGGAGCAATTCCGTAATAGCCTCGAAATCAATTTTCTTGTTCCCATCATGATATTAGCAAAAATGAGTAAGTGATAATTTGTTCAACGACCCTAACTACATATAGTAAGTGTAAATGTAGATATAAATATATCAATTCCTCTACACGATGATAGCGCGTGTTGGCCATTTTTACATACCTCTTTTTTCTCTCACAAAGCATCCCTCATAATGTGCGATCGTCCAAATTTTTTTTTCATCTCAGATTTTTTTTGACAATTCACGTGATGTCGCTTCTTATTGTGCAGAGTGGGATCCTTTCACCCTGCATCCATCCAAATTCATGACTTGCACCGTTACCGAGAGTCCTTTCGCAAAAATGTCCTTCGACACTCACCCTCAAATTTGCATACGTCAGGGTTGTCACAGTCGCGGAGATCTGTAGCGTTGTGTTTTATTTAAAATCAGCGGAAATAATATATGTAATTATGGTTTGGTTTTGTTATCTTGGGATGTCTGTACTAACGGGTCGGTTCTGTGTGTGAACTGCGCGTGAAAGTTTCGCTATGAAATTCGCATGCAATAAACTTACAGTTCAGTAAGATAATTGTTTAGACGATCTATAATACAAACTAGTTGCGCTTACAATGCGGCTCGCGTTCCAATTTATAGCAATTTCGGTATATCAACAATATACTGAATAATATACAATGAACGTATTCTGAAATGAAATTGGGCCATAACGTATGTAGTCAATGTGTATGTTTAAATGAATTTAAACGAGTACAGGACGTGTATTCATAAATGATTTATCATGTATGAGTATTTGATGATTGAGATGAGAAATAAATTATATTTTTAAAATCCGTGTTTCTAAATTGTAATTGTATTGGAAATGCAAGTGTGCGCTTTAAGCCAATAAAAACTATGTACATCTGTATTTATATAATATTTAGTCGCACTCCTAAAACCGAAGTCAGACTATTAAACCGAATTAAATTCTATTATTCTTGCATATATTGTTATTCATATTGTTTGAATCTTTAAATCCAACATTTATAAATGCAATTCAATTAGAATAAATATACGTAATATTCTAAATCTAATAAATGATAATGGTTCCAGATTAAAACAACACACATATGTATGTATGTAGGCATTTTTATGTCTATGACCGTATGTACATATATATGTACATATGAGCTGTTATACTTTTGAAATTGGCATAAGGCCACTTTTCTTAATTTCGAGAAATACCGCACAAAACATTAAATATAATGCTTTGCGTTTTACAATATTTAAACTGGTGGCCTGTAATAAGTTTATTCTGCTTTTTTCAGATTCTGGACATATCAAATTAAAAATAGTGATAACAATTTGTGAAGTTAAACTGAAATAGTGCTTTTGGAACTGAAAATTAGATCCGCCACTTTCAAATATAATGGTTCATATGTATGTATATAAATGTACATGTGGATATTCAAATTTATCGCATTTTTGTGTGTATGTATGTACTAGTGTACCTATTTACTAGTGATTTTTTTAAATATCATTAATAATTTATTACATTGCTTAAATTTCTGTGCAGGGAGTGTGTATTTCTCCCGTTCAGTGTGAAGTAACTAGCTGGCGTCAGTTTCAAGGTAATTAAATATACCTCAAATTAATTATTTTAATAATTTCAAATTGTTTAATACTGAGTTGTATTAATGAAATACTGTAGAATATAATTATTATTTTGAAAAAAATAATTTTTCAAATATTTTAATTTTTCGCTTTTAAGCAATTTGAAAAGATAGTGCGTTTTCCTTGAATACTTGCTAAAAAGAGTTGCTTTGTATAAAAAAAAAGGAAAAAAAAAGATCGTACGACCCGCCTGAGATGTTCTTTTGAGTTTGAAAGCCGGGAAATCTCCCGGGTCGTATTTTAACTCGGGAGGGTCGTGACGTGCGCGCTGTGAAAAATCAGGATTTCTTCGCTGAAATGATAAAAATATTCCATTTACGAGTTTTAATTCCATTAAATATCACACGGTGTATTTTTTTCACTTATTTTTAAACGGATAGTTTCATAAAATGGATTGCCGGTTTCACATTAGCTAGTTAGACAGCATGTACATATTTTCGAGCTCATGTCGAATTAACGCAAAAACTTTTAACACGGTATGGAAAATTTGAGAAGCGGTGTGTGGTCGTGTCGTTTTATACTTTTAAATTGACTTTTTTCTCCTAGGGGATAAGGGTTAGAGGAGAGGGAGAGGTAGGCAAGGTTCAGCTTAGCGAAGCCGTTACTCCTTTTAATTTGACTCGCAAATTGCTGGGCGCGCGCGGATCTTATCTTCGGGTTCGGGACGCTGTTTACGGCAATCGGGATTTACGGCTATCGCGATTTACGGGACAGACGAGGAAAAATTTGAACCGTTCGTATTATATGTACGTGTACGTTTTCTTTTCAACGTTTACTTTTACTTGCAAGCATGCGTGATGTATGTACCTATGTACATATGTATGTACGTACTTACGTATGTATACGCGTTCCTCCGCATGCTCTCCCTTCGTAGTCGTTTTGATTTGTTGGATTTCGTCAAAGTAGAAAAGTTTGATTAAAACGGGTGGGTTGTTTAGGTAGGTGAGGTGGAGATGATGGGGGAAGTGAGGGGTGCATTTGCATTTTACGCGAAAGCTGTCCAAATGCGTTTTTAAACGGTTCAGTGCACTCTTATTTACCTACTACATGTCCATATGTATGTATATACATATGTTTATGTCAAAAGGTATGTGTTGCGGTTATAGTGTTAGTATTCATTTTAAGAAAATTACATATATTAGGGTTATACATGTGTAATTAATACAAGGGGAATTTTTTATACGATGAATAGTGGATATACATATGTATGAGCCGTTATATTTGAAAGTGGCATAAGTCCACTTTTTTCACTTCGACAAATATTTCGGAAAACATTAAATATAATGTTTTGCGTTTAACAATATTTAAAAATATTGTTGGCCTGTAATACGCTTATTTTGCTTTTCCGAAATTCTGGACATATCGAATTTAGAATAAATAGGTGATAACAATTTGCGAATTAAGTCAAACAGAAATAGTGTTTTTGGAACTGAAAATTGGACTTCCACCACTTTCAAATATAACGGCTCATGTGTAGATACATATATATGTATGTATGTTTCAGCGAATAATATCATCTGCCCTTTTTTTTATGGTCGTCAGATACAAATACTTATTGCCTTTTAATAGATATAAAATGAAAGTAACATATTGAATTTTTTGTCTTTCAATTATTAGCAGCTAAGTAAAAAAATATTTTTTAAAAATATGTCCTAGTGATATTAATAGACAAATTGAATGCAAAGTAAGATTAATTTGGATGATTATAATAATCGTCATATGACTTTCGTTTCAATCGTTTTTATAGATTTTTTACAGTATGTTTAAAAAATAAAAATGAAATAATAATAAATTTTGCCGACGATTTTAAAAGAGAATGACTTAATGTCTGGATTAGGTGAGTCACGACCCATGGTACGTTTTACATTGAAATTTTTTCTCTGAATGTATATATATATATATATATATATATATATATATATATATATATATATATATATATATATATATATATATATATATATATATATATATATATATATATATATATATATATATATATATATATATATATATATATATATATATATATATATATATATATATATATATATATATATATATATATATATATCACATGTATGTAGCTACTTAATGTTTTTCTCTGTAAATATGTACATATGTATATTTTGCAAACTCCATCTCTGGATATTGATAATTGGTTCGGATCGGTCATCTTTATTGCAACGGGCGTCCGGGCCTTAATTTGTGTAATAGCGATCGGTTTTATTGCCAATTTGGCGGATTGGTTCGCGTTCTGCGATTCGATTTTCCTCCGCATACATTGGCAGCTCGATTCTCAACTTTGCAAGTTGGCGATCGCCAATTTGACCCGGCATTTCCAGTTCCGACCTCCTCCTCTCCCATTCTGTATATAAAGTGTGTATGTATATACATGTGTGTGTGTGGAATCGAACGTTTCCGGTTAAGTGAGCTCTCACCCAGAAGTGCCCGGGAATACATAGTTGCCGCCATTACTGCGTCAAGCCGTAAAGCCATAATGAATTTCTCAGTTGGACAAGTGTGACCCGCTTTATTAAGTTTCAAACAGTAAATTTGCTCTATACTTACCTCTTAGGAGTATGTGTACCTAGCGATCGATTGTAGCCATATTTCGCCTGGTGGACATTTGGGTCCTACGTTTGCCATTTCAGAATTTGTATAATATTCATTTGTATATCATGTATGTATGTATAAATTAATCCAGCTGTATAATAGACACAGTATACATATATACATATAATCTAGATGTTCAACTCTTTGGTACACGTTTATTATTATATGTATATTTAGTTTAGTGTCCCAGGATGAATAATTAAGTCTAATTTGCCATATGATATAATGTTGTCAGTAACTATGATGATTATTATCGTCCCCCATGTGGTTCGATCTTGTAAAATAGAATAAAGTCTAGCAAAGTTGAATCTTTCGAAAGGATCAAAGCAATCGTTCGACTGTGTAAGTTGTTTTGTAGATTTTAAATTCATCAGTATGGTTTTTACTTCATTTGATGCATGTACAGCCGATATTTTATTTATTTTGAAATTGTTTATAAGATGAGACAATGATACGTTAATAAAAACAAATATGAACGGTTGTATTATTTTCATAAAATGTTTTATTTTCGCCAGCGGAAATAAGACGACGTGGCCGCATTTTTTCTCGGAGGAAGTTTAGACTTGAGGAGATTTCCTGACGTGTACGAATTGGTCTTTTCTGGAATAAAATGGGCGGATATATACATGAATACTTATACAAAAATTATACAGTGCAAAGAAGTTGTACAATAAATTGTGTCGTGATTTGAATTCGAAAGATACCGACCCGGATCCGTTATTACGGAGTCGATTTTTGGCCGGAACAGTTTCGGAAAATATTTATCGTTCTTCTTGAATTTTTCCGTCACGTTCGACGCAACTTTTTCGGCTTCAATCAGCAAAGAAACGGAATTCCTGAAAGTGAAATATATTCAAGAGAAATTCGAATAATTTAATTTATACGCGAAGTGCGATGAAAAAGTTCATAGACCGAGCACTCGGATGTGAAAATTTGATGTTTCAAAACAACGAGATGTATGTATGTATGTATGTATGTACGCAGCGGTAATCGGGTTATAACAAAAATATTACATACACACATACGTTGAGGTTTCCTTCTATATTTACATACTTCATACATCAATTGGTAAAAAATATTAAATTAAATTTGGCGAGGTTCGACGTGTTTTGATTGAGGAAATTACGTGTCGATAAATTTTCCATCACAGTTCGTATAATAGAAGAAGATTAATTATGCAGAGCTTACGTGGAATTGGAGTACGCTTCATTTTCCGGTAGGGTTTCATTGTTTTCATCGGACAAGTTTGAAACGTCCGTTTCGTTGGATGCGATTTCATTACCGTCCTCTTTGTCTAGATTGTATTCCTTAATCTGCAAAACGTAGCTAAAAATTATACGGAAACCATCTTATTTATATACAAATTACCGTCGTACGAGTGCGAAAAACCTTTATAAAACGAAAAGTGGCTATTGTCGGAAGCCTCTTTGCCAATGGATAGTGAAAAGAAGCCGCTCTATGCGAAGGGTGTTGAGATGTGATCCTTTCGATAGGTGCCGGTACCTGTAATCGCCATCTAGGAGCCGTGAACGTTAAACCTCCTTGAGTGCCAGCGTCCAAAGGATCAACCTTTGAAATACAACCAAACCTATATACTTTATATGTAAGAAGTGTGTGACGAGTGATAAAGTATAAAGTATAAAATCATTACTGATATATTTAGACTCTCGATCCAGTGTCCATTTTCGCAAAGATCCAAACTGTCAATTCCAATGAACCAATCTGGAGATGGTACTATTTTACACAGAAGAGATACCTGAAATACATTCATATTTTTTTATTGAGATGTGTCCCAAAATATTAAAATAGTACGACTTAATCTAATCCTATCTATGTTGAGTAAATGTTCAACCTACATACATAGTATGAACTTATTTATGGTTGGATTTTTTTTCAAATTTTTCAAATAAATATACATTAAATATTTGGTTTGGTGTATATGTACATAAATTCTGTTATTTTTGGAAACAAGCTATTTAAGTCTTTACAAACAAGCATTTTATGTATTATTATTTTTTTTTATATCCATAGTATAAATATAAATGTCAATCACAGTAATATGAAATTAAAGCGAAGCATTATGAATAGCATCTGAAAAGAATTATAACTAGAAGCCTTCTTAATTATATTTACAAGAAATGTGCTCGTTATTAGTAGAGAGCTGTAGAGTTCAATAAATATGGTCTGTAGATTCAAATAAATAACTGACTGTGTACATCGGGTTTGATAGTTCATTCTTTCAACCTTAGTATGATGATCGCCTAGGAAAATGTCTTGTTCGGAGATTCCGTCTCCTTTGTGTATTGCAGACGATGTGAACTGATCGAAAATAGATTTTTTAGATATGGATTTAGATAAACGAAGCAGATCTCCTCTTTCGGAGAATTTCTTCAAAGCGGTGGATGAAAGTTGTCCGACTGAAAAAATTCTGTGTTTCGAGTTGTGAGTTTGACCTGAAAAAAAAAGAAGTTTAATATAGAGAACTTGTATCACATTTCGTGTACAAATTGTATCATATTGTATAATATACAAGGAATAAATGTCGGAGAATATTTTTACGCGAATTTTATATTCCTGTCACAGTTAAATCGGCGTCTCATAATTCCATTTTGCAGAGACTGGGCGCTGTTTTGAAACGCGAATATCCTTTTTCAAATTAGCGAGATATCCTGAAAAGCGCTTAAAAGAATTACGCGTACAAGAAGGACGAAAAAAAAGAAATAAAAAGTAGAAGGGTCGAGGCGAGTGGCCTCTTCTGAAGACTTCCAATTAGTATTAAACTTTACTCCCCCCTTTGTCGTGAAATATTTGAAATTCAAATATTATTTTGAAAAGAAATAATACCGAGTCGCACTCTGAATTCGCCATCGATGCTTCGAGTAACGGTGTCAGTGTTAAATTTTTACACAGAATTGAATTTTATCCCGATACAAGTTTTTATTTGATAGTTTCGTGGAATCGTAAAGCTTTTTATTCGTTAAGTTCGCAGCTGTTTTTCCTTTAAAGTGGCAAAAGAAAAGCATATTAAATTCCATTGAAGCGAGTTTTATATGTAGCGTGAAACTTTACTTTTACTGCTCGAGTGCTTTTCCTTACATGAATTTATTTAGCTTTTACTGAATTAACACGTAAGCACATACGCTTAGTATCTAACTAGTGCTTTTACAGTCTCGGGTTCCAAGTGAAGTATAAAATTTCTAAAATATAAATCGTGAAATTAAATTTGATATGTTGTAATGCCACACGTATGTAAGTATTCGATTTGTGTGCATTGAAAATAAGATTGTATAAATTGAAAAAGACGAGACAATGACAGACAACGTTTTGCGTAGCGAATAGTGGAAAGAATAATAATAAAAAATATACTATGTATGAAATCATTTTACGTAAAAAATGTATTTACGTTGCCGGGGTGAATATTTTAAGAAAGGAAGTACGTGTTTTGAATGTGCGAGGGAATAAATGATTTTGTGCGAGGAGAATTTTTTTTATCTCCGTAGCCTATATTAACCCTTTCGAAATAATTTACAACAAATGCCATGCATATGTTGATGACACGATTCTATGTAATATTTGAACATAAATAGCATAGCGTTTTTCTGTTGTCATGAAAATCTAAAACTCAAGAATATCTGAACAAATTTTGATGCATTTCAAAAATAACTGGTCACGACAATTATATATTACATATAATAAAACTGGCAGTTAAAATTTCAAGACAAATTTGAAATATTGAATTCAATATGAATAGGTTAGATTTGGGACTATCATTTTATTTCATCAGTTGAATTAGACTCGTCTGAATTCAATACATTTTAATAGGTTATGAGTAAATTTTACATAGATTACTGAGGCTACCAAAAATTAAAATGACTTCAAACGATCTGAATTTACGACGTCGCGTCTGTGAAGTTTTTATTCTATTTTCCGAGAGATCAAAAACTTTTTGAGATAGGTGCGTGCTATAAAGGCGAGGCTTTTATTGTAAAGGAAGATTTCGGAAAGGGCAAAAAGGAAGAGTCAAAAGTAAATGAGAGGAAGTCACGAGTGAAAATTTAATGCAGGTTAACGCGGGGTGAATGCCAGAAGAGCAATAATCATAAAAAAACATAAGCAAATAGCAAAAACACAGCTCTTCAGATGTTGGCATATAAAATATTATATGTATGTATATCTACTGTTGCATTTTATACGAAGCTAGTATATTATTCAAGATGTATATATTTACATATGTATATACATATGTATGCAGTTCGTAAATACTGCTATATATGTACATATGTACATTTAAGTATGTATGTACATCACACGCGCCATTGTACCTACATATATACGAGTATGTATATAATCATTGAATTGCACGTACTTTGATGTGTTGTGGCTAAAACCTCCGGTATTCTCATGTTTTCTCTCATTAAATTGATTTATTTGTGTGTGAAATTCATATTCAACCTGTCAGGTCAAATTGGTCATATGATTGTTATTATAATTATAAAAATAAATATTAATATGTACGTACATACGCTATGAAAGTCAATTTTAAGTGATTTTTCTAATTCCTTAATTTTTTTTATTTTGAAAATCGCTATTGCAAATATAAAGATTACTAATACGTTGGTAAGAAAAGTCAATGATTCAAAAATCGTTCAAGTTAAAGTTGAAGCAAAAGTCCGAGTCGGAGTCGGAATTGGTAAATTTTGAACCGACTCCACAGCCCTGGTTTTTACAAATAAATTTTGTTTAATTTAATAGTGATATATTATACATATTTATATAATATTATATAATAAAATTGAGAAATTTTATACTAAACAATAAATTTTATATGTGGTCTAAATTTACAACAGGGAAGCTACAAGTATACAAAATTCAATGCTTATTCTATAGAAGTTCTATTCTTGGATTTGGATAGAGTTTCTCAGATTCCGGTATTGCGAACATATTCATGAGGTTACTGAAAGAGAATTAAGCTCAACCGTCGACGACAGTAAAATATATTCCTGGGAGAAAGATAGGCGTATGCATGTATGTACAAAGGAAAGTTTTCAGGATTAGTCCCAACGGTTGCATGACTCCGGGCACCGGGAACGCATTAACCCACTTACTGGAAATAGCGTCAATCTTCCGTGTCTGGATAAGGAGACGGTTACCAATATTTAAAAAAAAATGCTTAAAAATAACTGCAATTTATTTATTTGATATTTGGATCAATATTTGTAACCCCATATTCAAATTGAGTATGTATTTAAGTGGGAAGTTATTTAATTTTTATTTCAACAGAAAACAAGATTTTTATTCAATAGATTTTGACTGTTGCCTAGTGCAATGAATCATAAGGAATGTTTAACATATATATGTATATTAAGGTATTACTGAGAAACGATTTTACGTCTTCGATCGTGACCGTTCGGCACGATCCAAAAAATTTAATTGGACGTTGTGTTAGCTCGGACCTGCAAGTTCCAAGTTCGATCGAGACGGACTTGTAGTCCGCTAATTGCATGAACTTCATTTGCATATTGAACTTTTGTCGAAAACAAAGTAAAAACATGAAAATAATAAAAAAACGGTTGAGAAACGCTCAATCGCCGGAAATTGTATTTTGCCGTCTTCGAGTGTATTTCTGGCCGCAAAGAAGGAGGGACGACGAGCATATTCAATTAAACATTCCTGTTTTCCGTAATCCCGAATTTGAATTCAAATCACGCGTCACCAGACCGTCGGGGAGGGAGTTGGTGTGGGACTGTTGAAAAAAAATACAAAGGCTGTGTAGAACCTCTTTCAGCGTGGGCTTTCACTGAAAATATCGGTACGAGGGATGGGTTTTCCTACTCGTTAGAATAACAAATGAGGCCAGGCGCGTGTGTCCCTAACGAGCCGACATTATTTTATTGACGAGCTTTCCATTAATTTTTCCGTCGCCGGAAACGGAAACGGAGGAAAATTTGCTAACACCTCGTCGACGCCATTTAGAAGCAATTAAAATTCAAATGAAATCTTCGCGAGACACCCGAGATACTTAAGATTATTTTTAATATACATATGTATATGTACATGGGTAGTAAGCTGACGTGTTTAATAATAAGATTATTATTTATATAAATATGTGTAGATACATACATACATAGTTTATAAGGTACTCGAGAACGAACGACAATTGGGTTATGTCTGCGCAATGATTTGAAATCAGACCCATAAATCAGTACCCACGTATAATATAAATGTATTTAATAGTGAAAGAAAAAAGTCACTTTCTTGTGGTTGTGTAATTTTGCATGTTGTATGTAATTGACTTTAACTATCTACGTATTTATTTTCAAATATAATTGAATTTTTGGAGCATTTTGAAGATTTATAAATTTTATAAAGAATCAACTCTTTGTTTTTGTGAATGTACTTTATATTCAAATCAAGTAACGAATAGTCTTTTACACTATATTATATTACTGGAATTGTATTTTATAGAATTTGACGACTTTTAATTAACACTGCGTAACAAAAATATCACGTTTCTTACTTGCCGGAGTAAAGACTAATTAATCTTTACTAAGTGTGACCCATTGAATTGGAATATGGCAATGATTTTCGATGATTTTCTCTAATTTATGAGATTTGAGTGTATAAAATTGCGCAATTTTTTTTTACAGATTTTTGGTTTTTGCAGTCATTAACTCAAAATCTAGTATTATTGTGCCAAAAGTATGTATTGAAATCAATATTCGGATATTTTTTCTATTAATTGTGATTTTTTTATTGGTTTAAAATATTTATAATTAATTATATAGCGAATTTTAAATGACATTTTTTGCGCATTTTTTAAACGCACATATCTCGTAAATGAAAGCAAACCAAGAAACAAATTTGAAAAAAATGTACGTCGTATCGATAAGTAACCGATACTATGTAAGTTTCAGTTCGATAGGACTAACGGTGTTCAAAAAATCCCCAAAATACACAGACACATATTTTTTCTAGATCATTAAAACGTGATCAATGATCGATTCTGAGTTCGAATCAGTCAAAATCTCGAGTTCGAATTTTCCTATGATCACAAAACTTCATCTATTGTTACTACGTACATAGATAAAGTATATAAATACAACACAAGCCATATTTGAATTAAGTGAATCAAATTTAGGAAAGATTGATTAGTCTCCTTACCGGTATTTTCTTGTTGTTGTTCTCTTTTTTTTAATTCTATAGACCGTCATGAAAACAATAATAATAATTTGGATATTTTTAATGGCGTATTGAAAAGTATTATATAATATTATTGACATATGATATCAACAGTAAATAAGTAAAAGTAGATTAAAAAGTAAATGGGATTGTAAATAAAGATAGTGATAATATTTCAAAAAAATGAGAGGAATATGAGTTAGTAGTGGTCGAACGTACCGAAAACTTGTGACCATTGCGCTGGAGGTCTCCACTTGGGATAGCTCTTCGGAAATAGTTCTTCGGTCCAATTCGTTACAAGAGACATTCTGTAGACCACCATGGTTGCCGGATCACAATTATTTTGATAGTAACTTTGGGAAGAATTCGAGTTGAGCTCAGTTGCGGAGCACTTTGATAAAATAAACGTCATCGTTACCGTTAACCAGAAGGCCTCCATGTTTTTACGGCAATCGAGCCGACGAAACTTTGGAATATTTAGACTGTTATACGAATTGTGTTGTACGAGAATTTCCACTGTACAACGACATCGAGAGAAAGTCCACGAGGCACTGAGAGGACGTCCCAAATTAAAACGTTTTCCAATACTTCTGTCGACGGCATGTGAATGATGCGCGTGAACACAGTACGATCTCAAACAAGTGTGTGATTTATTTATTATTAATATTTGATACGAGTAAACATTCGAATGAATCAATATTTGACGAGTTAGATGAGTGCTTGGAAGATAAATTCATGAATAATAATTTTTGATGATGGCTTTTAGTCAATTTGGTTAAAAAAGCACTACTGCTAAAACTATATGCACATACAGTTATTATTGTTTAAGTGTTCAATTGTTTGAAAAATTAAATTAAATTCATTATAGATGTAATTTTGTGAACTTATTGTATTTCCAATAAGTGGGCGATCATCAGTGAATCATAAATGCGTGCACGATACAACTCTTCCGAGCATCAACGAATGATTCACTGATGTTCTTGAACTTTTAATGAACCTGTTGAACCAATATGTGTGTATTCGATCATTTTTGCACGCGAGCAATTATGAATATATTAAATATGTAAATAAGTGATTGATTTGACTTTCGGTACATAGCGTCTCATGTTGACTGTTGGAATATTGTTCTTAAAATAACTACTGCCCACTACTCATTGAAGTCTCTCTATTTGTACACGGTAGTGTGATTGGAATTATATTTGTGTGCGATGTTTAAATTAATTTAATTTGTGTTTTCAAAATTAAATATTTGTCTTTTTGCCTTTTTGTCTTAATTTTCCTCATGAGGATCATGACCCCATTGGATTGAGCTGTTTGCGCATCGCTAACAATTTAACTGTATATATGTATGAAGTTCTTTCAACCTGTTGTTGCAATTTCATCTACTTCCCTTCATTCAACATCAATCTATCTAGATTATCTATCGCCTTTTCTATGAAAAATATGTTCAAATATCTTAAGAGCGAACAAATATAAGTTGAAATTTGTGTATCCACGCCATGATTAACCGGTAACAATATGTATGTTTCTACTGGTCCCATTGATTGTTATTATATGTACTATTTTAAATGCAAGACCAAATTAGGGCGCAGAAAAACAGAGTGGTACATGGCACGTGTTTTTTTTTAGATAGTTTTGCACATGTTGAAAAAACAATAGTTCGCCTGATCTATGCCAGGCCAAAACCCATCACTGGAGTGTTTTCAGTGATATATTGTCATTATATTGGCATAGGTTTGACAGTGATCGACAACGGTGATTCCCATATTTGAAGAAATGTAGGAGAAACTTGTCAAAATAATAAGATCGTAAGAATTAACAATGACCTAAGACAGCTGGAGACTACCGAGACATGCCGTGTCGTACAATTCTGTGTTTCTGCGCCTTTATTGTTTCTTTAGTCAAATGGTCAAACATACATTTCATTATCATCATCACTTACGGCCAATCACCATCCACTGCAAGATCTATCCTATCCAACACGCTCGTCTCTGATTTGGGTAAATCTCATCCATCTCACCCCACACATTTTTTTTAATTTCGTACACTCATCTTCTTTGCGGCTTTTCTTTCACCCTTTTACATTCTCTTTGGTACCAT
Source organism: Arctopsyche grandis (assembly GCF_051622035.1). Classification (NCBI taxonomy): domain Eukaryota; kingdom Metazoa; phylum Arthropoda; class Insecta; order Trichoptera; family Hydropsychidae; genus Arctopsyche; species Arctopsyche grandis. Next base: position 21,201,801 of record NC_135363.1, on the reverse strand, counting down.
TACAGTACTTCTTTTCTCTGCCATTCATCCGTTCTGCTAGCTACGTGACTCGCCCATTGTCATTTCAATCTCTTCACTCTCTCCTCTATATTCACTATCCTCGTCATACTTCTTACTCACGTATTCCATTTCCTAAATCCATTTATATGTTTCTAATTGTATTTTTTGTTTTTGTTCAGATAAGTCACTTACTGTTTCTCGGCAATGCGTTGCAATGCTACAATAACGCATGCAATTCCCGTCCTCGTTCTCGTTCCCATTCCTGTTCTCGTTCCCGTTCCCGTTCCCATTCCCGTTCCCATTCCCGTTCCCGTTCCCGTTCTCGTTCGCTTTCTCGTTCCCGTTCCCATTTGTCGGAAAAATGCAGACAGCGATCACATTTGAAATTATTAAATTATTTGTTTATTTTACCATAACAACGCAAGTCACGATGCGAAAACATTTGAAATTATTGCGTTGCAATGCCACTCATTCCCGTTTTTCCCTTTTCCGTTCCCGTTTTTGGCCGATTTTTTTCACAGCAAGCTTCCCGGACATGCATACAATAAATTCTGAAAGTTCGATTGTTCCATCGTACAATAACGCATGCAATTCTCGTTCCGGTTTCCGTTTCTCGATGCGTTTTGATAAGTGAATGTTTCAGTTTCAAATTAATATTTAATAATCAAATTAAATTATAGTTTAGTATAGGAATGCATTCGTGACAGACACATTTTCTTAACTACACACTGGCGCTTCATACTTTCGCGTCGGTAAAATCGTAATTACGAATATTATTATTAAGAGGTTTTTTCCAGTTTTTTTTCACAGTAATCTTCCCGGACATGCATATAACAAATCCTGAAAGTTCAATCGTAATCGGTTCAGTGGTTTAGGAGCCTATTCAAGACAGACAGACAGGCAAACATCAATTTCAAGTGAATTTATGTATGGAGTGGTTGTTTGAGGGGGTGTGTGAGGCTATTGACCTCTCAATGATCCTCATAAAATTTCCATAAATTTAAGTATAAAATAATAAAGAGCCTTGTAATGCTATCAAGTTTATGTACTTAAAGCTAGCCGTTGTACATAATATAATTTGTTTAAATTATCTTTAGATAAACATGTGTGAGTATGAAGTTGTAATATGAGATTTCCAACTAAAGTTTGTATTCGGTTTCGGAGGGTTCGAGTTGACATAACTCATGTGGCGTGTGTGACAGTTCATGTCGCAAGTTGCACAGGGTCGTCCGTAAATTATGTCCGACTTAATAAATTGTGCAAGTTGATTGCAGTAACAGATGACCCGGCCGACGCTATTTGTTAAACGGGGCAACAAACACACTTCGCGTGCAACAAACGGCCCAGAGTGCAGCATATTTTAATTTACAACGTGCGTTTTTCACACGATGCATTGAAAGCTCGAAAATACAACTTTTTTGCGATCATACGTATGATTGTTGTACAACGTTGTAAACTACCCTTTGGAGGCTTGTGCCGTCGCATTAATTTGAGGGAAAACGTCGACACGGAAACGGAAATTAAATAGCGTCCGCGTTTCCGGGTCGGTTAACTGAGGCTCCCTTCTAAGCTCATTTTCGTACTTAACCGGCGTTTTTAATTTAACGAATACCTTTTTAATCCCGTCTCTACTTTCGGCACTCGAGGCGACCAGGTTAAAATTGGATTTTTCCCTTTCGTTTTCGCAATAATAATTTTATTTGAGCCAAATCCCTTTATCGCGCGCGAGGACCCCAAGATCGCCGACTCGGATATGAGACCCCTCCCTCGTTCCTTTTTTGTTGAAATAATAAAGAGGAGTGGGTAATAAAGACCCCAGTCTACTCTGAAATAATCGTTTGAATTATGGTCATCCACCGTTAAATTAAATGATATCAATCTGTAATTAAAATAGTTATCTAACCGTACTGAAATGTGCGTTTTAATCTTATAAAATGTACGAAAGTGTCACAAACACCTACTTTGCAGATTAATCCTCGATAAACTCGTCGCATAGTTAGTGTCGTTGGTTTAAATGTTTTTGTTTATATGTAGTGTGGCTATTTTTAAATAAAATATGAATGGAATAGAAAGTGAAAGTGAAATTGAATTTTTTGTTTTTCGTATAAACTCTTGTTATGTTAAATGAATTTTGTTCGAAATTTATGGTGCGTTAAAGTCTTCTATTGTTTTTTTTTTCCAGCTGAATATGAGCGACGATGTTGCGATTTATAGTTTCTGTATATTTTTCCCAACGTGTAAGATCATATATCAAAGTCAAATGTAGCTATAATAAACTCAACTACACATGCTCGTACTCGACAATATATTTTGATAACACGGAACTGCAAGTATGTACTAGGAAGGATAAACGACATAAATAAATGTTCGTTAATTTTAAAAACTTATCGCTTGTCTAAAATGTATTTCAAAATTTAAATACAATAAATGTTGGTAGCATATCGTATGGTGTGAGACACTTATCCGTGATAACTGGAATTGTCAGATTTTTGTTGCCATTTGAAATTAGCGTTTTTTCCTTTAAAAATATCATTTAACATAATTTGTTTATTTTTTTTTTTTTATTTTTTTTTATTTTTTTTACATATATACCAGGAAGGCCTTACAGGTAAATCCCAATGCGCCTTCCTGGCCAATTACAAATACAAATGCAGCATTTTTATTATAAGTCGTTGAATTGCGAGACACTGAAAAAACTCGCAAATTAACGAGACATCTATGAATTGTACATAAATTTTTATTGTACATCAATCAAATTTCAAATAGTGGTGACATAGTAGGTAGGAAGGATTTTTAGCCAATTTTTTTTCCGGGAACCGTTTCAACAATGAAATCAGAGAAAATTGGCAAACTCTGATAGGAAACGATCAACCTGGAGTCACAAATCCAGGTCTGACCAACAGCATACTCTGAAAAATTCATTTTCATTCAGGGATTGAACCCGGCACCTTCTTGACGGTAAGCAGAAGCTTAACGTCCGAGCTATGCTGCTGGCTTATGTATTAAAAGTTTAAGCTGTATAAATTCTCCTAAAATATACATAAATGTATTGTTGGATTTCACTAGCATTCAATTGATAAGGGATAAATCAATCAATGTCATCGAATCTACGCTATTTCTACAAGCGCCGGGTAAAATACATTCATATGTATGTACTTTTTTCGAGTATAACAAGAAACTCTATGTACGCTACGACTTTGCTCTTGGACCTCAACTGGGGAGTTGGAGTTTGCCTTAGCGTAGATTCTGCACAAGTAAAATCTATTTAAAAGACTCGTTTGGAGAGCAAATAACAGATGGCGCTACATTACACTGAATAACGGTCCTCGCGAGGGGAAGAGAGAGACGCAGCGACGGTAGTAGGGTGCTGCGACCGGATATTGGTAAAGTTCGACAGACATAAAACCGGTTTTGGTCGGTTTTCTTTCTACCCCACCCATCCGCCCCCTCAACCATTTCGAGATCGATAGCCGTGTCCAACTTTTCTATTGCGATTCTCTGTGATGCTGGGGTGAGCCCGTTTGCACAATGACCCCGTGTGCCGCAAAAGAAGGGCAAGAAGGTCCATAAATTTGCCCCATTGTCATCCCTCCGTCTCCAGTTTCCACAGTCTTCACAGTCTTCCAAAACTAAATACATTTGTTTGACGCCAAGTTGTACGGGCGCTTGTTTTGTAACTAATACCCCGATGTCTCCATTATAGATAAGTTAACTTTAGAGCTATCAATTCTTTTTTATGTGGTGCTTAACAGTTAGGCGAAAACGTTAAGAAAAATCCAAGAATTGGCAAAGCATTGGAATACCTTTGCTAGGATATGAAAATATATAGTATGATCTCCGTATTCATGAAAGCAAGTAAAGTACAAGGCATTTGATTTTTTTAATCAATCTATGCAATTAAAATACATGTAATATGTACAACTTTGATTAAGTTAAAGTGTGTTGTTTAAATTTTATAAAGCATTTTATTTTATTTTGGAAAGTACATACATATGTAAATACATAGGTAGGTATACTCTTAGTGTTGCATTCAATGCAAATTCAATTTAACTGTCGAGAAGGAAGAGTCGTATCGAATAGTCATTAGTCGCAGTCTCCTCCTCGAGGGATAATTATCCCGGAATTGGTTTCGTTGGTAGTCCAGAGCCGGACTGTTACGGTGAATCGGTCTACGTCGTTAAGGCGACTCAATAATGGCGAATCGTTTCGATATAAATACATAGTATATTGTTTGTATGTATGTCGAACTGGCTTGGATTAACTGCATCGTTGAAGAACTAGAGTTTCCATTTCAGTAGATAACTTCGTTTGCATAAATCTACTTAAAGTCACATTGTTTGAAACAGATTTGTAAACTAGTTCATATGAAGTGAAGAAAATATCGCATTTGTGACAATAATATGTACATAATTACTTAGTTTGGTAACATAGTGTGTATAGTTACATGCATATATGAAAACATGTATGAATTTTCATATTCTCAAAGCAAATGTAATGGTGACAACTTTAATGGTGTAAATGGATATTTGTAAGTAGCTCTGAGGTAGGGTAGCGTTTTAATATAAAGACAAACTCATTTTACTCTTGACTTTATCTTTTACACCGAGATGGTTGCTGTTAGTTGTCGTACGGTGTAGACTCTGGTTTTGTATTTCTTTTAACAAAATTAATTTGCAAGTCAAATTGCGTTTGTCTAGTCTAGGATTAGTCGACAACTATTGTCAAAGTTAAATGTACTAGGTAATAGTACTTTCATGTAGTCATCTGAGTTTTTGGACCGATGCGATCGGACGGTTTAACCGGGGAGGCTAGCACAGGCAAGAGTAGGCAACTTTGCATACAAAACGATCCGGCAAAAGTTGCCTAAGCCCCCGACCGCGGTAGGAAGGAGCCATTAAGGGAAAAACCGGGCAAAAAGTTCTTCCGGGCGAAAGCTCTCCTCAACGTGACATGTGTTGGAGATTTGCGCGGCTAATGTGAAAGCGATAACGCAAATCACACGAGACTTAACCCCTTAATTGCCGAAATTTATTTTTAATACTGTCGCTGAATGTTCGAAAGTTGGCAGTTTCCACGTAAACGACGGTTAATGTGGACGATTTTGTGTCTAATATTTATTAGGGTTGGATTGTGAACTGAAGAGTTTTGTTTCGATCGCTCGATAAGGTTCAAATTGGAATTTATGTGATGTCTTTGATGGTTTCTACTATTGTTGTAGTTCCTAGGAAGATTTGGATGGGATTGAAAATTTAACTAGGCTTCTTTTGTCAATATGTTTCAATGTCAACATATTATAAATCATTATTAAAAAAGGTAGTGTGAATTTGTAAATGATAATTTTCTATCATCATCGTCATCTACAGCCGCTCACCATCCACTGCTGGATGGAAGGCCTCCCCAACACGCTTCCACTCGTCTTTGTTTTGCGCAACTCTCATCCATCTCACCCCACACATTTTCCTAATTTCGTCTACCAATCTTCTTTGCGGTCTTCGTTTTATCTTTTTGCAATCTCTCGGGTACTATTCTAGCATTTTTTTTAACAATCTCTCGGGTACATACTATTAGCGTACTATTCTTCCACCTTTCGTCCATTCTTCTAGCCATATAATTCGCCCATTGCCATTTCAATATCTTTACTCTATTCACTGTGTCCACTACCCTTGTCATACTTCTCACCCACGTGTTCCGCTTCCAGTTTTTCCTCGTTATGCCGAGCATAAAGCGATTGAGTGCATGGATCTTTGTGTAGCATCTTAGCGTTCAATGTCCGAGTTAATTTTCTATACATGTATGTATGTACGTACATAAATATCGATAAATCATCAGTATTTATATATGTATCGAACACCTCTAAAATTGCTACCTTAAAATAAGTTTAAGACAGGTATATTTGCATTTTTTTACTTTATCTATGTACGTAGTAACAATAGATGAAGTTTTGTGATCATGCGAAAATTCGAACTCGAGATTCTGCCTGATTCGAACTCAGAATCGATTACTGAACACGTTTTCATGATCTAGAAAAAATGTGTGTGTGTCTGTTTGTCTGTGTGTCTGTGTGTCTTTGTATTTTGGGGATTTTTTGAACACCATTAGTCCTATCGAACTGAAACTTAGTATCTGAAATTCTTATCGACATGACGTAATTTTTTTTCAAATTTTTAAGTTGACCGGAAATGGTACCTGCCCTTATAGGTGTCCTCTTTTTTTTAAGTTTTTGAATTCAATTATCTCCCAAACCGCTATCTGAATCGGACTGAAATTATTTTACATGTAATAATCTTTATAACTTTATATTTTTTATTTTATTTTAAATATATATTTTCCAGTCAAATCATTGACATGTCCGATAATAAAGACGAGGAAATAATGAGACGTATTTGGGCGAATGATCACCGTTTTCAAATCCAAAATGCCACTTTGCCTGAAGAAAAAGATGAATGCGTTTTACCAGTAATGATGTATTTGAAGCAAAACTAAGGCATACTAAGGTACCCAAGAGAATATAAAAGGGTGCAAGAAAGACCAAAGTAGAGATGAGTGGATGAAAAAATAAAATATGTGGGATGAATTGGATGAGAGTTGGCTAAAATAAAGGCGAATGGAAGCGTATTGGAGAGGCTTTTATCAAACAGTGGATGTTAGACGGCTGTAAATGATGATATATACATATTTTACAATTATAATAAGGACGATAGGTTGATTATTATAAAATTATTATTACCTAGTTTAAATATACTCTTTTGAGACTTTAAAAGTTGATAAACTTTATATATGGTTTAATTTAGAATTGGGTTTAAAGATTATATTTTGATGGTGGTTGGATTTGATATCCAATCCGCAAAAAATGAAAGTCAAATTATTACTGATAGAATTCGTATAAAAAGCCAATAAAATCGTCGTGCAGAGAGTATAATTTTTTTGTCAAACGTCTCGAAACTTTCTGAAACTTTTGAGAAGTCTCCGGTGCGAAAGAATGTCACAGGTCGGAAACCATCACAAAGATGATAATTGAACCGATGAAAGTTTCACTGCAACTGTTGAAAATTTTCAAGTATGCATTTCAAGCACAAATGCGTATAACAAGATACATTGTAGTGGGGTGCGATTTTACACGGGGCCCGACAATAAAAGTGCCTAATTTCGGTCGACCATTTGTAAAGTTTCCAAGGGATGTTTGGCTGTCGTCCAAAACAACATAGACTCGCCAAACCAACAAAATGCAATTTAATGGTACGTTAGAGAGGCAGGCGTGCAACCTGAAAAATATCAACAGACGTTTCGCTCGATTTTGAACACTTTTACGATAGCGTAAACTCGAATGGGAATTCGCCGTAAAGCATCGACCGACATGTGTTTGTCGTCCTCGCCAAAGTGGTCAAATCTGTATTGTAAAAAATGTCTATTATATGTATGTAAATTGAAAATGTGTTGAATAAGCGTATCATATTTTGATGAGGTACTTTTTTTTCATGTTCAATACGACGTATTTAAAAGAGTTTATTAATTTACGAGGTTGGCAGTGTTGAAATTTGCTTAATAAGCGTCGGCTTATTATGCTTCGTTTCAACTTATAAATTTATCGTGAAATTTTGTGTTGTAACTATATAGGTATGTATAATATTTTATATAATTTTAGAAAAACTGAAAGTGTTTCTATCCATAAAGTAAATATAAAAATGTGCAATAAAATGTCAAAAAATAAATAAGTGAAAGTAAGAAGAGGTTAGTAATAAAAATTGATGACGGACTGTTGGCCGAATGGATACCTGGCCGACGGACGATTGACCGAATGGACATTAGCGCGAATGAAGTTTGTAATTGTATAAATTTAGCAAAAATATCTATTTTTTATGATACGTCGAAGTGATTTCAGATTAATGCATATATTTATAGTGAGTTTTGAATAATTTCGATACAAAATTATTAATAGCTGTCAATTTATATTAAAGAATAACGGTTCTTTCAAAATCGATCAAAATACAAAATTATTTGTAAATAATAGGCGATAGTTGACGGTAAAAATGATGTTTGAAGCTGCTTACGCACCAAACAAACGAACGGCCCACAGGCCAACTTTTAAAACCAGTAGCGTACAAAATATCGAAATAATAATTAAATTAAGAAATAGAAATTAAATATCAAAATTAAGCTAAAGAGCGAGATTGAGCTAAAATTAGATCATCGTTGATGTTTTGAATTACAACAATGTTTTGAATTACGACGATACGCTTTTACAACCAGAGAAATATTATAATTTATCTGCTTACGAGCGAAAAAAAATCTTGTTATTATTTCTTAAAATAAATTTAGCAGCATTAATTAATAAAATTGGATTTTTTCAGACCGCTAACAAATTTATTTTTGACAATTTTCGCAAATTTAATTTATTCTACATTTTTTTCGTTTAAGAAAAATATAACATAATAAAAACTATGCGAGTACTTGGTTTAAAAAAATGTTTGTCGCAACCGTCTTGTTGACACGTTGAGCAAAGTGCTCGCTGTACGTGATGTGATTTTTCAAACGTGGATTAAAAGTAAAAATTGTAAGCCACGGAAAATATTCGTTCAATGCACTGTAGAATTATTTTCATAGACGAATAAAATATATTCTTGAAAATAATACATATATTTTACAAATTAGCACAGTTGTCTGTGTCTCGTTGAGGTTTCTCGCCGATGGTTATTCCGAGGAGTTGGGGGATGTATGGGCGAGAGAAGAGGAACGAGGAGGGCGGTTAATGGTACTCCCATCCCCGGTTCTAGTGGCAGGATATATGTCTGAATGTTCGTCTTGGGAATCCGCCGAGACTATTATTCTTATTAGTTTACATTAACTGCCTAAAGCTGAGTGTGTAATATCCCCTCGGTCGGGTCACAGCTCTTGATATTTATTCAGTTCTTAATATGACGCACTTTGCCTGCCTACCAGTCTCGGTAAATATGCCAAAACTCTGATAACAAGTCAGCCTATGTACATATGTATGTATAATATATCGCGTCCTTAAAGCACAAAGGTGATAACTCGAAATGATAGTTTTTCACATTTCAGTAATATAAGTGACTTTAAATTATAAATTACTTTTGATTATATTGTTTACTACTATTTTGCTAGTTGATATTACAATGGGGGGTTTTGAAAAAGAATCGATACGTGATTTGTAATTAAAGCAATCTACATATGTACATATATACGGTATCCGGACATGTACCCCCCCGGACACATACCCCCGGTCAAAAACCCCTTGGTCATCAACCCCCCGTGCAAGAAACCCCCGTGCTAATAATAACCCCCGCCAACTATAAAAATATTTTATAAAAATTGACAGTATTTTTTAGTAAAAAGTCAGTATCAATACTAATTTATTTCAGTCAGAAAAAAAATACGATTTTTCAATTTCCTGAACTACATTAAGAATCTCTCTTCTTGCTGGATCTGGACCATGAGAATGATTGCTTAACTAGCCCACCAGGTGTGCTCCACGGAGTTTTTGACATACTTAAACAAAAAAAACTTCATCTATTGTTACTACGTACATAGATAAAGTAAAAAAATAGCAAACGGTGCTGAAAAAAGTGAAATTTGAGTGTGAAAAAAGGCGTAACAAGTTAGAATTAAAGGCTAAAATTAAACTCCGTGGAGCAATAACTATTGATACTGACTTTTTATTAAAGATAATTTTTATAAAATATTTTTATACTTGGCGGGGGCTATTAACTCGGGAGTTTTTCGCACGTGGGGTTAATGAAAAATGCACTCTATCCTAATTTCATACGTCTCTTTATTTCTTCTTCATTACTACTGGACATGTCTATTATTTATCCTAAATATAAATAATTATCGACTACTTATACTATTTTATCGTCTATTGTGGTGCTATCAGGCATGCAATAGCTTTTGAATATTAGTTTGGTCTTATCTATGCTAATTTTGAATCATAATTTCTTACTTTCTCTGTCCATATGTGTAAGTCTGTTAAGTAATTCAGCTTGATCGCGAGCTATTAAAACTATAAATGTATATCGTCTGAGAACCGAAGATGACTCAAGAAGCGACCGTTGATTTTTACTCCTGCTGTGTCTCATTCCAAGTTCCTGAAAACACCCTTAAGTAGTGCATTGAATAACTTGGGCGAGATGGTGTCTCCTTGTCTTATTCTCTTTTTCATGCTAAATCTATTTGTATCTGAAAATAATATGTTATTATTAACAAATAATTAATTGAAGTGCAGTTTGAATGCTTTGAAAAAAGTGTGTGTAATTCAAATGTTTCTTATTGAAATTCAACTCAAAGGAGTTTACCTATATATCTGAAAAGAAAGTCCACAAACAAGCCCCAGTCATGACACTAATCACACCAACGCAAACGCTCAGCCCTTATCGAGATAGGGGCGTGCGCTGGGCGGGTCCTCCTCAGAATCCTTAAATTTTAAACATTCGTGGAAAAAAATCTCGTCACGTTTTGGCGTAATCGCGCGTAATTCGCATTGTTTTAGTTTTCCGGTAATGAGCGCGTTATTATTGCGCTTCGAGTTTTGCGCGTAGCCGGTTTACCGCACGCTCATTAAGGGTCCCCGCAGAGGGTGGCCTCGGAAAATTTCCCGCAGGGTCTTTATTAACACGTCACGTAGGGAGGGAGGGTTGAATGGGGGTGGAAGGGTGAAAATATGAAGAAATATTCGCGTTAAATGGGCTACAATTCGTCGCGGAAGCCGACCCTGCACCGCGCTACACGTTTTGCCACTCTCTACCGCACGGACAAATTTGCGTTTTGTTAACGGAATGCGTATAAGTTTCGATGCGCGAAAGCCTTCTGTCGCTTTTCTGATGTTGGCGATACTTTGTCGTAGCACTCTGATGAAATTGGTGTTTATTTGAGGAATTAAATATAAATATTTCGATTTAAGATTCGGCTGTTGTGTGGGTGTTTTCGTAATTGGTATTTTGTGTAAAATGATTAATAAATTTGTTTCGGATATATACATACATATGTATGTATGTATGTATATGTACATATATTAATATAATTGTAGGATGGATTTGGATGCTAGCGAAATTACTTGTAGGTCCAAAATTAGATCTGTCAGAAACAATCATGTGGAATCTCGAGTTCGAAGGTGTCTGTGGATGACCACGCGATGATTTCGGACGTTTTAATTTGACATTTGAACTGAATGTTCCATCTGTCTGTGTCTAGTATAAAATTGATTGAGTGAGTAATCGTGATGATGTTAGGCTTCGGCCAGGAAATAGATTTATATAAATTTATATTGAACTAACAATAGAGTAGTCGATTGCTATTTCTGGTGCTTATTATTTGAACAATTCAACTAGTTTATAAGTAGAATGACCATATGTCCCGTTTTCACCGGGATAGTCCCGTTTTACACGCTTTGCGATTGTTCCGTCGTTTTCGTAAAATTGTTTGATTTGTCCCCTTTTGTCCTTCTACTGATGCACAGAAGAATTTTACTGTACAAACGATTTTCCAAATCAATTTGTTTCCCAATAACAAATACCTATTGTTTTTTTTATTTATTTAAAGTTTGGACCATTGTAGCATTACAGGAATTCCTAATGCGCCATAATGGTCAAAAATATAAAAGAAAAGAAACAAAATAATAGCTATAGAAATTAGATTACAAAAACAAAACGTATATCTAAACAAAAATAAAAATACATTTGACACAATCATAAAAAACAATAAGCATTAAAATAGTAGCGGATAATAAAAAATTACAAATTATAAAAAACAAAGAAGGGAATGTCTTATAAAAAGAAAAATAAAAATATACACATATGTATTTATATTATGTATTTATTAATGTACACAGACAAAAATATGATTTATATGATATTTATACTATATATTTTTTAATGTACACAGACAAAAATATAGATTTACATATAATATATTAATAAATATTTAATAAATATATAGTTAATAAATAATTAATAAATATATAGTTAATAAATTATATAAATATACACTTAAATATATATTTATTATATAAATATACATTTATTGTTATATAAATATAAATTTACATATAATATATTTATTTTAAAGTTACATTTAAAAATGTTGTTACATGATTAATTTTACACGTTTATGAAAAAACATCGCTTTGTGCTATTATTTTCAACATAATTATTTTTAAATAACTGTAAAATACAATATTAATTAATTTTATACATTGTTTACATCTGAAAAAAAAATTATATTTCATTGACAATATTAATGGTTATTTGAGGGAAAATTTATAAAATTTTTGAACGGGCAACACATTTTTTTATATCGGGGTTCCATTTTGAGTCCTGTGAATATGGTCACCCTGTTTATTTATTTATAGAATTTCAGCTTTTTAGCGAATTTATAAAGTATACTTTTCCTTATCCATGATAAATATTAAAATAAATACGTACATATGTATGTAGAAACTATGTACATACATACATATATACCATTTTACATATAGCTATACGTTATACATAGGTAGTGATATAGCTCTTCGGGTGGATCATATTTTTTTTACAAATTTGGATTCACTGACGATGAATAAAATTTATAATTTTCTTAGGTCTTAGATATGGGTCTACGTGACGAGACAGAATGTTAAACGGTTAATTCTGCGCGCGCACATTAATACGGGAGGAAAAGCCTGTTCCTCTTGTTCCTGTTGTATCCTGCTCGCTCAAATTAAGTGAGTATATACCGTTTACCATGCACTATTTTTTTTTGATCTTTCGACTTAAGATCTTTCGATTTTCGATCTTTGCCTTCCGATATTTGCGTTTTCTATCGTTTAACATTATGTCTCGTCACGGAGACCGCTTAGATACATATATATGTATAATAATGTATTAATTGTATTGTTTCATGTTGAAATAAAATAAATGTACGCAACCTTTTACTCTACTATCCATTACATGGATATCTTTCAGCAACGTATACGATAGTTACCCTTGAAGGGGTTTAGCGGTTTTGTTATCTATCTACTCTTTTGAGCAACACTCTTGGAAGCTATTTAGTGTTACTGAAAAGCGATTGTGATAAGGGCACCCATAACCATCTAAAGGTGGTTACTGGCAGTATCTCGAGCTACTTCCGTTCGCCGGTGAACCACGAGCGACAACCATAAATCGCAACAGCATCCGATTCCCGGCGCATCGATGCGCTCGGGAAGTGCACAACTGCAACCGAGGCGGGAGAGTTCGACGTGATCTGCATGCTGCGCCGTCGAGACCGATATTGGCCAAGTGCCGCTTCTCCATTACGACATTTGCATATTCGGCAAATAATCAGTCGGTATCGAATGCGGCACGCGATCGAAATACTTATTTTGCGTTTCGAATTAGACGAATTCTTTTCGGTAGGTAGTCAAATTCTCTTTTTTATTCGAAGAGAAAGAAAAAGTCGTCTGCGAGAGAAAGGTGAAGTAAATCTTCGCCTTAAAAGAAAGATTAAAATCTCCGTTATTATTCTCGTTTTCCTTTTTTTCAAGCGTATTCCTTTTGAGGGTCATATTTCAACTACTGGCGGTATTGTTATCATCGCCATTATTGTATAATGGGTATCTTTTTACGACGTTTTTCTTTTTTTTCCTTTTTGATGACTATATATCAAAATAGAACATTTTTCATGATAGAATTTGAGACTAGAAATAAATTACAATGGCCGTGAATCGCAAAGGTCGATACTTAAATAGGACACAATCGTGATTACATTTTCTAATTGATCTGATATGAATACAGCTCGAATGTAATAAAACGAAGTAGTACGAATTGATGTCCTAATTATGATTGAAGGATGTACATACATACATACGTGGTAGTAAAATAATGGAATGGAATGATTGGTATCAATCATTATTTTATTTCTCACCCTAACATAGAAGCGTTGCAGCTATTGGACACAACTCACCAGCAGAGGCGTTTAAAGCGAAAAAAGCCTCACGAATTGGTGTTCTGAATGTGAGAGATTCAGAAGCCCAATTCACAATTTTGGGGACGGAGTGATGATTCCGTAGTGCCCGTACATGATCTGAAGAGCAACGATATCGCTGGTGATGATTTATCGGGAATCGATAAGATGGCACCAAAAAAAAAAAAAAAAATTATTTTATTTCTAAACATACATATACATATGTATTTATTTATTTATAAATATTTATATATTTCAATTAATCATGCACACTCGTCTTAACAGATTTCTCCAAAGCGACGAGTGGGATATACATATTACGAATTATTTATTATACATATACTCCATAATTTATATTAAACACGATATGTATGGTCAAATATTGTATTTAATAAGTATTTTAACTATTATACAAGGCGAATACAAGCATCGATTAAACTAAAAATATACGTCTATGGACAAATTTGCAACATTTGTACAAATCAGAGCAATCCGAGATGCTGAAAAAAATGAAGTTTTGCGAGAAAATTGGTAAATGTTGCCAATTTTTTGGAACCGTTTCAATGAAAATTGATAAATTGGCAAATTGTGATAGGAAATGATCGACCTGGAGTCACATATCCAGACGGGATTGAACCCGTGATTGCGTTGTTCGAAAGCATTGGTCTATGATTAGTCTATGCACCACTAGTCTATGCTGCTGGTTAACAAATAACAAAAGGTTTATACTATATTCTCATATTAAAGATTAAATATGTGTATAGTCTTTTATTTAGGATTGGCTACATCTTTCTGAGCAGCTTGGAAAGCGAAATAAATGTATATAGTTTACCCCATATCTTCAGATTTTTCAGGCGTGTCAGGTATATATATGTATATATAGGTTGATTAGTCCGTGTACATTAACTGAACTCCAAATCACATAAATGTAACGTAAAGTATGATTCCATATATGTATGTATGAGTAGTTATATTTGAAAGTGGCAAAAGTCCACTTTTCTTCACTTCGAGAAATATTTCGCAAAACATCAAATATAATGTTTTACGTTTAACAATATTTAAAAATACTGGTGGCCTGAAATACGTTTTTTCTGCTTTCCCGAGATTCTGGACATATCGAATTAAAAGAAGTGATAACAATTTGTGAATTAAGTCAAACAGAAATAGCGTTATTGAAACTGAAAATTGGACTTTTACCACTTTCAAATAATCAAAATTCATAATTATTATTATGTTCTGTTTTCAATTAGATATGTCGTTTCTAGAGAATAAGGGTGTAGAATATTCTACTGATGAAAATTTTCTATACCTTTTCTACCTTTATAATATGACAGGGTATAAATACTTGATATATTGGATCAACTCTGCGGAAAAACAGTTAAACGGTAACCATGACAGGCAACCACGAGTGATGCATTATAACGTTAGCAATTTTCAATATGTATGAATGTAGATGTATGTACATATACATACTTTTTACAAATAGCTCAAAATACGATTTGAATTGTTTCAGATCTGAAATATCTATGAACCCTATACAGTATTAGCATAATTGACACGTTGACACGTGTCTGCTTTATCCTATACGTATTTTCCAGGCTTCTGCGGCAAATATCCAATCGGATCGGATACGGAATCGGTATTTGCGGCTTGCCGACAATCCGTTGGCACCAGATGCAACGAAAGAAAACGATCCAACACCCATTTTCCCCGTACACGTTTGTATTATATTTTAGAAATATTTAATACCGCCGGCATAATTTACGAGCGATTTCGATATTCGGCGTATCCGTCTCTCTCACTCGCTTAACCCGAAAATGGGTCGAATTTGCACAGAAACCCTTTGAGTAAACTGTATCCGAAACGTTTAATCTTTTAATTGTGTTTGCGTATCCGTCGTCGACGGCAGACACGCCACGCTCCCCCCTCATCTCCCCGCGCCAATAATATTATTGGGTTTGAATTTCGCCAAAATCAATTTATGCAAAGTCGGTGGTGCGTTGCTAGAATTTTATACGTCCGATATTATTCCCGGGTTATCACTTATTCATTAGTGTCCCCTCTAATGATTTAGTGCTGGCTGTAATCCGGCTTTGCGCGATTAGCCGCTGAGCTTTCCGCGCGGCTAATGCCCGGATGGGTCGAGCAAAACACGTCGTAATTAACACACACATTTGCACGCGATTAAAAATATTTTTGAAATGTATGATGCAATTAATTCAACGTTGGGGTTGAGAAATGTGCAAAAATTATTATTTCAATTTATCAATGTTTTATTTGTCCCTAAACTGAAAATTACGAAAATAATAAATTCTGCTAGCGTCCCTGCAAAAATACCATGGTTGTCAAATCCATACGTATATTGTTGGGTTGCTAATTTGTTGGAACCGTTTCAATGAAGTAAATTGAGAAACTTTGATAGGAAATGATCGACCTTGGAGTCACACACTCAAAGTCTGGCCAGCAGCACAAATCTAGGTATTGAACCCGTGACCACACAGTTGAAAGCACTATACGCTAACCACTAATCTATGATTGCTTGATAATTGATTACATTTTTGTTACCATTGCTTTTTACATTTTTATGTTGATTTCATACTAGCAGTGAAAGTATAGTATTACTGGCGTTTTCTGGCCAGCAGCAAAAATCCAGGGATTGAACCCGTGACCACACAGTTGAAAGCACTACACGCTAACCACTAATCTATGCTTGCTTGATAATTGATTATATTTTTGCTACCATTGGTTTGTACATTTTTATGTTGATTTCATACTATGTAGCAGTGAAAATATAGTATTACTTGTGTTTTAGGGTATTCATATTTCGAATACTTTACATTTACTTCTGATGATTTTATTAATGTTGTGTCTTCTTCTTCTGCCTCTAACAAAAGTGTTTTGATATCCTTTTTAGTGTAAGTCCAAATCCAGTTTCCAGGGACCGTTTGGTTCCTGAATGGAATGCTCTTTTTTTTCATAAATTCGACAGTCCTCAGTCCTTTCTTCCAATTTGTACTTTATGATCTGATCAATTTGTACTCAAGTTGACAGCATGTTTTCATTGTCCTTATTTTTGTGATATGCATTCACCTTACTGAGTTAGCGAAAGTAAACTTATACTAGTGAAGGCATAATTTCACTGGGGAATACAGATTCACTGTAACATACGTATATCATATGAATTGTTACGTTGTTTCCTTACGGAAGAATCACAATATATTCTTACAAAAATTCTCATATTTGTGTAATTGAATGTACCATTGCACTTTTGCATATGTATAATATATTTGACAATACATCCAAGTATTATTGCTATGCGAAAGGCATGTATATAATTTTAGATTTATCCTGTTCCACGACGTGCCACTTTTTAGTTCCACGTTAAGACAGTAAGTACCACCTGTGAATTGATTAATTATATGTTATCATACATAGATACATTAAGAATACACAGGAAGCAACGCAATTATAGCAGACAGTGTAGATAAGTTAATTTATCCCATATATTATATAAAAGTTCATACGAGTTTATTATATCGTACATATGTGTGTATGTACATCATACATACATACATATATCTATCGGTTTATTGAAAATTCATACTAAGTGAATTATGTTGTATTGAATTTATATCCGGGTCTTAATTAAACGTGCGACATCGATGCCAATTGTGGGTCTATCGATTTTCGTATGTATGTATGTATTTCTGGTTCACGTGTTTGTAGTTTCTTTGCGGCCGGTCGTGCGATGTCTCCAGGGCCGCATCGAGCCCAACCCCATTAATCAGCGTCAGGGTCGGAGGGTGGGTTGGGGGTGGGGAAATCGGGTTTAGTTTCAGCCCAAAGCATGTGGGAGGCAGGGGGTGGAGTGCGGCCAATGGTACGCATGCAAATCCGATAGTTATGACGGTGCATTGCGACCGATGCACATGACGACGGATTAATGACGCGCGTGGCATACCTTCCCATGGATTTGTTTGCAAAAATCTACATATATATATATATGGATATGGATTATATAGATATGATTGAGTTATTGTTATTTACATTTGAATGTATGTACATATAATACAAAATTAGGTGACGAAAGTATGTATGTAGCTCCTTTCATTCTTTTGGCACAAAGCGTAATAGCAGGTTCTGTATACGCAATAAATAGTACATATGTACGTGTTATAAACAACTAGTGTTGTACCCGATGTTGTACCCATTGCATGGGGTTTGGGCATATTAAATTATTAAATAAAAATAAATGGGTCGGGTCTGTGTTCGATCTACACGCGGTTGAATTTTTTTCAAATACATTTTAAATATATTTATATTTATCTAGTTTGTATTACCCGGCTTCACTCAGTATTTGTGATATAAACAGCTTAAACATGGCGAATGTAATAGTAAATATTCATTTGTTTTTTTATTGTTAAATTTATTTGAATCGAAAATAAAAATAATACTCAACCATATAGAATCATCGACATAGGAACTTTGATTTGTTTTTCGATTACCAATTAACCTTACATATGTACATACATATAAAGTCTCTTTCAAAATTACATATTAGATTGTTTAATATGAAAAAAAAAATGGTAAAAACTACCTACCTACCTATATATAAATAATATAAAACACTAATAGAAGAATTAATTAATTAATAAAATAAATTTTCAATATTTGCCCAGAGGAAACAGTATATATATATATATATATATATATATATATATATATATATATATATATATATATATATATATATATATATATATATATATAGATTTTTTTCTTTCGTTATTATGTTCGTACATTTTATTGGCAGTGTTTTAGCTGTGGCGTACATACATATGTATGGTGCATCGAAACGACTTTTATGGTATGGTGAGCGTTACGCAGATACACACACAGCAGAATAGCGATATTACATATATATTAACCGGTTTCGCTCGGTATTTGTAATTGTGATTTGTTTTAGATTCTACGAACCACCGATAGTTACATACATACATACAAGTATAATAAAGGGATAACAGACTTAAGTAATTTGTCTACTACAGCAATTACTGTTAAATTTCATCGGTTCCATGATCGTTGCGCATTTGCTATAAATCGCAGTAGATCGTTGGGCACATGGCGAAGCGCAACTACAAACATCACGCTAACACGATTCACATAAACCCGCATCACGTACATGTACTGTAAGCTGGAGCGAAAAACGCGAATTTTGGATTTTCATTGATGGACCTAGTGGAAAACTTTTGTCGTATCAAGAGAACGTTAAATAAAAAAAATCTTTGATTTTAAAAATTGTTGTTCCGTGATATAAAAAACATTGCCTAACTATCCCGTGCCTAAGATCAATCGATTTATCTCGACAAAAAAGTTTTTTTTTTCTTAAATATCTCCTTTTCAAGAATAGTTTAGATTTTTATTTTATTGTAAAAAAATAAATAAATGCTCAATATTTACTTATTGAAGTTTATTTGGGTCGATTGTGTTTGTGATTGTGATAGTTCACCTCAATATTTCTGCTGCTCCACTCGATTCATTTAAGAAGGTCGACTGTCGTGAAATTACATCGTCAGCGTCATCACCCAGTCTTGCAAAAATGCTGTGAATGATGTGAATTTTGAATAAAAATTTGCGAAATACTAAAGATTTTATTCAATCTTATTGAATAAACCTTATCACATTCGATACTGTTAAACTATTAAACAATGATAGCCTTAATTTGAAATTTAATTTAAAATTAAATATTTACTGATGTGTTATTCTGAAAAAACATGTTTTAATTTGATATGTGAAACTACATACATATGTATGTATGTATGTATAGTGAAAATTTTCATTGACGTGGAGATTTAAAATTTTCCCTTTTATATTGCATAATATAAAAATCTCTCAGGTGTACGGGTTTTAGCCGGGGGCTTCCGTTCTTTTAAGAAACTTTGTAATCCTCCATCAGTCAACGTCAGGCAAGAATTAGCGCACGCTGAAGACCCAGATCGTCATTTTAAATTGTTGTCGTGTTTTTCATTATTTTCTCTTTTTGAAAATTATTTTTTCTAAATTTCCCCGAACACCTGAAACTGCAGTTTAATACAGAGCGAAGCTTTGATTGCTTAAACTTTTGCCCCGGAAAATTTTAATCCAATTAAAAAAAGCAATTACATTAAATCCGATACGCGAAACGCGAGAGGCAAAAAGGCTAAATACCATTTTTAGACTTAATTAATTCGCGAAACATGAGAAAAGTTTAGTAATCTAATTCTATCGCACGAAACTTTCGATGTAAATGTGAACCGATTTCGAATTCAAAGGCGACTGTATGTAGTAAGATTAGAAATAAGAATAATTATGTTTAGATGAGTTTAACACTGTATATAGATAATGAAATTTATGCCACCTGTTGATAATATTGCGGATGATCACGCCCAAATTTGACGAGAGCGAACTTCTAATTATATCACATCCAATTTATATCTGCATAATTATAGATATCAAGACGTGAAAATTATCAATGTGCAGAGGTGATACTTTGTTGTTGTTAACAGCATTATAAAATGTCGAAAATTGGCAACATCGGATATTTTCCGATTGAAAACGGAACAGATTCCACGCATCACAGATTATTCGATACGCTAAATCGATCCGTGCGAAAAATTGAATGTTGCATTGGGGAAAGGTTTCAGTCGTGAAGTACGGACTTTCTTCAATACATACATATATAAAATATATTGGACAGATACGACCCCGCGAATATGGCGGCCGTTTGCAAATGGAAAATTTTCATAGCAAATATTGAAACGTACGAGCAACGCGCTCTTCTCCCCTCTCCAGACTCACTCGCCTCGATTGAATCGCGAAAATTGCACGTTTACTAAAAAGGAAAACATAACGAAAAATAGCACACAAACACCGCCATGTCATAATAACATATACATACATAGAGGTGGAGGAGAATCCACTCTAAAGTGAACTAAGTCAATTCATGAAGCAAACGAGCACAGCAAAGTCGCATACTGGTTTGATTTTTTACGCGCACTCGGTCCGTTGCTAATTAAATTAGCATTGTTTGAGAAAACATTATTAGAAGACGTACTCACAGTCCTCCCCTAGCCGTGCATTAGTTATGCACATGGTCTTCCTTTGATAACAAAGAGCTTTGTGATCTTGCACCGTTAAGCTCGTTGAAATAATACAAGAACGTACGACACATACACACACGTACACGTAGACGCTCACTTTGCCGTATTATAATCCTTTCGAAAATGTGTACACATTCGCAGAAGCGCTTAAATTGATTTATATAGCAAATTATTTCAATGTAAACGTGATGTGTGTGTTTGTATAGGCTCCGGGCGCAGCAGGCGTCTCTCCAAAAGTCATATACAGGACCGTTGAAAAAATCGCTATTTATTTTTCGTCCATATGAAATCCGTTCATTTAATTTTAAATTTATGATAGTTTAATCATATAAAATAAATCAATAGAAGTTTCAAATGCTGATACATGACCTGGTTTAGTTCAGATTAAATATACATATATTTGCTCAGCTTTAAGTATGCTAGGGTTTGTTTTTCGCAATTCCCGGCATTTCAATAATCCTACTGTTTTGAGGCTGTTGTACAATGCTCTGTTGAGAATTATCAGTCCTATATGATCAGTCCTTCAGCCAAAAGTCAGTGTATTAAGCTTGAGATTATCCAAAGACGCTTTCTCCGGCTTCTTTATAAGGAGCAGTATGGTACCCATATTTATTTCCATTAAGATTTGTTATGGGTATGGTCGGCCTTTTCTTGAACAAAGGAGTGTTGCTCTAATCAAGTTCTTATTTTCTATATTTCGAGGTTTTGTCTCATGCCAGTTTATTCTGGCGGATACTGGACTTCATGCTCCGGAGAGTTTTATCTGGACCCGTCATCGTCCCCTATTTGCAGCATCAGCAGCATGGCTCGGTGGTTGGGCTTTTGCCTAGCCCCGAGAGGCGCCGGGTGCAATCTAGTGAGTGGACCTCGATTGAAAAGAATGTATTCTGAGTATATCTGTAATGCTGCTGGTCAGACTTGGATATTTGTTACTCCGGGTCAATCGTTTCCTATAACATTTTTCCAATTTTTCTGATTTCATTGTGGAAACGGTTCCTCAATGAAATTGGCTAAAAACCTTCCTACTTACTATGTCACCACTATTTGAGAATGATTAATTTACAATAAAATGTATGTACAAGTTAAAATTCATAGATGTCTCGTTAATTTAAAGTTTTTTGTCTCTCATAATTCAGAATAAAAATGTATTTTTGAAATTGGCCAGGAAGGCGCATTCGGGTTTACCTGCTAAGCTTTCCTGGTATATGTATATGTATGTATATAATAAAAATGAAATGTCATATTCCTCAGACAAGAAACTCGGCATATTTTAATTCTCCCATTTTTCGAGGCCTCCGGTTTTTAAACTCACGGGATGGTGCCATTGACATTTTTCAGCTCATCTTTTTTCATTCGCTGCACTGCTTCCTCGACTACAGGGGTCGCCGAGGAAGGTTGTTTGTTTTTTGGCTGTTTTTAACAAACTCACCGTCACTATATTTATGTTTATTGTAAGAATTATTAATGAAAAAGGGTTGCTAAACCTTTTAAAATACAACATGTTAGAAAACTAATGAATATGATTGATTCGTATAATTAAATCAAATAATAATACAGACATGTATTTAATAACTTGGGGTGTATGTACATTTTCCCGATTTGAATACATATTGAATTTAAAAATGCTTCCGAAAAACTTGAAGATCGTCATTCAGCAGCAGATGGATAGGTGGTTTATGGTTGGGAATGATAATGACGCTAAAATTTGAAACTATACGTGGATATGTAGATATGATTATGAATGTGGACACTTAAGTGGAGCTCATTAACAAATATATGCAGGGGAAATTTTCAGTTTGGGACTAACTAGACGAATTTCGCATTCGCCCGGATACGTAAAATTCCGTAATGCTCTTTCAGGCGGGATTTCAGGACGCATTAGGGAAGTGTACGACGATTTCAGGACGCTAATTGCCCATCGTCGACCACCGCTTGAAGAACCCTTTCGTCGAATAAATC
Source organism: Arctopsyche grandis (assembly GCF_051622035.1). NCBI lineage: Eukaryota > Metazoa > Arthropoda > Insecta > Trichoptera > Hydropsychidae > Arctopsyche > Arctopsyche grandis. The sequence continues at coordinate 21,178,774 of NC_135363.1, read as the reverse complement.
AGACGGACCGTCTAGTCCAGCTTCCGACCGAATTTAATACACCATAAGCTTTACGCTTTGCCGACTCAATTACACTATTTCAATATACTGAACAAACGTGTAGTTTTGCTTAGAATTAATAGTCGCATAAATCGAGTTTCTCCGTATTATATTCCAGTAGTGATTCATCACAACGTTCAATGTACGTAGTAGCTATTAAAATGACTAGATTGGGTGAAAGAAATTTACGATTGTAACTTCGGTTTTGGATACTACTCTGTACTATGTCAACGTCGCTTTTAACTGAGATAAATAAATTTTCCCCGAGTATTCATATTTATCGAAGTTGTTGGCAGACATACACAATTCAATGGACACCAAATAACAATAGAGAAATAAATTATTTCAAGAATTGTATCATTGATTACAAAGAAGTTCATTAAATAAGTGAAATGTGACAACTCCTGGCAAAAACAACGGAATAAAAAGCGAAGCACTAATAAATAGGTAAAATTTTTTGGCGACAGAAAACTCACAAAGAGACCAGAATGGATATCCTCTATTGAAATCTATATAATTTTAGAATCGTTATTATTAAAAATATTATATTTTATAAAAAAATTGAAAATTAAAAGAAAAAGGAATATTTAAATAGTATTCGACATGTAAATAATATGAAAATTAGGGGTAATCAAAAAAAATTGTCTATCCCGAGTCTTGGAGAGGCCTCACAAGTGGAATAGCCTAGAGTTTTTCTTCATCTAAATCCGGCTCTGTCTGAATATGATTATTTTTAAACAATCATAAAGAGATAAATTGGCCCAACTGTCAACAATGTAGTACATCACTGATTTAGATCATCATTCTGACAGGGAAAAGTATGTAAAGAAGAGCACGAACAAATTTTGAGCTTTTCATTGATTTAGGAAGTATTTTTTGGTTTCGACTTGATAATCGTATTTAAATAGTGGTGACATAGAATATGATGAGGAACCGTTTCAACAATGAAATCAAATAAATTAGGAAACGATCGACTTTCAATCACAAATATACAATTCTGACCAGCAGGAAAACAGAAATACTTCTTTTCAATCGAGGTCAACTCAAAGCTTGAAACTGGGAACCTCTCAGTGGTTAGAATTAACGCAAACACCGAGCTTATACTGCTGGTCAGAATAATGCTGATATGTGCATATATACATACATATGTGGACATGTACCATATACAAACTTATTTAAAAAAAACCATCTAAATAATAACCCTGGATGTGAGTGTTGTTTAAATAGATTACATTCCTCAAGATTGGCACGTTTATACAGATAAGTCAGATCAAGCTCCACGGAAACGAGCGGGACTTTCCACATTTACCGTTCTCTGTCTCCCATCGCATACAAACGCGCATACGAGTGTCGAAATTCAAACATAACTGGGTTATATTTGCATGTACTGGGGCTATACTTTCTAGTAAATTACCGCGATGGCGTAATCGTGCGTACGTTTGCCAACGGGTCCCGTTATCGCGTTCCTACACTGGAGAGAGACGACTCGCTGAAAACGGGAGTGAAGATTAAAGCGAATGTATGCATACTCGTATTATATATGTACGGTAAATTTCATTTTACGCAGAAGAACTAGTCCGTGGAGTAGAGGCTGTGGGGGTCTGAGGGCTGAGGGCTGAGGGCCGTGTGTGAAGGGCGCTCATCCGGCAACCAGATAACGCGCTAAGTGAATACCCGTAGAAAATCCTACAGCTCGACATCCTCATCCGAGGAGAGACACTCCCTCTATCCTCCCCATTCTCACCGTTTTATACGAACGTGGTGGTGGTGATATTGCGTGGAAAAGTTGCTGCTTCAAATGCAAGCACACATTGGGTAGTCAAAAGCGAGGTATGCGTTCGAATGACTAATGAAGTTTCGTGTACTGTCTGTGAACTTGAATTTCACATTGAAAGTTTGTTTGAAGAATGCTTGAAAGAATTATTTTAATTCATATTTTCAAAGTGAAAAAATTGTAAGAAATACATATGAAAACGACGTACTATAATTTACTATTTTTTTCACTAAAGTTTGAAAATATGAGATAGGATTCAATGGAAATTTAGTTACGTTTTGACGATTTGTTTGACTGATATGTGTATCGCATTTTTTCATTTATTATTTACTAGTGTTGTGCCCGTTGATATTTCAACGGATGGTTTCGGAAAAATTATTGATACATGCATTAAAATAAAGTTATATGTAGAATAATAATAACAAAAGATAAAGTAACAACAACAGTTGTCGTCGTAATCGTAATTGTAACTGAAATCGGAACCGAAGTCGAAATTGAAGTCGGAATTGAAGTTGCAACTGAAGTCAGAACAGAAATAGGAATCAGGAATAAGAACTAATACAGGAATCGCGAATTTGGAACAGAAACAGAAATCGGGAATCGGAACTGAAATAGGAATCTGGAATCCGAACTAAAAAAGGAATCGGGAATCGGAACTGGAATGGAATAGGAATCGGAATCGAAAACGAAATTTTAAATTAATTAATTCTCTTTTCATCTCGAAACACTCGCCACATACCAACATACCCACAAATACCCGTCTGTTTTTAGATACATTAATTAATTATTTGAAATTTCTAGAACCTTCTTTAAAGCTATATTTGATAGAAGCACCATTTGTTATACGTATAGTTTCTATTTTGTAATTTAATATATGTATGTAAATTCGTATGTAATAAAATATCAAATTGCGCATCGGATGCATTTTACAGTGTCGAATCAATCAATTTGAGGAACGCTAATTGAAAATGCATCATGCGCAGATGCAAAATGATGGATAGCTTCACATGTATGTATGTACATATGTATAATATTTACAGAGTTATTTTTGCATCTCTCAATTTTATTAAATGTAGTTTTTTATGTACAATATTTTATATTAAGCAAACATATTTTACAATATATTTTAATATACCAAACAAAGCTTGTTGACTTCGATTGTACATATGTACATACATACATACATACAACATATGCAGTATGTATGTAATATATGTACATATGTGTATATATGTAGTATGTATGTATATGTAATCCGATCGGGATTCTGTGTTTCGTGCGCTTTTCCAGGAATAATTTAAATTTGAAACGTTGCGTATAAAGGACGGAACCGATTTCTGGAACCGAGAGGGAATCGCGAGGATCACTAGCGGGAAGCGTGAGGATTACCAACGGGAACCCTGGAACACATTTAACCGTTCGATTATGTCACACACAGTGTGACTAAACGAAAAATAGAATCTTATATTTGTGGACTATATTAAATAAAAAGAGAAGACTTGCAAAAAAATGCTGTTAAATCTGATATAATTAATGGTATTCGAATTTTTTCCTAAATACATAGACAGAAAAATTTTCTGAAAATCACGTAATACTGGATACAAATATCTAAGTCAAAATCTCAGCGGTGAAATTTCTAACAAACACAATATTTTATTTATCAATGCTTTGTACAAAGTAATATAATAAAGTTGTGACGAACTAAGGGCGAAATCACACAGTGGTGAATGTACCTGGACCTGGATTTTTTTTTTAGCTTTAAACATACATATAGAAAAAATGTCGCGTTCATGGGATGCGTACAAGTCTTTATGTCCTAGTCAAAATGTCAAAAAAAGACTTGCTCATATCATATATTGTATTTATCCTTTATTATGTCCTTGATAATATAATTATTCTTGCTTGCTTATATTATAGTGATCGATAACGGTTTTAAGAAATGTAGGAGAACTTGTCGACGTTCCACATACCAGATCCCGCGCTGTGTGATTTCGCCTTAAGTGACGCCGGCTATTTGCTTAAGTTGATATTAGATATATACGTAAATAATGCATAGTGAGCTATTCCAACGACGTTATATAAATTGAGAGTCTGATACGTTTTCCTTTGATTAAATACATACATTGGCAATGGGGTAAATGTGAGTTTGAAACGTTTCAACCAGATTAAAAGTGGACAAATGGGAGTCTGCACATTTGGGAATCGTTTTGTACGAGCGTCGCGTCGTTGCAAATCGAAATCTCATAAAAGCTGTTTGCCGAAGCTTTTCCCGTGCATACAAATATAATTATACTTGTGCGATCGCGCGCTTTTGATGCGCCACGGAGCTTTAGTCTTGTTTTTTTTATTCTTTTTTGCATATTCTTTTTCTTCTTCGCATTTAAAGCGAGATCGTTTGCTCCGTGTAAACACATTAGCGAAAAAGATATCGCACGCGTACTCCCTCTCCATCTGTCAAAATCAAAAATTTATTTGTATGGCGGAAATTTGTACAATTGGTATCAAGGAAGTTGAAAGCTTGTCTATGTTTACGGCTAAAGTTAATGCGCACCAATTTTCAAAAATGTTTATATATATTGAAGCATTTATTATATGCTTATTTGGATTATTGCATAGGAATTTTATTATATGTACGTATGTATGTAGGTATGTTTTGAGCGTGGTTCGTGGAAATTTTTGATTTCCACAATTAACTTATACTTTTACATAAGTACATACAAGTACATAAATGTGCAATGACAGGAATTACCCCAAGGTGACGCATATGGTTAGGTTTATTTTAAACAATTTTTAAAACATAATATGCTAATCAAACGAATTTGCAGTACACCGAGATGCTAATAACTCAAATTTGTGAGAAACTGAAGGAGAAGATACCAATTAAGCTAGAAAAATCATTTGGTAAAAGAAACGGTTGATCTGTGTTTTAATAATCACAAAACTACGCCAGCAGCGTATTTGAACGGGAATTGAGTCCGCGACCTATCCACTGATATTCAATTGCTTTACCAGTGCACTACGCTGTGGATTTGTAGTTTCCGGATTCTGCAGTTTGTTCTGTTCTCCTGTGGCACGTACCAATTTGATGTTTTTGTCGCCTGTTGCAGGGGGCATCGAGATCTACGACCAAATTTCTGTTAACTTGAAATGTTTTATCTAAAATATGGTGATTCGTATTGTTTCATTTGAGTTCGAAAAGGTGTTAATTGTATTTGTTTATTATTATTTTGTTTTTCATTATTTTTATTTTCATTCTAATTATCCTTTTTTGTTAAGCCATTGTAACGACTTGGAACTACTCTTTAATGTCACTATAGCAATATTGTAAAAAAAATTGTTGATGCTCGCTTATCTAACATGTTACAGTTTAAATGTGAATCATTCTTTCCATTAATAGAAATATGTATACATATATACATATGTATGTATAATGCTTGGCTCATTGTCATTTACATTTATCATATGATAAAATTGCGATTAATATAACTTTTAACAAAGGTTAATTCAAAGCAAATTGTGATTAATATAACTTACATCAAAGATGCTTCAAATTGTTAACTATTTACAACGAGATGAAATACGTGTGTTGCTGAAGTTTCAATTGTAACGTATACATAAACTGAAGTTTTTTTTTTCATCAAAACTCGTACAGAACAAACAGAAGAGAACAAAACATGAGTGAGTGGTTCGAACGCTCGAATTGATTGAAGCAATTCGAACGAGTGCAGGGAAACGTCGTCGTAATAAGCGAAAAGTGGAAGGAAAATGACGGTAGAAGGTCGTTATCGGTGCATACTGACGTTCGGATGCATTCATCAGACGGACAGGTGAAAAGACAGACGAACGGACGGTAATTGCGCGACGAATACTGAGAAATGCGTCTCAAACTATTCTAAGAAGAATCCATTCGACGTGAATAATCGCAGACATGCATCGTGCACGTAATTGCGAACGACAATGCAATTTTAACCATACAGCTAGATAAGGAGGTGTCAAATTCTATTCAGTATATTTATGATCGTTTCAAATAATCAATCGTTTCCCGATTGATATTATTAGAAGTATCAGTTGATTTTACGATGTATTCGCAGAAATGGATTCGCCCGCTCTGTTTAAATATAGAATTATGAACGTCTTGTTCCGGAATTGCTGCTCAGCAAATATTGATTTATTTCATCTTTGTCGGCATTATTTTGTAAATTTTCTTTAGGAACATCATTGGTCCCCAGGCTAATTAATTAAAAACTTTAATTCTTGTTGTTTTCAACAATGTAAGAATTATTATGTTACATGAGATATAATTTGAAATTTAAAAAAAATTAAAAGGTACATACGTATGTCAGTGGTTGCCACGCGGGTTAACCTTTTTTTTCGACTAATAAAGGATACCATAATAAGTCAAGAAATTAATATTGTTTTCGCATTTTTTGAAAGTAAATAGCTGCAATGAATACTTATGGTATATTATGACCTGCTATGCCCATTAATTGAGTATTTTTATTTGAAATTACTGTTAACTACATACCTTCTTCTGTAAGTAATACATTATTTAGCTGCCAGTAGGGATGTTCATTTTATTCAAAAATAATACTCTCAAAGGTGTCTAATAGTTTAAAAAACAAGTAATATTTATTACGGGTGGACTAAATGAAATCCTAAATACAAATTGAAGGTTTAAAACTACCCGTAAAAGAGAAAAAGAAAACGACGTATCTTATCTACATATTTAACACGAAAATATTTACATTTTTATTGATTTATTTTATTACAATAAATAATAGTACTTGTTTATATATTTTATTATGATTTATTTTATTAAAATACATACCATATTTTGTATTGAAAACCTCTGTCCAGTGCATTCATAGATAAAAAATAGGTCAATAGGATAACAATGGAGATAACAATGGAGAAAAAAGCCCGCGTGGCAACCAGTGATGAAGATTTTCCAATCCGAGTACTCGAGTACTCGATATTCGTATATACTTGGTCTTTTTTACAAGGCTCTTTTATTAGGCTACTCGATAACCGAATATTTCAGCCAAATACTCGGATAATACTTAAAATAAAATATAAAAATGAAAATATTTTACGAGTCTAGATGCTGGTGCAGTTGATTTTTCGTTTACCTAGATTTCTTAGAATTAATTATCTTCGATTTAACTATCGCACACGTGTTTGGGTTCGGTTTGGATTCTTTGTGATCTGATCGCCAACTAGGTTGGAAGCTTAAAACAAATTCAATCATTCTTTCAAATATCAATATTTTTATTTGAAATTAAAATTAAAAGGTAAGCTGAGTCATTGACTATGTTATTCTTAACGAATAAGGGATAATTTAGTTTTTACTTTTCGATGCCGCACAGTGCAATTATGCGATGAAATTCATATTTTGTATTTTACAGCTTTTTCTAATTCGCGATATTTTTTTACTATGTAGTTTTTTAACAATTTTGGGATTTCTTTTCATCCAAAAAACAAAGTCATTTCACTCCGATATTTTTTTTATTGAAATAAATTTAATTATATGCCGTTTTTATCCTTTTTTACAAGCCTATTTCTGTTTTTTTTATATATACATATATATTTTTAATTGAAATAAATTTAATTGTAGGATGATTTTTTTTTGTATATTTGTAATGTTCTGAAATATACATAAATTAGATTTTACGGTAATTTTGTTATTTTTTTAATACTTGTAATTCTACTCATTTCAGTTGCGAAAAATAGAGTAAAAAAAAAATTGACGAATATAACCAGTTACTCGGTGATATTAAATTTTTACTACTATAGTTGATGAAGTCGAGTATTTAGAAACTCTACACTGATGTATGTATGTATGTATGTACATATGTATTTATTTATTTAATATACCTGGGGCAGGCGGCAAAGTCGATAGACCCAAGGAGTTTGATTTATACATATATGTAAATTAAATGAAAAAAAAGGTGAAATACATTAAAAATGACATAAGATATTGGGAAAGAAGAATTACAGAAATCCTTTAAGTTTAAGAAATGCATCAAACTTATTCTTAAAAATATTAAGGTTATCAGAAATTACAATTTCATTGGGAAGACTATTCCAAACTGAAACCACTCTGTTTGAAAAGAAGGAATCTCTGATCAATTTATTAGATTTTTCTTTTTGGAGTCTGAGCGAGTGACCTTTGAGGTGAGTGTTTTCGTTGAATGTAAAAAGATTGGACATATGACATTTATAATGATTATTTATTATGTATTTAGTAGTTTCGTGTCAAAAATATTTATCGAAAATGAAAACCGTGTGATATCTTTAAGATTTGGTCACGATAGGGTTAGACGTGAGATACGTGTAAATAATGGCAATTTAGTTCAAAACAATTAGGCAGAAAGGCATGTGCGCCATTAAAACGACACTCGACGAGGAAAAGCTCGTCGCTCACACCCGAAACTAATTAATAAACATTAGCGCAAATGTCCACACACAAACACATTCGGCGACTTTCGTTTCAAAAATGTTAATATCGTACGTTAATAATAATAAAGATTATTTAATTTTGTTTGTCCTTGTGCGTAAGTACGAAATTTATACAATTAACGTAAACGACGTTCCCCCCTCGTCGGATGATAAAGGCGTTTAATTGACGAGGCGATATCCGGGCGCGGTGTCCAATTCAAATATTTGCTTTCCGATTTGAATTTCGCATCGGATTTTGTTGTACCGGGGTTCCCGGAAAAAGCGGAAAAGGATACCCCGAAGGCGGAAATAACCTTCCCCTCTGCTTCGTTTCATCGAGGGTTGAGCTATCGAATTTGCATATCCATCGTGTTCGAATCGAATTAATAATGCCCCTCCCGCTCGTCCCATTATTACATCCGCAATTTTTAATTGTAGTAATTGCAAAATCGGTAAGAAATTTTATGTTTCAGATTACAAATGATGACGACCTGTTGCGTGCGAAAATTTTACTAGCGATTTGAGTAGGTGTATAAAATATACAAACTAGTGTATTTGATTTTTAGAAATTTTCAACAGTAATTGAAAGTTTTCTTTTAATTTTAATCAATGATGACCCATTTAACTAATTATAACACCAAATACGTCCACTTTTTTATTGCAAAAGAGCAGAAACTTATTAAAATAGCTTTTCTTTGAAATGCTTCATTAAATTTTTTTTATACTTTTAATTTTCTTTTAATCGGATTAGAAGTATAATATAATTCTGAATATTTTAAGATTCCATTACGAATTATTAATTAGATACCTTATACAAAAATATATAATTGTGTTATATATTGGCCAAACGGTTCAGCGTTTACTCTAGTGGGTGAAATTTGGAAAAAAACATGTAAAAAATAGAACTTTTTAATTATCCAGACCCTTTTCAAAAATCATCTACGGTTTTAAAGAACAATGAGGTGGTGTGCTAAACTTGTTGGTTCGAAATTGAGAACTATAGATTTGCATAACAGAAACAATTCGTCTTTACAAATATACAATGATTAAAGATACCCGTTTTAAAATAATAAAAGCATATCAGAATGGAGTATTTTAAAAGTTTAGTATGATGTTTTTGAGATGTGGCAAAACAAATATTATATATTAATTTCATATTATGAATTTCAGTTGATTTAATACAAGATTGAAAATAAAATTACGACGTATTCTGTTGAGTAGAACGTACGATTTCAAACATTAATAAATATTCAACCTGTGGAAAATTTTCCTGGAATCATATTTCAAACTTAAAGAGGGGGGAATGGGAGTGACTTAGGGTGAGAGGAAGGGGTGGGGGGTAGGAAAAGTGAACGCCAGCTAAACGTACACGTGAGAGCATATTTCACTCGTATAATCGTAATTTTTAATAAAGTTTTCCTCGGCGAGAAAATTTCATTAGCATTTTCATTGTTCCAACACGGGGTTATTAGGTTGGCTTTTTTATGGGACCGGAGCGCCCGCCACCGCCCCCCGGCAACCACCCGGTAATGAAAGTTAAGGAGGCGGACTCAGTGGGTGGGAGAGGGAAGAGGGTGCTGGAGTGACTCCTTCGTCTATTACAACTTGCTCGGTTAATAACGAGAAATTAATATCACTAACGAGATAACGTGCTACACTGTGCGAAACCCATTATGTACGTACCCTAACGCACACAAAAATACACTAGTGTATGTATGGGAAGTTGATGAGTAAAAACGGAAGTAAACTTTGGACAAACATGGAAGGGTTAACGCGCAACGGTCAATTTAGTAAAAGGGTGGAGAAGGGTCAATCAATAATGGTTGGGATGTAAAAAAATCATTGTAAAACTACAATGCAAATCACATTGGACAAGAAGGTTTTAGAGCTAATATGTATATACTAGTGAATAGCCCGACGAAATATCATCGCATGGGTATAAAATTAGTATAAAACTAAAAAAAAAATCCGGAATCGGAACCGTTATTTTCGTAGACTCTCATAGATAGTTTTCAATTCTTTATTTGTAATAATTTTCAATTCTTAAAGTTAACGTTAACAAAATGTAATATTTTCCGATTATACACAAACGGTCATTGACCTCGTAACGTTGAATATTATTATTACACATAACAAATTACGTGCATATACATATGATGTGTATTTACAACCCGTATTCTGGGCGAGGATATGGCGTTCGGTGCGGGCTCGTGAGGACATTGCGTTTGGATCGGAGGTTCCGAGGTTCGATTCCCGGCGCCCGCGGTGAATGAAATCAATTTTTTTCTCTAATATCGTCAAAATATAAATAATTTTAATTTAATTGAAAATAAATATATAAAAAAATGGTTCAAAACCTCGCTAAATGAAATTATTAAAATAACGTATTTTTATATGGCGAGAAGGAATATTTCAATTAATGTTTTAAAAAAAAGGCGAAATGAAAAATTGGATTTGGCGTGATGTCCGAGACCATTAGCTCAATTTAGACCCATATTCAGGCTATTTGGGGTGATCGGTTCGAGTCGCGACAAAGTCGTCTCGTCGAAAAATGAATTAATCGATTTTTATCGATTCGTTCATTATGTTCGGCGAGAGTTAGGACACACACACACACACACACCCACACACACCCACACACACCCACACACACCCACACACACACACACAGATTACCGTCTTTATATATATGATGTATTATGTGCGAAAAAATCGAAACACCGTACTAATAAAGGCAAATACCAAAATAGTAAAATTACATATACATATAATTCAAGGATCTTATATTTTGTATTAAAGATATTCGTTATATATTTGTATTAATGATATGGTTATATTCAATTCCAGGCATGATCGTTAATGATAATTATAGATACACGAGTGTTGTGTTGGTTGATATTACAACGGGTGGTTTGGGAAAAATAATTGATACGTACATTAAAATAAAATTATTTGTATAATAATATTAAAAGATCGCAACTGAAATTGGAATCGGGAATCGAAATCGCAATTGGAATCGCAATCGGAATCGGATCTGAAATCGGACCGGAAATAGAAATCTGGAATTGGAACTGAAATGGGAATTTGGAATTGGAACTGAAATAGGAATCGTGAATCAGAACTGAAATATGAATCAGGAACCAGAACTGAAATAGGAATTGGGAATCGGAACTGAAATAGGAATTGGGAATCGGAGTCGCAATCGGAACCGGAACTGTAATAGGAATCGGAATCGAAATCGAAATTTTAAATTAATCAATAATAAAATTTTTATTTTTTGAAATACTCCATACTTTTCGATGCACTTGCCACATACAAAACGATCGGATAAGAGATAAAAATGACCACTGACACGAAAGCCATGTGAAACGTAAAGGAGGTATGTAAAAACCACTTATACCCCGTCCGTTTTTATATATATATATATATATATATATATATATATATATATATATACATATATATATATATATATATATATATATATATATATATATATATATATATATATATATATATTTATATATATATATATATATATATATATATATATATATATATATATATATATATATATATATATACATATATATATATATATATATATATATATATATATATATATATATATATATATATATATATATATATATATATATATATATAAATATATATATATATATATATATATATTATTAAATGAATATATCTAGCCCAAATAGGACTCAAATAATGGTAAATAAATATACTTATTATTAAAAATTTTCATTTCGATTTAACATACATATATATTTTTAAAACTGTTGTCATTGTATTCACAGTTCCAAAATTTATCATACCTACGATATGTTCAAGCTTTACTGCTGATCGTGATATATCTGTCAAATCGCATGAGAATTCGTTCACAGTTGTGCTTAGGAAGACATAAAAAAGTCATATTTAAAAAATAGAGTTTGTATATTTTATCATTAACCGAATTACAGAGCGCCCGAACATCCACGAAGCTTTCATATATCCGAAAGTTTGTTGAGCGTGTGATGGCCAAACTTTGGGGAAAAATTAATTTGACAAGTGGCCGCCAACCACCCCGGTCATCAATTACCCTCGACGCGTTTTGAAACCGACCGATGGGAAAATGGAAGTCTGAAAATAAACTGAAAATGTAGCAAAAAAAGTGCAAGTGAGAGCAGCCTCCAAATCTGGGGCTAACCGTGTCACGTCTGACGGGGTGAGCCGCACACCCCGGGGCTTGTTGCGCGAAACGCCAATAAGATTAATGGCCCCACTCGGAGCAACCTATGCCTAATTGGACCCGACTGATTGACTTCGAACGATGCTTTCCAAACATCGCAATTTAAATTTAAATCGTAGTTGATACAAACCTTCAATTAAAATTATCGTCATGTTGGGGCAAGTCTGTGGCTTTCATTGATGATACTATGGAAGTGCTATGTACAAAAGGTTATTTACGAATAACATTAAGTTATTACGAATAAGTATTGTATAATATATTTTATAAATAAAAATACACGAACGAAACATTGAATAACGTAGAGATTAGGTGATTTCTACACGTCAACCACAGGTTTATTAGCGCTGATCACCCGATTTTGCGTTCGCGCCAAAAATATCTCGACGTATGAACAAGCTGTATACAGCAGCCAATAAGGTCTCACGACCCATCGACCAATGACTTCTCTGTGTTGAGAGTACACGCTGGGTATTAGGCGGTTTTGGTCCGTGCTTCATTCGGAGCTGACAGGCAAACGGATCAAGAACAATAAACTTCTTATACCACCACTATTGCGATCACTACGATCTCGGAAACCCCTCTACACGTCCACGCTACAATATCTTGAAACTTGACCTACCAAGTATTATTATACATATTAATAAAAACACTGTTTTTATAGAAAAAAACAAAAGGACTCTCGTACTGATGAATAAAAACTCGCCTATTCAACTTTATTAAATGTTTACCTATCTGCTGTAACTCATCAATATATTATAATTATTCACATTGTCTTTGGGTCATTTTCTTCTACCTTGCTATTTAATTTTTAGTAATTTCACTCACTTTGTCAAGTCAGGATAATCTGCCTTGCTTTTTGTACATATTTTCTAATAAATACACATGTACCACCCACTTCCTTATTTCCCCCAACCATCAAACCACTTCCCACTTTCATTCATTTTTATAGCGTTTATATCTTTTATTTAGCCACAACGTAGCTCATTGATTAAATCACTGTTTACCAGTAGATAAGATCGTGGGTTGAAATCCCAACCGGAATCGAGTAATTATTTGATTACATTATATATGTACGCTGCTGGCGAGATCTAGGTAGTTATTAAAACTCAGATCGACCGTCTCCTGCTAGAATTTTTCGATTTATCTAGCTTAACTGATCCAGTTAAATTGGCATCCTATTCCCTTCAGTTCCTCGCAAATTCATCGCATATCGAATTTATTAATATTAAAATAAAATATGCTTACCTACATTTTATGTAGAATGCGTTTCTCCAAAATTCGTGTATATCGAATTTGTTGATTGTCGATTGTGCCAGTTTGTACATACATAGATGACGATTGTACCATTATCCAGTTTCTCCATAGATATAATAATTGTATTGTAAAATACAAAAAAATGACTATATGTCGTCATAGGGCAACCTGTCGTGGCACCTGTGGTAGAAATGTGTGCATAGCAAATATATTTGAGATTTTAGCATTTCACTTGATCTCCCTTCTACACTTTTTTGAGTACGCCCTATGTTCATATTCCACATTTCAATCCTTCTTGATCAAATTTCTCATTTACAGACGTATTTGATTCCTTTTTGCTACACCATAATTCTCAAAGCAAACAATCATACCAGTCACCATTTCATCAAGGCAGTACCCGAAATTCATACGAGCATGTACTTACATATGTACATATTAATTTGACTAACCATAAATTAATAACGCGTGGGTTGGAACACACGGACCACCGATTGACAGCCGCTGATCGCCGTCGACAGAGCACACATTTTCATTAAACTGCGAGTTGAAATTTTAGACAATTGAAACATAATTCACGTAGACGCTGCCAGTGCAGCATAGCGGTTACAAATCTGATCGTAAATCGTTTAGATACATGCCCGTGGTGCGACGCGCCGTTAAAACGGCAATAAATCGCATCGAATAATTGAGGATCTGGCGATGCTGTCGTCGTAACAGACGTTTGTTACTCCAGTATCGAACACATCTCGAAAGTAGTTAACGAAGACGCGCCTTACAGAATACGAATCGGATTAGGGGAAACCGTTTGTTTGTTTCCGGTTAGAGGAGTGCCTTCGAGTTCCGTGTGGTACCTACTATGTACATATGTACCTATGTATATGTATTGTGCAAGAGTTTCCTCGTCGATCTAACACGTGTGTGGTATCAATTAATTGCTTCAAATGTATCGGCCGATAAATATTCTGCTATCCTACTTTTAAACTGAACAGCTGCCAAATTGCCGAGCACTTTTCTTTAAGATATTTCTTTTTATAATGGTTGTGGCTATTTGCATGTACCATATCTACGAATTATTGGCTATTTGCAGGTACTATATCTTCTGCGCATGCACGTGAACTTTCAAATTTGTTAAACTGTTAAAATTTTGTTTTAAACCTCTTAAAATTTTGTTCGAACTGGTAAAGTGACGTAGCGTAAAAAATGTAATCCAAATTAGTTAATATTATTAACTGTTAGAAAATTATTATCACATACAACGTATAATACCTACATACATTTTAGGTTAAGTACAAGTCGCGAACTATGTAGCTAAATGATATAAATCTATTATAATAACGTGCGAAATTTACTTGCCTCACGTATAGTGAACGATTGATTAAACAAGTCTAGCATACATTAAATGTAAGAAATTATTATCGGATATTGCTGATAAAAATAATCAAGATTTCAATTAATTAACATTTATTTAATAATTTTAGAATCATCAGAATGGAAGAAATTTTCGAATTCACAAAAGGACAAACTTTTAAAGATTACGAATGCGTGAAACAATATTTTTACAAATTTTGTCAACAAAATTGAAAATATCAAGCCATTTGAAAATAGCACCATCAATAAACTCAATACATATTTAAAATTTAATAATAAAATCACGATATTACGATAATTCAGAACAATTTTGCGTTAACTGTTTAAAATACATTTTGATGTCGTTGTCATTTGTCATTTGATTATTTCTTATGCATTATACATGATTTCAAAGATATTGTATCTGCAAATAGCCAATAGTTCGCAGATATAGTATCTGCAAATAGCCAATAATTCGCAGATATAGTACCTGCAAATAGCCACCACCTTTTATATTACCTTGGAATAGCATACATACATATGTATGCACGTTGCTCGACGGCACCACTAATATCATAATTTGGCTTTGTAGTGTGGTAAAAATGCTTAAATATGATATTTATTTAAAAAAAAACAAAAACTAACAGCATCACAATTTATTTATGTATATAACATTGACACCAAAAAAGTTTCTAAAGATTAATAACACAATTAAAAAAAGGGGACCCACAATTAATTTGAAAAAAAATTAAGTCGTGTCCATGAGAATTTTAGTAACCAAAACTAAGTTTCAGTTCGATAGGACTGACGGTGTTCCCCAAAAAATCCCCAAAATACACAGACATACAGACACACAGACACACACACACACACACACAGACACACTAGATCATGCAAACGTTATCAGTAATCGATTCTGAGTTCGAATCAGTAAAAATCTCGAGTTCGAATTTTCGCATGATCACAAAACTTCATCTTTTGTTACTACTTACATAGATAAAGTAATAAAATCTATACAAATAAGAAAATAATTGAATGATGGTAGACATGGGATATTGTATGTACATACATACATATGTATTACTAAGAAAAATGATCAAACAATAAAAATTTAAAGCAAGAAAAGTAATACCAAAAAAAAGAACAATATGAAGGCTAATATTATTTAAAGAAGAGCAAGATCTACATACATATATAAAACAAATTACAGGAATTGTTGGTAGAATAGGGATTAATGTGAAATAATGAAGAATTACGAAGAGATCTGATTGGACATTGGAATAGTATCTTACTAAATAAATAAGGACCATCAATTATACATATACATATATTATAATTCAAAAGCCAAAATCATAAATTTTCTTTATTTATGCGTCCAAATAATTAACATACGCGATAGAAAGGATTCCAAACAGTACTAGAACATTCCAAATGTCTTCTTACAAATGAATTGAAAAACAAGCCAACACTACTATGGGATTCAAAAGGCTTGGATAATCTAAAAATGAAACCGAAATTCTATTAAATCAATATGAAAACGGTAAGATAATTTACAATCAAGTATCTAACTAAATAAATAACTAATAATAAATAATAAATAACGCCAAGGGTTCTCACACGATCAACCCTTAGTAAATGTTTACTATTGATAGGAAAATTAAACAATATTAGGGGATGTGACTCTAAAGAATGAATGTGGAAACACTTATATTATAATACATCTGGTTATTAAGACAGTGGTTAGTGAAGTAGTCCAAGTCTTTTTGTAAGTTTATACAATCGATACAAATTTTATTCAATGGAATAGATTTTTGAATGGTGATGATAAAGAAGATGTAAACAGATATGTTAATTTGAAAAGTTAAAGATTGAATCACCTCATGCACTAAATTTAGCATGAAAATTAAACTGTAATTGGTCGCACGTGCAAACATTTAATTTGAGAAATCACACTTTTAAGTTGGACGCGCCATTGCTGAAATCCTATAATAGTTATCTAGATCGGAACATACTCGTACGAAATTTGAGAAGATGAAGTTCAATTAATTTTACATCGAGGTTGCGACGAGAATCTTATCAGTTTTCTGTTTAGATGCAAAGGGAATTTTTGAACGTCACGCCACTGGACGCGAGATCCACCCTCTATTGTAGAATTCCCTTGCTTTTCATATATAATCTCACGGGAAACATTTTCGTATCAAAGAGGGTGCATTACACCTTATAAAAACATTTCATTGTCTTAAAGTGAATACGTATATGGAATATGTCATACATATATTTTCATAAAAGAAAACTCCCCTTTTTTAAAGAGAAGTACAGTATGTTCCAATGAATGCAGCACATTCTGACACATACATACATTAGATATAATTGAAAATAAACTATATACCCGCAGGTGCATATTTTAATTTATCAGAATTTTTATTTTATTTTAATATACATATATGAGAAAATGAAACACACCACTAACATATCCAACAAGCTATTATATTTCGTGATAAATATATCAATATAATCCTTAAGTCTATCCATTGCAAAGCTGGCTGGTCTATTTTACAAGCTATTATATTTCGTGATAAATATATCAATATAATCCTTAACTCTATCCATTGCAAAGCTGGTTGGTCTATTTTACAAGCAAATCATCTCAATGAGGAATGACTGGAGGCTTTCAGACCCTAGCCCGGGATGAAAAGTGTTATCAATATATTCATACACACAATATACTATGTATATATATATATATATATATATATATATATATATATATATATATATATATATATATACTATATGTGTATATTCATACAGATCATGAGCAGTTTGAGTTCTATTCAAAACAATTCGATTATATTTACCTTTTTAAAATAATAATGTTATTGGAAAAAAACGTTTTACGTATGTTTCCAACATTTATTCCGAACATATGATAGTGGTATATCACACTGGACACAAACGCCTAGTAATTCCATTAAATTTCGACGATTTACGTCGTCCATTACCCCTAAATTGGGTCAAATTAAAGTGAGCTATTTACGAGACATGGATTTTTCCCCGCAAACACATTCGCACACCGAAGCTTTTCTGGGACTAATGACGACCGACCAAAAGTAAAGTATGGCTTAATTAAGAGGCAAGGCATTGATTAACTTTTTCTCTAGATTCGACCGAGCAGGATTGCCAACTGTCTTGCTTATTAATGCGGGTCAACTAGGAAATAACTCTCTGGCAAAGGACGTCGTGAGGACGAAAGCCTGCTTTAAATAATGCGCTTAGGGAATAAAGAGGGGCTCAACATCAAAAGTGTTCACTATTGAAGTGCAAACTTCGGCGCAATGCGGTGCAACTGGACAATCCTGTGGGGATACGCGTTCACGGTCCGTGTGCAACGTGCAACGAGTAAATGCACTGGTTTCCAAACGTGTCAATGTCCAAAGACGGATCACAGTGCAGTGCTTTTCGAAGCGTGCAGCTCGTTAGTCAACGCTTTGTAAAGCTTTCAGTTGCGATTGTAAAGGCATGTCGTAGACATCGAAGATTATGCACCACTTTGTATACTATTTTAATGTATGTACATATGTATATACATAGGGATTAAAGTAGTTTTTGTGTGTATGTATGTATATTAGACACTTCATTAAGGTCTCTCCACATGCTTTCATTCGTCTCTATTTCGAGCAACTCTCATCCATCTCATCCCACACATTTTTCTGATTTCATTCAACCATCTCCCCTGCAGCCTTCCTTGCACCCTTTTACATTCTCTCAGGTACCATTTGAGAACTTCTTTCATCTGTTCTTCTAGCTACGTGACTCGCCCATTGCCATTTCAATTACTTAACTCTCGCCATTACAACTAACTTTGTCATACTTCTATATACAATATACATACGTATATGGAAAACGTTTCAATATCTTTACCCTCACCTTATATTAACCACCTTTTTCATACTTTTAACTCACGTATTCCGTTTTCTATCTCTGCTTTGTTCCATACTTCTCTGAGTGCACTGGAACTTATGCAACATACATCATCACTGGTAAGACACTGATCGAAGATAATTTTTTTCAGGCAAAGTGGTATTTTAGGTTTTAAAACGGCATTCGTTTGCCCAAATGCACTCCATCCTACGTAATTTCATACGTTTCTTTATTTCCCTTCTTCATTACCGGACATGTCAATGAAATATAAAATTGAATAAAATAAGCAAATATATTATTTTTCAAATATACCTAAACATTTTATTCAAATGTGTGGAATATTATTAATTTGAAAATGAGTTGAAGATGTACTATTATTTAGAGAGTCCTCACCGTAATTTATTACGTATATGTAGTTTCAGTTTTACATTCAAAGTTTTTCCAACATGAAATTTCAAATTTAGCTCATGGAATATGACCGAGTTCCGTTCTGAAATCCAATATTATCCTTTCCCGGCAGCTGTCGATTGTGATCAGTGAAAATAACGGTAAAAAAACGGAACATCGAAGCTCGGAAACGGGAGTTCTGCACACTGTTTCCGCTAGTCGTATATTTTCTTCGCCGTTTTACTACTCTAACTTTTGACTTAAGTCGTAATATTTTACGGTCAAATTTAATAATACGAAAGTCAAACTTGCAGTGTTATTTCAAATTTCATTACAAACTTAAAGAATTTATTGACCGGATCGGAGCCTTCGATAAATGGAGTCGACTTATCTCTTTTGTGAAACAACGTGTGCGGGTTTAGGCGTGTTGACGCAAAAGATTAAATCTTTTGAAGCAAAAGAAACAATAGAAGACGTGTGTAAGGACTTGTGAGAGGGGTGCTGGAGACCCCTGCAACTGATCAGCTATTTGTATGCTCCCTCGTCTATCAGTCGAAAAAGTCTCTTTTTACAATCCTGTATCAACTCCATACCTCCCTTTTTCCCCATACCTTCTACCCCTTACCTTCTTCTACATTCGCTTTAGCCACCCTGAAAACGTGAGCTTTCTTTTGTTCCATTGCTCGAGTAGAGATTACCAGTGGGCTGTTTGTATGTATGTACGTCGACTTGCAGTGTCTAGTGATTTACAGTGAACGATTCCGACTCTATTTTCAATTTTATTTTTGAAAAGAAAAAGAAAATCACCAATTGAAAAACTGTTAAAATATCACAAGCTTTATATTATATCTATTTAGCGTAAAAAGCAGTGAAAACACTATAAAACAATTTTATGAACAATAAGTATATTTATTTTATAGGTGGATAAAATTGTGTGCGATTTAACGGTGCATTTAAAAAAACTTTGCCCCTAAAAACGAATCTTTTGCGCAAATTGCGCATTAAATAAATATATTTCTGAGAAATAAAAAAATGTTTCGATCAGTTAGCAATCAAAAAGTGCGTAGCTAAATATAATTGAAAAACTAACATGAATGAAACTACCACAAATTTGCAGTTTAATTTACAATTTCTTAGCTCGTGAATTAAGAATTAAGATGTAAGTAACACCTATACAGAGTTGACAAACTTGAGCGGTTGATAGTTGAGATGTTCCCGATCCAACATACATAAATATAATACAATGTATATGCGAGATTTTGAATGCTTAGCGATAATGCGCATTTCATTAATTTTAGGTTGCTTTATTTTTTTTCTGTTGTGAATGTAATTTATCAAATGCCTGCATATTAAATACCTGACCTAATTAAAACAATGGATTTGTAATATTTCAAATGACAAGTTTTTTTTTTACTTTTTATTTATCTATTAGAGGTTTTAGTCTTATTTCGTATTAAATTTTTTTAAGTGTACAAATATTATATTAAAGAAACATGTTTTCTTTAAAATAATACATATTTTTTACACTTTTTTATGTTTTCTTGTCTGTTATAATCTAACTTAATTTTTTCTATTGCTTTTTTTTAATACAAATATTTGAAATTATTTTTTAATTGTAATTTTTTTTTAATTCAATTTTAATATTGTCCCCGCTAAAATTGGACTTTGTTTTAGATATAAATATACATAAATATGTATGTATATATAAATGTCTACATCAGTTTGTACGCAAACTATTCCATTTTGAATAATATTTTATATTCATATTATTATGAATCGATATTGCACAGAGTTGCACAACGTTAAAAGTCTGGAAAATTCGGTTGAAAAACGCGAGTTTTCGGCTATAAACTTGGAGTGGAAAAGGGTAACCTTAGAATGTTACTTGAAGCGGTGCTCATAAATCATATCGAACTTATTTTTTCCTTCAACTTGCACTCGATGTTTTTTCACAGAGATTTTTCGGTTTAATCTCTTTAAAAACACCCTTCAAATCTATCCCCCTACCCAAAACATTCGAGCTAGCTTACCGCTCCCCTCACTTCCCTCGAGACGGTTTTTCAAGTTGCCACCTTTGTCGTTCGTATAAATAGAAAATTTAAAAGCATTTTTAAGTGTTCCTACCCTTCTGTAAGAACTGCGAATCTGAGTGCAGTGATATTTATTTAATTGTATTTTACAATCGTTTCAATTAAGCATTTGCAAAGAATGCACTACTCCAGTTGCATCAGCATGCAACACGAGAAACAACCGACTCAAGAAGACCCATTGAATAATCCGGAAAATTTAACCAGCTAAAGCTTAATAGTCGTTTTGCTAGCAAGTCGGATAATAATGGCGTTTGCATGAATAAAATGAATAAGTTTAGCAAAAGTGGTAGCGATGAGCGTGTAACACTGTGGCCAACGAAACGGTTAATTTAAATAGCGAAATTTTAGAATACGTTGGATGAAAGCCAGAGGCTTCTTATTTATTGCAATGCGTTCATTAATTTTCGAAAATGAACGTAAAATATATGCAGCTACCTCAATTAAAAGGTTTTATGGTTTAGTGTTTTATTGTAAAAGGTTAGTAACATTGTTAGCAGGAAGTACAAAAACGTGTTCGTAGGAAAACCAGGACGATTTTTGAAATTTTTCAATGACTTAAAGGTTCAAATTTTTTTAGATTAGGAACAGTTGCATGAAATAAGTACACTACTTATTTTGAACTACATACATATGTATGTATATACAACATGAACTTTACTAAATTATTTAATGTTTTTATTAGCAACTGTGTTTTACTATTTCGACTCATTTTTAAGAATGGTATTTTATTAATCAAGTTCAAAACTTACAGGTAATAGTTGATTGCGATGAACTTTTTGATATCAAGTACAATCTTAGACTTATTATATGCTTCGTTATGAAGTTAGTCGATGCGATGAAGTAACCAAGGATAACAATGTTTCAATTAATAAACAAATGAAGGTTATTATGGTTGCCATATTTAAAAATAAAATTTGAAAAATGATACGAATTATGAATTTTATGCCGATCGCATATGAAAATACAGTCTAGTTTTTAGAAATATATGGGTTATTTTGCAATTATTATATTTAATTTCGCTGATGTAAATTCAAAGTTAAGCGCTGTAACATATATTTAATACAAAAATGAACCCTTTATATATTAATTTACAGAAATACGATATGACTTTCAACGCGAGGAAGTCCCTAGTGCGCTTACGGCATTTTCACAGAGATGTAATACTGCGTAATGCACGCTTTTCCGACAGCGCTGGATCATGTTGCGGAAATGTAGGCCGTTACGCGACGAATAAGGGAAAAAGACACGAAGAGACCGAAGGGTGAGTGGAAAGAAGATTGAGGAGGTGGGGAATAAGCCGAGAATATAAGCCCGAAGCCTATTTCCTAGAGTGTAGCGAGAAATATCCGCGTTATCATCGGAAAATCCCGCGATTCCAGGTAATGACTTCTCGGGCGACGAGGGAGCCGCATAGAATGACCGTTTTCGGGTCGTTTTTTGTAATTGAAAATATTCACGAAAAAAAAAGCCACTTCAGGGACGATGTGAAGCGGCTCTCTTCGAGAATTTAGGAAAACCCTATTTTTTGCAAGTCCCTATAACCCAATTTTGGTTTTTCAAATATGTATATGTATATGTACATACACATATTTGCAAGACTGTGGTCGTTAACATAGATTGGATTTTGAGATGACAATTTTTCATCTTATCAGTTGAGTCCTATTTCAACAAATTCGACGTTGGCATTATTCCGGTGATCTTTTATAGCGGTTCTGGTGGATGTCCTCGGTCTGACTCCCGCCGTTAATTTAAAAAACGAGAAAAGGAAATTAAGTTGAGGATCGCTGAAGTGGTTTGCGGCGAAATAATGATCGCGCTAAATCGCCTCAGTATATTTGCAATGCTTTCGTTTAAATCACGAAATATACTTGAATACCAACTTATTTTAAATTGAAAATGTTAAATTATATAATAGAAAATATTAAGATTGAGAAATTTTCAGTGTATGTACGAACTATTTCTCAATTTCCACTTATAATTACTTAATCAACTTCAGTTTCTAACATTTTTCTAGATAAAGGCCAATGAACAAAATTTTTAAATAAATACTAATTTTTGCAATTAAAAAAACCCAGAATGCATTTTTGGAAAATTCGTATTCCCGTAAAGCTATTTTGTTTGTTAATTTTACACATTTCATAAAGAAATTAGCATATGGCACATTTTTCGCTTCCGAAAAAAAGCCTCTTGTGCACGTGTCTCACAAATTCGAGAGAGACGGGGAATTCAGTACGCGCCGCGCTCAACGGTCGGTGTGAGAATGATATTCACCTTGCTATTACGGCTTTTCTTTAAAGGTTATTTTTACTTTATCTACATATGTATGTTCGTAGTAACAATATATGAAGTTTTGTGAACATGCGAAAATTCGAACTCGAGACTTTGACTGATTCAAACTCGGAATCGATCACTGATTACGTTTTCATGGTCAAGAAAAAATGTGTGTGGGTGCTAGTATGTGTGTGTATTTTGAGGACCTTTTGAACACCGAAATTTGTATCCTATCGAACTGAAACTTATGTGGTTTCGGTTAGTGAAATTCGTGTTGATACGACGTAATTTTTTTTCAAATTTTTAAACTGACCGGTAATGGTACCTCTCTTTATAGGTGTGCTCTTTTTTTTAATTTTTTGGATTCGTCATCTCCCAAACCACTCAATAAAGACTGAAGTTTTTCTACATATAATAGAAATTATAAATTTTATACACTAATATTTTTTGAATATCTTTACCTCAACAAGAAGTAGTACTTTTACTCTATACTCTAGATTCTAGAGAATCGAGATTATTTATGTTTTTCTCAGAAACCTTTTAGTGTATTGAACTGAAATTTCATATTTAGAAATATAAGCGGGTCTCGCTTGGAGATGTTAGGATAGCAATTTTGAAGCTGAAGGGGTCTGTTGGGCCTGACGGTGTGCCCCCTGACGTATTAAAGGCATGCTGTAATTCGCTCTTAGAGCCTCTTCAGTTTATTTTTAACCTTATTCTGGGTTCTGGTAATTATCCTGAAAAGTGGAAATTATCTAGAGTCATTCCCATTCATAAAAGTGGCTCTAAAAATGAGGTTGAAAATTACAGACCTATTGCTATCATCTCGGCTATTCCCAAAATTTTCGATAATATCCTTCACCGTTTGATTCTTTTGCAGTTCAAAAGATTGTTGTGTGATGAGCAGCATGGTTTTTCACCATGTCGTTCCACTACCACTAATCTTGCCTGCTTTTCATATTATACCATGTCTAAAGTTGACCGTGGACAACAAGTTGATGTAGCCTACTTTGACTTTCGAAAAGCATTTTATCTTTTCAATAATGACGCTCTTATGATCAGATTAGCTGAAGTGGGCTTTTCTCCACGTCTTCTTAAACTCTTTGCTTCTTATCTTAGTGATAGGAAGCAATTTGTTAGATATGGTATTTATGAATCTCCTTCATTTTTTACTCAGGGGTCCACCTTAGGCCCTTTACTATTTACAATAGTCATTAATAACCTCCCTAAAGTACTACGCAATGCTTCATGTCTCTTGTTTGCAGACGACGTTAAACTATTCTTTGCTGTTAAGGATGAGAGGCAAGCCTCTCTCCTTCAAGCTGATATTAACGCTGTTTTAGAGTTCAGTTCCAGTTTATTTATTTAAAATGGCTCACCAACAATGTAAATACATTACACAATATATTCTTTACATATGTATTTATGATTCTGGTATATATGTACATCACTTATAGGTGTTCACAACATTATTTAAGTATATTACAAATTTATATAATATATAAAATTTGGGGAACACCTCTAAGCCGGAAGTGGCAGTTAACTCTTGTTTGATTTTTCTTCCACTACTTTATTCGACCCTATAAATATGTGTCTTCACGAGAAAATTAAAGTAAAATCCTTGTATGAATGTGATGAAAAAAAAAATCTCTCATAGCTGGTATGTGTGAACGTGTGTGTACATATATTTAATCGTAAAATTTTGGTTTGGATACGTCTTATATTCCTCAAATACATAGATAAAGTCATATGTTGGTCACATCCAATATTTTAATTGGATAAATCAAAAAAGGTTGTCTTATTGAATATGTATGTAAATATTTAAAATTATTAAAGAAATCAAAACATGTATTTTTTTCTGATTTTTCTTTGGGATAATGTGTCATTAAATACTATCTAGGGTATAAGGGTTGCGTTCAAAAGAAAGATTACAAAATATAATCAAGCAATTTATTGAATAGTCAAAATCGGTACGGTTTCATTTTATTATTAGCATTATAAATTATGGCGTCTAATCTTTGGCGTTTTGCAGGTCGTTCTTCAATTCCAGTAGCGGAAAATGTCTTAGCAGTGAAGTTAGCCTTTTTGATAGGTTCCCCGATTTTCCTCTTCCTCTTTCCATTAGTTGTCTCTAAACGTTTGACGTTTAAAGGGTCAAGTTTCGAGATGTTGATGTGTCGTCTTAATCTTCTTCGGAGTGTACGATCGCCTTTGATAATTTCAGCAAAGTGCAAATCAACAGTTGAAGCAGTATACAAAGATCGTCAGTTGAGCATTCTATAACAAAAAAGAAAAAAAATATTACATAAAAATACACAAAGAAAGTATACATAAATAATGAATAAGTAAAAAAAATAGATAGTTACCTGAAGATGAGGCAAATGATCTCAACGGGGAGGCTTTTAAGCACATTCCCCCGATCGGATGAACCCGCGCAGAAAATTGGCAGAATCGAAAACAAAAAGTTATCCATCTCAATAATTCAGTATTCAAAAGATTCAAAAATATTAAGATGAATTGGATGACATTTTGTAAAAAACGCTGGACTCCGTTGACCTCTGCCGGAGCTCGCCGAAATTTGCACTTACTTACCTCCCTTGATTGTCGACGGAGCTCGCAGAAATTCACATTTTTGCACCTCCCTTGATAGTCGACGGAGCTCGCCGTAACACATTTGTTATAATTAGAGATCGGATACACAAAGGTAACAAAAAAAGGTTCAGCGGGGGATCTGTACGAAAAAAATGGCAATTTCGCGGACGGAACTAGGCAGCTGCTTTATTTTTTTCGGAGAATTATTATGAGTTTTGTTACCCTTGAATATTTTTTATGAACTTCGTGGACCAAAATTCTCTCTCTGACTAATAAATAAAAATCGGCTGTGACCAACTTCATTGACTTTGACTTTGACATTGACTTAATGATGAAATAATAAAAAATAATTCAATTTAATAAACCGGAAGTGGGATTTATTTCTCTTAGAAAAGACAACAATGTTGTGACCACACTATTTCTTCTACAACACCGAACGTATCAAGCTGAATATTTATATACGTATTAATAATGTACTATAATAATTTAGAGTTTACAAGGTTTTGGCTAGAATTTGTAAACTGGAAGTTTTAATTTTTTTTAAATTAATATTTTATTATATTATTTTGACCTTTCATATTATTTATATTAAAAAAAAAATTAACAAAATTCAACAACCGGAAGTATAACTTTTGAATTGGGTAAGCTTCCCTACAATTGCGCTCATTTTGTATCGAAAATTCTCTAGCTAGTATGCATGAACGTGTATGTATGTACATACATATGTTTCATAATCGAATTTCAAATACATAGATAAAGTCGTGGGTTGGCACATCCGAATTTTTTTTTAATTCGATATAATTAAATTATTTAAAAATGAAAATCATCCAAATTTTAATACGAAAAAACTATACAATACTGGTTATAAAATGTATGTTTTGTAACTACTATGGTTATATAATAAAATAATACATACATTCAAGTAGTCGACAAGTAAAAATATAATAGACTAAACCATGAAGAAATATTCAAGCACTCTTTTAATTAGATTTGAAATATGAACATGAAAAAATAATACCGAAACGCGGATTTTATTTTAAACGAAAAAAAAACAAATGCAATTTGTTATTTGAAAATTTTACGTATCGTTTGTTTGGTTAGTGACGAGAAAATCGGGCGTCCTTTAACATAAAGCTCTCATTCAAAAACATGTTTTCGGAGAGTCGCTGGTTGTTTTAAGCAGCCGAGTAAATTATGCGAAATAAAATTGAAAGTAAGTCCTTATATCAATAAATTTTATACAATGTTGCCCGCAAATAATCCGTTTAAATTTTTGCGTACTTGTTAGTTCTAATCATAGCATTTTATGTTGACAAAAGTACAAATATCAGAGAAATTTTATAATAATAGAAGTGGCTTTAGGCGTTATATTGTTATCAAGTGACGATTGTCCACAGACATTCCTAAATAATTTTAGCATCAGTCGTATTTGATGCTTGGTGGTCGACGTATGTCGGATAAAAACTTCTCAGGGCAAGTGCATCGTTAAAAATTGCCTAAGCATTCAAAAACACACAATGAACAACATGCGATACATTTTTATAAGTAAATTGATCATTTAAGTAACACATTATTCAATTAACAACGTAGTTTGACAGTTCTTAAAAGTGTCACTGCGATCGCCCGCATTCTACATAACATTTCAGGGGTGGTACCAGAGAAATGTAAAAAATATTTTTAAATAAATGAAAAAACATTTTTATCGGTGGCGCCGAATACTCAATTATATTAATAACCAATTACACTGAGCAACAAAAAACATTTGTAACGCAAAATGAGCTTTGTGTAAGCGAGATGGCATTTAGTCCGACCGCTGTACTCTGTGAGGTGGATTACATGCCATCTCGCTTGCACCGAAGCATTTCGCGTTACATACGTATACACAACGAAAGCCTTTAAATTGCAATTACCGCTCTAGTCACTAAGTTTAGATAAAAAAAAAATATACTGAGATAGAAAACCAATATTTATAAACGTGGTGAAATAAAAAAATTGCCAAATAAATGCAAAATAGCACGGAAATAAAATCCGTAAAAAAATATATATTTTTGACTTTTAAAATTTGCTAGACAATTAATTATTTTAAAGCAATGAAATATAATAATTAATAGGAAAAATATCTGACTACTGATTCCAATACTTACTTTGAGCGTAACAATCCTAAGTTTTGAGTTAAAGACCGCAAAAGCAAAAAAAACTGTAAAAATCGCGCATTTTTTTAAACGCTCATATCTCGTAAACGATCACCCACCAACAAAAATCAATATCATATTCGAATTTAGAGGGTCAAACTTAGTAAAGATTGGCTAGTCTCTGCTCTGGTAACTCAAAAACGTGATTTTTTGTTGCTCAGTGTTATTTAAGTTTAATTAATATAAACATCGTTCATTTTATATTATACGTATTTTTGTTGAAACTATACATTACACGTTAATTTAAGAGTTCCCAAGGACAGACAAATACAAAAAAGTGGATAAAAATAATCTGCCAACTGAGAAAATAAATGGATGGCCACCAACGCCCAACACCACCATATACTCAAATTGTAAATAAATCTATATCAAAATAAAACTTTAATTTCTGTAGTGAATATGTGATGACCCTGATTGAATTCCGTGCGTTTTAGCGTAGTTATGGAGACGCACCGCTTAATATTGAAACAATTTATTTATTCGTAAAGGCGCTTCTATTAGTATAACATTTCTCTGACAAATATGTACATACATGTATGCTTATTGTTTTTTAACAATAAGCATACATGTATGTACATTTATACGAACAATTGGTTTTTGTTTTTATTCATTTCAACTGTGCATTTTTTTTGCTTCTGAGAAAAGCTTATTGTTCTTTTAAAGGTTAAATTGAAAAATACCATCTCTCAAACTAGGTTTCGCCGCCAGTTTAGAACTATTTACATTCCGACCCCAATATCTATTTACATATGTACATATGTACAAACATTTAGTATAATATTTATGAATGAATTTATGCGCGGCCTACGCGCATTCAACTGTCAAACGCAATGTCGGCAATTTACATTTTTTGCCACATCCGCTTTTCGTACCTACATATTCGCTGTCATGGTGTATCCAGTGTGTATTTTGTGAAATGCACGTGACAAGCTGTATGCTACAGTGACATATCGAAGCTCTGATAGACGTATATCGAATCGACATTCGACTATCTATAAATTTTCCGTTCGTATCTACACGCGTCTGAAGAAAACGAACTCGCATTTTTATACTCGTCAAATTCGTTCGGATATTGGATGTATCGAAGACAAAGGCGAATAGAGTGATTTTATATATACATATATGTATGTATGTATGTATATAGGCACAAAAATTGCAAAAGATTGTGTTTGTAGAATTTATTATGAGTTTGTAATCGAAGTAATTGGAAAAGAGCTGACTTAATACAATTATTTATATCAGATATTAAAATGTTTGAATATGAATATTGTAATATTAATAGATATACTGTCTCGCTGTATATTGATAAACTGCAGAAAGTGCAGAATAGGGCAAGGGAAACGTATGAATGTTAGATGAATTGAAATGGTTGGATATTAGAAATAGTCTTAAATTAAGTACTTTAAAATTTGTATATAAGCTAGACAAGAATCTATTACCTAAATATTTAAATAATTACATAGTTAGGAATAGAGATATGCATAATCATAAAACTATAAATAGGAATAATTTAATTATAGGTAGAGTTAAGAAATCAAGAACTGCAGCAGGTGTTTTCCACAGAGGTGTTCAAATCTATAATGCCCTTCCTGAAGGCATTAGAAGTGCTAATAAAATTGGTGCTTTCTTGAAGAGTGTTAATGGATACCCCTGTGGAAGATGTAATTATATAAGTTTAATAAATGCTATATTTGGTATTATATCATTTTATGGTATGGTCACCAATTATAGTTTTGTTAATTATCTGATATTATATTAATAATTTTAGTTGTTACTTTTGTTATTTGTTACATATTCAATAGCAATTTTCTACTAAATAAATATAAAAATGTACATATATATGTAGGTATTTAAGAAATTCATTACAATAATCGCTCGTATTTCTGCCGCACTTTGTAGTGGTGCGCAAAATATGTAAGCGTTAAGTGGACGGTGGCTTTTGTGCCGAAATTGCACGTTATTATTATGTACATTTGTATGAAACCGGATGTCACTAGAGAAACGGACATAAATGTATGACGAAACTGACCGTCGCCTCGTTTCCGGCAGATGTCTCCGGACACTTCCGGTCTAGGGTCTCTCCAGACAGAAGAGCCTCGTGCCGAACACTCAAACCCACCTCCGGAGACTCATTGTGCCTCATTAAGATGGGGATAGCGAGTGACCTACAACTGTGACAGAATCCAGTGGGACGACCCTAAAAGTTATTTGCGAAATTTTATTACAAATGTTATTAATTCAATAGATTGTAACAAACGATGAAAATCTATTAGACGCGTCTGCGCGTAATTTATAATAGTTGCAAACAAGTGTTTATTTCTAAATGTATTGTTGTAAAATGAGAGGATAAAGGTCCGTTTATATTATCCAACACTGCACGGAAAAGACTACTTCTATTCAAACTATTCAGCACCGTCCGTTCCCATCGGCACATTCGTGCAGTGCAAAGAAAAATCGACTTACATTTACATTACAGAGTCCGAATATGCGGCGCAATTTTGCTTGCGTCGTATCGTTGAATCAGTAGTCACAATATGACTTTTCCAAAAATTTTAATAAACGCATGGCAGCACTTTGGTTAGTACGGGTGCACTCGCCACTAAGACGTAACGTCATTTATGAATATTTCAACAGTGACCAAAGAAAACCGATAATATTATTACAAAAGCAGAATTGAAACTTTAGGTGTATCAGCTGTTGAATTGAATGTAGACTTTATTGCAAAGAGATGAAAATCATTGGTCTCTAGAAGAACAATATGTATGCACATACATACATATATACATATGTATATTGATACGTGTACCTACTTGTATAAGCCACTGGTCTCTGGAAGAAAAGTATATCTGCACATATATTATACATACATATATTGATACGTGTACTTACATGTACATATATTGACAAAACAAAAACAATGACAAACATACATTAAGTAATATATGTACTACGCAAATAAACAGCTTGTTGTTAAAATGAATGAATCAAAACAGGAGGTCTTTCTATTTATGAAAATACTGCAATAACAGTGTAAAAATGTATAATCAATGCGGCAGTCATCAGTAGATTTGAGATCAAAGTAAAATTCCCTTCTATGATGTTGTTTTTATAAATAAATACAATTCCGCAACTAGAAAAACTTGTTTAAGAAAATTGAATTCGATAATTTTTCGCTCAGTGGTTATCTATTGATAACATTATAAGGGTCACCCTTTTTTATGCGTCGAAATGGGAAATTTTCTTATCGTTCGACGAGTGGAAGAAAAAAAAGAGAAAATAAATATCCGGAGTGGAATTGGCGTTAATAACGTCGGTTGCGGCACTTCACCGTTCCGGATATTATTGCGGAAGGACCGCGGAGCGATATTGCTTTTTTATCTGTCGTAGATGATCTGCTTGCTTTTATCTTGACCTTGAGTCAACTTTGCAGACAATATCTGCGACGGTCGCCTCCCATTGTTGTTTTATTTCATCTGCTCCCTACCTCGAATCATCTCTGCGAGAGTGGTACGCCGGAATGGAGGAAAAATGCCTGAAGATTGGCTCAAATGAAATGCGGCATATCGAAAAGTGAAAGACGCTTTTACAACTTCGCGAAGAAGTGGGTGGGTGGGTGAGCAAAGGTGGGAGGTGGATAGCAACGGAAGATGGTCGAGTCCCTTGACGGATGTCTTTTCCTCCCCTCTCCCCCGCTACTCTTGTCCAAATAAGAAGTGAAGGTGAAAAGTTTCAAGGGCTTCCCGGGCTCGTTCGTTCCCCGGTTACAAGTTTTATTTGTTTTCCTCTTTAACCGAGTCCTAGCAAAGCTTCTTGCCATAGTGAGGACGCCTTAAAAGGGACAACGCGCGCTGCCCACCACAGTCAGATTTAAATTGGAAAACTTGGAGGTGGCGGTGAGGAGGAAGGGAGGAATGTGAAGGGAAGCTATGGGAAATGCATTCGGATTTTAAACTAATGCAGATTTTGAAAAGAGCAAAAAGAAATTTGGTATTATAACATCTGTTTGGAATTGATCGATTTTATTTTATTGGAAAAAAATAGTTCGTTATTTGTATATGACATATGCAATATAACGTTATTACTATTGCACTATTGTGGAATAGTTTTTTAAATTCTTAAATGAAATATTTTTTGGGAAAATATAGGTTAAATTTGGGGGGGAAATGTTTGTTTTATGAATTTCGCAGTACGTTTGAAGCTTTTCCACGCTTGAAAGTTATTGAACTTTCTGAAACTTTCTAAAAACATATACATCAAAAGTTAAATAAAGCCATTAACTACCCACGGTGGTGACGGTCGGGGGAGGGGGAATATCCGTGTTTATTATGAGGGTATTGCATGCACATTTTTTTGTTATTGTTTTCATTTTAAACACCTTCCCGCCTCCTCGTCTTTTTCGTTCTTTAAACGTTGTGTATTTTAATTAAATAACTTTGTTAGCTCTCACGCCCCATCTACCGCACCGGAACGATGTGAAAGCTTGAGAGGGGGGGGGGAGGAAGGAGGAGGAGGTCGTTCTAGAATAGAAAATTAAAAACTTTTTTAATATCCGGATAATTAAAGTTTAAAAATCCCCTTCCTCTCGTTGACTCTCGTTGCTCGCGAATCTGATTAAGTGAAATGTGTTTCACAATTTAAATAAAATACGGAATTGGAATATGATTTCGATTTAAAGGTTGCAATCAGTCGGAAGACTATGTATTTCAATGAAAATATTACAAAAAGGATTGTGAACTTATTTATTTTGAAATTTTATATGTACATATGTAGCACGAAAATTAACCATAAACTATTGCATATTATTTGATAAACATTTCTTCGATGCAACTATAACCGAAAATTAAATGTCAAACAAAAAAAGATTTTGTTTAAATTAGAAAAAGATTTTTTAATATGTAAAAAAATATGTACATATGTATGTTGGATTGACGTCAAATACACATACATACGTGCTTCATTTATAGTGGTATGAAAACCCATAAACGCTCACATTCTCGTTCGCATAAAGCGTATTTTTTATGTCCCATTTCTACTTTTTCGGTTTTTGCAGTGACAAATGCGAGTTTCATAGTAGGACAGGCCCGCATCAGGCGATTTTCAGCACCATAGTATCCGTAGAAGTGGTATGTTTGTGAAGCGAAACAAAAACAAAATGTCGCTCGGGCGCTACTGAGCCGAAAACAATTGGTACATATCCGAAATTCGAACTTTTTATTTTCAATTCCACGGAAAAAAGTTAACATGTCTGTTTAATTAAGCGTGTTATATGCGATTGCTCTAATATATGGAGGGAAATTTACATTCAGATGAAGGAAAAATCTAACAATACCTAAATTGAAATGGGGTTTTATTTTGGATCAACGTAACTAGGTATACATACATATGTACAAACATATGAATAGGGTACGGAAATGCTAATGAACGAGTAAATATATTATATTACGTAGATATTAGTAGGGTTGTGAAAATTTCCTTAAAATTTTGTGTTAATTTAGTGATCTATCGCATATTTTTTTGGAAAATATTTAAGCTGTTCTCATAAGCTTTCATTTTTTTTTCATATTTAATATTAATATTTTCTTCATATTTAACCAGCAGCATAGACAAGTTAGTGGTTAACATATAATGTTTACGAACAAAGTGGTCACGATCGATCTGGTTGCTGCTGGTCAGACCTTGGATATGTGACTCCAGGTCGATCGCTTTTTATCAAAGTTTGCCAATTCATCTGATTTTCATTGAAACGGTTCCTACAAATTGGCATCCCTGTCCTACTCTCTCGCGAAAATTCGAGCTATTCAGCATCTCGTTTTTTTCCTGATTTGTATAAATGCTGCTTTGTGCATATATGTCTCTGTGAATGTTGATCGTTTTGCTGTTTCGATATTTATTTACCGATCGAAATTTACCATAGATGTCGTGTTTAATGTAAAATATATATAAAAACTTGTATTTATAATTGATAGTTATAGATCTGTAAAGAGTGTGCATGATTGATTGAATAAAATAAAATAATCAGATATTTTTCCTCTTGTTTACGATTAACATACAATTTTCATATTATCTGAAATTTGAAACAAAGGAACAAAGAAATTGAGTCTATGCTAGTTCACAATAATATAGAAATACTGATTTACAAGATTCTTCAAATATTTAAAATTTCTTAGACAGAAAATTTATTGCTAAATAAATATTTTTGTATATTGAAAATGTTGAAGTTTTTGTTTATTTTAAATCTAGACAGCAAATATGAAATTTGCTGTCTACTGGCTTATCGTAATCCCTAGCTTACAGTATACCCGAAATTCACGTAATACGAGTTTTAAAATATCGAGAAGAAAAGAAATACACGGATTTTAACCGCACACAGTAGGAGTGTGGGATGGGTTGGGATAGTCTCGTTCTATCGGTCGATGTGGTCACCCTACGGGACTGTGGGATGCTGCGTCGCGTTACTTCCGTTCCGATTAACTTTTTGCTGTCGTAATCCCGAGGAACCTTTGCCGTCCGAAGGGTGACCCTCCCACTCCCACCCAACGCGCAATACAAAAGCGGAACAAACGCCTTTATCCAGGATTAGTACCGCGGAAATGGGTCGCTTGTGTGGTCACAGAGGCGCTCCGATTCCGAGGCAAATCGTGCGTGCATCTTCGAATCAAATTCGGACTAATGCGCAGACCGCCAACTCTAATTGAATCTGAGGAAAATATGTGGGTGCAACTCGCTACAACAGTTCTGAATATGATCAGGGATCTGGGTGTAGCAGCGTTGGTGAACGTTTTTGAACATGTATAAGCCACAGCGTAGCTCAATGGCTAAATGATTGTTTAGAGGTTTTGGACTAAAATCCAGGCCGGAATCGATAAATTTATTCGATTTTCTCACATCTATCGCTGCAGCCAAGATTTGGATGGTTGTTTAATCCATATCGGACGTCTCCTGTTAGAGTTTGCCCATTTATTTAACTTAAATATCTAGTTGTGAAAGGATCCAATTAAATCGGTATTCCCCTCTCTTTCCGTTTGTCGTGAATTTGGCTATTCCGACTTTATTGATTGTTGCAAGCATACAATTTCCTACGGTTTGTTATTAATATTTTTATACATACTATTACGTTCCAGGGTTTGTTTGTAAAACCACTAGTTAGTCAAAAAACCCACCGGGTAAAACCACTAGTTAGTCACAAAACAAAACTGCGATTTTTCAGTGAGCGCTGATTGGACGATAAATAAAAATGTCGAATTTTTCACAACGATCCGTAGCACCAGGGGTTGCGCTTTAATCCAACATTCAATATCAATCGAATTGTCGATAAATATGGTGTTAAGAATTTTAATTTTTTTCTTCGTTTTATTTTTCTGCCATAGATTTCTATTTAAAAATCGTCGAGTACTAATTAGCTATATGTCACCTGTTTGTATGTACATACATATAATATGCGGAATTTTATTTACATTTCACGAGATTTATTGGTGGAATAGTATTCGCATGTTTATTTATTTATGTCAGCATATTGGATTGCTCATTAGAAATGTTATGACAGTACATACATTATGTGTATTATTTACGCTCGTTAATTAAGATACAGGAATCATTCAATATTTAAAGCACCCTAAAGAGGGGAATCAGAAAGGGAACGGTTCATTATCGTTATTGCATCATATGCTTCATTTACTCTGGATTATATAATAATGTATTTCATTTGTACAGAAATCATTAGCCTGCTCATTCCCGTAATTTCACATTTCTCATTATAATATTAATATCTTCGAAACCAGTCGCAAATATGAAGATCGTATATTTATGTATGTATACTAATATTAAAATGATATATATGTAATTTTTTTGTGCGGCAAATTTATAATATCAATAATATGAAGAGATGGAGAGAGATGGAAAGAAGGAGCGTATTCACATTCTTGTGGTTTCGGCAATTTAATTCTCTCTCCTATTAACATTTTGTTTTCGAATATATTTTCGTAAAACTTTTTCCATTATCGTACTTTGCACGGGCTCTCTTATTAATTTCGTGGTAACGCTCCAATGCCGGACTTTTACGTCTTTATAATTATTGCGAACGATAAATGCGCGCTCTAAATGCGAGTGGCGGGGGAGGGGTGGCAATTTCAATTAAATTCTTCAGAAGAAAAGTCAAATCGAATTAGGACCGTGGAAGCTGAATCGCGGTCGATTGAACGTTAATGTCGTTGATGACCGTATGGCACGATGATTCGAAATCACGAGGGGGTCGTAATTCGTCCGTCCGTTCGTAACGGTTTCAAAAGCGTATGGAAAACCCGTTCAAAGGAAGCCGTAACTCCGCGTCGGCCATAATCAGTTTATGAAGCGGAACATTGCCGTTGAATATCTGCGAATAAATTACGACAGGCGTTTGCAACTAGTGGGCCATGAATTTTCAGCGAAAAATTCGCTGTGAGATATGGCGCCGGACGCTAATCGTGAAAAATTTGCGGAGCTAACGCCCCCTGGCCAAGGCTAACGACGTCCGAGCTGAAAAATGTACTTCAGATGATTAAATGGAAGGTATTTAAAAGGGATTTATAAAAATATGTAATGGCGATCAAAATAGTTGGGTGTGCTTTCGGTTGGTTACAAGTAGGGAATCCAATCCCGAGCCAAAATTTCGAACCCGGGATTTCGGGATTACAATTAGACGATCCCGGGACCGTGATTAAGCATTATTGATAAATTCGGTAAAGATAAAGGAATTATTGATAAATTCGGTAAATATAAAGGAATTATTGATAAATTCGGTAAAGATAAAGGAATTATTGATAAATTTAAGAATTATCGTTAACATATTCAAATATATTGATTTTTTTTTTAAATGCTTTTTATTATTACTAAATTATGTTCACAATAAATATTATACATATCTATTTTAAAAGCTACTGATCTGCTGATCATTTTCTATTTTACAATTTTAATTTAATTTTGTTAGTATTCGTAGTATTATTTTATTCTAATGTTAATGTACAGCATAATAGTAAAAATAGCTCAAAAACCTATTTACAATTCTACATAAATATGTTGATAAATTTGGTCTGGTTAATCGAATTTAATCCATATGTACAATATAAACTTTTAATATGATGTGTGTATAATCTTAAAATGCAAAGTCTAATAAAGTAAATAATAACGAGAAAGTAAAAGACAAAAAATACAAAAAATAATCAGATTTTAAATATTACTTCGAGAATTTTTAGTATCGGCATTACACTTTTTTCAATAAATTAATTTAAATTTTATAATTACACCAGTTTTTAACAATGCATTGCACTTTTTATACTTCGCTGAAGCTCCGTCCACTGATGTCAAAAAGTATTTCCATATCGAAATACTCTCAGAATATTTGTTATGAATATGAAATTTCAGAAATCCATTTCTAAGGGTCAAAAATATTTTAATAAAATGTTAATCAATAGGTAAAATACTTATGCCTTGAAATAAAAGGATTTTTCTCCTGTGAAAGTATTTCTGCTCCTTTAGTACTTTAGAGGTTATGTTGGAATAAAAGTAGATCTCGAAAGTAGAAAGTACAGTGATGGAGAATTCCATTAGATATCATATTCAAAAAAAATATCGATTTAAAGAGAAATGATCAATCCCGAGTTTTTTGGGATTGCGTTTACTAATTCTCGGATTTATAGGTATTGACTGCTCGGGATCCCGGGATCCGGGACCCCTGGATTGGTTTCCCTAGTTACAAGTATTTCATAATGCACCTATGTATGTAATATTGATAAGATTTATGCGAGATATCGTTATACAATTGTTTAGGCAATCTCTCTTATAACATCTGAAATTCATTTTTTTCAATGAAAATTTGAATGTTTTTATATGTGATCTTTTTTGTCAGAATTAATGAAATTCTACACAGTAATTATTTGGCATAATAAGAGGAGAAACCTAGAATGTAACAATTATTAATCTAACGAATTACAGCCGAGTTCGACACGAATATATAGACATTCAGGGCATTATTTGAACTGGAGACGGGCTGGTAAGTTTAAATTCAATGTGGTGTGTATTTATGGTTTCAGATAATTTAATACTTCTATTCAAAACTTTTTGAAATCGAATTTCATATATTTTGGAAAACTTTTGGTGATTGTATGTGAATATTTTCGTTAATTATGTAATCTTCAAAAACCTTTCAAAAATAATTAATAAGTTTCAGTGGCGTAGCCAGGATTTTGTCAAGGGGGGGGTTTTGACAGGAAAAAAGGCAAGATAATTTATATTTAATTAATATAAAATCACAACATATAAAAATAAAGTAAATACGTAATAAACGGGTCTACGTGACAAGACAGAATGTTAAATTACAGAAAACAAAAATATCGGAAGGCAAAGATCGAAAATCGAAAGATCTTAAGTTGAAAGATCAAAAAAAAATGGTGCATGGTAAACGGTACATACTCACTTAATTTGCGCGAGCAGGATACAACAGGAACAAGAAGAACATGCTTTTCCTCCCGTATTCTGCGCGCGCACATTAATTCACAGATCCAATCTTCGCGTATTTATCTAATATTTTTTCTGCACTAAAATTTATATCCCTATGAATATCTAATAAATCAAGTCCATTTAGTCGATTTTCCGACATCGTATTTCTTAAATATGTTTTTAGTCATCATAGTGTGGAGAAGTTCCGTTCACTTGTGGCCGTTGTCACCGGAAGTGTTGCTAGAATTTTTAGAAGTATGTATATAAATATTGAAGGATTGCAAATTGCAATTGCAGCTAGTGCGTTTTTTGGTCGATTTTCACTAGTACTTATATATTGCCACCACATTTCCAACTTTCCAGTTAGAATGCAAGGCCCACAACATATATCTTGGTTGTAAATTTCCCTCGAAGTCATTGTCTTATTTTTTAAAATACTTGAAGGTTGAGAGCTTTTTCCATCAGGAAGCAAACATTGGAAATTTTCAAGTATATGTTTACGTCCTAAAAATCTGTCATGGATTTGGGATAGAAAACTATCCAAAAATGGTACCAATGATCAATTACGACAGGAGTGCGATATTTTGCCGCCGACTGCACTCCGCCAAGGGGGGGGGGGGTCCAGACCCCCTGGACCCCCCCTTCACTACGCCACTGATAAGTTTTCCCATTTTGTTTCTTTATTGCTTGAATTTGGCATACATACTGTTGATTTTTGTATTCTATTCTTCTTGGGTTTTAATTTGATTATGTTCATATATAATTGCGTAATATATGAATTAATCGTAAATATGTCATAAAGACGGAATAGATTTCCAGATTTTATTCATTGGGGGGGAGGGGGGAGATGATAGACTTATTATTATATCTAGATGTATTGTTATACATATGTACATATGTATATAAGTACGTACACACGTGCATCGGAGCATTGAAATATAGCAAGAACGAACCGACTGGTGTCGAATATCCATTCAAACAATTCACTAAGTCAAACATAAAACCGCGTAACTAAAATCTATAGTCTTTAACAAAGGACGGTAGACGATACAGTTAAAGTATGTTTCCTTGTAAACTATAAATTACGCAAGCATTTACACATTTCTCTCAGTGACACCTCAGGGCCTAAGTATTAAATCCCCCTAATTCGAATTGGGATCGAACTCCTTAATTGGCACATGTACGCTTCGGGAAACTTGTCCACCGGCCCCATACCGTTGGTGCCCAACATGGATCACCTTCGGCAAGGGTCTGCTTTACATCCGGTTGCGGTGTAAACGCGCATAAGCTAATGTTGGTGTTGACCGGCAGATTGATGGCCGCACCATCCGAGAAAACTGTATCGGGTCGAGCGTATTCAAATGCAGCGGTCGCAAATCGATCAGACGGGAGCCGTTAAATTTGACGGAAGGGGTGGTGGGAGTGCCGATAAATTCCGACCGCCCGATAACCCATTTGTAAGCTGTCGGACGCGGGAAAAATGGCCATCAATTTAAAAAGTTAGCGGCCCGTCCCTCCCGGGGGGACAATGAGAACTCTCCACTCCATCCTCCGCGCTTTCGCCGTTCCACGTGAATAAAATGCCCGAATCAATCATATGAACATGTGTCGGTAAGGTTCGAAAGCAACGAGACTTATCGCTCGAGTGGACGCGGCTTTTTTCCCACGCCTCTACTAGTAGACGTTAACCTGTTGAGGTCCGCGTGTGAAGAATTCTGTTCCACTTTTCTCTCTTTGTTTGTTTATTAAGAACATAATTCCATGAGACGATACAGAATATTTGTTTCGAAATAGTTGGTTCATTATTATCAACTTTGAAGTAATTTAATGAAATTAGTACTGACACTTCTATGTATTTATTTATATTTAGTTTTGGACCATTGTGGCATTACAGGAAGAACCTAATGCGCCACAATGACCTACATTTGATAAAGAAAAATAAAAAGCAAAAATGCGAAGGCAAAAAAACATATACATACATATGTATATATATATATATATATATATATATATATATATATATATATATATATATATATATATATATATATATATATATATATATATATATATATATATACGTATATATATATATATATATATATATATATATATATATATATATATATATATATCTAATCTATAATTTGGAAAGAGACTTTGTATGTATGTAAATATCCTTGGTCGTCGTCGTCGTCGTCGTCGTCGTCCGTAGATCGGTGACGTCATCGAACACGTGATTCGATTTTTTTTTTTTTCGATCCATGGGCGCCGATTTGTTTTTTTC
Organism: Arctopsyche grandis; assembly: GCF_051622035.1. Taxonomy (NCBI): domain Eukaryota; kingdom Metazoa; phylum Arthropoda; class Insecta; order Trichoptera; family Hydropsychidae; genus Arctopsyche; species Arctopsyche grandis. The sequence continues at coordinate 21,137,460 of NC_135363.1, read as the reverse complement.
GATTCAATGGATTCACCCCCGCGGGGGCGCAAAGCGAGTAGTTTCATGGGGCCCCGCCAGGGGCGCCACAAGGGGCGCAGCCCCGTGGGGCTCAAAAGGGGGCGCCACAAGGGGCGCAGCCCCGTGGGGCCCCGAAGGGGGCCCGGGGGGCCCAGCCTCATGGGGCGCAGCCCCATGGGGCTCAAAAGGGGGTGCCACAAGGGGCGCAGCCCCGTGAAGCCCCGAAGAGGGCGCGGGGGGCCCAGCCTCATGGGGCGCAGCCCCATGGGGCTCAAAAGGGGGCGCCACAAGGGGCGCAGCCCCGTGGGGCCCCGAAGGGGGCCCGGGGGGCCCAGCCTCATGGGGCGCAGCCCCATGGGGCTCAAAAGGGGGCGCCACAAGGGGCGCAGCCCCGTGGGGCCCCGAAGGGGGCCCGGGGGGCCCAGCCTCATGGGGCGCAAGCCCTAATAGGCATTAACTAAGGGGGGCGAAGCCCTAGACGGCAATTAATCATGGGGGCGCGGAGGGGCGAAGCCCTAAAAGGCAACTGATCATGGGGGCGAAGCCTTAGACGGCATTTAATCATGGGGGCGCGGAGGGGCGAAGCCCTAAAAGGCATTAACTAAGGGGGGCGAAGCCCTAAACGGCAATTAATCTTGGGGGCGCGGGGGGCGAAGCCCTAAAAGGCATTAACTAGGGGGGGCGAAGCCCTAGACGGCATTTAATCATGGGGGTGCGGAGGGGCGAAGCCCTAAAAGGCATTAACTAAGGGGGGCGAAGCCCGAAACGGCAATTAATCTTGGGGGCGCGGGGGGCGAAGCCCTAAAAGGCATTAACTAAGGGGGGCGAAGCCCTAGACGGCTTTGAATCATGGGGGCGCGGAGGGGCGAAGCCCTAAAAGGCAACTGATCATGTGGGCGAAGCCCTAAACGGCAATTGCTCATGGGGCGTGGAGGGGCGAAGCCCTAGAAGGCAAAGGCTCAGGGGGGTGCCGAGGGCGAAGCCCTAGAAGGCAAAAAAAAAAATTAGATTTTTTTTTTTGATTTTTTTAAATTTTTTTTTTGATTTTTTTAAATTTTTTTTTTGATTTTTTTTTTATTTTTTTTTAATTTTTTTTTTTATTTTTTTTTTTAAATTTTTTAATTTTTTTTTTTTTTTTAATTAAATTAGCTTAGTCATGTTTAAGCGGTTTATATTATAAACACTGAGCGAAGCCGGGTAATACAGCTAGTATATATATATATATATATATATATATATATATATATATATATATATATATATATATATATATATATATATATATATATATATATATATATATATATATATATATATATATATATATATATATATATATATATATATATATATATATATATATATATATATATATATATATATATATATATATATATATGTTACACCGAATCCGTGAAATTGTCTGTAACACGCATTCGGCAAGAGAATTGCCGAATGCGTGAAAAATGCAAGCATGTTGCCCAGTTCACGGATTCCGTAAATTCTTTAGCGAATGCGTGTATTCGGCAAGAATTTGTCTGCTCAAAGCATGGAGTCGGCAAATAGACAGCAGCGCTCCGGTGTTGTTTTTTAGAACTGGACAGCGTGGACAAGTGTCAAAGTGACAGCTGAATGAGGATGTTTAATTTAGTTTAATTTACATATTATTATGTATAATATGACTACATACATATGTTTCGATCATCTCATATGACTTATACATAAATTAATGCCATTTTTATGCATTTTGATCAATATTTTAACAGTGAAACATGTGTATGTAGTCATATTATACATAATAATATGTAAATTAAACATCCTTGTTCAGCTGTCACTTTGACACTTGGTTATAATATAACACGCTGTCCAGTTCACGCATTCGGCAAATAATTTACGGAATCCGTGAACTGGGCAACGTGCTTGCATTTTTCACGCATTTGGCAATTCTCTAGCCGAATGTTTGTAATAGACAATTTCATGGATTCGGTGTAACATATACATATATATATCCACATGTGTGTATATATATATTTATATATATACATATATATATATATATATATATATATATATATATATATATATATATATATATATATATATATATATATATATATACATATGTGTGTATATATATATATATATTTATATATATTTTTTATTTTTTTTTGAATTATGAATATAAAAAGTTCTTAGAATTCTGAATACTAAATTCAAAAAAAGAATATGACTAAAAATGACATTTACATCTTTATATTGGGATATCATAATTAAACTAATTGGGGGATGTATGTATGTATATGTAGTTAATACGCTTGAAAACATTCTGCATCAGATTCAAAGGAAAACTCATTAGTGATATAATTTTCGGTTTCTATTTTTCGGTCGGTCGGTTTCAATGTCAGTCGGTTTCTTCTGATTCAAAAGAAAAGTGTCAGAAGACAGTTCTGCCAATATCTCAATGGTTGAAAAAGCCAGAAGAGGTTGTAAAAAAATATGTTAAAGACTGGGATGATTTTATATAGACAAATCTTCAAACATACTTTTGAAGATTTTGAAGAAGAAAAACTTTTGAGGAAAAGTACATCGAGGTTCGTGAATTCATCTCATTTTGCGAAACAATTAGTTAACGAATTTCGGACCCTGGGTTGATCCCAGACTTGGCTCAATTTTGGTAGGTTGAAATTACAGAGCTAGCGGAAGTAAGAGGATCTACACGATGGGTGTTATTACCCGGTAGATCTTTGAGTTGGGTTCATTTTTGTGTACGCTTTAATTTAATTTGAAAAATCTAAATACTAAAAAATAAATATTTATTTTGTGTTATAATAAATTGGCGACTAGCGTGTTGGGTTCGCTCGCTGGCCGTTTGTTTGGCTTGAAACTTTGGTGCGAGTGCAATTTTTCAAGTCGGTTCAGTCTCAACGGATTCTAAATCAATATTTTTCGGCTCAAATTGGATAGCAGATGGTTTTTATGATCCCTGAGATGCGTTATCGTAGAACGAAAAGGGTTGGGAATCACTTGTCGCCTATGGTCATTTTTTAAAAACACCAAGAAGCAAACACATTATAGAAGTTTTCAACGGCGCTAATATTTCACGTAACATAAATTTTAACGCAGCCAAGAATGTGAAACTCTTCAGAAGCGATGGAAAATATGCGCAAATGTGTAAAAAGAAATATGAAACGGCTGAAATTTATCTTAAGATAAATGAGAAGCGCTATCTATGTATATGTGCGTGTGTAGAAGAGGTATCAAATTATTTTTAGATTTATAGCTATAAAAATTAATTAACAACTATTTTTCAAAATAAGAAAATGATGTAATTTTTTCGGTGGTTTTATTGGTTTTTTAAACATCTTGTTCAGTAACTTTGTTTTATTGAAAAAGTGGATTCGTTCGCATAATCTTTTAACATTAACTTAGGATTTTATGCCATTACATATATTAAACAAAATGTAAACAATTCGGATACCACATATATCTATATGTTACAGTGAAATTATAATTACACTGGCGTTTCAGTGAATTCATATCTTATTACATTTTCATCGGGTATAGTTATATTTTCACTACGAAAATTACATATTTTTACTGGCTCCTATGAGTGAAACTATAATTTTTGACAGTTATTTAATTGTAATTTAACAGTTAATTTTTGACAATGATAGTGAAATACCAACTTTTAAATATATAGCTGATCATACGGACATCGACATATGTATTTAGTTAGACTTATGGTCAGTTTATTAGATCTATTCAGAATATTGTTTTTCCTTAATTTTATTTGTATCTTCTTATTTTATCTCATCTACTATTTTTCTATTTTACAATGTTTTTGTCATATACATACATATGTCATATTAATACTTTTATATATTGATATTGTTTTTTTTTTGTTATTATTGTTTATATTATATGATGTATTGAAATGGGTTTTTACCTGGAATAAATAAATTAGCTTGAGATTTTAACGACACGTGTAGACGTATTTCTTAGATAAAAGGTTTTGAAGCAAGACTTTTATATAGTGGACAAACCAATTAAGCCAAGACAGTATGCCATCACGAGGTTTCACTATTCAACAAAGAAAACTGTCTGAAGTGGTCGACGCTTAATATTTTTCTAGCATCCATATGCAACTACGGTATAAATCGAGTATTCCCGTAATTGAATTTTTAATAAGGGTCGTCTTCGAGTGGCTACCTTCTCCCCGCTCGAGTTTCAATTGAATAATCGTTTTAATTAAATGAAATTATTCCGCCGCGGAGGGTTTCGAGCACGTGATCGAGACTTGGGATCCGTGAAATTTTTAGGCGCCCCTTTGTTCTCGCGTCTACTTGGGCTATCCCCACGTCTGTCCTCGCCGGTGCGGTGCTCGTTAGCAGTTGGAGATAGTTTTTGGGTGAACCGCTGATAGAGAGTTCCCAACTATTCGACGAGTGTTGGTAGTGGGAGGGAGGATGGGGGAGGGATACCCCGCCGCGAGCTTTTTGTTTGGCTTTCGTGTTGGATCCCAACAATTTATTATTTCCTGAGTGGTAGATCGAGGGGTGGGTGGGGAACGGTGGTGGGGTATTGTCGTACTACGCACAAAGCTCTCCGCTAACTAAACCGACTCCCAACACCTTTATTCATAAATAGAATCGTTTCGATCCACGCGCCCTCTAATGGTGGTGATTTTTCCCGTGCGTCAGAAAAATGTGTGAGAAATTCTTTTGGAAGGCAAAAGAAGAGAGAGTGGAATGTCGGGGCTGTTGGCTATTGTGCTGTTTATCTTTTCCCGTTCATCTCGAGCACAACAACACCTATTGATGTTTTCATTAGTTTCATCCCTTGTGCGATGTCTTTATAAACAAGCTTACACATATGAAGGGAAAAAACAATGGGGTCATGTTGACCAAAGTATTTATTAGATTAATGGTGACGCATATATGGCTTAAACGAGACTGATATGTACATTTGTAGATATGTATGTACGTTGACAAGTACGCTTTTGATAGTGGGAAGGGAGCAAAAAATGAAAAACATTTAAAAAGTTAGCTGACGGTTGTTCATAGTGGGGTGAGTGGAATGATACAATTTTAGATATCGTTCATCCACTGTAGGAAGACACAATGTTCTATTGTCTGCACGAAATGCTATTGGTTGAGAGGCAGTGTAAAAGACAGCATGTACATGTTTCGTAAGTGTCATCGGATCAACTATATATATAATGCTCAAACAATACCAAAGATAAGTGACGTCCCGATACTACATATAATATGTGTTGCCCTTAGGAAAAATTAAAAAAAAGAGTCCAAAATGCCACCCTTTTAAGAGGTTTGGTTGAACCGAATATCTTTTCGTAATTATTATATCATTAAGTGTTTAATATTAATAAAAGCTAGGGGGGGGGGGGGGTGACAGATGATTTATATTTTAAAAACATTGTATGTAAAATATAAGTAAAGATATTTTTAAGATTTGAATATTAAAAATCAGATATTACCTTAATTCAATTCAATAAAAAAGAAGCATGCGTCATAGGTGAAAATTTTTCCAGATTTTTGATGTATGTAGAATATGAGCTCTTGGGTCACTGTTCGAAGAAGAGTATCTTCAAAAGTCATATAGTTTTTCATATCTTCATCTAAGATGTGTTATTAAAATATCTATTATTTATTTCAACTCTCGTGTAAATAAAAAATTATCATCATAAGGAAAAGATTGATAAAATTGACCCTCAAAAATGTATGGTCATATATCGGTAACATGATCCACTCTAGATTCCAGATATTAGTCAAAGGAGTGCACTGAGATGTTACTGCCATTGAAAACTTACTTTTTGACGTTTATTTTTCAATTTCATTTATTGCAAACTTTATTGAAAATATATTTTACTTTGCAAGAATTTGCCGTCTCCTAAAATTTACCACCTGAAGGAATTGCCTTAACTGAATATGCCTTCGGGACGTCACTGTCTAAGTGAATATACTCATTTACGACAATGCTAAAAAAATTTTAAAATTTATATATTATAAATAAAAATTTTTATAATATATAATTTTTTTTAAATACAATTTTTTAAAATATAATATATAATTGTTTTCAAATATAATACATTTCGAGTAAAGGACGGCAGCTTGAATGAATTTTCATGATCTTTGAAGTAATAAGTGAAAGAGGCAAATCTTTGGAATGCACAATCGATCAAATTCGTGATAGTCTATTATTGTATTAAAACATCTATTATTGTTTTAAAATCGGAGTTTTAATAAAACGCGATTTTATATAATTTTGCAAAACTTTAAAGAAAAAATAATGTCAAAGTAAATACTTTTCTATTTGTATAGGTATATGCATAGTAGTTACCCTCACTTACATTTTATATACACGTAGTTGAATTTTAATCTGCAGTGGTGGTACACAGGAGCACGTTTAGAGGAAAAATAAAACGGTAGGTGTTGAGTGCGTCGTCAGACAAAAACGAAAACTTGATTCTGTGTCGGAAATTTATTCTGGTCATGTTGGGGGCTCTGAAGATTGATTTCGGTGTGCTCTCGGGTCCCTCGAGGGGGCCTTCGGGGGCCCCCGGCGCCTGATGCATGCCGCGACCCGTGTGCTTCAAATCACCCAGAAGATCGTAAAGTCGACTCGGTCCGAGAATACCCAATTTAAAGTTTAACACTATAAAGCGAAGACGGAAAGGGTGAGAGGCCGCGGGGGGGGGGGGGGGCAGAGGAACGAGCTGAGGGATGGAGGCACGGCTAGGGCGGGAGGTAGGGGTTGACAAACGTTCACGTACGAATACAAGTCTACTCTATTATCTGTACGATGTCATTTACGTTACTATATCAGACAATTTTCAGACCACATAATTTCTGAATTTTATCTGTTTGTGGGGGTGAATTTTAAACTGCGTGCAAATATGGACACATCTGCGTTTGCCTTGTGTTTAATTTGGACAGGTCATTAACGACATCTACGACATGTAATTGTGTCGCCTTTTATTAAATTAAACTACCTGTGGACATTTTGAATATTCTATTTTATTACATATATACATCATATGTATGTATGTGTAACTACAGGAATTACCACAAACAATTTTTTTGATTTACGGCAAATTTGCGAAAATGACATAATGTACCTATAGGTAGCATATTTTCATAAGATTCGGAAAAATCGAGATGCTAATAACTCTAATTTGTGAGAAACTGAGGGGGACGATACTGATTTATTAGATCCGTCACAACAATTAAGCTAGAAAAATCTGAAAGTTCGAACAGGAGATGGTCGATCTGTGTTTTAATAACCACAAGATCTCCCCAGCAGCGTATTTGGTTGGGAAATTAAACCACTATCTCTCTACTGGTATGCAATAGCTCGACCAGTGCATTACGCTGTGGCTTACATATATACATACATATTCCAAATGGTTGTGGTTTTTTTTATCGGCGTAGTATTTACGTATGAGAACATGGGTAGCTGGTAATATGTAGTTATGTACATACATGTCGAGACGATTTTGATACATTTCCTGGGAGGGGTGTTTCTCAAACACGCACCGGCCGAACAGACAAAACCCCATGATTTCCCCGGTGACCTGTATAGTTTTGTACTAAGCCTGATCGACGGACAGGCTAAGTCGTATTACCCCTCATAGCTTTCACTGTCATGTATTATACAACATAACATATGCTAATATATGCAATGCAATTCATAAAGCGTGATTGAAAATTTTAATTTGAGTTGATTTCATATTTACTATATTTTGTGAAATTTGTTCATATTTACAATATAGTGTATTCGATATGCTTATGTATGCAGAATCAACAGTCGATACTAAAGTAAATAAAATATAAAAATAATGCTAAAAACTCATTAATGACCCGTCCATGTTTGATTATTTGAATTTTTAATTTATAAGGCTTAAAAAATAAGCTGAAATTTTCGCTCATCAAAAAACTTTTTTTTAATCCTTTACTTTTCGCTTTATTTCTCGTATAAAAATCAACATCAAAAGAGCTTTTCGAGCTGGAAGCGTCGTTGAAAAATTGGGTATTTTTTCAAGCGATTCAAAGGCATAAATTAAAATCAAACACGGACATGTCTGTAGAATACGGTCGGTTAACCGTCAAACGACTGCGATTTTTGATTTTCGCTTTTAACCCTTTTCCGTCTGGCACTCCATAAATCCGTGGAAGTCTGCGGCGGTCATAAATTAAACTTTAATCCGGCAGTTTTAAAGATAAGACCGCTAGTCTTCACCACGTTTTCCCTTCATCTCTTCTGTGTATTTTCCCTGCCCGATTCAATTGTATTAATCGTGGTTTGACCACAACCGCGAGCTGTTGAGTTACGACACGCCGACGAAAATTGGATTCAACTGAGTGTAATTCAGTTTGCACATCTCGATTTTCTGAATGTCGTAAGTGATATACGTGGAAATTCTCAGCGAGCTCTGTGCCTAACGTGACGCTTGGAAAATTCTGTGGAAAATTGCATCGGAGATTGAGCGATTTGAATAGGAACGCGAGACGTGTGCATCCGCATGTGAAAAATTATGTGACAATGAAAGTGAAGCAGATGCACTCGGAATATTTTGGCCATATTGACATTCGGTAGAGATTTAAATACCTCTTCATATTTGTATCAGATTTATTAAAGGCTGAAAAAACATATTTGAAACATCGAAATATATAATAATAAAAATCTATAAAAAGGCTGCAAATTAGGTGGGAAATTCCTAGTACAAGTCTAGTATCGTTTCTTTGATATAGACCATAGGTTCTCAATGTGATCCATATAGACTTGCAGGGGGTCCGTGTGGATCCAAGTTAATAAGTTTAGAAAAATTCAATATTATGTACATAGGTAGGTTGGAGGGAGGGGGGAGGGGCTCCACGGAAAATAAAAAGGAGAGTCCACGGGGGAAAAAAGTTTGGGAATCCATGATTTAGATATTGTGTATGTACTCAAAACATCGGAAAATGTTTATGAAATATCCAGTTTCCAGATAAAATTTTCAGCATCAAAAGTTTGAAGATTTTAAAAGCGTTCTTGTATAATTTTGATCTTGTTATGGTTATTATAAATACATACATAAAATTTATAAAAATGACTATTTTTAAATATTAGGTGTACCCAAAAGAAAGGACGTATTTTATATAGTGTAACTTTGATAGTCAGTTGTGATTTATCTGTCGTTAAAATCGCACGTATTTCTTTTGTCCATGTTGGGACTACGTCTGGAGAGTGTATTAGAATTTTTTTATAAAAACAACCCCTATTAACAATGAAAGACTTTGTTCCCATTGGAAGATTTTGTATGCTGTACGAATTTCACAAAAAAAAATTCGGCAACCACAGCAACGTAAAACATCTGTGCCATTTATGGTGTTTTACTAGTTCGTCAATGCCAAAAATGGTTTCGAAAATTTAAATCAGGAGAATTTTCATTAGAAGATGACCCTAGAAGTGGATCACCAAAAGTCATAGATAAACACCGAATAGCTGCAGAAATCGAAGCCAATCAGGAAATGTCTATTCAGGATTTAACAGATAAGAAGGGGTATTCATGGTCAAGCATCCAAAGAAGTTTGAAAACCATTGGGACAGTTTGGAAACAGAGACCTGCTTTGATCAATCGTCACACGGTACCCTTAAAATACGACAACGCGTGGGGCTAAAACCGCTAAAATCACTCGGGACAAAATCAACGCACAGATGGGGAACGGTTCCGCATATTCACCGGAATTGGTCATTTATTTTGATCTTTATAAAATTTTTAATATGGCAAAAAATATACCTCTAATGATGGGATAAAAAACGGTTTCTTGGACTATTTTGGGTCGAAACCGTCTAAATTTTATGAAAAAGGGATAAAAAACTTGCCCGATAGATAAAGGAAGGTGTTAAATGTAGACGCAAATATTTTTTTTATTAAAAAAATGATTTTCATAATTAAAATAGATTCTTACTTCTGGATACACCTAATAAATAAAGTCGTTCTCGATATTCGTCTATAAATATAAATCCAAATTCGTATCTTCGTGGACCACAATTGTTAAAATTACACTCACCTTTCGGATTTGATCAAATATTTATGGGATTAGCTTAAGTTTGTTTTCGGACAGGCTAAATTGGTCGAGACGACCGCTGTTGAATTAGTTGAATCGAATCTAAACAAAGTTGAGGGGAGGATACCTAGTTTAGAGAGGGTGCGGTTAAAAGTCGTTTGTTACCGGTGTTTGTGAGGAGAGTTGGGGGGAGGGTGAGAGGGAGGGAGTGGTTTGTTGGCAACGGCCGATGTTGTGGTGGTCAACCGTTGGCGGTAACCTTCCCGCTAAACCACTAAATCACGGTGTCACACCGGCGCAACGTTGCCCAGAACGAAAAAGTTGGCGAATGCAAAAGTTACTGCGACACTTTCGAATGATTTACATGCCGATCGTGTGTGTGTGCCTCGCTACCTTCCTTCACTTATTTCTGGTGTAAAATATTATATTGGGAATAGGTATATGAATGAATTTATACTGTTTTATAATATGTACATATGTATATGTTACAGTCGAAGTGTATTTTCAGTTTGTAATATATTACAACTGGCGTATTAGGTCATTCGTATTCGAATACAATTCAACTAGTAAATTATATTTCTACAAGCGCAAATATACATACTTTCATCAATGTGCGCCAGTTGTAATATAGCAGTTGAGTTTTGACAGCTTTGTTAATTTTACAAATGTTTTAGAATTCGATAATGCATTCATATTTGCTAGGTATTACCAATTGTGGTAATGAGTATCGTATTACGACCATTCTAAGAATGTGTTCAAAACAAAAATGTGACTATCCAACTCAATTTAGTAGTCCAGTGACGTTTTTACGAAAACCTAACCTCCCCATCTGACCTGGTACCAACTTATAGTTGAACTGTATTTTTGGTTGTAATATTTTGACTAGTTAGAGTGTAATTCGCTATATGAATTCACTTACGTGGGTTAGATGGAATATATTCCAACTAGTCAAAATATAGCTACATACTACAGTTGAAAATACACTTTAACTATAACGGTAGTTGGTAGCAGGTTAGATTAGTTAAAATATATTACAACTTGAAGATACACTTCGATTGTAACATATACATACATACATAAATTTTCAATGGATGCATACATTTTGAATATTATAAATGTATATTGAAAGAGTGTATAAGCTGGATATTTCTTGTTCACAGTACGATAGTACATAATCATCCATACAACTTGCTGAATGCCTACTGTATAATGAAGTTCCTATCAACGATAAGATATGGCTCAAGTATCATTCATGATCGCAATACAAATATCAACGTGCATGTGACTGTCTCGATAATACATACATACATATGTATGTATGTATGTGTCAGATATTAACTGGTATTCTCAGATACAAATCTCATACCTCAACGTAATTGGGGCACTTTATTGGCGACTTTTTATAGCTATGAAATTTCTATTCATATCTGTACATTTTATTATTGTACATATATATGTATGTATGTGCATACTGTTCGTTTTTGGGATTTTGAAAGACGCGGTCGTTAAAGTGAGATCTTGACAAAGTGTTCTCTTTCTTATTCTTTCACTGTATTATTTTTTTAGTATTATTAAATCAATCATGCACACTTGTCTTACAGATCACCCCAATGCCACGAGTGTACTATACAGATCAAGAAATATCAATTATAAATATAAGATTTTTACATTAAATACGACATTTATGGTTAAACATTGTAAGCATTATACAAGCGAAATACGATCAACGTCCACAGATACATACATATGTATATGGAGTAATTTGTAATTTTATGAATAGCTCGAATTTTGCGAGAGATATGGGACAGGGATGCCGATTTGCAGGGACCGTTTCTCCGAATTCTGATAGGAAATGACTGATCTGGAATCTGCTGGTTTTAATTTTTTTTGAACCGCACATCTCGATAATTTAAGTTGTTTGAAAATTTCTTTCTATTCCGACCCTTGAAAATGTATTAAAATAATTCGAGTGCTGTTCCCTTCATTTGACTAACGTGTTTTTGGCATTTTTCAATAAAAGTAAATGCACTTATTATAAAAAACCGGAAAGGACGAAAACAGAAATGGAAATGATAAAAACAATGCGGCGATACCATTACTCTCAAAACACTGATTTGCATAAAAAGGATTATTTCGTATATATTTTATAAATAATAGACAACCTAGAAGAGAAAGTAGGGCTAAACAATAGTGGAAGTCCTAGTAAGTTACAATGCAGATGGTTGCTGTTTCAAATAACGAATCTTTGATCAAAAGCATTTTTTACAAGTGGTTTAACACATTTGTCCACAGCTTATGTAGTTTTACGAATATTCAATATTTTTATAATGAATTTGAATAGTGTATTGATATTTAATTGTCATGTTTATCTTTTCATATATGTGTAAAAAACTTTCACTTGGTGTATGTATATATTAGTATGTCTGTACACATGCTAATATATATTTATATTATATAATACAGAAATATTTTCATAAAAAATAATTTTTTTACACGTATCGAGTATCTGTAATATATTTACGTATTGATATTGAAGAGTATTCAAAGGTAAGTGGAGTCAGGTCGAGGTACAAGAAAACACGCAGGCAGGTTCCAGTTCTTTATTGCTGCTCGTCCGGTGGAGGTCAGGATCCGAATGCCACCGTTCGAGAGCGCACCATACTTATAAATATTCAGCGCTCAGCGCATGCACGTTATGACCCGTATAGTCATTGGTCAAGGAGTCGGGTGTAGCCATTGGCCGCAACGCCCGACTCCACCATTGGTCGGCGTCACCATGACGTCACCGGTCTACGGGGCGTCTCTCTATGTAACGTTACATAACCCCCTTCTTAAGAGAGATCGTCCCGATCGACTCATTAATTTACACTTAAACAATTACACAATAGTTACATACAATTACAGTCAATATTCGACGGCCTTATACCTTGCGAGTCTATCCAGGTGCACCACCATTAATCGGTTTGAGCCGTCGAATTCCCTGCGTATCCTATACACTACGTCACTAAGTTTGGTCACTATGGTGTACGGTCCTTCCCACAGCGATTGCAGCTTTGGTGAAAGCCCTGGAGTCTTGGCAGGGTTGTACAGCCATACTCGGTCACCTGTTTCGTACGCCGGTTCGGTTCTGCGGACGTCGTATCGCGTCTTCATACGGCTATTCTGCATCCGGAGGTGGGCTCTGGCGAACCGATGTACCTTGGCCATGTCTTCGGTCAACTTCGTGGTATATCGGTGTGGATCCTGAGGTTCGCTGTCTGGTGGAGGGCCCCCATATAGTAGGTCCGCCGGCATGCGCAGTTCTCGTCCGTACATCATGGCTGCTGGTGATGCTCCTGTTGCATCGTGTTGGGCCGCTCTATATGACATGAGGAAGTGCGGAACCAGCGTGTCCCAGTCGTCCTGCTCGTCGTTGACGAACTTCGTCAAGTGCGCCCGCATGGTTCGATTGAGTCGCTCGACCATTCCATCGGACTGAGGTCGGTATGGTGTTGTTCTCGTTTTGTGTACGCCCAGCCGGTCCAGTGCCTGACGGAACAACTTCGACTCGAAGTTTCGTCCCTGGTCAGAGTGCAGCTCGTTCGGGACGCCTAGCCGCGTGAACACTTGTTCTACCAGGGCGTCTGCTACGGTCTCTGCCTCCTGGTTCGGTAGTGGAATCGCTTCCGGCCACTTCGTGAAGTAGTCCATAGCCACCAGTATGTATCGGTTTCCTCGTTCGGTGGCCGGGAGTGGACCCAGAATGTCGACTGCCATTCGTTGTAGTGGCGTCCCCGAAAGGTACGGTTGAAGTGCCCCGCGATTCCTTCGGTGTGGTCCGTTGTGGGCCCCGCACTGTGCGCATCGTTCGCACCACTGGGTGACGTCGATTCGACACGTCGGCCAGTAATATTTTTGGCGCACGTTTCGGTACGTTTTATTGATACCGAAGTGGCCCCCCGTGGGCGCGTTGTGCATCTCCCACATGATTTCGGGTATCTTCTCAGTCGGCACCACCAGCTGCTTTGTGTGACGTGTTCCCGCGGTGTTCTCCCATCTCCGGTACAGCTTACCGCCTTCCACCTCCAATGCGTCCCATTGGGTCCACAGTATTTTCAGTTCCTGCTCCTCAGCAGATACTGTTTCCCACGGTGGTCTCGTTCCGGCGTTCTTCCACTCGACGATTTTGTCGATCGTCGAGTTTGTCATCTCGTTGGGCAAGATCCCTACGAGGGCTACTCGTGCTTCCGGTTCTGCGGGTTCTACTGGTTCCGTTCGGGCCGAGTCGTTTTCTTGATCGGTTGTCTCTGCGCGTGAGCATTTGGGACACTCTTCCGTACACGGCCTTCGCGATAGTGCGTCCGCGTTCCCGTGCTTTATCCCCGGTCGATGAATGATGGTCACGTTGTACTGGCCCAGAATTTCCAGCCACCTCGCCAACTGGCCCTCCGGTCTTTTGAAGTTCTTCAGCCACGTTAACGCTGAGTGGTCGGTTCGTAACGTGAACTTCGAGCCCGATAGGTAGTGGTGGAAGTGTTGAATGGCTTTAATTGCCGCCAATAGTTCTTTTCGGGTCACGCAATAGTTTTGTTCGGGTTTGTTCATTGTCCGGCTGAAATACCCGATCACTTTCTCCACCCCCCCTTGAACTTGAGACAAAACTGCACCGATGCTATGTTGACTGGCGTCGGTGTCCAACACATATCGCTCTCCCGGCTGGGGATACGACATAATTGGCGTGGTAGTCAGCGCTACTTTCAACTTTTCGAACGCTTGTTCGCACGTCGGTGTCCACTTGAACTCGCGCCCTTTTTCCGTTAGCTGATGGAGTGGTTTCGCGATCTCGGCGAAATTGCGCACAAATTTTCGGTAGTACGTGGCCAGTCCCAGGAAGCTGCGCATTTGGGTTTGTGTTTTCGGAGTCGTCCAGTCCCGCACGGTTTGGACTTTCTTCGGATCTGTCGAAATTCCTTCGGCTGACACTCGGTGTCCCAGAAATTCGACCTCGCGGCAGCACAATCGACACTTGTCTGCATTCAATTTAAGGCCGGCTGCCTGTATCCGTTCGAACACATTGTTTAAATGCACCAAGTGTTCGTCGTAAGTTTTGCTGTGCACGATAATGTCGTCTAGATACACGAGGACATTGCTTATGTCACCGACCACTTTTGTCATTAACCGTACGAACGTCGCTGGCGCGTTACACAACCCGAATGGCATCACTTTGAACTGAAACAGACCGAACTCTGTTACGAACGCTGTCTTCTCGCGGTCTTCCGGGGCGACCGGTACCTGCCAGAATCCGCTCTGCAGATCCAGTGTGCTGAAGTAGCTCGCTCCGTTCAACTGGTCGAAAGTGTCGTCGATCCTCGGGATGGGGTGTGAGTCTATTTTGGTGACGGTGTTCAGTTTCCGGTAGTCCACGCACATCCTTAGCGACCCGTCCTTTTTGGCGACCGGAACTACCGGTGACGCCCACGGCCCGTGCCCCGGTTCTATCGCGCCCTGCTTCAGTAAGTCGTCGATCATAGCGCGTACTTCCTCTTTCCGTGCTAGCGGTATCCTTCTCGGCGGCTGTTTCATCGGCTTCGCGTCTCCCACGTCGATGGTGTGGACCGCCTTGGTGGTCCTTCCTTGGTCCTTCTCGTCCCGGGCGAACGCTTTCCGATTTTCCCGAATCATGGTCTCGAGGCGCCGTTTCTCTTCTGGCAGAATATCGGCCCTCTCGAGTAACGCCGTGATCTTCGGGTGGGGTACTTCCCCGCGGATGCTCTTGACAGCAGGTGCATTTTTCTTGCCTTTCTCGCGTTGCACGCCCCTGATGATACACTTCTCCTCTCCGCCCAACTCGAACGTAGCTCGGACATGTCTCAGTGCGTCCAGTCCCAACAATATGGGATCCTGGATATCCGCCACCGCTACGTTCCACGGAAACTTTTCGCCCTGCAGATTAAGGGTCACCCGTATCCATCGGTGGATCTTGATGGTTTGGCCCGCCGCTTGCCGCGCTCTGCTGTAATGGCCCTTCACGACGGTGTAATCTTTAGGAGAGATCTTCGCGAACAGTTCCGGGTTGATCACCGTGATGCACGCCCCGGTGTCCCCCACCATTCGACACGGCACGCCTCCGATCTCTCCTTTCACGACAAACGAGCCGGCCGTGCCGCTGCCGTCCAGTTTGTTCACTCCGGGTGTTTTGCGTGCACCGGTGATCGGTCTGACCCGTAACAGGCCGATCACTGCTCGTTTCCCGAAGCCGCCTCCTCCTCGTCGTCTTCATCCTCGTCGTTCGTTGGCTCCAGCTTCCGGACCCTCTTCTTGCGGCACAACCGGCTAATGTGTCCCGTTTGTCCGCAGTTCCAACACGTTGGAGTGGTAGTGGCTGGTCGCGCTGTCTGGTCTGATGACACCCATCGTGGGGGTCGCACGGCCGGTCGAGATGGTCTGAACGCTCCCGCGTCGGGACGTACTGTTCTCGACGTTGGTTGTGCCGACCGTTGTTCCTTCGCTTCGAAGATGACGGCTTGTCGTGTTGCGTCGGCTCTGGTTATCACGTCCGCTGTAGTCGGGGTGATCCGGAGCGCGCCAAGTTTGGCCCGTAGACTGGGGTACGTGAAGGAGTTCGCCGCTATGCACACGGTCATGCGTTCGACTGCTTCGGCGTTCG
This sequence comes from Arctopsyche grandis, assembly GCF_051622035.1. Classification (NCBI taxonomy): domain Eukaryota; kingdom Metazoa; phylum Arthropoda; class Insecta; order Trichoptera; family Hydropsychidae; genus Arctopsyche; species Arctopsyche grandis. The sequence continues at coordinate 21,120,747 of NC_135363.1, read as the reverse complement.
TGTGGACGCCCTCCAGCATGTCTTCGCAGAGGGCTCGTATCGCGTCTACGTGGTCCGCGGCTGGTTCTTCCGCACTCCATCTTCTCTGTTCCGCTGCCGCATGGCATGCAATCGGTGTGCCCTGTCGTCTGAAGCGTTGGGCCAGCTCTTCCGTCAAGTCGTCGTAGCTCAGCGTCGATGGCAGCTGACTGGCGAAAATGGCGGCCGCACCTCGGAGTTGGCAGCACAGTCGGTCCTCCAGATTCGTCATCTCCTTGTTCAGCCGTGCAGCAAACTCGAAGTGGTTGAGGAAGTCCTTCCACCGTTCAGTACCGTCGAACGTGGTGTAGTCGTACCGGTGGGAATGTTGCCGCACCCCGTACGTGTCTCGCTGTGTGGTCCGCCTGTCCTCGTAACATACCTCTGATCTCCTCGGTGGTTCTGGATGTACGTCGGCTTTCGGCTGCGTTGGTGTCGCAGACTTCTCCCAGGACTGCAAAAACGTGGCGAAGGTGTTTTGCAGGGACTGGACCTGCTCTTGGCAGCTCGCCATTCCCTGGCTTAGCTCCTTGTAGCTCGGCTCCGGTGTCCTTGGCACCCGGCTCCTCGACACCCGGCTCCTCTGCTCCTCCCGTCTCCGTCCTCCGTTGCTCAGCTCCCCAGGGCTTTGTTCTCGATTCGGCTCCATTTCTTCCGGCAGCGATGAAGACCCCGAATCCGCACCTTTGTGGCTCCTTGTCTCAACCATGTAGATCCCACTTCTGACACCAGTGAAGAGTATTCAAAGGTAAGTGGAGTCAGGTCGAGGTACAAGAAAACACGCAGGCAGGTTCCAGTTCTTTATTGCTGCTCGTCCGGTGGAGGTCAGGATCCGAATGCCACCGTTCGAGAGCGCACCATACTTATAAATATTCAGCGCTCAGCGCATGCACGTTATGACCCGTATAGTCATTGGTCAAGGAGTCGGGTGTAGCCATTGGCCGCAACGCCCGACTCCACCATTGGTCGGCGTCACCATGACGTCACCGGTCTACGGGGCGTCTCTCTATGTAACGTTACAATATATTCAAAGAAAAAAATCCAAGAATGTATTTATAAAAACTATTTCGTTGGTATAAAAAATGAAATTCCCCTGAAAAGAATTTTTATTTATTCAAACGGTTTTATTTACTCGAAAGCATTTCGCTATGAAATGATATCCAAATTTTTATATACATTTTCAACAGAACGTGCCACTACGCGATGTGATATTTCAAATAATTAAACATTCATATGTATATAATGCAATTTCGCAAACACGAAAATGGGATAGTCTACAAGCGTACGCTGATTGGATTTTTCAGCAGCGGTTAATTATCGTGCTGAAAAATTGAACGGTGCGTTTTTTCCCCACATTCAGTGTACATCATATAATATATGGGTGCATTGTGCATTTTTTGATGTATTTCGGTGTACGTTATTTATTATTTTGTTTGCGTTCACATGTCCGCGTTGCTTATCAATCATTAACGGGAACGACCGAGTGTGCGGTTATTTTAGCCCTCGCACAAACTTAATTATTGCCGCGGCGGGCAAAGGGTCAAATGCACCGGTCGCCGACGTTAACGTTTTAATTTTGCATGGTTTCATTTGCGACCAAATTGCGGCGAACGAGCTCGCACACCTGCCTCCACAACAGATATAGGCAATGTGATCAAAAATGATCGGCTTTCGGAAGTTACGATCCTATACGAGTTCGCCCTCGAACCGAACATCCGGTCCGGTTGTATTGATTCGGTCGGATGGTTAATTTGCTTTAAATTTTTAAACTTTCGGATGTGCTGCACACGTCGCTTCACGATAATGACCCGTTTTATCAGGGGTGCATTTAAACATATTGTTTCATTAGCTTCGGTTTTGGTTTGCGTGTTTTATTTGCGCGTTCGTTTCGAATGCAATGTATGTGCAATTATGGCTGTACACGCGTACACTCAGTTATCGCGCATATTTTTTTTTATTTTAGCTTTAATTTATACCAGGAAAGCCTAACAGGTAACCCCAACGCACCTTCCTGGCCAGAAACATCGTACATTTGATACAAATATTATAAGTATTATTCAAAGTCTGCACATAAATACTTATCAATTAATATCTACAGAGACATCTATGGTCAAATTTGTAAATTTGCAGCATTTTAAACAATTCAGCGAAATTCAATAAATATATATCAATAACATTCACAGAGACATTTATGGTCAAATTTGTAAATTTGTAGCATTTTATAAAATTCAGCGAAATTCGATAATGCTGAAAACTCGAGATTTTGGTAGAAAATGGGTAAGGTTGTCAATTTTTTGGAACCGTTTCAATGAAAATCAGATAAATTGGCAAACTCTGATAGGAAACGATCGACTTGAAGTCACAAATCCAAGCTCTGGCCAGCAGAAACCAGTGGGATTTTAACCCGTGATCACTCTGTTCAAAGCATTATGTGCTAAGCACTAGTCTATCTGCTGGTTTATATGTTTTGGGGATTTTTTTCAGAGCCCATATTTATTGAAAATTGTATGCTAACTGTCTTAGTCTTAGTAATACAAATTTCAGATAATTTTCTATCAACGCGTTTATGGAAAGATCATATTTAAATACACGTATTTTGGCATCTATTTTAATTAGACTTAAATTTCAAATACAAACAATTTTGATGAATTTTAATAATATTAACATATACTTTCATACAATTTAAAGATAACATCACAATTATAAAATAATAGAAAATATTTTGTAATTAAAATATAAGATGAAAAATAAAAAGATAAAAACATGCATATAAAAATACAGTATCAAATTAAAATTTATTAAAACTAAGCATGGAACATGTTTCCACAGAATCTGTAATAATGTAATAATGAAATTTTGCTGAAATATCTTTCAGTATCTATGTACGCTTTTAACTGAACACCAAATTGATCTTAGAGCAGCACAACCAAACTCTTCATATTGAATTTTTGTTGCCATCAATAATTGTAATTTATTTGAGGTTGATCATCTATTTGTAACTTCGTCTATTGTTACTACGGAATAGTCACCCCCAATGGACGTACATACATATGTATATTGATTCCATAGATTTAAAGTGATTTTTTTCATCAAATTTAAATTGTGATTTTACTAAAAAGAAATATTTTTGTATTACATAGGTGAGAAGTAAATATAATATGATAAGGGTAGTTGACATAGTGGAGGGAGTGAAGAGATTAAAATGACAATGGGCGGGTCACGTGGCTAGAAAAGTGGATGAAAGGTGGACAAAAGAATTGCTAGAATGGTATGATGTAAAGAGAGAATGTAAAATGATGAAAAGGCGGCTGCAAAGAATATGTGTTGCAAAGAAGAATTACAAATAGAGGCGAATAGAGGAGAATTGAAGAGTGTCAGAGAGTCTTTCATCCAGCAGTGGATGGTGAATTATTGTAAATTTTCTATGTATCTACGATATTCATTTTGAATTTATTAATTGTGAAAAGTCATATCAGTTTGAGATTCATTCGTCTTTGAAAATGATAGACAGTCTTGAATTCCTAAATTAGTTCAGTCGTCACGTTTCGCAGAAACACATTCGTTCGAGGGTCATTAAAAGTGAGTCTAAAACTAGGTCAATATTCTCGGTTAGCAATTTTTCGGCATTTGTGTAACTGTCATCAGATTCGAAGACGCAAAACCTAAGTTGGCAAAATGGCCTCGTCGGAAAATCCAGGTGCGAGTGGCACGTCACGTGATTAAATGCGATTGCGTGCGATGTTAACTTACCCGCTCACCGTACATATGCAGTATACTCTCAGGTAGATGTACATACTTATATACCTATGATTTATATAATATGTTGCTTTCAAACAGTGGGACATTCGTTCTATTTTGGTTCGCAAAACGAACGAACATCCGCCAGGACATGGCGGAGGCGCGTTCTATTTTCGTGTTCTCGCTTTGTTATTATTTATGGGGACAATATGTTAATACGAATCCGCGTTTAATCTCCCCTGGCGGGCAACGCGTCGCTTCATTTGAATTTCACCTGTGAATGTATTATATTTATATAGTGTGAGTGGGGTCGCTGAGTGAATGTGGTTTATTTTGGGATTTTTATGTAATCACTTGTGCATCGATGTAATACTAGAATGCAACTTTATTTTTTTATTTATAAATTTAATTACGTGATTAAATGGAAACTATTTTCTGTACAATATGGAAGAAAATAGAAATGTGCCTAATGAAAATGGTTTTTATTTAAATTTAAATTTTCTCAACAACGATATTTTTAAAATATCATCGATTTTTTTAATGGTTCCGACATACATACATATATTATATTACATTATATATATACATATACATATTATGTATATTACATTACATATACGGACGTGTGACACAATGGATGGACCACTAAGGTTAAATAGTAAAACAGGCTACTGAATGCAAAAATGAACAAAAATTTGTGAAATTTAAGATCGAATATGCTAGTTAGGGTTCAGGTAGTGACCCAAGTTGAAAAGAAAAATGGGTTTGCTCGAAAGTCCCCATATAAAGTGCACGCCGCTCACAATGGGTGTTTATATGGGGGAAGCGCCATTTTCAGAAAATGTGTTTTTATGTTTTCGTGATTATTTTGAGATTAAAAGTCGTTGACTGTTCCTTGGGTATATATTAATTTAGTTTCAATACAAAAATAGCCAAAAATTTCATGAAATATAAGGAGGCCAAATTGCCCTATTTTGATGTAAAAATGACATATTCAACGTAACTCAAATAAACTTCAATATTTAAATACTAAGCGTTAATTTTTTGTAAATAATGATAACTATTCTCAATAAACCCAATTTTTCGAAATTTTTATACAGATAAATCGATCGGTTGAAGGCACAGCACATTTATTTAACGTTCCCTTGATACGACGAAAGTTTTTCACTAGGTAAATCGATGAAAATACTAAATGAGCGTTTATCACTCTGGCCTATGCGCATATGTATATTATTAGGCCATATATTTATGTATATTCGGCGCTGAAATATTATAATGAAATTTAATGACAAAATATACAGTTGTTTTAAGGTGTAAAGTTTAGGTCATTGACAGTTTATCTGTTATTATTCTTGCAAGTTTACATTTGACATGCTTGTTAAATATTTATGTAAAATAGTGAATAGTAAGTTTTATGTGTGTTGTATTATTAAGGTTTGAAAACGAAACGTATACATATGTACATCTATGATAAAAAAAACTACAGGTTGTCTCGATTGTATGTAGTATCATTGGATTTTCCATTGTGTCATATTAGTGTGGCGTGTTTGGGAAAAACGTTTACGTTGAGTAGCTGACTCGTTGAAGATAACGGTATGTGCTTTGTGGGTCAGCTTTCATAAGCTATGTACATATGTATGTATTTTCGCTTTTATTCAATAACTCGAGCTATCGCAACCTGCTTTATTTTTCATGACAAATTCGAATATACCATAATAACATATCATTTTCAAATTACTTATATATTTACATATGTACATATGTATGTATTTCAATGGTTATGCCGTTGTTAAGGTTAGTTCATAAATTGAAAGTAGATTAATATAATTAAAGAGTTAATAATATAATACCTACATAAGTAATCTTCTTCTTTATGTACATACATACCATGTCGTCCTAGAACGTTGGCAACTAGGATTCCCATTCCGTATTTAATCGACGGCTGCTCTAAATTATGCTCGGGTGCTGAGGCCGTACCACTTGTGAAGATTCTTCAACCGTGATGTTTTCCGCCTACGATCTTTCCCTGGATTATTAGGCGCAGGAGATCGTATTTCTAGTTCCGTATCATATTTCTAAGATACTCTAATTTGAATATTTTCACATTATTGGGCACTTTGGTATGCTTTCCCATCAGAGTTAGCACACCGGAATTGGTTCTATGCGCCATCCACAAGATTCTCAGCATTCTTCTGTATGTCCACATCTCAAAGGTTTGCAGTTTTTTAGACAGGGTATCTATCAGGGTCCATACTAGTCCCGCACGGAAGGATGCTGAAAACTTAGCATTCGTATGCTATGCTGAGATGGCGTTTGACTAGGAAATTTTTCTTTTTTAAGACTACAGATTTTCTGATTGATTTCACACGATTCACCCAGATTTCTCCACCACGTTGTTGTCAATTTTCAGAAAGTAATCCATATTATGATTTCATTTACGAGTATCATTTATGAGTATCATCCATTTCGTTTTTATGACATTTAATGCGAGGCCTGTTCTGGAGCTATGCACAACAAATGCATTTGGCAATGCTTAAAGCTACATATGTATGTATGTAGTAGTTAGTAGTACAGTGTCATCCGCATACCGAATATTACTGATGAACATACCATCGATTGTAACCACTTAACCAGCAACATAGCTCAGTGGTTAGCGTTTAATTCTTTCAACTGAGGGTCACGGGTTTATTACCTGGCCCTGTGTTGCTAGCCAGACCTTGGATATATATTACTCCAGATGTATGTTGTTCCCTACCGGAGCTTGTCAATTTATCTGATTTAATTGTTGAAACGCTTCCTTCCATCAAAATTGGAAACCTATCCTGTCTCTCGCAAATTCGAATTTATAGTATCTCGAATTTGTTGATTATGATTTTGATTTTGATTTTTGATTTTTAAATGCTTTTTATTATTACGAAATTATGTTCACAATACATCTTATATCTATTTTAATAGCTACTGATCTACTGATCATTTTCTATTTTACAATTTAATTTAATTTGGTTATTAATCACAGTATTATATTATTCTAATGTTAATCTAAAGCATAATAGGAAAAAGAGCTCAAAAACCTATTTACAATCCTTGTTGATTATGATTTAAAATATGCTATCCTCTCTGTAAATTGTATGTATTTCTCGAAATTTTATTTCGTATCTGTTCATAGATGTCTCTCTATGATAGTGTGAAAAATATATTTGTTTATGGATGTTTGTGATTGGGCAGGAAAGCGCGTTGAATTTACCTATGAGGCCTTCCTGCCATATATATTATTTGTTATTATTATTCTTTGTCCATTTTTAATGTATTCATTACAATAATAAATCAAAATAAAAAATATATTTGTAAAATAAATAAATATAGAAATTCCAGGATCAATGTTTTTCAAGACTTCATCAAAAATATTTTCAAATTGTTATTGATATTGTATTTAGCTTTGTTTAAGGACAGGAATCAATGGAGCCTTCATACATGTAAATAATCGCCATGGCTAGTATTTTCGTAAGGCTTTTAGCTGTAATTTAATATATAATACATTATGATAAAAAGTTTGGTAGATTACTTATGGTTAATTAAAACTACATAAATTTACTATGACGAGCAGACTAAATATCATATTTCAAGTATTTATTTACCATCTTTCAAAACTTTTCTTAGAGCTTTTAAAATTTATATTTTTATTTGCTATTGAATTTCATCAATTTTTAAATAATTTAAAAGGCAAAAAGGTACTTTTATATTATTTTTTATATGGAATATTGAAAGACACAAAAAGGTAAAAAGGTTCACTTGGATTAAATTGAATTTGAACATCGGCCATTAACATTCTTATTTCTCAACACATTAATAAATATGTTTTAATGCGACGAATTATACGTTCGCATGCCTTTGCTAAATTAAGATTCCGCCGCTAAACTTTCGCGACATAATCGCGCAGGGTTAATCGCCAGCCGAAACGTCAAAGTATCCACGCAAATCCCCAAAGTTTTGTCTCAATCGCGTGTCATTACGATCCGAAACTGTTAATTCTTCCGTTTAAGGGGTCAAAACGAGGCTCGGGGCGAGACTCGGCGGCAGTGGTAAACCACGATTATTGATGAGGGGGTTGAAATGCGAGATTTGTGCCGAGCGGTGACGGCACCGTTCAGTCACTGCAGGGTTATAACGCGCACATTACATAAGAGCTCGTAATCAATTTAAATCACTTGCAGACTATATGAAGTCGCCCCTCACTACGGATATAATTTTACTAGCACCCAACCCCAAACTCACCCTCTATACTTTCAACCCCCCCCCCACCCACCCACTCCTCTCAAACTGTACCTTCCGTCTAAAAATATATGAACATTTGACACTCGGTAGAGGGGACCCACCGAGAGGGATGATGACAAGGAAGGGGCGGGTTTTATTGGGTGATTATTTACCGAAGGGAGGTGGGTGATTTGGATGGGTGGTGGGCTGGGGGTCGGTGAATACGAGGGTGGGGGTTATATCAGGCAAATTTGATACGAGGCAATTCAGACGATAAATCGCGATTGTAGAGCGAACGGTCGGTTATTTTTTACTATCCGGTTATTATTATTATGATGATTGGATCGCTTTATTGCTGTTCCGGTTAAGTTTGTGAACCCCTCTCGTTTAAATTTAACTTTACGTCCCGATGAAAACAAACGATGGAATCGCTGTCACGTTTTGCAACTTTGTCATTTTAAAAGTCGCAGCTTACACGTCGCGTCATAAATGATTTGATGGTTTTAAAATGTTTTAATGCTTTGAATGAAAAATTCGCTTTCGGGTGTTCTATTTTGGTGATTTATTTTAAGCATATTGTTCTGATAGGGATTTTTTTGATACATTTGCTACGTATACAGATTTTTTATTTATTTACATTGTTATCTTTTTGATTTATTAATTTTAAAGGAAACGCATATACATACATACCTACATACATATTTCAAATATTAATATTATAAATAATTCATGGTTACTTGACAACAGATAATACTGAGAAACAAAATATTACGTTTTTTACTTACCGGAGGGGAGACTCACTAATTTTTACTAAATATGTCCCACCGTATTCGAATTTGGCAATATTTTTTGTTGGCTTACTCTCGTTTAAGATATATGAGCGATTAAAAATATTTGCAAGTTTTTTTTATTTTGCAAAATTCCCTAAATAATTTCAAAGCAATAAATATCAAAAAAACATCTGAATATTGATTCCATTACTCACTTTTGGCACAGCAATACTAGAATTTGAATGACAGACTGCAAGTGGAGAAGTGCAAGTGCAAATAATTATGTAAGTGGGTCAAACTTAGTAAATATTGATGTTTCCCCTTCGAATTTTTTTTGTTGCTCAGTGTAATAAGAAAAAAATAAAGTAATATAGCTAAATAATAAAAAAAACTTGTTCTATTTATTGCTCACACCTTGAAAAAATTAAATTAACGAAAATTAGAACAAATTTTACAAAGCAAAAGTCAATCAAATACGTACTAAACACATAGATACGAAATTTGTTGCCACAAAAAGTTGTCTCATGTTTTTTTTTTAATCGTAAATTTTTAATTGACTTAATTATCGCTCAAGGAAAAAGCGGAACGTGTCGATTACGCGAATTGTATCGACGCTAAAAAGTATGCGAGTGACAGTTTAATTAATTAGAATTTATACGAGCGAGAATTTCAGAGTTTCTCAAGCTCAATTTATTGCCACGCATAGCAGCGCTTGTACGTATATATTCTAAAGTCGTCATATAAATGAAAAATAAAAAAGTGAAAACAAAAGGGAGATCGGTTGTTTGCAAATATTTGGCGAAAGTTGCGACTCCCTCTCCTTCGTTGCCTCGTAGACTCAGTGCGAAACCGGATATGATTTATGACGATTTTCATAGGAGATTCAGTGCGGTCGGATGCCGTGGATAAGATGAGGTGGCGAATGATGGATTGTTTTTGCGACGTGTCTTTTTCTTGCCTTTTTTTATACGAAAAGGTATATTCTTATATTCTGGAGACGATGTTGTTTTCTTCGTCGAATAAATGTCGCCATGAAGTTGAGCGAAAACGAGGAAATAATTTATGGACTTGTTTGAGAAATCGGCGTTCGCCGGGCGACAACGTTTGACAACCTCTGACTCTGGGCGCTTTTCTTCGAATCGTCTTCTTGTGTAATGTTTTTCACGGAAAATCGTTACCGATTTTATTACGTTAATTGCAAACAACCTATGTATGTAAATTATAGACTTGTATTTAACAGAAACGTGACTTTTGAAAATAAGTTTTAGTTGTTTATAAGTTGGAGATGACAGGAAAATGAGACCAATTTAATTAGAAATTTCTTATATTAATATTATTATTATTATTATGTGTCAGAACCCTGAAAACATTCAGTAAAGAAAAATATTAATTAATGATGGGGTTTCAAAGGAAACAAACTTTATTACATATAGCAAAATACGGTACAAATTGCGGTTTCATTATACGAAATAAAATTCTTTTTTTTTGAAAATTCGACTCTTACTTGCGTATCATTTTTATATCATCTTTGATTTTTATGCACCGTGTACATTTATATGTACATATATACATACATACATACCTTTATATAGGCATTCCTTATGGTATATTTTTTATTTGATATTTTTACTTTATCTGTTATTATTAAATGCTATTTTTTATGTTTATTTATGGATGTATTTATGTTTATGTTCAAATGTATTTTTTTTTATGTATAATTGATGAGTATATTATTTTCGTTATGTATTAATTGTTATTTTGTTTTTTTTTGTGTTATATTTTTTGACCATTGTGGCGCTTTAGGAATTCCTGTTATGCCACAATGGTCTGTTTAGAATAAAATAAATAAAATAATGTATATTTTTTTTCACGCGCTATATATATACATATATATAGAGTTTAATAGTTAATTCATGATTGATAATATTTCATTACATGTTAAAATAGTAGAAGTAGTCATTAATTATTTATATTTAGAGCAAATAATAGACATATCTGAAAGTAAAGAAGCCGAAGTAAAGAAACGTATGAAATTAGGATAGAGTGTATTTTGGGGGGAATGCTAAACACAAATAATAATGGACTCAAAGATGTATGGAACGCTGTATGATTTAAATTATACACGGAATACGTATAATTTAAATTTGTATAAAATATTGGGAAAATGACTGAAATTAATATGCAAATGCTTTATTTCTATTTATATATACATATGTATATGTATGAGCTTTTTGGTGGTTTAACTTACATATTGTATAATGAAATAAATGTGTCTTTGTAGCGTATGCGACAATGAAAACCGATTAGTTCGAATATATGTATGTATAATCGGAATATAATCAACGATCGCTCATTTCCAATATATCATTTGGTGAATAGTCCTCAGCCGGTAATTACAACCGGATATCGAATCGTTGAAATAAAATCAGAGGGACTCGTAGCGTTATCTCTCACTCGATATATTTCAGAGGACCCACACAGTTCGATCGTCCCTCTCTTTACTCGGTGGAGGGGAGTCCGTAAAATCTCGACTAGGACCAACCCTTCCACTTTTCGTCGACGATTTATCGGCTTCGGTTTTTCGAATTGCATTTCTCGCAGTACATCGTACGTTGGGCTTGTATACAGTGGTTTTTAAAATAAAACATTTTTTTCGGAAAATTTGTATCTACATTATTATTTTAATTAACAAACATATAATAGTAATTCTTCCAGATTAATTCTTAGATGTGTTTTCATTGTTGGATTAATTTATTAGATTTATTGTACCTGTTATTGAATGGGAAGATTAGTGTTACATTTGATTAAATATAGGTAGTTACATACATGGAGATCGGATCATCGGCAGTGATTTTACATACATAAAATCTTAGACTGGTGGAATTAATATCTCGATCGTATAATAAATTGATTAAAAAATGACTTATAGTGAAAAATCACACTATGTATAGACGAATACAGTTTTTAGTCACTGCAAATGAAGATAATCATTTGAGGCAATTCTAATGAACAACACATAAAAATAGATCAACAGAAAGGTAAACTGTCTAAGTGTGTACGTCAGAAACAGTGCATGTGTATATTATAATATTTAATTTAATGCAAGAGAGAAGTAGAAGAAGCTTTCGCAGTTGAGGTTGTATTTATGTGCCTGCCGGGTAAATTTAGAGTGTGTTACACACTACATATGTATGTATGTAGTTTCAATAAATCTGGGTTTTTCGATTTGCTATTTGGAAAATAGTACATTACAGCGATACGGTCAATCGTTTGATGTTTGAATGTTTACCAACTTAAATGAAATAAACACGCGAATCAACTGCATGGAAATTTTTACTCAAGCCCACTTAGCTCGATTAAAAAAACTTCCGAAGCAATCCCGCTAATTAAAATGTCAATCGTAAGTGCTAATTTAAATTGATACGTTGTCGAGAGGGTGACCGGATGTGCCTAGATAGAGGGATGGCAAGATTAAAATTCATTTATTATATGATAATACCTACGTAAGATGCAAAGAGAGAGAAGGAGAGAAGAGGGGTGTTTTCGCATCTCGTATAATTGATTCGACGAAAATTGTATTGAAATTTGTCATTAATCTCGAGTGTCAATTTTGAACGTCGCGTTCGTTAATTTGATTAATATTTGATTATTTTAAAATTTTCAACGCGAATAATAATAGTCGTAGATGTCACTTTAAGATTCAAGTATTTTAGAATATATGTATGTATATAAAGTACCTACGGTTTCTAGCAGGGCCGATTCAAGGGAGTCGGAGTTGGATTCGAGTCGTAAAAAATCAGCCGACTCCGACTCCTTTTATTATTTCATTTAATTAATAGCATGTATTACTGTATGTATCGACTAGATACTCCAATTTTATTGAAGTAAATACACTAATCAATTTAAATTTAATAATTCCTTTATGAAAATTATGAATTTAAATAACTTTATAAATAAAATCGTTGAATTGTAAGTATTTTGATGTGTCGTGCCCAAAACCGATTGTTGCCTCGGTCTCATTTTTTTTTTATTCTTATTTTTCTCATTGAATTATTTGGTTATGAAATTCATACACATATGTATACTATTAATGTAATTACTTTTTATTTATTCCTATTAAATTACCAATAATTCAATAAATTGGGTTACATGTGAATTTTTGGTGGTTTTTTAAAATTCTTTTACTTTTTATATTTTGAAAATCTCTAATATTTTTATTACTTACAATTTTATACTACTATTTTTATTATATTTTTACATTTGTAGATACATATTCATATATCAGGATGAGTTAACAGGTAAACCCAAATGCGCCTTCCTAGTTAATCACAAACATTGCAGTATTTTTTATTACATAAACCGCTGAATTTCGAGATGCTGAAGAACACGAAATTAACCAATAATTAATTAATAAATCTACAGAGATATTTATGGATTTAGACTTGTACATAAATTTTGACATATTGTACAAAAATCAAATCCGGGTATTGGTGACATAGTGGGTAGGATGGGTTTTGCCAATTTGATGGAGGACCGTTTCAACAATGAAATCAGATAAATAGTCAAACTGTCATAGGAAACGATCGACTTCAAGTCACAAATATCCGAGTCTGACCAGCAGCATTAAATATTAGAACGGGATCGAACCCGGCAATCTCTCGGTGCTAAACATAAACGCAACCATCGAGCCATACTTTTGGCTCGGAAAAGTCAATCTTGCTAAAATCGTTCAAGTTGGAATTTGAAGTCGGAATCGGAGTCAATAGTCGGTAAATGTTTACCAACACAGTTTGGTTTCTAGGAATACTATGAGTTGCAGAATATATAATATACATATGTATGTATATATGTATATGTAATATGAAATTAGTTCTTGTGATATGTGATCTTGATTGCTTTAAAAATGTAATTTATTTGGTTCGACGAAGTCTACATAGTTAATATGCTTTTAAATTATACGTATGAATTACTTATTTAAGTGTAGTGTAATAATAAAAAAGCGGTTAGTTATATAGAAATGTATTATATTAATTTATTTAATTAAATCTAGAACACGTTCCATTGGTAATACAAATATATATATATACCTACATATGTATGTATTTCGAGTAATCTGATTATGGAAAATGGTGTAATTTTAGTTCTCGGTCCGTCGTTTGCCACTTCTGAACAAGTGTATATATGTAGTGAATATACATATGTACATACTTTTCGTTGAGAACACACTTGAGAAGGGTCAAATTGGTGGGCTTGTTTGTCCATATTCGGTAAATTTCCATAACGTCAATATTTACGCTGGCCGGAAATGACGCGATATTTCCACATTTTCGCCCGGGTAAACACGATTCGACCGGTCGGCTTTCCGTTTGCTTAGTTTTTCTACCCTTTTTAACGTCAACTTAAAAATAAAAAATATTTCAACGAATTTCCGCTTGGACAGGTTTTGAACAAGACTTTTGCAATCTCTGATACGACGTAGAAGTATTAAAAAATCAATTAACTTTCGAAACCAGTATCAATAGTTACTATACTTTGTCACTAAGAAACGTATGATGAAATCCGTTCGCATATTATACATATGTACATATAGCCTTTTTTCAATTCGAGCACAATTCTAAATATTTCCTGAATGTGTGTGTGTATGTATCTAGAAAGTGAAAACACGGTAGTGGGTGAAGCAAAAAAAGAGGAAAGCATCCCCTCATTCTTTTGGGGGCAGATAATAAATTAACGTGACTGACAAATTTTCCGGGCAAAAAAAAGTTTGCTTACATTGTGTAATCCGGAGCTTAGCGGGAAGAAAAAAGTCACCGAACGCTGTGTCACCCGGAGTTTACATGGAAATTTTTCGGGAAAATTGACTGCTTGACAGGATCACACTGTGAATCTTGCGTTTGAAAAATTGCCCTGCCGAGAAAATCTCAGCATTGTATCATCCTTACAATGCAATAAGTTAATGTTAACGTTTGACGGCTATTGCGATTTTATTCCATCAACTCTTTAATTGACGGAATACGTCATACTGACATGTCTATTGAATCTAAGCAATATTATGCATGTTAGGCTTTTTAATTCCATTTGTCGCGTGGGAATTTCAACCATATCATGTGACCATTTCACGGGTCATCTGACATCTTAGTTAGTTTTCCTATTCAACCTAAGATTTCTATCTATTTTTCATAGGTTTCAATCATTCAGATACTTGGCTCAAGTTTAAATTTAATATACGGAAGATTGAGAGGCTAAGGAAGTACACATTTCTTTAATATTTCATATTTTATATTATTAATTTATTAAAATATAAATATGAAATATTCAATATTTTATATTATCAAACATATTTTAATTTGTCAAAAAGATTAAAATAATTTAAAAGGTCGAAATAAAATAATGAAATACTGTTTTAAAAAAAATACTACCGGTTTACAAATTCTGACTAAAACCTTATCAGCTCTAAGTTAGTACTTAAAGAATACAAATATAAATTTTCAGCTTGATACGTTCAGGGGTATGGACAGAATAGTGGCCACAACATTTTTCACCTTTTATTAAATTTAGTGATTTTTACATACATACATATGTATGTACGTGGTAAGAATAAAAGCAGTTTTATGATCATGTGAAAATTCGATGAGTTGCGTCAATGGGCTTCGACCCTGAGTATCGGTTACTAAAATTCTTATCAATGCGATATCATTTTTTAAAATTTTTAAGTTGATCGGAAATGGTACCTCCCCTTATAGATGTCCTCTTTTTTTAATTAAATTACCTCCCAAACCGCTAATCGAATCAGACTGATTTTTTTTACATGTAATTGAAATTATAAATTTTATACTTTAATATTTTTTAAATATTTTTACCTCAACTTAGTACTTTTACTCTACAGAATCTAGGTTTTCTTTGGTTTTTATTTTGGATTATTAAACTGAGATTTCACATGTAGAAGCTTAAACATAATACCAAGCTACATATATATATAAAATTTGGTGAGCAGCTTACTGTTGTTTATCTTTTCAAGTAGATATACGTTACATATAATTCATTAATGCATTACTGCTTTTTAATTCAAGTTTAATTTTAAGTATATATTTCATAACATTAATTCATTCTGTCTGCGATAATTTATCAGTATTTATTTATTATTTAATAATACTTGGGAAAGGCGGCAATGCAGATGGACGCAAGGGGTTTGATAATACATACAGTTGTAGAGAAATACAAATATCAAATAAAAATAAAGTATTTGAGCCTATTTTTAAGACAAAATTGGCATACATTTATAGCTCGTGTAATGTAATATATAATTTCGAAAGAGATTTTTTTATATATGTTAGTATGTATGTATCTTTGGTTGGGAACTTCGTAAACAATACAATTTTTATGACGGCAATTCAAATGGTTGAATATTATATTTTTTTCAATTCAAATAAATTTAATAAAAAAACAAATGAATATTTACTATTCGATTCCCCATGTTTACGCTGTTTATATTACAGACACTGAGCGAAGCCGGGTAAAAACACTAGTATTACATATGTAATAGAAGATTTAATACATACATAAATGCGTTATTAAAAAATATACGACAAATAATATTTTTATAATATTATAACTTGGGACTCAAATCGTGTTAAATACTTTCGCTTATGTACGTTAACATGTTGCTGGCGTACCCTTGCCTCGAGGGAACTGATTCTACCGGGAGAGGGATGGCTGGTGACCCGTATCCTCTAGTCACCTGACGATGAGAGGGATGCCACCCCCGGGAAAACTCAACCCCTGGCCACATCCCCGCCAGTCAACAAATAGAAAAAAGGGGTGCGCGAAAGCTTTACGACAACAGCCCGGAGGCTTTGCGCGGAAAATGTACCCTTTAAATTGTAGACTAAACACGACGGCATACTAGTCTCGACTGTTGGAGGCGTGCGCGCCTCACACTTTGAAAACCACCGCTCGCTTCGCTCATACGGGCTGTTTGAGCTGCACGTGTAAACATACCGATGTAGCGTTTGAATTTATTCCTTTGTGAAAACACTCAGCGTGCCTTCTAATGAACTGAAATATTGTTGTGTTAATTATGAGTGTAAACATTTCAGGAACGGGATTTTTTTCTTGAGAAAACAACGAGAATCAGTCCTTAAAGTAAATATTTCAAGCATAAATAATTTTGTCAACAACACTACATATGTAGATATATTAATGTTGCAATGTCTCCTGGCTTATTCAACTTGTACATGGATGAACTTTATTATCGCCTTCGACAGACTGGAGTTGGATGCGGAGCGGCCTCCCTACGTCGCAGTGTATTTTGATCATCAAATTGTTTGCTTGCTGTATATATATGTATATATAAAATCTGTATGTTCAATGGATTGAACTACATACTACACTGACCGACTGACTGACTTAAGTAGACATTATATTGATTAATTAATTAATTATTCTTATTATTATTATTATTATTTATTTTTCAATAATATTGTATTTATTATCTATAAATTATTTATATGGGTGAGGGGGATTGCACTATTCACCAGAAACGTCAAAGTAAGATAATGTATGTTCAGTAAAAGTGTCCCAGTTTTATTCTTACGATAGGACTCCGAAAACTTCAACCTGTTCAGTGACTATTAATTTGATTCTTTAGAACTTGCCTCGTGTTTTTTTTAAGTAAAGCTGTTCTCACAAAGCTTGAGCCTTTCAGTGAGCAAATGCGATTAGGCGTCTGCCGTGGAATCGTTTGACGTTTGCCTCACGTTCGCACAAGCAAATATATACTTTTTACGCGTTTCTCGACTCTGCAACTCGTCCCAAAAGGGTTGAAAACTCTTTAAAAGCCGGAAAATCCCTTTAAGCGGTCGACTGGACCGCTTACACTTAAGCGGCTTACGAACGAGCTTCAAGACTAAAACGACCAGTACACTTTACGCATCAGATTATTGTTGCTTACGACCGTTTTGGATAATCTCAAACGGTTTCAACTTTGAATTTTGATAATTTTATAAATTCATACTAGAGTATATATAAATTATATAAATCATTTCATAGAATTCTCATATTGTATGAACTTCCTTGAAAAATTCAGAGTTGGAAAAATGACAAGAGATGATCGTAGTTTTTCCGTTAAAATGTTGAATATTTTATTTGCATTTTTTAGCATCCTCGTGAATGAATGCATCGGATTTTGTTTGCGAAAAGTTTCTCGCATTCATACGGAAATTTAAAATTGGAATGCATCAGGGAAAACTAGCCGGCTATGTATGTATTACATTTTTGATACGTATATGTAAACTGTACAATATAAAAATAGATTATATAATATAACAAAATATATTGTACAATCGTAATAAAAATTTTGGTTGCGATTATAATTATTTTTATTGAATCAACATCAAATATAGATTAAAATTTCGTATTGTACATTCCATATTAAAATTTATATATTATACTTTTTTTTTTAAATGCTCCAATATTATTTATGACAGTTAAAATGTTGGAGTTTGAACGGATAATTTTAGGATAGAGGTGATCTATGTACATGTAAAATGTTAATCGTTGAAACTATACCATGTAAAAGCGTCATATCTATGTATGTACTGAAAATTGATTAATGTTTTTAATGAAGTATCATTTGCTTCTATTACTTGTACATATAATAGCTAAAAAATAAGTTTCTTTTGGTGAATTTTGTATAAATGATACATTTTTTATCTTCATATAAGGTTGTATCGGTAACATTGTACGAAATAATAGAGTTATGTTTGTTTTTACAAGTTTCCTCGTGTGTTTTTAGCATAGGAAAATATACGGGGTGTCCCATTGATCCGAACATTGTTATGGTGAACATAAATATTTGATCTGATTTTGTGCGGTTACGTTTCGCGAATCCTAATTTATTAGAGTGCAAGGCTTCCAATGTTGTGTAATACGTATCAGGGAGTATTTATTTCATCGCAGTTTCGTTCTCAAGCGGCCGTTGAAATGAAAAGATATCTTCAGTGAAGAAATTATTTATACGTACGATAAATATACGACAAACGGTGAATCGTTTAACGTACCTTTATTGCGAATTGCTAATTTAATAGTGCGTAAACGTTTGTGTACTCGCGCGCAATCTAAATAATTGATTCGGCCGGCGAATTACACGGTGAAAACTTTCGACTTTATTTTTTTCCGATGGGGAAAAAAGGAGGGGGTGTTTGACAAAAAAAAGACAGGAGGAAAAAAGCCCGACATGGGACCGTGGGGGGGAGGGGGGTTTTTCCGGGGAAAAGTGCGCCGAATTCAAAGGAATTTGAACGAGTCGTCTGTTTACCCGCCGTTTACGAATTCGGAACGACTACGTTCAATTTAATTTCCGGTGATTGATTTTTATTTTTATTTTATTTTATTTCAGTTTATTTTTGGCCGCATTTGTATTTTGCAGGAGAGCTCGATTTTATGACTAGTTTTATGTACGTTTCGTAACTATGTATGTACATACCTATATATACATATATAGTTGTTTCGTTGCCATTTGTCGGGTTTTGCGCGATCGCCCCAAGAACATATTTATCGTTACTCATTTAGTGAGAAAAAAATATGCTGCACACTTAAAATGTATTGCATTTCCATTTCTATCCCTATAAAGTCTCAATCAACACCTTTCACGTAGCTAATGAACAGTGCATTGAATCTCAAAGCATATTACGAAGTTTTCTATTACATACTTCTGATTGACATCTTTCTTGAATGAGACAACGTTGGTTTCTCTAATTCTATAAAAATCATATATACATCTATACATATTCTTCTTCTTGGCCCAATTCAGGCCTTTTGGATAATTTCTTGGAATTATTCCTGACTTATGACTGACCTGTTTTTAATGTTCCGCAACCAAAACAGGCAATTACGACCCATTCTGCGACGGCCCTCAATTTTTCCCTCCATAATATTATGGGCTTCTCATGAAATGCCCGAAGTACATATCGATGGCTTGGTGCGCAGATGTTGTATGTCAATTTTAAGTTTGTATCAAGGTTTCATGGTAATTTGTGTATACCACATAAATTACATTGAAAGGAAAAACCTGAATTATTCCAGCATCTACAAACTTCATATTCGATACAAATTCATAAATGGTCATATGTGCAATATCTGTGCACTAAGCCATCGATGTATAGGTGGGTTTTCTACATATGTTTAATTGTTTTCAATATACATCTTCCGTAAGAATGTGTCGTTTGTCACCGGTTCAGTCCACGAGACGCGGAGCATTTTTCAATGGCTCTAATGCTCAAATGCTTCAATTCTTCTCATTGTTATCACATTTAAGGTCCACGATTCACTTCCGCATAAAATAACTAACCAAAAATAAGATTTCAAGAATTCAGCATGATAATACATACTAGAAAACATGTAACATAATTTTCATAGATTTTCATAAACAAGACCAAGATTAATTTTTTTAAATATAATTTGGATGATTTCTCAACAATGTGCGGTTATTAATATTTTTCAAAACTTTGTATTATAGCGGGCGTATGCAGTGAGATGAGGATGTCTTTTGAATTGTCTTGATGTTTACATAATTAGATCTAGTAGGTCAAGTGTGTCGGCGATCTATAGGTTTATCGCCCTTTTTTCTCTCTACACCAGCAACCAGTCACCAAATATTTTTTTCTTTATCGTGTAAAAGAAGAAATGCATAGCTTAAAGGTTCATTAAAAATTCAAAACTTTAGTTTATTCGCAATAATAATGTATGATAAGACAAGCTTGTTGCATATTCTGAAGGAGTGAAGAAATTTTTTAGACGATTTTATATATTTTCATACATTTATTTTTGAAACAAAAAAAATATTATTAATACTTGAATATTTCAAATAGATTTTTTATTTAAATTATTTAAAAAATCTTCGATTGTTTTAATAGTTTTCGTCGTTTGTTACAATGTTTGTGATGCAGAGAACAACGGGTTTTGAAATAACGTTATTATATGAAGTAAGTGAAATTTTTCTAATGATTTTTCACCCCTCCCTCTTTTATTCCTCCATCTCAAACGCAGTTCCAACAACACAAATAAATAAAATCATTTGCATGAAGTCAAATGCTATGTATATTATTGTAATTGATTAAATGGCCACTTTTTTGGGCGTCCTTAATGTGGTCTTATATTTGAGATTTAAAATCGTATCCGGATGTGGCCACTGTACCACCGAACACAATTTCCCTAAACGGTACGGTACGTTTCATTCACGACGTGTTCCGATTGAAAACGCGCCGGATAATTACATTTCATTTTAAATTCAACCCGACGACGAGTTTTTCCACTGTCGACTTCCTACTCCACCCACCACTTTCTCCCACAGTTCTGGACGTTTCGCGGAAAACATTTAGACTTTTTTTGCTTTCCCTTTTGCAGGGATTTTCGCGAAAAACGCTAATATCGCATAGTAGTGCTGCGACCGTGGTGAATTTTCTCGATGTCTCGACTCGGCAGCCACGCAGTCGGAATAAGAATTCTCCACACAGCGAAAGGGGAAAAGGAAAAAAATAAGCGGGAAAAATACGCACGGACGACCAAGCTTAAAATTTTCCGACAAAAATTCACCGCAAATGTGAAAACGCCGTGACGTTGGCACCTAATGTGCAAATTTTATAAAACGTCCCAGCCCCGTGATTCGCAAATACTCGTACCTTAAGTTTTACTCGTTTATCCTTTTAAATGGGATTTTTTTATTTATTTTAAATACCGCTTAAGTACATTCGTACATAAACGTTATCTAAATCTGTTCGTGCTCGAGTGGAAATTGTCTTAGAGATGTATTGATATTACTTTGAGAGGAATAGTACGTGATCTTGCATTTCTATGTGAAAATTATAAAAATACATCGCAAATATATGTATGTATGTACATATACATACATATATGGATACGTTTAATAAAAGTACAGAGCAAATTGTATTCAAACAAAAATAAGCCGACTGGTTTTTATTTTGATCAAAATTAAGCGTAACGAAAAATACATTTCGCTTCTTAGAAAAAGTAACGACAAAAAAAGGATCCCTTGGGATTATCCGGATTTAGCCAATACGTCAATTTGAGACAATAAATCTACCACTGGTATTGTGATTCGAACGACAAATAATATACACATATGTATAGTATTAGTACATACATATGTATGTGTTTCATTTCCAGAGTTTTCTTTTTACTTTCGGGATATTTGTCGGTAATTTACAGCTGGTATTTACATGTCGGCTTCTCGCCTCCACCGTCTCGAATAAATCTGGTTTTCCTCGGCCGGGATTCATTAGCCGCCTTTATCGGAACAATTTTCCACCTGGAGGGGTGAAAAGGAGGAAATTCGCGGGAAATACCAACCTCCTCTCTCTTTCTCTCTCTGTCCCACACGGACCGCTCCGCGTCCGGGGAATCCGAACGCGAGTAAAACAAGTCGACCGAATGAATTGTGCATTATAATGAGATTTGCAAATCAAGCTCGAGCACAGGTACAGCTATGTACCTAGGTGTGAAAGAAATGGGAAATTCTGTTTTTTCAGAGACGTGTAAAATCCTCTAAATGCTTCGAGTAGTATTAGAATCGCAATTTAAATCCTGCCTTCGTTCCGATTTTCCGATATTTTATATTTAATTCGTTTTTTGTCTATTTTTATTCCACGTGATTATTTTTTTGTGTAATCATATTAAATACTTTTACTTACTGTCACGTTATGGTAAAAAGTATAATATATTTTTAGTTCATTTTTAGGAAAATAAAAACACAACCCAGTTGATTCTGTATTGTTTTTAGAAATGAAAGATTACTTGGATCTGCCTCCAAATTTGTCGAATCTAAATATAATAGGAATATCTGTTGACCAACATGATTCACATTTCTAATATTCTAAAAAAAAATTCATGCGCGACAATTTCATGTGTTGATGGACACGGCCGTTTTGGAATAATAATACATGTACATACATTTATTTACATATTATATATGTATATACCAAAAAGGCCTAACAGCTAAACCCCAATGCCTCTTCCTGGCCAGTTAGACAATTAGACAATTAAACAAATTAAAGAGTAATTTTACAGAGCATCATAGAGATATCTAACAAATTTGCAACATTTTATAAATCATTGAATTCAATATGCTGTAAACTTGAATTTTACGAGAAATAGGAAAAGGTTGCCAAATTGCTGGAACCGTTTTAATGAATTCAGATAAATTGCCGCACTATGATAGGAAACGATCGACCTTGGAGTCCGAAATCCAAGGTCTGGTCAGTAGACCAGTCAGGGATTGAACCCGTGATCACACAATTGAAAGCTTCACACGCTAACCATTGATGGTTACATATCATAACAGCTGCTGGTTATATATCATAAATATCCAAGAGAAAGCAAATATCAAATGCCTCCATCAAATGCCTCCACCGAGAAAATCAAATGCCTCCATCCTGCAACAGCCGAGGGCTGGCTATATAGGCTATCATCCATTTTAATTTAATTTCTCTGTTTTTTCTTATGTTTATTTGAAATTTCATGTATGATTACGTATATGTTTTAGTTTATTAATGCTAGCGGAAACATATAATTGGTCTTTTGTTATGTATTTTATTATTTGTTCTGTTTTGAAATTAAGACTGTTGGTTTTCCTTAAATAAAAAAAATAAATATATATATATATATATATATATATATATATATATATATATATATATATATATATATATATATGTATATATATATATATATATATATATATATATATATATATATATATATATATATATATATATATATATATAATATATATATATATATATATATATATATATATATATATATATATATATATATATATATATATGTATATACATATGTATATAAAATTTGTCTTAGACGTATCCTTTCTATTATCTTGGGCGTTCTTTGGGCACATCGCAAGGCGAGACCAGGACGACCTGGAAAAATTGGTCGTTATGAGAAGTGTTGAGGAATAACCCCAATAAGGTAGAATCAAGATGGACCAGGTCAGGGCTGCTACTGAAAAAAGAGTCACCGAGAGTTGTGGGATATCGCATTATGGAAGTCAAAAGACGGGAAAGTCACTCAGACACGAGGAGAACGACGGGAAGGAAGAAGTACGTACATATATATATATATATATATATATATATATATATATATATATATATATATATATATATATATATATATATATATATATATATATATATATATATATATATATATATATATATATATATATCTATCATCATCATCATTTACAGCCATTCGCCATCCACTGCTGGATGAAGGCCTCTCCAACACGCTTCCACTCGTCTCTGTTTTGCGCAACACTCATCCATCTCACCCCGCACATTTTTCTAATTTCGTTCACCCATCTTCCTTGCGGTCTTCCTTTTACTCTTTTGCCTTCTCTCGGGTACCATTCAAGCACTTCTTTTGTCCACCTTTCGTCCATCCTCCTAGCTACGTGACCCGCCCATTGCCATTTCAATCTCTTCACTCTATCCACTATGTCCACTACCCTTGTCATATTTCTCACCCACGTGTTCCGCTTCCTGTCTTTCCTCGTTATGCCAAGCATACAGCGTTCCATACTTCTTTGAGTGCATTGGATTTTATTTTGCATCTTGGCGTTCAGTGTCCAAGTTTCACATCCATACGTCATCACTGGCAAAACGCATTGATCAAAGATCCTTTTCTTCAGGCAGAGTGGCATTTTTTATTTAAAAACAGCATTCATCCGTCCAAATGCACTCCACCCTAATTTCATACGTCTCTTTATCTCTTCATTTTTACTACCAGACATGTCAATTATTTGACCTAAATATAAATAATTATTTACTACTTCTACTGGTTTATTATCTAAGGGGATGCTATCAGGCATGCAATAACTATTGAACATTAGTTTAGTCTTATCTACGTTAATTTTTAATCCTACTTTTCTACTTTCCCTGTCCAGCTGTGTTAGTCTGATAAGTAGGTCAGCTGAATCACGAGCTACTAAAACTATATCGTCTGCGAACCGAAGGTGACTCAAAAAGCGACCATTGATGCTTACTCCGGCTGTATCCCAATCCAATTTCCTGAAAACTCCCTCAAGCACCGCATTGAATAACTTGGGCGAGATTGTATCTCCTTGTCTTACTCCTTTTCCTATGCTAAATCTATCTGTACCTGAAAAAATTTTAACCGAAGCTGTGGCATTCTTATATATTGCAGCTAACAGTCCCACATAGGGTTCCGGCACTCCCTGTGTTTTTAGAGCGTTAAGTACTGCATTATGACTAACTGTATCGAAGGCTTTCTCATAATCGACGAAACCTAGGCACAATGGCCGTTGATATTCGTTGGCGCGCTCGATTAGTTCGCCAACTACTTGGAGGTGGTCCATTGTGCTGAAATTTGCCCTAAACCCTGCCTGCTCTATAGGTTGGTTCTCGTCGAGGATATTTTTCAGCCTTTCTGTAATAACCTTCGTGAAGAGCTTGTAGACCGCTGAAAGTAGACTAATGGGTCGGTAGTTCTTGATATCGCTTTTGTCGCCTTTTTTGTGTATTAAAATGATAGTTGCGTTATTCCATCCTTCTGGTATAGCTTGGTTCTGGATGCATTTGCTGAAAAGCCTAGCTAAGATATTAATTAGGGGGGGGCCGCCACATTTTAGTAAGTCAATGGGAATATTATCTTCCCCTGGGGTTTTACCGTTCTTTGCAGTTTTTAGCGCGGCCTCTACTTCGCTAGGCAATACTGCAGGAACCCTTTGGCCGTGTGTCGATTCCAGAGCGGGGAATTGGCCGTTGTCGTTCTCGTATAGTTTTGCATAGAACGTGTAAACTCTGTCTATGATTTCTTCTCTATTCCTAATTATTACTCCGCTCTCTGACCTGATTGCGATCATTTGGTTTTTGCCTAAGAAAAGAACCTGTTTGCACTTTTTCAGGCTACGGTTATTCTTAATGGTATTTTCTATTAGCTTGCTGTTAAAATCCCTGACATCCCTGACTATTCTCTTTTTAATTTCCTTATTTACTAGATTGTATTCTTGCTTATTATTATCCCTATCTAAATTCCTTTTATGCTTAATTAGGTTTTTTGTTTCCGCTGAAATTTTGCTTAATTTAATCTGTTTCCTGAATCCACCTAATTTCTTACCTGTTGAGGTTAGAACCGAACTAATTACAGTGTTCAATTCCTCGATGTCTGCTTCTGGGTTTAATTTCCCGTATCGATTTCCAAGTTCGAGTTCGAATTCCTTTTTCCTAGACCTTAGTTGAGCGAAATCTGGAGAGTTACTGCATCCTTTTATTAGTTTAACTGCATCCCTTTATTAGTTTCCTACGTTCGCAATTTATATTAATGGCCATCTTGGCACGGACTAATCTGTGATCGCTACCTATATCTACTTTACTTAAAACACTAACGTCTTTAACGGAGTGCAGGGCATTTGTTAGGATGAAATCGATCTCGTTTCTGTCTCCTTTAGGACTCTCCCAAGTCCACTTATTGTTGGTGTTTTTCCTGAAAAATGAATTAGTGATAAAGAGCCTGTTGTGTTCTGCGAATTCTATGAGGCGATCGCCTCTGTCGTTTCTTTGGCCGGTACCAAAATTGCCTACTGCTCTTTCTGTATTTGCCTTTTGTCCTATTTTTGCGTTAAAGTCGCCCATGATTATTTTAAAGTGGTGACGGCTATTATCGTATGCGTCCTGTATTTTTTCGTAGAAGTCTTCTATTTCCTCGTCTGGGTGGCTAGATGTGGGGGCGTACACTTGGAAGATTTGACAAGTGTACCTGCTCGAGATTCTTAATACTATATAGCATATACGTTCCGATATGTCGCTTATTTCTATAATTTTTCTTTCTATTCTCTTATTGATAAGAAACCCTACTCCTCCTATTCTACCATTTGGTAGCCCTCTCCAGTAGAGACAGTTACCACTTTTTAGGATTATTTGGTTTTGCTGTTTTCGTCTTACTTCACTAAGTCCTACTATATCCCATTTGATATTTTCTAATTCATTCTCTAATGCAAGCACACTTCCTTCACTCGATAACGTTCTTACATTGTACGTGGCTAAATACAGGTTTCTATTAGCTAAGCTATCATCCATCGTCACTCTTACCTTGTTGGAGGTTTGGATATTATTTTTCTCGCATTTATCCAAGATGTGTTGAGAAAAAGGCGGTACTTGAGAGAGATTTCCATTCAAGGAGTGAGTTCTTACCGCCATAGACTCTTCTCTGTGGTCAGCTTTGACAGATAGTCATCCTAGGTATCACTTGGATCACTTATGAGTTATTACATGCCATTTAACAGGGTTACTTTGTAAGTGAAAGTAGTTAGTTATGATAATAATAGATTAGCAATTGTTATACTACTTTTTTATAGATCTTTATCGTGAGACGCCTCTTTGGAGACGACGGATTTATATATGTGAGTGCGGTTTGCAATTTAATATTTTAATAATAACTTTAGTAAAGAATATAAAATTACACGAATTACTTTAATATAATTTAAATATGAAAAAGAACTGATAGACAGTTGGGAAACACCGTTTCTGTTTGCTATTATTCTATTAAGTAAAGTTCGTTAAAGATTTTTGGCTGGAAGCAATTATGTGGAAGATTTATTGCTTCTGTGGGACCGACTGAAGGACCCTTTTTTGTATTCAGGTAAGGAGATGTATCTCGTTCGTATATGCTTTTGCTCAGATTTGACACAAAAATTAGCACAAAATTTTTCGAAATAACTGATATAAAACCGCTTTTTACGACCGATTTGCTGTTTATTTTTACACTTAAATTATACTAGGATGCAATTAGTAAAATAAGTGATTGGATGGTTAAGTTTTTAGATTAAATTTCGTGCAATAGCCGGGTTTAAGCGAGTAATAGCGGGAAGAACGCAGAAGCACGTCTTCCCCGCATGACACGAAAGACCGAACTCATATATATATATATATATATATATATATATATATATATATAGAGGGTCCGAGTCCGACTGTCACCGTGTCCGCGCGCGTTTCTCTCGCTCTCACTTTGCATTTCGAAATACTCGGACTCCCCACCCATCTATCACTACAAAACTAACCATCTACTCACTTATTTAACTAATTGCATCCTAGTATAATTTAAGTGTAAAAATAAACAGATGATCGGCCGTTAGCAGCGTTTTTTAATATCAGTGATTGCGTAAAATTTTGTGTTAATTTTGTGTCAGTTACAAAAGCGTATAAGAACGAGATACATCTCCCTACCTCAATACAAAAAAATAAGGGTCCCTGCTCGTCAGTCAAAATTCGGTCCCACAGAAGCAATAAATCTTCCACATAATTGCTTTCAGACAAAAATTTTTAACGAACTTTACTTAATAGAATAATAGCAAACAGAAACGGTGTTTCCCAACTGTCTAATAGTTCTTTTTCATATTTAATTTATATTAAAGTAATTCGTGTAATTTTATATTCTTTACTAAATTTATTATTAAAATATTAAATTGCAAACCGCACTCACACATATATAAATCCGTTGTCTCCAAAGAGGCGTCTCACGATAAAGATCTGTAAAAAAGTAGTATAACAATTGCTAATCTATTATTATCATAACTAACTACTTTCACTTACAAAGTAACCCTGTTAAATGGCATGTAATAACTCATAAGTGATCCAAGTGATACCTAGGATGACTATCAGACAAAGCTGACCACAGAGAAGAGAGTCTATGGCGGTAAGAACTCACTCCTTGAATGGAAATCTCTCTCAAGTACCGCCTTTTTCTCAACACATCTTGGATAAATGCGAGAAAAATAATATCCAAACCTCCAACAAGGTAAGAGTGACGATGGATGATAGCTTAGCTAATAGAAACCTGTATTTAGCCACGTACAATGTAAGAACGTTATCGAGTGAAGGAAGTGTGCTTGCATTAGAGAATGAATTAGAAAGTATCAAATGGGATTTAGTAGGACTTAGCGAAGTAAGACGAAAACAGGAAAACCAAATAATCCTAAAAAGTGGTAACTGTCTCTACTGGAGAGGGCTACCAAATGGTAGAATAGGAGGAGTAGGGTTTCTTATCAATAAGAGAATAGAAAGAAATATTATAGAAATAAGCGACATATCGGAACGTATATGCTATGTAGTATTAAGAATCTCGAGCAGGTACACTTGTCAAATATTCCAAGTGTACGCCCCCACATCTAGCCACCCAGACGAGGAAATAGAAGACTTCTACGAAAAACTACAGGGCGCATACGATAATAGCCGCCACCACTTTAAAATAATCATGGGCGACTTTAACGCAAAAATAGGACAAAAGGCAAACACAGAAAGAGCAGTAGGCAATTTTGGTACCGGCCAAAGAAACGAAAGAGGCGATCGCCTAATTGAATTCGCAGAACACAACAGGCTCTTTATCACTAATTAATTTTTCAGTAAAAACGCAAACAATAAGTGGACTTGGGAGAGTCCTAAAGGAGACAGGAACGAAATAGATTTCATCCTAACAAATACCCTGCACTCCGTTAAAGACGTTAGTGTTTTAAGTAAAGTAGATATAGGTAGCGATCACAGATTAGTCCGGGCCAAGATGGCCATTAATATAAATTGCGAACGTAGGAAACTAATAAAAGGATGCAGTAGCTCTCCAGACTTCGCTCAACTAAGGTCTAGGAAAAAGGAATTCGAACTCGAACTTGGAAATAGATACGAGAAATTAAACCCAGAAGCAGACATCGAGGAATTGAACACTGTAATTAGTTCGGTTCTAACCTCAACAGGTAAGAAATTAGGTGGATTCAGGAAACAGATTAAATTAAGCAAAATTTCAGCGGAAACAAAAAACCTAATTAAGCATAAAAGGAATTTAAATAGGGATAATAATAAGCAAGAATACAATCTAGTAAATAAGGAAATTAAAAAGAGAATAGTCAGGGATGTCAGAGATTTTAACAGCAAGTTAATAGAAAGTACCATTAAGAATAACCGTAGCCTGAAAAAGTGCAAACAGGATCTTTTCTTAGGCAAAAACCAAATGATCGCAATCAGATCAGAGAGCGGAGTAATAATTAGGAATAGAGAAGAAATCATAGACAGAGTTTACACGTTCTATGCAAAACTATACGAGAACGACAACGGCCAATTCCCCGCTCTGGAATCGACAAACGGCCAAAGGGTTCCTGCAGTATTGCCTAGCGAAGTAGAGGCCGCGCTAAAAACTGCAAAGAACGGTAAAACCCCAGGGGAAGATAATATTCCCATTGACTTACTAAAATGTGGCGGCTCCCCCCTAAATAATATCTTAGCTAGGCTTTTCAGCAAATGCATCCAGAACCAAGCTATACCAGAAGGATGGAATAACGCAACTATCATCTTAATACACAAAAAAGGTGATAAAAGCGATATCAAGAACTACCGACCCATTAGTTTACTTTCAGCGGTCTACAAGCTCTTCACGAAGGTTATTACAGAAAGGCTGAAGAATATCCTGGACGAGAACCAACCTATAGAACAGGCAGGATTTAGGGCAAATTTCAGTACAATGGACCACCTCCAAGTAGTTGGCGAACTAATCGAACGCGCCAACGAATATCAACGGCCATTGTGCCTAGGTTTCGTCGATTATGAGAAAGCCTTCGATACAGTGAGCCACAATGCAGTACTTAACGCTCTACAAACACAGGGAGTACCGGAACCCTATGTGGGGCTGTTAGCTGCAATATATAAGAATGCCACAGCTTCGGTTAAAATTTTTTCAGGTACAGATAGATTAGCATAAGAAAAGGAGTAAGACAAGGAGATACAATCTCGCCCAAGTTATTCAATGCGGTGCTTGAGGGAGTTTTCAGGAACTTGGAATGGGACAAAGCCGGAGTAAGCATCAACGGTCGCTTCTTGAGTCACCTTCGGTTCGCAGACGATATAGTTTTAATAGCTCGTGATTCAGCTGACCTACTTAACAGACTAACACAGCTGGACAGGGAAAGTAGAAAAGTAGGATTAAAAATTAACGTAGATAAGACCAAACTAATGTTCAATAGGTATTGCATGCCTGATAGCATCCCATTAGATGATAAACCAGTAGAAGTAGTAAATAATTATTTATATTTAGGTCAAATAATTGACATGTCTGGTAATAAAGATGAAGAGATAAAGAGACGTATGAAATTAGGATGGAGTGCATTTGGACGGATGAATGCTGTTTTTAAATCAAAAATGCCACTCTGCCTGAAGAAAAAGATCTTTGATCAATGCGTTTTGCCAGTGATGACGTATGGATGTGAAACTTGGACACTGAACACCAAGATGCTACATAAAATCCAATGCACTCAAAGAAGTATGGAGCGCTGTATGCTTGGCATAACGAGAAAAGACAGAAAGCGGAACACGTGGGTGAGAAGTATGACAAGAGTAGTGGACATAGTGGATAGAGTGAAGAGATTGAAATGGCAATGGGCGGGTCACGTAGCTAGGAGGATGGACGAAAGGTGGACAAAAGAATTGCTTGAATGGTACCCGAGAGAATGCAAAAGGGTAAAAGGAAGACCGCAAGGAAGATGGGTGAACGAAATTAGAAAAATGTGCGGGGTGAGATGGATGAGTGTTGCGCAAAACAGAGACGGGTGGAAGCGTGTTGGAGAGGCCTTCATCCAGCAGTGGATGGCGAGTGGCTGTAAATGATGATGATGATGATGATATATATATATATATATATATATATATATATATATATATATATATATATATATATATATATATATATATATATATATATATATATATATATATATATATATATATATATATATATATATATATATATATATATATATATATATATATATATGTATATAAAAATTTGAACTTTGTTGTATTTTTTTTTGCGTATCGGCAGTATACTTTATCAATGCGCATTTTCACGGTGAAGTAAATTTGTGAATATAACAGCACGTATGTACACATGTACATACATTCAGTATGTATGTATAAATATATACATTCAGCGTATGTGCTGGGGTTGCAGAATTTACTCAAGTCTTTATTTCATCAATAACAAATCGACGCGGATCATTATATGTACAGATAAATAGCAAAATATGTACATTTTGAACTCGAAAAGTACTATCACTACAAAAAATAAAAAAGGAAATCATTTGCAAAAGCGACCGCTTCAGCAAAATTCACGTCATTGTAAAATTTCATACGCCAGCAAAATGCGTCGTGCATTATTGATAAAATTCGCGTTGGGAAGATTTCCATCAGGTAATCGCAGTCGCGGGACCGCTATGGAAGCGTTAGGAAAATCTCTGTTTGCATTCGCTTTTCTCGGGAAATTCCCGTGTACGCTCCCGCACAAAGAGCATTTTCACTTATTGAATTGCGAAACAACTTTTCACTGAATCGTTTTGACGTTTAAATTTTAATTTAATTCATTTAAGATGTTTCGATAGGTTTTTTCAACGGGCGGCGTTTGCTTGGAGAAAATACTAACCCTCAAACAAACGATATCATTGATATTAAAAGAGAAAACTTAATATGAATCAGGATAGTATTCATCAGCAGGTTTATATTTTAGGGTGATTGATTTCTCCCTTATTTTTAGAAACTACATATAGATGTATATTTTAAGTTTTAATTGATACTCAATTTCTGATTGCATATAATTCAATCACTTTACTTCTCTACTTGGTTTAGTATCTCAACGTTTACACCTGTTTCTAGACGATTAACTACGAAGTAATATTATTATTTTTTACCCACTCGTATTGTTTTGTGACTAGTGACACAACCAACAGTTTTCAGAAAAAGGATTTTAGCTCATTGGTAGAAAATAATTCTGCCAGCTCAATTAAGATAAATCATCGATCTATGTTCGCTGCAGGTAGTCTATAGAATATTTACAATATCATAGTTATATACTTTTACTTACATACAAATTTGTGTATGTATGTGAGTTGGTAGTATGTATGAGTATTCACTTTGACTACATATGTACGTAGCATTCGTATTCCCGAATGTTTGCCACTGCTATGTACGTCTAGCCGGTTGTAATCTCATTGGCGGTACAGGTATGTAACATACGAATCCCCATATCTCTGTTAGACATAACAGAATTGCCCACAGACGACTTACAAAGTGACTACGGACGTTTTGACCACGTCGAACATGGGGCCGCTCACAAACGCCATTTTTCTCGGCTTTCATAAAGCGATTTACGAGAGTTAAGACGTTGCGGCGTGT
Source organism: Arctopsyche grandis (assembly GCF_051622035.1). Classification (NCBI taxonomy): domain Eukaryota; kingdom Metazoa; phylum Arthropoda; class Insecta; order Trichoptera; family Hydropsychidae; genus Arctopsyche; species Arctopsyche grandis. Next base: position 21,087,707 of record NC_135363.1, on the reverse strand, counting down.
TACGAGTACAAAAGATATGTACGCTTAGTATTTTTTTCGTAGCTCTGTATTTTCGAGATACAGTATATGTATTATATGTACGTTTATTTGTTGATTATTGGGCGTGTTGTGAAATTGATTATTGTACATAATTTGAACGGGCTCACATGGCGCCAGTGTATGTGTGTGTATGTGTGTATATCATCGATTTCGCTAGCGCCGACTATTAGCGAGCTTATAGCACAAATATGATAAATGGTTATTAGCACTCCAAATGCCGGTAAGCTATTTAGTGTGAGATATAAGGGAGGACGTTCACCATAATAATAAATTATTATATGATATTTATACTTAGTCGATTCTAAATTTTCTTTAAGTAGCATTATTTTCATTTGTCAAGTTTTTGGATCAAAGTAACATTTTCAGGATACAAATGTCCAGCATTGATGCTTTTTTTGTTTGTAAATTTTATGTATGTATGTACATACATGCGTACGTGTATGCTGGTTTTTAAGGGCGACATCCTACACAAATTTCTCCTAACCAAAAAATAAAAGGTATTTTGAAAGTGTTTTTTTTCCTCGCAGTGAAGAAAACCAGTTTGTAATTCAGTTCAGGGCAATCGTTTTTCTACCGTGGTCCCGTGGTCGCCAGCTTTGGTTTGTCTGCTACTGTGTGTAGAGTGTTGACAGTCAGTCGAGGCCGAGAAAAATGATCCATATTTCCATATACAGAGTGTCGCTTTTAGTTGGCTGCGTAAAGGCCTCTTTGGGACATTGAGAAAATGCCAGCCCCGGTCGTTTATATTTTTTATACGATTCGAAAAATACACGACACCGTCAACTATGTTTTGTAAGGTTTGCTTAAATTATTGATCAAAATATGTCGATTCTTTCAAGTTTATCATTAAATATATTTTGCTTTTTAAAAACACCCATTGAACAAAGTCGATAATTTGCTTTAAAAAAGCATTTTCTTTGCATAAAATGTCATTAAAAATATATAAAATTCAATTTTTTGAAAAAAACTAAAGCTATAGCTTTCTCTTTCTCCATTTGTTTTTAAAGTCACGAGCCACCCCTACGTGTATGTATTGTAAATTTAAAATGTTGAAATTGGGATTATTAATTGTAAATATTTTATACCTATATATTCGGTACATTGCTGTAGGCGTTTTTCGAGGGATGAAAATACACACTTTTTACTAGTGCGAGTCTAGAGTTAAAATACACCGTAATCGTTAGATAAAAACACAAACTTGGTACAGTTCTTTCATTATCGTTTAAAGTTAGTTCATTAAATCTGTAAAAATCTTACGTAATTAAAAGTATCAAACTTATTTCATACGGTTTTATAAGTGTGCAGCAACTTATTCTCGTTGTTCTAGAATTGTAATGTGATTATTGAAAAATTATGGTGTTTTCGCCTGTTTATTTCGTGAACATCGCTTGAAAAGGTTAAAGATGACTTTAAATGGCACGATACGTGAGCGTGTCACCGAAAAGAATAACAAAAACTAGCCCCTTCGTCGCCTTGCATCGCTATCTGAAGAACAAACGTGGAATCGGTGCATTCGCTCGCACTTTTTTTGAGTTTATTTATCTATTTAATTCCAGACAATTTTGTCGCAGCACAAAGGCGGCGAAATACTCGTTCGCCATTTCCCACTTGGCATTACAACGTCCAATTTGGTGTCGGTTTGGTTTATTTTCGCATTATTACGCCGCGGCATCGCAGCAAGCGTTTATTTCAGACCCTAAATAAAGTTCTCTCGGCGCCGGAAGTGGAACGCGATGCTATTTATTTACTTACCGCACTTGCAGTTTATTTGTTAAATATGTATGTTGGCATCTGTAATATTTGTATTATGTACAGCCACACCGGAGGGGGTCGATTGAATGTTATTGCGAAATTGTTAATACGCAGCGGGTATACAATGACGATGATGATAATAATAATAATAAGAACGGGCGATAAGCTCCGTGCTCGAAGGACCATAAAACTCGGTAATGGTCGAAAAAACAAAATCGGCCACTTGGAAGTCGATCGGGGTCGTAAATCGACACAAACTGGATACCCCGAGAGTCTCCTAAACGGGGATAAGGTCGAACATGGCTACTTTAGACCACATCCAACTACCGAATTCGGATTATCCTTGATCTAGATCACGGACGACCCTCACGATGCCCCCTGCCCCTATTCTATTTATTTAGGACGGCTCGGTTGCGTTTCAACTCGGTGCAAAAATCATTTTTCGTTTTTTTCTTAAACGACGAGTCTGGTGTATTGCATTTACAACAGTTGGAAAGCTGTGTGACGCAAACTGGTAATAATTTTCGATATTCATTATCAGATTTTTATTGCAAATTGAATTTTTGTTGTCAAAAATGCTAATTTTGTTTAGAATTCGATGTATTTGTGTAGATACATACATACGACTATACATACCTTTGCATATTCGTCACTGTACGTACTTACTAACGGTAAAGTAAATCTCCAATTGGTATTTGTCCGGGCAACGAAGTGGAAAACCGTGTCGTATTGACAAAACACTAGTTGCACCCCAATTAGTAGGTGTACCTGTTTGTGTGAAGGATGAGAAGTGCAATGGGTGAGTGAGTTTGTATTAAGAAGAATATCCGGACTGATTATACAAATTTAAAATCCACCACGGACCGTGCGATTCCAGCACTGACTACTGTTTTTGAAGAAACGAGGGAAATTTAATATGGGTTAAAGCGCTCCGAGGAAAAGTACCTACATACATATATACATAAATTCATACATATGTGCAATGGGACAAATGGGATTTCCTCGGATGCGCACTTTCGCAGATTTCCGGTTTATATCTATCTCCAGCTTTCTAATCTCACGTTTCGCCTTTTAAAATATTCACATTATGTATATTTAACGTCTCAATTTTACTTTGTCATTCAAGTACACATTGTATACTGTATGCGGGGAAGGTACTTTTTATGTATGTTGTAAGTTTTTGATTCTTATTAATCGATCATGTGCATTGCTTATTTATATACGTTTATCTTTTAGGATTTAAAATTAATGTAGAATATACCACACTAATGTTTACTAGCTATTGCATGCCTGATAGCATTTCATTAGATGATATAATAGAAGTAATCAATAATCATATATATAATATCGCTATTCTATCTGTGTATCTGTGTGTCGAACTGTCGTGATAACGCTCGCCGTACAATAGTCGTTTCGATTCGACAAACATAGATAAATATGTACGTCACTGCCAAAACGTATACGAAGATATAATAACAAAAGAAAAAATCTTTTATATATACTAATCGCTACTTATGTTTCCTCTTGGCAGAGAATTTGCCGCCATCTATTGAAAATTTATTTCATTAATTAATTATTCTATTGGTGTTTTATATTGTTTACATGTAGGTAGGTTTTATACTTTTTTTCATATTAAACAATTAAATATAAATATTTCATTGAATATATTTAAAAGGTATTTGAAAAAAATTCGACCGCGTGGGGATCAAACACATGACCGATGACATATTCATTTTTATTTTTTTATTTAATAACTTAATATGCCAACACCCATGCGATATGTCATCGGGTACAACACTAGTTATTTATATTAAGGTCAAATAATAGACATGTCCGGTAGTAAAGAAGAAGAAATAAAGAGACGTGTGAAATTAGGATGGAGTACATTTGGACGATATATGTATGTATGTAATGCCGTTTTTAAATCAAAAATGCCACTTTGCCTGAATAAAAATACATTTGATCAATGTGTTTTGCCTATGATGACGTATGTATGTGAAACTTGAAAATTAAACACCAAGTTTCTACACAAAGTCCAATGCACTCAAAGAAGTATGGAACGTTGTATGCTTGGCATAACGAGGAAATACAGGAAACGGAATACGTCGGTGTGAAGTATGACAAGGGTAGTGGATAAAGTGGATAGAGTGAAGAGATTGAAATGGCAATGGGCGGGCCATGTGGCTAGAAGAATGGATGAAAGGTGGACACAAGAACTGCTAGAATGGTACCCGAGAGAATGTGAAAGAGTGCAAGGAAGGCCACTGGGAATATGGGTGATGAAATTAGGAGAATGTGTTGGGTGAGATAGTTGAGAGTTTCGCAAAACAGAGACGAGGGGAAGCGTTCTGGAGAGGCCTTCATCCAGCAGTGGATGGTGAATGGCTGTAGATGATGATGATATTTATTTATGTATACATATATAATATATGTAAATTTTGTGTTTAATGTGTGGTATAAATGTAGAACGAATGTAGATATTGTATTACATAATATATGTATTATATGTGCATACACAATACCGGAGGTATTCAATAATATTCAATAAACGTCCGTCGGTTAATTGCACACGTACCAATTGAATACCGTGAATAATTCTCATTTCAAATTCCGAATCAAATCCACAGACCGTATTCCATTATGGCACTTGAACAAACAGACAAAGACTAATTGAATACGCAGCGTTGAAAATTCAATACAAATGATAAGGCGTAGTCTGTTTAGAAAGAAATATGTAAATGCATATGTACGTATGTATGTATATATGTACGTAACGTGTATAAAAGACTTCTTTATGTAAGTCCATTAATTTGTCAGATATGTTTCCGTTGGACAGCGACTAGATAAATTGTAGACTATTTATGCAATGGTTAATTTGTAATTCAAATGGCGAACAGTCTGAAGGTCGAATTTAGGTCTTGGTATGCGTGTTCTGATACAGTTGTACATACAATAAAAGCGAATGTTTGAGATTAATCGATTCATCGAGAGCAGATAACAGCAGTCGTGGCCGAGCGGTTAAGGCGTCTGACTAGAAATCAGATTCCCTCTGGGAGCGTAGGTTCGAATCCTACCGACTGCGAATCTTTTTTAATTTGACAGAAATTTAAATACTTTATTTTCATGTAAAGCATTCTCAATTTTGTGTAAAACATTTTTATATATATATATATATTTTTCTTTCAGACACAAAGTGAATTATTTTATTAGAAACGCACATTTTTTTCTAGTGATTGATACGTTGCTAACAGGAAGAGGGTAAATTGAGAAAGCTGATGGAAAGGACTATGTATGTATCTGTATGTATGTATATGTGGATTATATATACATATATTTAAATAATGATCGTAGAGATTTTTTGAATAAATTTGAACTTAATAAAAAAAGGAAAATGAATTGCAGTACAGTTTCCTTAAAAAAAAATATAATATAAATACATGTAAATATATACATATCTATGTGAGTTTTTGTAATGTTGTTTTACATATACTCTTTAATACACATAAGAAATGATCTTGTGGATCAATACATTTTTTTAAGCCGTTGATTCGTAATATTCGTATTCGTGATGAGCCGTAATATTCGAAAATGGCTTTTCTTTATTTCGAGAAATATTTCACAAAATATTATATTTATTGTTTTACGTTTAAAAATATTTAAACAAAAATATTGGTGGCCTGTAATACGTTTGTTCTGCTTTTCCGAGATTGTGGAAATATCGAATTAAAAGAAGAGATAACAATTTGTGAATTAAGTCATACAAAAACTCAAAATTAGAGAGTGGAGAATTTGAAAGTAGTGGAACTCAAGGCTTATATGAGATTGAGTCATATGAAATTATAAAACTAATCTTAGATGTATGTACATATGTATGTGTATGTACTATTTTGGATCAATTTCAAGTTTTACGTACTTTCTAATGCAGAATGATTGGAATGAAATGATTCTATTGTTGTTTATGTACTTATCTTTATGGTATGGGTTGTTGTCATAAAGTACGCTAAAAAATGGCAATCGAATAAATGTATGTATTTACATAGTATCGAGCCGATAGTTGTACAGATTGAGCTCACACTATACTGTTATATGTATGTTCGTCGTGTAATACAATATATCATTTGGATTTATCTTAAGCCAGATGAATTTTGTACCGTTTGAAAGTTTCAAAGGAGACTTGAAATACGGGCGTTTTAAAATACGAATGTTATTTTGCATGTCCACTTAATCTACGACTCAAGTTGAACTTGAATCTTTTCCATTCTCCGCTAGATTTTACCAGGAGATATGTATATCGTGTTCTTTAAAGCGATCTCGAGTTGAACTTGAATTCGTCGAAAGGCCTAAGCGAATTCCAATTTTCTCCTACCGAGCGTTTAATTACGTGAACTTTAATCTGATTAAGAGCCGCGTACAAGGGTGAGGTGAATTGGTGCCGAGTTTGAAATGCGTTTCAACGTTCGCGCAAAACCGTCACGTTTTTTTTCACGGAAAAAATCACGGTGAAAAAGGTTAACTGAGTTATGAGAGAGAGAGAGAGAGAGATAGACGTAGAGAGAGGTGGAGGGCATTTTCGCCTCGTAACCGGATTAACCGGAATTTTTTTTCGGTACGGTACGTTCCGTGTCGCTATCGACGTCGTCAAGTACCTACATATGCATGTACTACGAGTGTCAGTACGTCTGTCAACAGACGGACAGACAGACAGACGAGTGCTCCGGATATTGAATTAGTTTCAGCATTCGGCAAATTTCGCATCAGAATAGACATGCACTATTTCAGCGGCGGCTTAACGTATTATAATATAACGTATATCGTGCCCGTCTATAGCTTCGGTGCAGAAGGGGGGGATTTGGTGTGACCGTTGTTCCTACAAAATATATTATTTAGAATGCTCGAAAGCATTTTTACCAAAGTTCAAAATTTTTTAGAATAGTATATTCTTTATTTGTATTTATGTTGAAATCTTGGCATTGCGAATTGAATTATTTTATATTATTATGTGGAATAACAATTGACGTCAACTCGCTGTCGGGATAAACATGACAGATAGTATTTTTCTTCAAAAATAAAATAAATTGTTATATTTTTGGAAAGTGTCATTTAATATTTTCCAGTTCTGTTTATATTTGAGCAGCACCAGCAAAAGTAAATATTTCTATTTTTTTTATTTGTTCGACTCATCGCGCAAGTATTTGCTCTTTTATTTCTGTTCCTACACATTTCTTTCTTCTTAAAGTAAGACGACGAGAAGCGTAGATGCATCATCACCACGACAATTTTTCACAGTTTGTTAAGTAACGAAGTATCCTGAAGTGAAGTATAATGTAATGTTATCTTCACATTTTTTGGTGTAGATAAAAAAATATATAAAAAGACAATGGTTAGATGTTTCCAGTTGAGTAAGCTTAGTAGCTATGGAATTGCATTTAGAAAATCGAACACGTTTTTTAAGTTTTGGCCGAGATTTGAACCCCGCGAAAAATTATTTATACAGGTATACATCCATTTTTATATTATTAACATGACATATATGTATGTTAAACATGTACATACATAAGTATTATTCAAGGCCAATTACAAACAACGATCATCAAACATTACAATCATCATAGAGACAACTATGGACCGATTTTTGCAGCATTTTAAATATTAACTAATTATAAGATGGTGTAAACTCAAATTTTGCGAAAAAATGACAGGATTTCCAATTTGTTGGAACTGTTTCAAGTTAAATCAAATCAATTGGCACACTCTAAAAGGAAACGATCCACATTGAAGTCACATATATGTACATGCTCTGGCCAGCAACAAAGCCAGTAATATAACGCGTGACCACACAATCCAAAGCATTACATGCTAACTACTAATCTGTGTTGCTGGTTAGTTGAATGTACCTTTGTATAGGTATATACATACATACATATGTTATGTATGTACATATGTAGTCACTACCAGTCCTTTGAGATTGATTGTCTTCTCAGTGAAAATGTGCTTGGCTAGTTGCAAAGTTCGTCCATACAGATTCTCCACACACATACATATGCTTGTATGTACATATGTGATCTGCCGAAGAACATATTAAATTTAAATGACGTCATTTCAAAATGTATTCTGTAATGCAGTTTAAAATGTATCCTCCGGGTCGTAGTCGTTTTTTGAAACGTTCGCGTGGGAAATCGTTACCGGAAGGAGCACATTTGCCCGTCAGGTAATATGTAGTTATACGCGATAGTCGTAGACGTCCTTAATTTGGACGCTGATTCAATTTGGCGTCGGCGTCGTCGTCGCTTAACCAAGTTTACTGGGAAGCCGGGGAGGGGTCCCGGATAACCCTCCCTCATCCTCCGCGGCCGTTGCGAGCTCATGAAGACATGTTTTTTTAAATATTTCGTCGCGTTTCGCAGCCACCCTCTTCGTCTTCATTAAGCGCGACTGAGGGTCGTTCGCTCGAGGGCGTGTCTGCGTTGTAAACTCACCTCTGGGAAAATGTATTTTTAAGCTTTTTTACCCCCCCCCCCTCGAGTCCTCCCCGCTTCCCCCTCGCTGTTCGTATTTTTTCCTCTAAATTATTCTTTGTTTATTTTTTTTACGCATTTTTCTTGACGTTGTTTGTCATTTTGAAAAATGTGCGGAGCATTAAAAAATGTACTTTCATTTTGGTGTATTTTAATAAGCGCACCGTATTAATGTATATTATATAATTAATTTATATAAGAAAATGCCAGTCAGTTTCAGCTTTAGACGTGTTTTGTTGATGAATATTAAATTTTTAAGCCAGTTTTGTACGCGAAATTTATTAATTAAAAAAAAATCGTAATTCTTATAAGTTAATATACAATTTTTTTAATTATAAAATGAAATATCTCATCAGTTTAATTATTTTCATAAAAATTTGGTAATATTTTTTTATATTTTCTAATATATAATTTCGAAAGAGACTTTGTATGTATCTATGTATGTATGTACAAACTATCGTTGGTTCGTAGAATCCGTGACGCTAAATTTAATAAAAAAACAAATGAATATTCAAATAAATTTAATAAAATGTTTACTATTAGATTTGTCATGTTTAAGCGGTTTATGTTACAAATACCGAGCGAAACCGGGTAAAACCACTAGTATATTATATGTATATATTTTTGTGAGCATCTTTTATATTATGAATAGATTCATACAATAGTAAATTAGAAAACTAAATTGAATTAAACTTTTATTTTCTGTACAGGTTTTTAAGTTCTCGAAACATTGTAAATATTTTTTATTTCTAAATTATTCGATTCAATGTCAAGGAGCATTTTCTATTCATGAACATATTAATATATGTACAAATAATAATATATTCATTTGCAAATGCCTTCTAAGGGTAACAATCAAATTGTAAATGCTTCATTGTTTCGAGAATGACGGTTATTGTTCATAATGAATATGCTTTGATCTATAAACAATGACACATAATATCGTAATATTTAGGATGTCATGGTTCAGTTTCAATTTGAAATAAAATGACTTGGTTTTGTTTTATTTGAAAATTTGTATTACAACTGTAAGTGTAATTTATTTGCAAATAAATGACTTGTTCTTCCTCCATGCTGGCTAATAAATTTATTAAAATTACGATTATTTGGTATCGAATGTATGGAATGTTATCCACAAAGATGAGTCTAATATTATAGAATATTAATTAAAGATTTTATAAATGATTATGGGAATTTTTACATCTACAACTTCGAGCGTAATAATTTTTACATATTATGCAAGGTTTTTACTGTTTTTTTTTTTTAATTTTACACAATAATATACATTGGTTTATAAATATGTTGTTTTCAAAATATTTCTTATGCTTTAGATTGATTCCAGTAAGTAGAATAAATTACATAGTGGATTATTCGAATTCTAAATATTATGTACATTTTTTTTGATTTTTAAATGCTTTTTATTATTATGAAATTATGTTAACAATACATCTTATATCTATTTTAATAGCTACTGATCTACTGATCATTTTCTATTTTACAATTTTAATTTAATTTGGTTAGTAATCACAGTATTATATTATTCTAATGTTAATCTAAAGCATAATAGGAAAAAGAGCTCAAAAACCTATTTACAATCCTTATAAATGTTCATAATACATCTAATACATAATATTAATTAAAGACTATCTAAAGTCGATGACCTAAAGCAGATTGTGTTTAGGTAATCTGTGTTTATACCTGAAGGGTATAGACATTTTGTTGTAATCACCGAGACTCTTCACAAGTGTGTTAGTATGGTTATTAGTGATTCTTTCATAGAATCTACTGGTTAGTTTGTTAGTAATGTCTGTAACAAACGGAATATTATATATAGCATGCAGTTTTTTCAGGTTAGTATATATGGGTGTATTATAAATTATTTTAAGGGATTTATTTTGTATTACTTGGAGCTTGGAAAGGTTAGTATTCGAGGCGTTATTCCATACAGGTGAAGCATAGGTTAATAATGGTAATATGAGCGCGCGATATAATTTTATTTTATTTAGCGTTGATAAAGAACTATGGCGATTAAATATTGGATATATTGAGGATATACCCCGCATCGCCTTGCATTTCGCTGCCTCAATGTGAGGTGCCCATCTCATTCTTTTATCAAACGTTACTCCTAAATATTTTATTACTGACTGCCATTTCAGACTTTCTCCAGAGGGGATTTTCAGATCTGAACTTGGCTTATGTTTTCTAACACTAAAGAATATGGCGTCTGTTTTGGTTTGATTAATTTGAATTTTCCACTTAGTGAAGTGTTCAGTCATTGTTTTAATTGCAAATTCAAGATTTTTAAGAATAGTGTCTGGTTTTTTGCTACTTGTGAAGCAAGCTGTATCATCTGCATATAGGGCTATGTGACAGTTTTTTGGAATAGGTATGTCATTTATATATATGGAGAACAAGAGTGGGCCAAGCAAGCTCCCCTGCGGAACGCCAGCTGCGATTATTTTTGGAGACGATAATTCATTATTTACGCTAACCACTAGCTTTCTACGAGTTAAGTACGATTTGATGATGAGAATTAGGTAGTTTGGTATTTTGTTAATAAGGAGCTTATGAATGAGTCCATCGTGCCAAACCGTGTCGAAGGCCTTTTCTATGTCGAGACATACCATTCCGGTACTTCTCTTCATATTAAAGTTCTTCGTCACGTGTTCAGTTAGTCTTGTTAGTTGTTGGGTCGTGGAATGTCCAGTGCGAAATCCAAATTGTTCATTTATTAATTTCTTATTTACGACTTTAAGTAAACGTGTGTAGATTATTTTTTCCAGAATTTTTGAAAGCGTGCAAAGTAAGCTAATGGGTCGATAATTGGCCGGGTTTTTTGAGCTTTTATCGGGCTTAAGTATGGGAATTACGTTGGCTGTTTTCCAGTATTCTGGGAAATACCCGGTGAGTAAACATGCGTTGAATATTTTAGATAGTGAGACTAAAGCTTTAAATGGAAGTTGTTTGATTGTGATGTTATCTATTGAATCTCGCCCAGGTGCCTTTTTATTTTTTAAATTACGTATTATATTTTGGATTTCACACGGATGCACCAATTTTATATTTTTAGTACTGTTAGTGGGAGTTTTCGTGATGATTTTAATGGACCGGTTGACTTTATTATGCGTTGGTATGTGATTGTAATGTTGTGTGAGTGTGTGATGTTTTTGGAAGGATTTTGATAATAGTTCTGCTTTGTCGCAATCACGCGTCACTGAGATTCCTGCATCATCTAATGGAGGAATCGAGTTTTTTGTCCTGCGAATCGCTTTAGCTAATTTCCATAGAGAGCCATCAACTGAGCTCAATTTTTCTAATTTTTTAGACCAAGCTTCATTTTTGATTTCTTTGATTCTAATTTTAATTTGATATGTGAGCTTATTAATTAATGTTTTCAATGCTGGATTTTTTGATGTTTGCCAAATTTTACGGAGTTTATTTTTACTTTTAATTAGATTTGCAACAAAGTCAGTTATCTCTAGTTTGTGTTCAATATATTGTGTCTTAGGTATGTGAAGGTGTTTGGATCGAGCTATTGATTCCGTCAGGTGTATTATGGAGCTGTCGATTTCTGTTTTGTTTGTGAGTGTGGTAGAAGTTAGAATAGTTTGGTCGTTTATGTACGACTTGAACTCTCGCCAGTTAGCTTTCCCGTAATCCCAACTATGCTTGATGATTTCCTCGGGTTTCCCGTCGATTGAGAAGATTATCGGGAGATGATCAGACGACAGGGTTTGAAGGGCATTTGGTGTCGATATTTTTGGGAAGTTCTTGACGAGGACAAGATCTAGTGTGGATGGTTGTGAGTTATTTGTAGGATAGTGTGTGTATGTATCCGGATGAAGCAAGATTGTATCTGTTATTTGAATGTATTTAAAAAGAGTTGTGCCTTGTTGGTCAGTGTTTACGCAACTCCATAATGGATGTTTAGCATTAAAGTCACCAGCTACCACTACCGAACTACCAATGTTAAATATTTTGTTAAGATCGGATGCCAATAATCGTTTTTGGGGAGGATTGTAAGCGGATGCTACTATGTGACGGGTGTTGTTAATTGTTAGTTCGATGGCGGTTAGTTCTAAATTTTTTAGTGGCGGAGTTATTACGCGACAATGTTTAATTGACGATTTTATAAAAATGGCAACTCCCCCTCCATGATGTTCTCGGTCTTCGCGATAGCAGTTAAAGTTAGGTAGGTTAATACGGATATGAGGTTTTAAGAAGGTCTCGGAGATTAAAACTATGTCAACACAGTACTCACCGATCGCCGACTCTAGTTCGTCAATCTTATTCTTAAGTCCACGAGCATTCCAAGCTAGAATGTTCAGGCGCCTCCCGTTAATCAAAGACATCGAGATATTCGACGAGCATGAGTGCCAGCTCTAGTTTGTCGGTGCAACCGCTGGCCTTGGCACGAATCTCCTGGAGGATCTTCAACATCTTCGTCATAGACGCCATGGAAGTTAGGTCTGTTGTTGGTTGAATGTTGGGATTGGTTGGTTGGTGGGGTTTTTTAGGGATATTTGGTGAAGGAGTTTTAATGGTCGGTAGCTTTGGGAAGTTATGATCGTTAACGACCGGGATATTTTGTGGCTGCACCACTGGGAGTTTCCAAGGGTTGGCTTTGACAATTGATGCTCGATTCTTCCTCGATTCCAGCATTTTCAGATAGCTCTGTCTTTTTAGACAGTCTTTGAAGTTAGCGGGGTGAGATCCTGAACAGCCTGAGCAGACAGCAGGGGTAACTATTCCTTGATTGCATTGTGCGGTGAGGTGAGTGCCGGCACATTTGACGCACTTGGCCTGCCGATTGCAGTTTTTCGCAGCGTGTCCATATTCTTGGCATCTGAAACATTGAGTAATATTTTGTGATTTACTAGTATATTTAACGACACTGACCTTTGTGTAACAGATGTACCGGATTTCTTTAATCTTCTTTGCCGATACCGATGGCTCGAAGAACACCAAGTATAGCTCGGTGGCGTTGCTCCTAGGCTCCTTCGTCTTCATCTGTATGACTTTGGTTACAGGGAATCCCTGTCTGATGATGTCATCTTTAATATCAGCTTCCGGCAATTTCGGCAAGCCACGTACGACACTTTTTATTTCCTTTTCCTCCTTCCTGGAAAAGGTATGGAATTGTCGGTCTGGTGTCAATCCATCCCGAAGTTTTTTAAAGTCTTCAAGACTTTTACATTGTATCTTGACATTATTTTGACCAATGTAAGTCATTGTGAAGTCTTTTATAAACTTCTTGATCGACTCGATCATGCTGCCGTGAGTGCCAGTAGCTGTCATGATGATGGGCGGGATTCTTCCACCGCTTCTGGGGACATCGGAAACTTCCAAGAGCCCTTCAAATTTGTTTTTCTCCTGAATTTTAAATTCAGGAGCAACATCTTTCACGTTCTTTGCCGTATGTTTTGGAAACTGCCACTCGGTCTCCATCTGAGCGGTCTGAGAGCAGCCTGGTTGAGGAGCTTCGGTTGTAGTTATCAGTGTCTTCTTAAGTCGCTTTTTCAGGTTGGATCCTCGCATGGTGCCAACATGTGTTCTTTTGGTGTTCGTTTTGTGGGGGGTGTTTGTTGTGTATGTTAAAAGGTGTGGGTTTTTTGACGGTATGGCGTATCGCTGTATTATGAGCGCTCGCACAGAGAGTACGTCTTCGGCACGTCCGTTCTCACGGAGCGTCGAGAGACGAGTGATATTATGTACATAAATATGTACATATGTATGTAGAATGATCTGAACGACTTAGTCAGATATAATTGTGAAATTTGACAGGTGACGGACTACATAATCTGAATATGATTTTTTTAAGTTAATCATATATTTTTTTAAATATTTGAACTATTAATGTCTAAACAGAAAAATTATCCACTTCTGTCCCGAAACAATTTTTTAATTGCTTTAATCCGACTTACCTAGCCAAAACAAGAAGCATACATTTTTTTATAAAATATTTATTATGATTTCACTGTAAATCAGCAGCATAGATCAATGGTTAGCATGTAATGCTTTCAACTGTGTGGTCACGGGTTCTATCCTGTATGCTGCTGGCCAGACCTTGGATATGTGATTCCAAGGTCGATCGTTTCCTATCAGAGTTTGCCAATTTATATGATTTCATCGAAACTTTTCCAACAAATTGGCAACCTTGTCCCATCCCTTTCGCAAAAAATCGATTTATTCAGCATCTTAATTTTCGCTGATTACAAAGTGCTGCAAAAATTTGTCCATAGATGTCTACGTGGCAGTTAATCATTTGACCATAGATGTCGTGTTTAACAAATGGGTTGATTAAATTATTAATAAACAATTCCTAATCTGTATAGCACACTCGTCGCTTTGGAGCAATCTGTTAGACGAGTGTGCATGATTGATTGAATAAATATTAATACTAAAATATTAGAAGTTATCCCAAAGTGACACCTATGGCCAAATTTGTACATTTGTACTTTATGTAAATTTACAACATTATTATAAATTTAATATCATATTATATTCAAATTGAGGGTGAGCGGTTGATTTGGCGAGGAAGTCAGAATTGGCAAACTCTGATAGGAAACGATCGACCTGGAGTCACATATGTATGTATATATGTATATAAAATTGAATGTCTATTTGTCTGTCTGTCTCGTATAGGCTCCCAAACCACTCAACCGATTACGATGAAACTTTCAGGATTTTTTGCATGCATGTCCGAGAAGCTTACCGTGAAAACAGGAAAAAACCTCTCAATAATAATATTCGTAATTACGATTTTACCACGGCTCGAACCCGTGACCCATCAGTTGTCATTTAAAAGTATTATATTTCAATTGTATTTGAAAGCAATGAATTATGTAACGTTAAAAAGCATCACGTCCGAGCTTTTTTCACCGGAAAGTACAGACCAAATTTCGATAGATTCAGTATTAGATTTTTCCTCGTATATGTACGGACGTGAATGTTTGCACCGTGAGATGATCATCAGACGAGCGTATTATGAGTGAAACGCCGCGGGCCAGAGAGCGCTAAACGAGCCATGTTCGGCTAATTAGAGACGGAGGCGTCGATGCGCCAAACTCTGACGCCCCACGGCAAGCGTCGTAATTGCTACTTTATATACATATGTACATATGTATGTATATACCCGTCTATATACAAATATACTTACATACATCAACAGTGTCGATATTACCCTTTCGCGGCTCGAATGCTACGGTTTTCAACATTTTTGGACGGTGGCGAATGTCGCCCGGTGGCAATTAAAACTTTCCTATTAGCGTTTCGCTCTCGCTACACGAAGTAATGAACAAAGTCGAAACGTTCATTGGGGTAATTGATATTGTCGAAATGTTTGCGGTGGACCACACCCTTCCCAGCTCGTCGTTAAAAGGCTAAGTTTATGCGTCGCTTTGTGCTTGCGAATTTGCGGGTGATAGTTTCAATGTGTGGAAAATGTAATATAGTTGACGTTGTTATAGAATATACATAGGTAGTGTTTTCTGCGTGATGTACATCCATATATAATATGCAAGTTTGTAGAGGATGATGTTTCACCTCATGTGTATAAATTTGAATCAAAAGGCGTTTTTTATCTATGAAAGTCAAATAAAATATTTGTTTCAAATGATACTTCCTATTTATTATTTTCGTATGATGATTTGTCTGCGCAGTATATGTATGTATGTATGTACATACATATATACACACACGTGTATGTATGTATATAATATAAATACGTTTAAATGTATCTATAATATATTGCGGATAGGAAAGTACTTAATGAATTTGTTTCATTATCATCGAACAAATTAAATAGATAAGAAGTTTGTCTTTAACTTTTTCGGACACTGTCCGGTCACTTTACGCACTTTTCCGGGAAATCACCATCGATGGCAGTTCTTCGGGATATGCCCAGGTACTTTGTTTTTTGTTCGTATACGAAAGGAAAGGAAAAAACTTTCACGTTTTACCTGACGAACCCATTAATGATTAAAAGGTTTGGATTGAGATGAGTTTCGGCCGTGCTCTCGTTCGCGGAAACTTACCTAATTACACTCGATCATTTTAACGGAGTTTCGGAATTTATTTGCTTTTTCTTTCATTTGGAAAAAGGAGGAGGGTCTTTTAGTTTCGGTCCTCTTGTTGCAGCGATGTATTAAAGCACCTTCTTGATGCATTGACAAATTGTCTCCCACCCTGCTTGACGTCAATACGTCTTCTTGCAAGAACCGATCCCTCCTTCCCTTCACTGTCAACAAGAATAATTGCATTTTTCCCATTTTCTAGATCGGTTTCACCATTGGATTTCACCTTTTAGATTTACATATGTACTAGTATGTGTATGTACATATTTTATGGCAATGCTATTGTTACATATAACTGAAATTTTATTTCATAATCACAATTCCCTTGAACTTCAGAGAGACTTCTCATTAACTCTTTTGTTCTCCAGCTACTACGTGGTAATACGTCATGCCCGTCGTTACTGGAACAGCTGGGACTTTATATTTCTAATAATAATGGTCGCGATAGATATCATCATTTGATGTTTGTACCTCTGCCCGCACATTCCTTTATCGGATGGCTCATATTTCAAGAGCTATCCGTCTTCTATTAAGAAGACGGATAGCTCTTAATAGAAGACGAAATTGTTGATGCTGTGGTTGATTGTGATATTTTCCACCTCAGTGAGCGTAGGTCATCGGAGATTATTTTAACCTATTTGTCTGGTAGCCTGCGCTCATAATTATTTTCATAATTTGATGTGATGTATGAGTAGAATTGTGGCACATTAGGAACTTCTGTGATACCACAATGGTCCAAACTTAAACTTAAATAACTAAATAAACAATTAGAAATCTTCAATTGTCATTTTTAAATTTAAGAAGTGATCATGTATGTAAAGCGAAAGATATTCAAAATCCAGAAAACCAATAAACATGGTTGTGTTGTATTTAATTTAACGCTTTTGAATACTAAATGTTATAATCGAATGAAATCTGGCCTGAAAACATATATGTACATGAAGAGTATCTGATTGTGATTACATATATGTACATAAACTATACTGTAGAAGCAGTTATTGCTTACTTAGAATAGTATACATACACTAGTAACACACTTGAATATATTGTTAAATCATTTTGGTTTATTTTAACATAGTCTGTACAGTCTCTATTTAGCACCAGTGATGAGAGTTGTGGAATATAATCTTCTCTATAATGTATGTACTAATTGTCTCTATCCCCCTACATCTAAAATGCATTTGGCCACAACATCAAGCGCGTATAGCAATACTAATAAGTTTAGTAGAACCGAGCCGAATATA
Organism: Arctopsyche grandis; assembly: GCF_051622035.1. NCBI lineage: Eukaryota > Metazoa > Arthropoda > Insecta > Trichoptera > Hydropsychidae > Arctopsyche > Arctopsyche grandis. Next base: position 21,070,082 of record NC_135363.1, on the reverse strand, counting down.
CGCCAAATTATAGATGCGACAAAGAAAATGCGATCCCTTTAGCACACAGGATCGATCCCCCTCCTTGAATTTTTTAGTAAATCTCCGTCGAATCCATCGGCGATTAATGACATCAGCGAACAAGGGCTGGAAGAAAAATCCACGGTAATCCGGGTAACGGGGTGGCTGGCTGGGGGTGTTTCGCGTCGATGTCATTTGTCCGATTAAGTGAGTGACTCCATTACGGGCATCTGGAGCGCAATGGTGATTGATTGTCGGCGATGGCCATAAATTTTATTAGGCCGTGCACCAGCTGCCACCACCTGCGACTACGGCCACCGGCATTAATCAGCGAACGAGGTGGGATTCTGGGGGGGGGGGGGTTGGAGGAGGTGGGTCTCGTCTGAACCCCTAGATTCAACCCCCCAAGCCCCCCAGCCCGGTACAAGCAAAAACACTCAACGAGGCTCATTCACATCTCTCTGTACAAAAGCTTCCACATCGACGGGTTTCCGATCTGCAAGTTCGTTTGCGAGACCGTCCGGTCAGTTCATTAACCGTATGCGTTTTATATACAGGTACGGACAGACTGCTATTCGGTTTGACTATGTGACCATGTAACTATACGACACAATGAATTTTACCGTAGAACTATTATACGCCTATTCATGAGGAAATATACCAGCCACTTCATGACAGCATGTATTCTAAAGTAACTTTAATTTTGTTAATAATATTTGTATCGTTTAAAATTGCGTCCAAATTAGGACACAATGCACGCACGGAGATACAGGAGTAAACTTTTTGTCTCCGTGCAATTGGCTCTGTGAGTGCTATATGTCTCAATTTCTGCTCACTAGTCTTGATATAGTCATATGCATATCTGACGGTACATTAAAAACAAGATCAGAACTTGTCTTGCTTTTGATACGTGATCAATTATGTATTAGTTTATTGATGTACATATATACATATACATATATGTAATTGCTGATGTTTTGATTGTATTCTGTAGAAAAGTGTCTAAATCAGTGTCTCACGTGTGGAAAATTTATGGATTGGAACAGAATCTCGAATTTGAAAAGCCGCAACTGGCGGATACACGTACAAATTATTCGTAGCCGGGAAAAGTATTCAGTTCGCGTATTTCACAACTTTCTCGGTTTTCATTTGTAAGAATCCATTGCTTTGATGTTCGTTCACACTGGGAGCGTATATATGTATGTATGTATGTATGTATGTTGAATTTCTCTTTGACGACGGTTTTCCCAAAGGATGCATTGCAATGTGCGTCTGATGCACTTTTGTCGACGGGAGCGATGAACTACATAGATGAAGTTTTGTGATCATGCGAAAATTCGAACTCGAGATTTTGACTGATTCGAACTCAGAATCGATCACTGATCACGTTTTCATGATCTAGAAAAAATGTGTGTGTGTATGTCTGTGTATTTTGGGGATTTTTTGAACACCATTAGTCCTATCGAATTGAAACTTGTTTACTGAAATTGAAAAGTTACTGAAATTCTTATCGATAAGACGTAAATTTTTAAGTTGACCGGAAATGGTACCTTCCCTTATAGGTGTCCTCTTTTTTTAAGTTTTTAAATTCAATTATCTCCCAAACCGCTAACTAAATTGGACAAAATTTTTTTACATGTACATAATAAGAATTATAATCTTTATAACTTATATTTTTACCTGAATCGGAAGTAGTACTTGTATTCTAGAGAATCGAATGTTTTTCTCAGAAACCTTTGGGTTTATTGAACTGACATTTCATATCTAGAAGTTTAAGCTTAATACTTACATAGTTATGTATAAAATTTGGTAAGCATCCCTTAACCGGAAGTGGCAGTTTACTCTTGTTTGATTTTTCTTCCACTATTTTTTCCGGTCCTTTTAACATGTGTGCTCTTCACAAAAAAATTAAGTGTTATTCTTGTATCAATGTGATGAAAATAAAAAAATCACTAAATTTAAGAAAAGGTGAAAAATGTTGTCGTCACCATTCTGTCCACACCCCTGAACGTATCAAGCTGAAAATTTATATTTGTATTCTTTATGTACTAACTTAGAGCTGATAAGGTTTTGGTCAGAATTTGTAATCCAGAAGTAGTATTTTTTTTAAAACAATATTTCATTATTTTATTTTGACCTTTTAAATTATGATATGATTTAACTTGATATTTATTGTGTATAAATACTGATAGTGATTTTAAGTAATAAGAAAAAATTGAACAAAATCAAACAACCGGAAGTGGAACTTTTGTCTTGTGCAAGTTTCCATATATTTGCGCTCAATTCGAAAATGCTGTCATAGCTATTAGTATTTTACAACGCTGCCGGTATGTGCGAATGTGTCTGTACGGTTCAATATCAAATTTTGTTTAGTGGCCTTCTTATATTCCTCAAATACATTTGTAGATAAAGTCATGGGTTGGTCACATCCGAATTTTTTTATTACATCCATTTACATATATGTATAGATATATACAATTAATTATATCATATGTGTTATTGCTTTTTGATAGAAAATAACTTATTGTGTTTTTATAGGAATATTAATATTTCTTTTTAATATTTTAATGAATAGCTAGATACCTACGTAGGATCTGTTTTATGGTAGAGAGCATACAAATACCACCCAACACTAAGAGGGTACCACTCAAAAGCTTTTCTTGATCGTTCGAAGATTGTAATACAAGAACTTACAGCACAACGTAGCGGTGCCCTGGGATAGAAAACCTTTTGTATTTTATTTTTTATTTGTTACAAACAGAAAAAAATAGCATTACAATGTACATGACATAACATTCTTACTTATATTGAATCTTAAATAATTAAAAATAAATTTCAGGTGTCTAATGTCATATAAATGCATTCAAGTAAATTCGTAACAATAAATAAATTGAATTTTTTATTTTTTATTTTTAGCCAATCATACTTATCTATTTAAAGTTTGGACCATTTGAAAGGTTCCATTACAATTCAAGCAACCGTCCGATCGCCTTTATTACGATTTGGTTGGTCTGTGTTGCCAGTGAATAAATAAATTCCAGACAACCTAGTCCACAATACGCCATTTGCATCGATTTTTAATCTTGTATTATGCGATTAAATGCATGTATATGTACTTAATTTACGATATACATAATATTCTCCGGTAAATTTTAAAATGTATTGGTATTTGCCGATGGCAACATTTTGACGATTTACCGGTAAACAGGTATACTGGTATACCGGTATTTCAATCGCTAATAGTAATACTACGTGATACTAAGTGGACATTTACAGCAAGAAAAGGGACAGCAAAATGGATCAATATAAGGAGAATATTGTTAAGAGAACAGCAAGATCTATATAAAAAGGAATTACCGGAATAGTTGGTAGAATAGGGATTAATGTGAAATAATGAAAGATTACGGAGGGATAATTGAAAATTGGAATACGATTTTTCTTAATAAATAAGGACTGACTATCAATTATTTAATTCAAAAGCTTATACAAAAAAAAATTGATCATAAATTTTCCTCCTAAATTGTAAGGAAACAAAATGATAATTGTGAAGAATTGCAGAATGAATGGAATTTTTTATTTATTCGTTCAAGATTATTAATATATGTATGTGTATGTATTTGATAAAAAAATATACCAACCAATACTAGCAAATTCCAGATAATTAAAAAAAATATATGGATTGAAGTTTTGACGAATCAGATCGTGTTGGAACGTGCGTTGGAGATGTGTAAAACTATGTAATGTTGTTTTTGTCTTCGTAACTTTTTTGGTTTTAAAAATTTAATTTTGGTCGGTTGAACCCATAGATATATAATACACATGTGTATTATACATCAATGGTTGAACCTCTTGCGCTTTGATATGCAAAGTGGGCTTTTTTCGATTTTATATTGCGATTAGGTTCGCTTTTGTAATTAAATTTCTGTAACGAGAAATTTTAAATGTCACCTTTGAGTTCGTGCAAAATGTGCTTTGATCGTAAAATGATATAAAATCGAATTAGTACTTTGGATCAAAATTAATATAATCGATTCTTATGATTGAAAATTATGGATTACATTAAATTTGTCATTGATAAACAGATTTTTGAAGCAGTTTAATATGAAAACAGTTTTATTGAAAGCTTGAAAGCATTGGTTCCAAGCCTTTGGAGTTGAAGTCGGAGTCGTAAACTCCGACTCCTTTTTTATTACTATTTTTAATTAATAGTATTACGGTATGGGTCAACTAGTCTCTGATTTTACTGAAGTAAATCCACTAATAATTTTAATTTAATAATTTCCTTAAAAATTGCACATATTTTGGATGTGCTCTGGCCAAAATCGATATTCGTCTATTACTTATTCTCATTTTTTTTTATTAAATTAGTTTGTTTGTGTATGAAATTCATACACATACATACATATAATATATACATCCTATAAATGTACTTACTTTTTATTTATACCTATTCCATTACCAATAATCCAATAAATTGGGTTACATGTCAATTACTTTAATTTTTTATATTTTGAAAATTGCTATTATTTTTACTACTAATAATTTTATATGTTGGCAAGTAAATTTCATCTTACTTAAATTGTTCAAGTTGGAGTCAGAGTCCGCAGCCCTGATTGCTTGGTATTGAACTATATCTACATATACCTGTAGGTATTGGAACAACTGTTTCTTATGATTTAGTTTTAATCCTAGAAATTTTGTATGGATATTTTGAATAGGTTTACCGAATTTTTCAAATCTCCATTTTGTTTTTGGTCGAAGTGAAATTCTTTTGAAAAATCTAAAGCTTTTCGTAAATCGAATGCATAAGATGCACCGAAGGTTACCGATCTGCGGCCCGCGTGCCGCATGCAGGACGAAGTTCTTAGCAATTGTTCGCAGTTGTTGGTGGTGTTCCACGGCTTACTCTGTGTGTTGGGTTCGCTACGGAGCATCAACTATTGCTCATTTTCTTCTGTTTCATCCCCCCCCCCCCCATCGGTCCCCTTATCTTAATACTATACGTGAGACGGAGAATAATATTGTTTTTCTGCGTCTGCCGGAGCCGGAAAAGAGAATTAGCGTATTCTGGAAATTGTCATACTTATTGCGAACGAGACTACGAACCGTTATTGCATAGTAGGAAATATTTTAATATTGCACTCGGGCACACAAAACGTGACCAATTTATCAAAATTTGTTCATACATATGAACATGTGTATACGTCAAGTACGTACTTATGTACGAATACGATGGAAGATTTATTTTCATTTATTAGGTATTAATTAAAATTGAACATTGTTATTAGTAGAGCCCGGAATCTGAAGGGGCTGTTTATTGTTCAAAGATTGTAAATGCATTGTTAAAGGTTTGCGGAACCTTTTTTACAAAGCATTTACAACAATTGAACAATAGGCGGCACGTTTCCAGCCCCTTCAGATTCCGACCTCTAGTTATGAGGCATTTACATGTGTTGCAGTCATCGCTGCATCGAATTTAATTGAGATATGTATTGTGTAAATGGGAATAATTGGTTGAATTAATTGTTTTGTAAAAAAACAATTATTCCGGCATTTTTATGTAATTTATCTTTAATTTTCAAATTATATTTTTATTTAAAATTTACATACATAAATAAAAAAGCAAAAAAAAAGGATTCGCAGTCGGTAGGATTCGAACCTACGCTCCCAGAGGGAATCTGATTTCTAGTCAGACGCCTTAACCGCTCGGCCACGACTGCTTCTACAGGTGGTTCCCAAACTGTTGAAGTTGTCTGTCGACAATTTTAATATTTAAACAAGTGTTTTAGAATGCTGGTTACGTTTCGAAATAAAATTTAAGGAGGTTTTTTAATATCTTTCATGTACATATTATATGTAGATCGTGTTAATTGGCGAGGCGTTGAAATTTGTTACGTATCTACATAAATTCCTCAGGTGATTCTGTGTATCCTATGTACTTATCTATGCAGCGTAGTAAAATTAATAATTTGAACAATATGGTCAATATTTATTATGGCTATTAGCAAAGGAAATAACAGCTATTGCCGGTTGCTTGTGCAACCGCAACTCGTAAATACGATAGATAATGCGCATAAATTTCCCCTGTCGTTATTATTGCACGGATAATCCGAACTTAACAGCTACATTTCCTGATCTCGAAATGCTTTCGGCTATAATTATCGGTGCTAAGCATTTGTGGGACGTGACATTGACAATATTCATCCATGCCCTTATGATATTTACATCACTTATATGTACATACACACACATTTAGTCAATATATTTTTAGAATTATTATCTTTAAGCTTTTAAGTAGGTACTACTGTTGAAAGAAATGCTGAGGAGTCGAATCATTTCAACCGGAGTCGGAGTCGGAGTAAAAAATCAACCGACTCTGACTCCTTTTTATTATTTTCTTTAATTATATTACGGTATGTAACTAGAGTCTCCAATTGTATTGTATTGAATAAATTTAAATTTAATAATTTCTTTTGAAAAATCATGATTTTAATTTACATTATAAATAAAATCATTGAATTGCTGGTACTTTGATGATTTGTGGCCAAAACTGATTGATTCCTCCGTCTCATACTTTTTTACTCTAATTTATCGCATTGATTTATTTGTTTATGAAACACATAAACATTATTAATATACGCTCTTAAATGTATATATACAATAATTCAATAAATTAGGTTACATGTCAATTTGTACATGTCCAATTTGAAATTGGAGTATGTATGTACATATGTATATACAACGTATGTACCTTATGAAATAATCCAATTGGTCGAATTAAATTTTTTTATCCTGGTATTATTCCTTATCGGAGGTAAATCCTGCATATTATTACTTTATTTTTATTAAATTAACATGCCGAAAAAAATAATTAGCATTGTTTTATGTACATATATAATAATTGTCTAATGCGTGTCCACGTGCGTGTGAATGTTCATTTAAATGCTTCACTTGGAATCGTATATCGTGGAAAGAGACGCTGCATATCACTTCTTTCATATGATCGGCTAGCAAAAACAAAAGATTTTTTTTTCAAAAAAATTAATTTAATTTTAAATTATTAATAAATAATTAATTCCGTTGATCCGAATTGCGATATTTTACCGAGTGCATAATTATGTGCACGCAGACCACTAATTTAATAATAAATTTTGTGTGTATGATATTTGAAGCGGATGTATGTATTTCATCGCGATGATATTTTGTGTAGAATAAAAGGAATAAAAACGACTTTTTTCTGAAATGTGTATCAGAAAAGAAGATAATAATGAATAATAGTGTAGGCAATTAAATTCAATATCATTTCTATACGTTTGGAAGATGATACATGACAGCTAGGTTAAAAGTACGTAAAAGGAAAAATACTATATATGCAGTCGTGGCCGAGTGGTTAAGGCGTCTGACTCGAAATCAGATTCCCTATGGGAGCGTAGGTTCGAATCCTACCGGCTGCGAAATTTTTAATAAATTATAATCGATTTATTGATATCAAAATTGTCGCGATTTCGAAACATCGATATAAAACGTGTGAAATGATTTTGTTGTGACCCAGTACATTTTTTATAGCACTCGTTTCATATCGATAAAATAAAAAAAAAATTCAACGATTTCCTTGTTTGATAATTTTTATATATAGATCCGAATATTATATTATGTGAAATAAAAGCATCTCTAATCTAATCTAATCTCTGACCAGTAGTTTGCAAAATCGTCGCTAGAGTGTGCTTTGTTTCAAATTTAGATCGGGAGAAGGTGTGACATTCATTGCTGATTCACGTTTCTATTTTGATTTGCACACAGCGATTTTTTGCCGGTGTCGTTATAATTTCGTCTTCCGAGGACTATCATGTGTTGGATCAGCTGTGAACGTGTTTGGCAATGACTCGTTCGACATAACTGGGTCACTTTCACTCGAATTCGACGACGACATGAACTGTTTGAGAGCCTCTGGTATGAGCAGTCGTGGCCGAGCGGTTAAGGCGTCTGACTAGAAATCAGATTCCCTCTGGGAGCGTAGGTTCGAATCCTACCGACTGCGAATTTGTATTTTTGTTGATTAATTCTTCTACGGTAAAGATTCTGCTATGAAGCTTTAAATTAGGCAAACAAAAAATTTATCGTGTAAAGCATGTATTAAATTTTGTAGTTTGTTTTTTCGCCTATAGAGGGTGAGCGAATTTTATGAATTTTGAAGTTGAAATGCCTTTAGTATGCTTTAAAGTTAAATTTCGTATAAATATTATGCTCATATACAATCTTTATTTAATGTGATATAGAAAATATTAATTTATTTTCGGTTTGCTTTAAATTTTTAATATTACTTTTATGGATGCTTTATTAGCATCGTATGATACTTTTATTAAAATCGTGCGTATGTTTATATGCGTGTTATATGATCAAAGCACGCAATGTATTGTTCAAAGCAAACTTTTTACAAAGGAGAGACGGATGTGCAGTAATTGAATAGAAAAAAAGTGTATGTAAAATATTCACCGCTCGTATTGCATTCTTTGTGTGCTAAAAATACAAAAAAAAAGTATATGTAGGTACATGGATTTGTGCGTGTGTCGGCTGCTTTTGTGCGCATATTATAAAAATACCTGGAAGTTTCGCTGTGCGTACAATTCTTCGCAATATTTCGACTATCAAAAGAGTTCGAACATTCTTCAGTTATGGGAATATTTTTGATTAATTTTATTATTATTTTTTGTAATATTAGGTAAATATACATAATATGTTGCTTTTCGTTTTGTACTAAGTAAGAAATCAGGTTATTCCAGTTTTGGACATTATTTAATGTGAAATTATTTAATTTTATATATAGTCGTATGGACTGAATATTTTGAAGTTGCAATTGGATTATATAATAGCGTGGTGACTTTTTATAATTCAAATTTAATTGATTTCATAGTTGGAGTGGATAAAATGTTATAAAAAATTAAAAAAAGGGACTTGGGCTCGTCCGGGATTTGAACCCGGGACCTCTCGCACCCTAAGCGAAAATCATACCCCTAGACCAACGAGCCATGTCGATATGGTGATGAATTAAGGAATATAAATCAAAATGTTCAAATTGCAAATTCATTATCATTGACATTGAGCGTTCTTTATGATAACACTTAACGATGATAATGACATTAAAATTTACGATAACAGACGATTCGTAAGTGAGTCGTGATAAAAAAGTCAACGTTGTGCAAATAAATAAATTTGTAAAAAGAATTTTGGAATGCATGTTTCAAAATTTTGATGTGATTGAAATTTCTATCTATTATTTTGTTTGAGGGTATTTCTTCATTGGTTTTATTACTTTATTTTTTTATTTAGGATAAAATCATTGAATGAATTTTTTGTGGTTAGAATTAGGGCTGTGGAGTCGCTTCAAAATTTACCAACTCCGACTCCGACTCCAACTCCAGCTCCGGTTCTGATTTGAACGATTTTAGTAAGATCGACTACGAATCCACTTGAAATGCTACGACTCCACGGCCCAGAAAAAAATGATATTATGTTATTTACTGTTGCCAAAAATAATCCTTTTTTTTTAACATTGGTTTGATTTATACTTTTTTAAACTAAGTATCATCTTCTATCTACATATGTACATATGTACTTTGTAATTTTTCAGAATATATTATAAATACTTTAAAAGATTTTGAAATGGTATAAATTTGTTTGGTCACATTTTGATTTTGAAATGGTATAATATCATAGTTGGTAATTTGATTGAATGAAGACTTTATAAATACATAGAAGAGTGACTTACCTTGAACACAATAAACTTTTGCAACATTTATAGATACACACAAATAATATACACACATATGTAATGTATACTTCTTTTATTTTTAAATATTCTATTCCATTCTATTTTGATTTAATTAGTCAGTTTGAGCATGAGGCAGATACATTTATTATAACATTTCTCTGGCATGAGGAGCACATGTCTTCAAAATAGTATTAAATTTAAATTGTGTGTTTGAGATCTTATATCTATAGGTAGATCTAGAGTTATCCTAGTATATAGCCCTACATTTCGTCATTGTTACCGTTCGAGTTAAAGGGTTATCATTTGGAGTAAACTTATTGATTACTGGTGGTTATACCCGGCTTCGCTCGGTATTTGTAATGTAAACTGTTTTAAACATTAATTGTAAACATTCATTTTTTTTTTATTAAATTTATTTGAATTAAAAAAAATTAAGTTTGACGAAAGCCAATCAGAATCGAATTACACACGCACATAACGGTCTTTAGTCTCTGTATATAAGATTTTGATTCAACGTTAATTTTCTTAATTTGTCATTATTGAACTGCAAAACTTTATAGTTACATACATATACATTTGTATATATGTATGTATGTATATAAACTTGTATAGCAACATAGTGAATGATATTTTTGAGACGATTGACGTGAGTAAAATATCTTAAAATTCGTTTGTAGGTGACTCTTAATTTTCATCGTTGACCCCTTCTTCGTAATGTAATCATCATCATCTTCATCATCTACAGCCATTCACCATCCACTTTTGGATGAAACTTCCATTCAGCCAATCACCATCCGCTTCCATTGGTCTCTGTTTTGCGCAAGTCTCATCCATCTCACCCCGTACATTTTCCTAATTTTGTCTACCCATCTTCCCTGCGGTCTTCCTTTTACGTTTTTGCACTCTCTCGGTTACCATTCCAGCACTTATTTTGTTCACCTTTCGTCCATTCTTTTAGCCACGTGGCCCACCCATTGCCATTTCAATTTCTTCACTCTATCCACTACCCACCCTTGTCATATTTCTTACCCACGTTTTCCGTAACATTATTAAGAAGATTTTTTAATGCCATATGTTTACTATGCTGTTTTGTATAGTTTCTAAATTTAGAAAATCTTTGCCAATTTTATAAAGTTGCTCTCAATATTCCAGCCGTTTCGCACATGCTGTTTTTTTTCGCCTTGTACCGACACGGACGTTTTTCGGTTGATTGACAGGGGTTAAGCAGCGGCGTGCGCGGCCCCAGGGTGCGCGGGTCGGTTCAACGACCACCAAAACACAACAACGTACGACACGTCTGCCATCGATCAGTCCACTGGACTAAAATTGGACCAAATTAATCAGTGTCCACTAACTGATCGACGTCTATTCGTCACGATTTTTTTTCAAAAATGAAAAATAATACGAATGAACACGCTGCACTAGGATCTAAGGAAATATGTCTCTGAGTGTAGTAAAGTGTTTCGAATTTAAAATAGTACGTCTAGTTTTGTGAAAAAGCAGAGTGCATTTGTATGGTTTTATCCAGCAGTAAATTATATGGAAGCTGTGGTGTTTTTATCTCACGACGGCACATTTTATCTCACGCGATTTGTGAGTATTTGAGTATTTTAAAACCACTAGTATGATATAAATAACAATGGGCGAGTCACGTATGTGAATATGGGATGATGTGGGAAAAAATGTGGGATGAGATGGATCAGAGTAGCCCAAAACAGAGACAAATGGAAGCATGTTGAAGAGGCCTTTATCCAGCAGTGATGGCGAATGGCTGTGAATGACGAAGATGACTCATTCTGAAGATTCAATGAAATCTCTTGAAATAATTTCTTGAGAGCTGAAATGAAATAATTAATTTTTAATTTCGTATACTTATTCTATAATATATTATATTTACCACCATGTTTACTTTATTTATGTACGTAGTAACAATAGATGAAGTTTTGTGATCATGCGAAAATTAGAAATCGAGATTTTGACTGATTTGAAATCGATCATTGATCACGTTTTCATGATTTAGAAAAAATGTGTGTGTCTGTGTATTTTGAGGATTTTTTGAACTATCGAACTAAAACTTAGTATTGGTTACTGAAATTCTTATGGACACGATATAATTTTTTTTTAAATTTTTAAGTTGACCGGAAATGGTACCTCCCCTTATATGCAGGTGCCCCCTTTTTTTTACTAACCTCTTCTTACTTTCACTTATTAAGTTTTTGAATTCAATTATCTCCCAAACCGCTAACTGAATCGAACTGAAATGTTTTCACATGTAATAGAAATTATAAATTTTATAACCTAATATTTTTTATTCTTCATCATGTTTCAAAAGTAATTGATTTCCCTCGTTTTAGTTTTGTGGAGTTTGTCAATTTGGCGTTTGAAAGCAAAGACAAAATCGATGAATACTGGAATATGGGTATTGTTTTAAATAAACTCAATCACTCAATGTCAGTTTCGACCATAATTAGCAGTAGTTATTTATAAGAATTAATCTACAAAATTACAAGGGAGAATGAAAGGTGCGATGATTTGAAAATAAACTTTGTTGTTTTTGGAGCAAAGTTTCAGCCTTGAATTATTAATGGTTTTCAGTGGTCGGGAGTGGGTATAAGCGGATATCAGTCAAATGAGATCCGACTGTTGTTGTTCTTCGACTTTATAAGTTCTATTTGGAATATTTGCGTCCGTTGATCTTTTAGACCGCGTCTATTCTCGTCCGCGGTGGGAACACGTGCTCTCATTTTCTCGACCTGGAGAGTATTATGTATGTATACATGTATGCATTAGTTTCATGGGCAGACACTTAAAGGAAAAAGTGCACTCGTATACGTCTCAATATATTTTTTCTGTATTTTGAATTGTGGAATTTGAGACGGGTGACGAAGTTGCGACCTCCTTAATTTTTTCCAGTGTCATCAATAATTGCGAATTGCCGCAATGCATCTATCACACAATTCAGAGAATGGTCTTCTGCTATATTTCGTCCAAATTAATTTGCATTCATCAAGACTTGTTTAAAAATAATCAACTGGTCAAAAGTGAACTAGAATGGATCGGTACGAATTAATTGCAAATTGCGTCTCATTTCAGAATGTCGGAAGTATTGTAGACCCGGCATGTCCCAGTTCTGTTTTTTTTTTTAATATTACAATTGAGGAATTTATTACGTCTACTGTCATTATTTTTGCCAATTCCTACTTAAGTTTTTTAAATTTTATAATTTAAAATTATTTTTTTATATTATTTTTTTACAAAATGGTTGAATATTTTTTAAATTGTGTTTTTTTTCAATTCATTTTCAGGAAATCATCACGTTCTGGTTTCCCTTCGACAAGGCGGATCGCCGTCGGGGACATCTTAGGACACTTCTACAACTGTACACACATACAGGTGAGTGCGACGTTCTCCTTTTCATCCGGTAATGAGAGAACACCTGTCAGGGACATCCTCTCTTATTTCACCTCTTTCAGCGGATACGTCAAGCGTTCGTATAAAAAGCACTCGACCCCTCAACGCAGGCGTGCTCGTTATAACTTGAAATATTTCCATTTAAATTGCGGACAAAACGAAAATTGTTTATAGGACGATCCATCTCTGGTGCTATTTTTTTTGACGTTTACCTTGATTTACGTTGGAGGTGTGTTCTTGTCGTTTGCGGCCCATTTTTTCCGATTTTTAATAAGTACACCTAATTGGGTATTAGATACATACCATAGTTGTAATTCAGTCGAATTCTTTGATTTTCGACAATAAATAATCAAAATATCATGATTTTTCTATTGTTAAATTTTCTATTATAGGCGATTCAGTGAATTCAGTACATTGCATTTTTCTAAGAATAAGATCAGTTATAATGATCAAACTCTGAAAATACATACCAAATAGCATATTGTCTAGTATCAAATTCACTTTTGGAGTCTTTATGTATTTATTAGAATATTAATCTAATCTCATTTTTCCAGTGATTCGATTTTGATTTTTAAATACTTTTTATTGCTACTAAATTATGTTCACAGTACATTTTATATCTATTTTAATAGCTATTGATCTACTGATCATTCTCTAATTTACAATTTTAATTTAATTTTGTTAGTAATCATAGTATTATATTATTCTAATTTTAATGTACAGCATTATAGGAAAAAGAGGTCAAAAACCTATTTACAATTCTTATAAATGTTCATAATACATCTAATACATAATAAAATTAAAGAATGTCTTAAGTCGATGACCTAAATCAGATTTTGTTTAGGTAATCTGTGTTTATACCTGAAGGGTACAGACATTTTATTGTAATCACCGAGACTCTTCACAAGTGTGTTAGTATGGTTATTAGTGATTCTGTCATAGAATCTACTGGTTAGTTTGTTAGTAATGTCTGTAACAAATGGAATATTGTATATGGCATGCAGTTTTTTCAAGTTAGTATATATATATATATATATATATATATATATATATATATATATATATATATATATATATATATATATATATATATATATATATATATATATATATATATATATATATATATATATGGGTGTATTATAAATTATTATTAGGAATTTATTTTGTATTACTTGGAGCTTGGAAAGGTTAATATTCGAGGCGTTATTCCATACAGGTGAAGCTTAGGTTAATAATGGTAATATGAGCGCGCGATATAATTTTATTTTATTTTGAGTTGATAAAGAACTATGGCGATTAAATATTGGGTATGATGAGGGTCGGTCTCCGTGACGGGCCCGAATGTGAAACGCCGGAAAACGCAAATATCGGAAAGCAAAGATCGAAAATTGAAAGATCTTAAGTCGAAAGATAAAAAAGGGTGCATGGTAAATGGTACATACTCACGTACATACTCACTTAATTTGCGCGAGCAGGATACAACAGGAACAAGAGGAACAGGCTTTTCCTCCCGTATTCTGCGCGCGCACATTAATACGGGAGGAAAAGCCTGTTCCTCTTGTTCCTGTTGTATTCTGCTCGCGAAAATTAAGTGAGTATGTACCGTTTACCATGCACCCTTTTTTTTGATCTTTCGACTTAAGATCTTTCGATTTTCGATCTTTGCCTTCCGATATTTGCGTTTTCGGGCGTTTCACATTCGGGCTCGTGAGATAGACCCGATGAGGGTATACCCCGCATCGCCTTGCATTTCGCTCCCTCAATGTGAGGTGCCCATCTCATTATTTTATCAAACGTTACTCCTAAATATTTTACAATTTTCCAGTGAAAGCTTACTGTAATATACACTAATTGATAAGTTAGCTACGTATATTAGGTCACAAATTTTGGAAAGTTTGGCAGTGATTGGAAATTTATCTTCTAAGTACGATATACGTATAATTTTACAAGCATTCGTGTGGAAACGAGCCGTCTAAAACATTTGTCTTATGAAAATTAGCACAACGATAAGTCTCATAGACAAAAAGGAGGGGGAAATAATGGTTGTGGTTTTCTTGTCGTTTTGTCGATAAAACAAAGAAGCTTTTTCAGCTCACGTTTTCCGATCGTAAGAAAAGCTCCTGTCGGCGACAAGCACGCTTTGCTCTCTTGCACATAATTTTTTCTTCTCTTCCCTTCTTCATCTATTTCTATCTCGATCGACCATAAGTCTATACATTACATTTGTATAGAGGCGTTTTGGTACACATCGAGATCTGAGTTCCGACCAATTTTGAAGTAAACTCGGTGGACCGCAAGCCGACGACCAAGTCTCAAGTTCGAAGGCCAAACGTCGAACCGACATCAAGATGTATATAATTGTTGGATCGAGCTTGAAACTAAAGCACTATCTGCCATTACTGCGGTCGTTCGGCAAAACGCGCTAACGCTTATTTACGAGTGCAGACTTTAGAGCCTATTGTCGTAGAATAAACTGCCGTGCTGTTTAGCATTTTTATACGCTTTGGAAGGCTATTTATGCTGTGAAAAGGTGGTCGTAAACCATCTCAGTCGGCGAGTGCATCAGACATAACTGCCGACTGTACAAAGGCGCTTCATATACTGCCGCTTAATGTGATCGCGCTCGACTACCCGACAGTTGCTGCAAAAACACGTGTAGGGGTGTAAAGCATGTTATCTACTAGAATAGTGGGTATTAACCTTCCGGCGTCTCTTAAAGCCTGATGATATTGTAACATGTTTGGGGTGGGTTCGAATTGGACATGGTATATGACGTCATATGCAATTTGGATGATATTTATAGAGCATAATTTCTGGCAGGTCAAATAATCAAGATCAGTGATTACTTTTATATACAATTTTTTGTATTTTGATAATAAAATAAGGTTCTTTTTTCTTTTGAGCTTTACACGATGAAATAATTCGATGAATTGCTATCAAATAATGAAACCAATAATTAGAGTTTACACTAGTGAGATAAATTATTTGATGAATATCTATACAATACATCAGCGGTTTCCAAACTTTATGCTACTGCGCCTCCCTAAAAAAAAATTTTTTTTTCGCGCCTCCCTACCTATTATTTTTTAATAGATATAATAATATAGACACGTTTTAAATAATAAACCTTTATTTAAAAAAAATACTGAACACTACAATAGACAGAATAATAAAAAGGTTTTGCTAGGTTTTAACTATGGTTGCCATACGTCCCGTATATACGGGACATGTCCCGTATTTCACTACTCGGTCCCGTATTACAATTTGTCCCGTTTTCTCCATAAACTTTTCTCCAAAAACAGACTGTCGATTTGTTTAACACTGCATTGATAAGTGGTCCCAATCATTCAAAAAATTTAATGCTTTCGATTGGATGACTCTCGAGCAAGTTCCTGAATGGGGGGAAATAGAACGATAGTAAGGAACATCGATGTTGGAAACAATGAGCTTCTATTCAACCAGTTCGTATATTTAAAAGATTATTTAAATAAAAATAATACCAACGAAAAGTGGGAGACAACGCTGAAATTGAGTATGGAAGAGAAATGGCTGAAGTTTTTTAGAGATACCAAGCATATTGAACAGGTCATGTTTAATAAAACTATGTGAGTATATATTTGCCATTCCAGTCCACAATGCCAATGCGGAGAGAATATTTTCCCTGATGTCAACACAATGGTTGGACGAAAGAAATAAGCTGGCAGTTGAGACAGTTGAGGCAATTTTGGTTTGCCAGTATAATTTTAAAATGACTTGCGCCCAATTTTATCATCATGTAAAAGAGGAAAACGATTTAATTAAAAAAGTTAAATCATCGTTAAAATACGATTGGTCTAAAAAAGACTAATTTTTTAAAATAAACTTTTACCTACCTACTTTTCCATATTTTATTTATGTAGCACTTAAATATCCCGTATCAATGCTTGACAATTATGGCAACTATAACATAAATTTATACGAACGCGTATATTTATTTTTATATTAAATTACTAATTAAACTACATCTAACACATCAAAATTTAATGCGAAGGATGTTGTTGTTTATCAAATCTTGGGGGCAATATGGAGAGTGCCACTCGTAACTCCTTTTCGACTATTAAACTGGCTTGATATTTGGTTTTCATTGCAGCTAGTGCCGAAAAGCCCGTTTCGCATAAATAAGACGTTACAAACGGTAGAAGTACTTACATTGCTTTGCAATACAAAGATTCATACTCTCCACTAAGACCTTCCAAAATTTAATTATGGTTTCATTTTGAAACTTTTGTTTTAGTGAGCTATCGCATGATAATTCTATCAATTTTTCTTTTTCGGTGGTTGTCAGCTCGAATTCTACTTCTTCATTGTAGTTAAATGGATTCTGTATCCACAAAAACTTTGAGAAATCAAGGTCTTTGAAATAATTGGAAAAATGCAGCACTAAACCATCCAAGTGGTCGATAAAAAGATTTTTACTTGCTTCAATATTGGCTGT
This sequence comes from Arctopsyche grandis, assembly GCF_051622035.1. NCBI lineage: Eukaryota > Metazoa > Arthropoda > Insecta > Trichoptera > Hydropsychidae > Arctopsyche > Arctopsyche grandis. The sequence goes on along the minus strand of NC_135363.1, from coordinate 21,052,425 downwards.
GGCCCAGAAATCTTTGGACAGTGAAAACATATCCAACTCATTCTTTTGTAAATTTGATTTCCATAACTTCAACTTTTTAATGAAAGCTTTTACTTTGTCTTTTTGAACAAGTGGATGTATTTGTGATCCCTGCATTGATTTATTTAAACCGCGCAATTTTCCAAAAATTTCAACCAAATAGGCAAGTTTTACAATAAAATTATCGTTCGTCCACAAATGTGCCTCTTCGTGTTGGTTTTCTTCGAGAAAGGTTGCTATTTCTTCTTTGAGTTCAAACACCCTTTGAATCAATTTTGCACGGGATAGCCAGCGAACTTCACAATAATACAAAAGTGAGGTATAATTAGCTTCCATAGGACATTGCTCTCAAAGGACTGTTCTTAATGTAGTTTATAATTTTTATAACTTTTGTAAAAATGCTGTTCAGTTCCTCGCTCATATTTTTTGACACTAGAGCTGCTCTGTGAAGCATACAGTGCATCCAGATAGCATGTGGTGCATTCTTTTTGACCAATGCTTGAAGACCTGCTTTGTGGACATTGAGTGAGTTCCGTCGGTACACAGTCCAACGCAATTATTCCACTTTATGTCGTTTTCTTCAAAAAAAAAACTGTCTATTATATTAAAAATTTCAATGGATGTGCTCTTCCCAAGAATAGGTTTGCAAAATAATATATCTTTTAATATATTATTATCCGCGACATATCGAACATATGCAATTAAATGGGCATCTTTAGCTAAAACAGAGCGTTTGCAAATGCGCAATTTTTAAAATCTTCCTCTCCGGATAATTTTTTATAGGAATTAAATGTATATATATATATATATATATATATATATATATATATATATATATATATATATATATATATATATATATATATATATATATATATATATATATATATATATAAATGAAAGAAAAATAAAAATCAACATTCATACATTGAATTTTTACTGTTAAGCTACGATATGAAGTTTTATTTATTTGTTGATATTATGATATGAAAATTATTTTTTATTAAAAAGTTTTGGCGCCTCCCCTGGCAATAGTCCGCGCCTCCCAGTTTGGAAACCGCTGCAATACATAGAAACGAGTAAGGCAAGGAAACACCATTTCTCTTAAACTATTCAATGTGGTGCTTAAGAGCATTTTAAGGAATCTGGAATAGGGCACAGCAGGAGTAAGCATCAACGGTCACTTCTTGAGTCATCTTCGGATCGCAGACGATATATTTTTAATAGCTCGCGATCCAGCTACCCTACTTAATAGACTAACACAGCTGGACAGGGAAAGTGGGAAATTAGGATTAAAAATTAACGTAGATAAGACCAAACTAATGTTCAATAGTTATTGCATGCCTGATAGCATTTCATCAGATGATAAAATAGTAGAAGTAGTAAATAATTATTTATATTTAGGTCAAATAATAGACATGTCTGGTAGTAAAGAAGAATAAATAAAGGGACGTATGAAATTGGGATGGAGTGCATTTGAACGAATGAATGTTGTTTTTAAATCAAAAATGCCACTTTGCCCGAAGAAAAAGATCTTCGAACAATGCGTTTTGCAGTGATGATGTATGGATGTGAAACTTGGATATTGAACGTCAAGATGCTATGCAAAGTCCAATGCATCCAAAGAATTATGGAGCGCCGAATGCTCGGTATAACGACGAAAGACAGGAAGAGGAATACATGGATGAGAAGTATGACAAGGGTAGTGGACATAGTGGATAGAGTAAAGAGATTGATATGGCAATGGGCGGGCCACGTAGCTGGAAGAATGGACGAAAATATTACACGAGAGAATTTAAAAGGGTAAAAGGAAGACCTCGGGGAAAATGGGTAGACAAAATTAGGAAAACGTGTGGGGTCAGATGGATGAGAGTTGCGTAAAACAGAGACTAGTGGAAGCGTGTAGGAGATACCTTCATTCAGCAGTGGATGGTGAGTGACTGTAAATGATGATGATGATAATGTCATAGCAACAAATTTCGATTAGTTCTCGATTTATTTTATCTTTTGGTAGATATATAAATTTGTAAGCTCGTACATACATACATATGTCACAGTCAAAGTGTATTTACCAGTTCTAATTTATTTTGAGTAGTATAAAATACGACACAGCTGATTTACGATCAGTGACATTACAGAATAGTTCCAAGTATGTATGCGTATGTACATACATATGTATGTGGACTCAATATTTGTTTTCGAGTAAATTTATCAATGTAACTAATACTTTTATGAGTCTTTTATTTTGTCAAAGCGCAACGTTCCGAACCTCGTAAAAAGGGAGTTTCGGATCGCCGATTAACAAGTGAAAGCTAGAAGATGAGTTTTTGAGTTTAATTTTATTTTGTGAGCTGAGAATTGAGATTTCAGCACGACGACTTAAGCCGATTATCCATTGGTAAGTTTCGTGATTGCGGGAGGAAGTTGAACGAAATAGTTAGTGTATGTGGTCGAAAGAGTGCGCGGTAGTTCCGGTTAGCGCGCGTTCAGGTGAAATTTCTTTCTTTTCATCGGGGTTTTCTGATCTAATTTGTCGAACACAATCGGTTCGAAACTTGTTCGACAAAGTCAATTACGAATCGAAGCATGGATAATGGGATTCGAACCCGCAACCGAACCCGCCCTGGTCCTTTGTCTCGCGCACGGGAACCACCCTGACACGGGAAAAATAAGTGAACAATCGAATTTCGATCAGGCCAGAGATTGTTCCCAATATGATTGACAAAGGGCAAACAATAATGCTAACGCAGATGATTTTTTTTTAATGGAAAAAATCCGCTTATTACCGGGGAAAATTCTGCTTTTGCGGCAAAATGTGAATTTTGTGACGTTACACGTTTGTTCCATTATGTTATTTTTTTTCTTTTCAGCAATATAATGCGGCAAATCCTCAACTAATGAGTTGAAGCATCTATAATATATATATGATGTTTATGCTTCGTTTTAGACAAGTATAATTCGAACAAATAGACGTTGACTTTTTTTCGTTTTCATGATCTTCAATGAAAATTCAATATAACACCATTTGAATTATCATTTTTTTTTTAATTTATTACGATTTTTTAATAATTTCATAGCGTTTTAAATTATTATTATTTTTAAATATTTACGAATCGAACATTGAAATTAATAAAAATTGTGCTATTCAGTTATAGTCAGTATTTTGTATAACGAATTCCGTATAAATTGATAGCCAGTTTTCAGCGAAATTTTACGCCGTCATTTCATATCCGAAATTAATTATAAAATTCTATTCAATTTTTAGTAAAATCAAAATGATACTATTCGTATGTTTCCAGTGGAAAATTTTTCAAAGAATGTAAATATGTATGTTTTTTTTTTCAGTAGTTGTTAATATATTGAATTACAATATTACTTTACCAAAAACATGCTACACATTTTCATATTATAAAACGAGACTTGTTATTTTAGAACATATATGAGTAAAAATGTGTTATACATAATATTATGTTCGTCGTTTGTATAATATGTATGTATGTACATACAATATGCTTCGTTGAACCAGTACACGTTCTAGTCAAGACCTTGGTGTTGAGCCTTAATTTTGCTCGGCATAATTAAAGATTTTAATTTATAATATGTCGGCGAAACACGGTTTATATATCGTATAATATATTCTTTTGACTTTTCACATAGGAATTAGCCGGAGTGTGAGCAAACGTAAGCTTTCGGTTAAAGTCGGTGTAAAGCTGTGCGCGCACCGTGAGCTCCGCACGCTGAATACCAATGAGACGACGAGAACGCACATTTCTGCGGAATAGGTAGTAGCTCTACCTTTGCCGAATTTAGGCCGTAAAACATATAAATTATTTGAATAAGTCGGGCAAAAGTCGAACGTCGCCGATCCCAGCGCCAGATATGTTTCAGATTTACGTCAATCGGGATAAGTGAATCACGCTCGAATTATAATACATATGTTGGAAACTCTCTGGTATTCCGCTCGGAATGTTCTGATACCCGAGGAAAAACTGAAATTATCATGCAGTTTGTCATTGTGTTAGATATCATCGCTTTAAATCTGTGTGCATATATATATGTACATATATACATATTTTGGCATTGATGTGTGAAATGTGTGTTGCATTTATGCAATTCGTTGTAAATATGACAAGGTCGTAATTGCGACAATCGCGAATTGTTTCCGTTCTCAAAATGTAATCACAAAAGAGAGGACATACATTGTTTGTTGATAAAGGCATAATAATAACACGCTTACTTTCTAATTGGGCAGACAGTGTCCTAGATTTCGTAAGAAAAAAATATATTAATATTATTTTATATTAACAATATTAAAGATGTATTTACAAATAAAAAATTCCGGTTAATTTTGTTAAATGTTAAATTTAATATACCTTTGGAAGGTCTTAGAAGAGATGGGTTTACCAAAACGGGCACGATCTTATAGGACGAAAGCACATTCAAATGAACGGCACGGCACGTCTTCATGGTATCCAGTCAAGAAAGGACGTTCCTAATTCATTGTTAATTCGTAAAATCTTATTATTTTGACAAGTTTCTCTTATATTTATTCAAATATGGGATTAGCCTTTATCAATCACTGTCAAGCTTATATCAAAACAAGGATAAAATATCATCGAAAACACTCCAGTGGGTGATTTTAGGCACTGCGTGCCTCTGGAAAAGCACGAACCGTGTGACTCTCTGTGTGATTTCGCCAATTCTCATGCACATGCGCGCGAAAGAGACAGAGCGTCTTTTTATTATTGAATGCAGGGTGACAGCATGCTATGCACCTATTCACAGACACTATACACGCACATTTGTTCGCGCTAACTCTAGGTAACAGACCTATAATAGAAATTGCCAAAGTCACGCTATAAGAAAATACATAACGGTAATTTGATTTAGCATGGGCTTGGACCATTTTTTTTTCATATTAAACAAATGAATATAAATATTAAATTAATTATATTTTAAAGGTATTCGAAAAAAATATGACCGACACATTTCTTTTAATTTTTATTTATTTAGTAACTTAATATGCCATAACGGGCACAACACTAGTATGTGTATCATCATCATCATCATCATTTACAGCCATTCGCCATCCACTGCTGGATGAAGGCCTCTCCAACACGCTTCCACTCGTCTCTGTTTTGCGCAACACTCATCCATCTCATTCCGCACATTTTCCTAATTTCGTTCACCCATCTTCCTTGCGGTCTTCCTTTTACTCTTTTGCCTTCTCTCGGGTACCATTCAAGCACTTCTTTTGTCCACCTTTCGTCCATCCTCCTAGCTACGTGACCCGCCCATTGCCATTTCAATCTCTTCACTCTATCCACTATGTCCACTACCCTTGTCATATTTCTCACCCACGTGTTCCGCTTCCTGTCTTTCCTCGTTATGCCAAGCATACAGCGTTCCATACTTCTTTGAGTGCATTGGATTTTATTTTGCATCTTGGCGTTCAGTGTCCAAGTTTCACATCCATACGTCATCACTGGCAAAACGCATTGATCAAAGATCCTTTTCTTCAGGCAGAGTGGCATTTTTGATTTAAAAACAGCATTCATCCGTCCAAATGCACTCCACCCCAATTTCATACGTCTCTTTATCTCTTCATTTTTACTACCAGACATGTCAATTATTTGACCTAAATATAAATAATTATTTACTACTTCTACTGGTTTATCATCTAAGGGGATGCTATCAGGCATGCAATAACTATTGAACATTAGTTTAGTCTTATCTACGTTAATTTTTAATCCTACTTTTCTACTTTCCCTGTCCAGCTGTGTTAGTCTGATAAGTAGGTCAGCTGAATCACGAGCTACTAAAACTATATCGTCTGCGAACCGAAGGTGACTCAAAAAGCGACCATTGATGCTTACTCCGGCTGTATCCCAATCCAATTTCCTGAAAACTCCCTCAAGCACCGCATTGAATAACTTGGGCGAGATTGTATCTCCTTGTCTTACTCCTTTTCCTATGCTAAATCTATCTGTACCTGAAAAAATTTTAACTGAAGCTGTGGCATTCTTATATATTGTAGCTAACAGTCCCACATAGGGTTCCGGCACTCCCTGTGTTTTTAGAGCGTTAAGTACTGCATTATGACTAACTGTATCGAAGGCTTTCTCATAATCGACGAAACCTAGGCACAGTGGCCGTTGATATTCGTTGGCGCGCTCGATTAGTTCGCCAACTACTTGGAGGTGGTCCATTGTGCTGAAATTTGCCCTAAACCCTGCCTGCTCTATAGGTTGGTTCTCGTCGAGGATATTCTTCAGCCTTTCTGTAATAACCTTCGTGAAGAGCTTGTAGACCGCTGAAAGTAGACTAATGGGTCGGTAGTTCTTGATATCGCTTTTGTCGCCTTTTTTGTGTATTAAAATGATAGTTGCGTTATTCCATCCTTCTGGTATAGCTTGGTTCTGGATGCATTTGCTGAAAAGCCTAGCTAAGATATTAATTAGGGGGGGGCCGCCACATTTTAGTAAGTCGATGGGAATATTATCTTCCCCTGGGGTTTTACCATTCTTTGCAGTTTTTAGCGCGGCCTCTACTTCGCTAGGCAATACTGCAGGAACCCTTTGGCCGTGTGTCGATTCCAGAGTGGGGAATTGGCCGTTGTCGTTCTCGTATAGTTTTGCATAGAACGTGTAAACTCTGTCTATGATTTCTTCTCTATTCCTAATTATTACTCCGCTCTCTGATCTGATTGCGATCATTTGGTTTTTGCCTAAGAAAAGATCCTGTTTGCACTTTTTCAGGCTACGGTTATTCTTAATGGTATTTTCTATTAGCTTGCTGTTAAAATCCCTGACATCCCTGACTATTCTCTTCTTAATTTCCTTATTTACTAGATTGTATTCTTGCTTATTATTATCCCTATCTAAATTCCTTTTATGCTTAATTAGGTTTTTTGTTTCCGCTGAAATTTTGCTTAATTTAATCTGTTTCCTGAAACCACCTAATTTCTTACCTGTTGAGGTTAGAACCGAACTAATTACAGTGTTCAATTCCTCGATGTCTGCTTCTGGGTTTAATTTCCCGTATCGATTTCCAAGTTCGAGTTCGAATTCCTTTTTCCTAGACCTTAGTTGAGCGAAATCTGGAGAGTTACTGCATCCTTTTATTAATTTCCTACGTTCGCAATTTATATTAATGGCCATCTTGGCACGGACTAATCTGTGATCGCTGCCTATATCTACTTTACTTAAAACACTAACGTCTTTAACGGAGTGCAGGGCATTTGTTAGGATGAAATCGATCTCGTTTCTGTCTCCTTTAGGACTCTCCCAAGTCCACTTATTGTTGGTGTTTTTCCTGAAAAATGAATTAGTGATGAAGAGCCTGTTGTGTTCTGCGAATTCTATGAGGCGATCGCCTCTGTCGTTTCTTTGGCCGGTACCAAAATTGCCTACTGCTCTTTCTGTGTTTGCCTTTTGTCCTATTTTTGCGTTAAAGTCGCCCATGATTATTTTAAAGTGGTGGCGGCTATTATCGTATGCGCCCTGTAGTTTTTCGTAGAAGTCTTCTATTTCCTCGTCTGGGTGGCTAGATGTGGGGGCGTACACTTGGAAGATTTGACAAGTGTACCTGCTCGAGATTCTTAATACTACATAGCATATACGTTCCGATATGTCGTTTATTTCTATAATATTTCTTTCTATTCTCTTATTGATAAGAAACCCTACTCCTCCTATTCTACCATTTGGTAGCCCTCTCCAGTAGAGACAGTTACCACTTTTTAGGATTATTTGGTTTTCCTGTTTTCGTCTTACTTCGCTAAGTCCTACTAAATCCCATTTGATACTTTCTAGTTCATTCTCTAATGCAAGCACACTTCCTTCACTCGATAACGTTCTTACATTGTACGTGGCTAAATACAGGTTTCTATTAGCTAAGCTATCATCCATCGTCACTCTTACCTTGTTGGAGGTTTGGATATTATTTTTCTCGCATTTATCCAAGATGTGTTGAGAAAAAGGCGGTACTTGAGAGAGATTTCCATTCAAGGAGTGAGTTCTTACCGCCATAAACTCTTCTCTGTGGTCAGCTTTGACATATAGTCATCCTAGGTATCACTTGGATCACTTATGAGTTATTACATGCCATTTAACAGGGTTACTTTGTAAGTGAAAGTAGTTAGTTATGATAATAATAGATTAGCAATTGTTATACTACTTTTTTACAGATCTTTATCGTGAGACGCCTCTTTGGAGACAACGGATTTATATATGTGAGTGCGGTTTGCAATTTAATATTTTAATAATAACTTTAGTAAAGTATATAAAATTACACGAATTACTTTAATATAATTTAAATATGAAAAAGAACTGATAGACAGTTGGGAAACACCGTTTCTGTTTGCTATTATTCTATTAAGTAAAGTTCGTTAAAGATTTTTGGCTGGAAGCAATTATGTGGAAGATTTATTGCTTCTGTGGGACCGACTTGGCTGGCGAAGGACCCTTTTTTTGTATTCAGGTAGGGAGATGTATCTCGTTTGACACCGATTTGACACAAAAATTAGCACAAAATTTTTCGAAATAACTGATATAAAACCGCTTTTTACGACCGATTTGCTGTTTATTTTTACACTTAAATTATACTAGGATGCAATTAGTAAAATAAGTGATTAGATGGTTAAGTTAAATTTCGTGCAATAGCCGGGTTTAAGCGAGTAATAGCGGGAGGAACGCAGAAGCACGTCCTATACATATGTAATACATGAGCTTCTTTGGGAAAATCTAATCTCCTGATACAATATCCTGATCTTTTTAATATATATGGGGAATACAAAACTAGAAGAGTACTCGACGGATGGGAAGATTGAATAACGATGGGCTGCAGAAAGATTTTTAACATAAAATTCGCATCCAACACGACGTTAATGGCAGCAATGAGGATGAAATGGCTATACTACTTCACCGAATAGAGATAGATAGTAGACACCTTGGTCTAGAGATAAACAAAAAAAACAAAAACCCTATTCGTTAACAGATTTGAGACTCTCATAAAGTCCAACGCTCTCAAAGACTATGAGGAAGTTGACGACTTTATCTATCTAGGTGCTTTGATCACAGTCGAATGAGGATGCAAATCGGAAATCCACAGAAGAGTAGAAATTTCGGAAAACGGCGATGGTCAGTCTAAATAACAAAAATACCCATTGCATTGTATGGAGTCGTGATATAGAAAATATGGAAATTGATGTTCTAGGTGCATTCGAAATGTGTTGGAGACGGATGCTGCGCATACCATGGACCACAAGACACACGAACATCTCCATCTTCAAAGATTTGGCAGAGAGACTCTCCACCGTAAGTAGGAAAAAGGTTTTTCCTACTTTGGCCTTATGGCCAGCAAGAATATGGAAAGTTTGAAAATGCTGGTAGTCACCGGAACGCTGTAGGGAAGGTAAGCGAGAGGTCTACCAAGATATGGTCAGATCAGATCAAATAACTGACGGGACTGACACTGTCTTCAACTTGGCGCATATAGAGGAATAGAGGCGGATCGTCCATTAAATTCCAGAAATCGGTGACCACGGCGGAAGAAGAAGAAGAATATAAGTACTTATTATATGTATGTACAATTTCAGAAATGTTTTAATGTTAATTTATTATAAACTAGTGGTTTTACCCGGCTTCGCTCGGTATTTGTAATATAAACAGCTTAAATATGGCAAAAAAATCTAATAGTAAACATTCATTTGTTTTTTTATTAAAACTTTGATTTGTTTTCGATGCTCCCAACAAACCTTTAAACCTCACATACATACATACAAAGTCTCTTACGAAATTATATATTAGATATTGTAATTAAATTGGTTTATCGTCATTTAAAAATAAAGTATAATGCTATGTACTATATACATATGTATATACTATATATGTACATTCAACCATCCGATATTAACCATCCTATGTACATATGTACATACATACATGCATAGTTTATAGCAAACTTTCAAATTAAAATTAATGTAAATATAGTTCTTGTAATTTATTTTTAGACATGTTTGCATATCTTTATTTTAAATATTAATTTACATACGTTAAAGTTTGTGGATATTTAATGTAAGGTTTTCATAGAAAATGAAATATAGGCTTTTGAACTGAACCCGAGGCATTTTATATTATAACGTATGTTGTATTTTATTTCACAATATTTTGTATTTAAGTTCAAACGCAAATGTTGATATCTATATCTATCTTTATATATATGTATATATATATATATATATATATATATATATATATATATATATATATATATATATATATATATATATATATATAAATGAATGTCTGTGTGTGTGTCTCGAATAGGCTCCTAAGCCACTGAAGCGATTACGATGGAACTTTGTATTTCGGGATTTCTTGTATGCATGTCCGGGAAGATTACAGTTAAAAAAAATCACCCAAAAACGAGAACGGAAACGGGAAGAACGGGAATGAGTGTCATTGCAACGCAATAATTTCAAATGTGTTCGCTGCCTGCGTTTTTCCGACAAATGGGAATGATGGGAATGGGAACGAGAACGGGAACGGGAATGGGAACGGGAATTGCAAGCACTATTGTGGCATTGCAACGCATGCCGGGTTCAGCAAGTTTAATATATAATTATATTTTATAACATATGTATATAAATACATATGTACTTACGTATTTTTCATGTCATATGTTATAATGAATTTTCTTTATGATACATACATACATACATACAATGTACAAGTATATACATATGTACATACAAACCTGTAACTTCTGGACCATAAGAAATTTTTCATATCATTTTATCGAGCATTAGCAACACATGGAGAGGTCGTAAACTATGCTTCTCAAACTTTCGACGATGGAGAAACCCCTCAACCTATCCCCTTCGTTTCGCTAATCAACAGGCCGCCACTCGATAGTGTCAACGGCCGACGATAAAGCGAACGAGCGAGCGAAAAAACAAAATGCAAAAAAAGAGGACGAAAAAAAAGGAAACGGGAAACGAACCGAGGTCGAAAAAAAATGCGTACGAGCAGTAACCCGACTCATCCGAGGAGGACTCTTATCGCAGTTTCCGAGGCCCTATCTGTCGCCGGATACGGGGCACGACATAGAAACAACAAAAATAATACATCTATGAATTATATGTATATAGTATATAGTAAAAATGTACGCATATGTTGTACTTGGGTAGGTGCGTATGTCCGAAGATAAAATAAAACTTTTCCGGGTCTCGGAAAGTATGGTTACCTGAAGGATGCGGCTAATCTAACAAGAGGGAGTAGTACGAGTATTTGCTTCGAACAAAAGCAATACAAATTAACTTAAACTAAGTTGAACATTTTCAATTAATTTGTACGATTGTTACGTAACGAAACAATCGGAAAAGTAATTTGATTTTCATTTGCAAAGATAAATTATTTATATGGACATACATACATATGTATACATAGTCAGGTTTACGATCGATGTAAAATTCAACTTCATTTTAAAATACTGTTAAATGGTAAATAATATCGATATGGAAATACATATTTAAATATTAAACGAAATCCGTGTAATGTGTAAAAATTAACTGACAGATTCAGATTGCTTGAAAATTTATTTTTATTGTTCGAATAGGATGAAAATGTGAAGAAGAGGGAGAATCCGGCATGAAATTTCATTTTGACACGTTTGAAATGAAATTGTGTTTATTATCATCGTATTTCATTTTGTTAATTTTTAATATTCAAATTTTCTTCTTACATGAAAGTCGGAACGTGTAATAAAATGATTAGAAATGAATTCGAAAATACAACAAGAGTTTCATTCTACAGAAAGTATCAAAAAATCGGAAATAATTTATTTGCTTCTAAAAAATTTGGTGTTTAAACATACTAAAAGGTATTTTATATACATCCGTTTATACAAAGCGTGGTTATGGAAAAATAATATTTTTTAATAAATGCAAGTAAATACTTCATAAATTACGTAATAGAAAATGATAAATCAATTGTTTTTATTATTATTTTTTAAATACATGTCGTCAACATCATTATCATTATAATTTATAGCCATTCACCATCCACTAATGGATGAAGTTCTTTTAAACTTAAGGACATTTAACTTTTAATCAAAATTTAATTAGCATTTACAAATTTTCCTTGGGAAATAGTTGAACCCGGAAAATCATTATCATTATTTTCATTGCTTCCGTTGTCGTACTGACCTTTTTTCGCATTGATAAATGATAAAATAAAGTACTTGAAATCAATAAAATTAGCATTAGCTTTAATTAAAAGGACTTTATTTTATCAATCTTTTATTTAATTTATTTTATATTTTAATTAAAGCAAATGCTAATTTTATTGATTTCAAATACTTTATTTTATCAATGGGTGAATAAAGTTTATTTTTTACGGAATTTTGTAGCATTTATACAAAACAGCAAAATTTGAGATGCTGAAAAACTCGAAATTTTGCGAGAAAATGGGCAAAGGTTGCCAATTTGTTGGAACCGTTTCAATGAAAATCAGATAAATTGTCAAAATCTGATAAGAAACGATTGACTTGGTCACATATCCAAGGTCTGGCCAGCAGCAACCGGTGGGATTGAACCCGTAACTACTTTGTTCGATAGCATAATATGCTAACCCAGTGGTTCTTAAGCCTGTGCACGCGGGCGCATGTGAGCACGCGAGCTATATTCGTGTTAAATGTTCATATGTGTAAATGTTCAATTGTGTGTATGGACATGTGTTTTATTTTCTCATTTATTCAATGATTATTACAACGCTCTTGGTCGATTTTATGATCTTCTGGAGAGATTAATTTTTTTCCATTCCAAAAGGTCGAACATTTGAACAATTTGATAACCTTCATTGGCTGCTAGACATTATTTAACTGATATTTGTGAAAAATTGAACAATGTAAATCTTTAACTTTAGGGGAAAAATTAAGATTTGTATAACAGAAATGATTGGTTTTATAAAAGCCATCAAAGCTAATATACAGTTCTGGATAAATAATTTGTCGAAAAATTCTCGCGTACATTCTTCAGGGATAAAAGAAGTGATTGGACAAAAATTATTAATTAATTATCTTAAGAAGCTTTAAGAACAATTTGAAAATCGAACGAACTGAATGCAAACATTTGGATTCTAGCTGATCATAAAAAGTAGCCCTTTTTGAAAAAAGGAGCTTACAAAATTAAATACTGTTTTGGTTCCAAATATGTATGTATGTATTTGTGCGGTTCTTTCTTTTCCACCGCAATAAGGTTAACCCTTTGAGTACTGACGTCTTTTCCGTTGAAAGCCCGCCACGCTGAAAATTTCACCAACATTTCCAACTAGAATTATTTTGAAGTCCAATAGAAAGTAGGTATAAAAATTGTAGCTAATTCAAACAAACCCTAGATCACTAACCTAGATAACTACCGCCGAGGATTTCGAATTTTGTAAATGATTTGATCATGCAAAAATTCAAACTCGAGATTTTGACTGATTCGAATCGATCACTGATCGCGTTTTCATGATCTAGGAAAAAATGTGTGTGTGTGTCTGTGTATTTTGGGGATTTTTTGAACACCGTTAGTCCTATCGAACTGAAACTTAGTATCGGTTACTAAAATTTTTATCGATACGACGTAAATTTTTTTGCTGGCAGGAAATGGTACCTTCCCTTATAGGTGTCCTCTTTTAAGTTTTTGAATTCAATTATTTCCCAAACGGCTAATTGAATCGGTTCAATTTTTTTTAAATGTAATAGAAATTATACATTTTAGACCCCAATACTTTTTAAATATTTTTTACTAAACCGGAAGTAGTACTTTTAGTACTCTAGAGAATCGAGGTTTTTTATGTTTTTCTCGGAAACCTTTTTGTTTATTGAACTGAAATTTCATATCTAGAAGTTTATGTTTAATAACAAATTATTTATAAAATTTGGTAAGCTTCCGTCAACCGGAAGTGGCAGTTTACTCTTGTTCGATTATTCATCCACTATTTTTTTAGATATCACTGTGAAGTAACCAAAGTTAATTTCAAATCATAGTTTTAAGCCCGAAAGAGCGCGCACCCGTGTGCTTATGGAGATTAAGTGGTTAAAAATTAGCCCGGGATCGAACCCAATAATCTCTTAGGGCTAAACATAAACGCAACCACTGAGCTATACAGTGGTTGCGTTTATGTTTATGTTGATGCTAGCAGCGTGGTCTTTTGGTGAGTATTGAAATTTTTCGTGCTTGATGTCACGGGTTTAATTGAATTATTAATTGAATAGAGTTTCGTTGTTGGCCGGACCTTGGTTTGTCGAGGTCGATCGTTTCTTATCAGAATTTGCCAATTTTTCTTATTTTCATTGAAATCGTACCTGTAAAATTGGCTTTTCCTTCCCAATTTTCTGTTGCAAACATTGAGTTATTGTTATATCTCAGGTTTCGCCAGATTTATCACCATAAATGTTTCTGTGGTTGTTTATCGAATGTAAAAATTCGTATTGTTACATGAAGAATGTTATTAATCGTATTTATACGATGTTTGTAATATATGACCATAGATTTCGGGTATTGTTTCGATTTACATGTGTATGTATGTTATAATTATGTATTTGGATGTCTAGTTAATTATGAGTTTTCAATGTCTTGTAATAAATTAAGGCCCCGGGGTGCCGGAGGCATCGGGGGCGCTGGGGGCGAAGGCTTCGGGGCGTCGGCGATGCACAAAACGTAATTCGTAATTCATAATCACTTCGTAATTTGTCATTCGTAATTTTTAATTCGTGCATCAATTTCTTTCCGGAACCAGTCGTTTCAATTTCATTAGCATTATTTTTATTCGAGTTTCAATTCCTTTTCGAAACCACCCGTTGAAATCAACACTAGTCAAATATAAAATATAACATACGGAATGCCTTGCACATACAGCCAGTTCCAATAAATAAGAACCAACTGCAAATACAAAACATCCCTGTGAGGCCCAAATGGAAGAGAGTAAATCAAAATTCCACTCATAAATCACAATCAATCATGAAAACAATGATGAGCGCAGACTACCAGATAAACGGGTTAGCGTAATATCCGACAATTTACGCTCACTAAGGTGGAAAATATCACATTCAGTCTCGGCAGCAACGATTTCATTAAGAAGTCGAATAGCTCATGGAATAGGAGCCATTCGAAAAAGAACTGTGCGGGCAGAATGTACAGCCATCAAATGATGATGTCTATCATGCACATAGTTATTAGGAACATCAAGTCCCAACTGCTCCAGCAACAACGAGCATGACGTATTACCACGCAGTAGCTGTAGAACGAAACGAATTAATGAGAAGTTTCTCCGAAGTTCAAGAGAATTACTCCCAAGCATGCCCAAAAGAAAAGGAGTAGGGTAGAGATATGGGTAATACCCATATTCTTTCCTATATAGGAAACGAAGAAATGCTTTTTGTACTTTCTCAATCATCAGAGAGTAATTTGCTTCATGCGGATTCCACACAATCGCATTTCATTAAAAAGTCGAATAGCTCTTGGAATAGGAGCCATTCGAAAAAGAACATTATTATAACATTTCTCTGATGTATGTACATACAGTTGTACCCAGAGAAATGTAATATTAATAGAATTGGCTTTAGGTGTTATATTGTTATCAAGTGATAACAATATAACACCTAACAATATAACACTAAATAATTTTAGCATCAGTCGTATTTGACGTTTGGTGCTCGATGTATTTATTTATATATAATTTTAGCTATTGGCTAATTTACAAAAAAAAAAATACATTTCAATAACTTAAATCTAAAATTCTATATTTAACTTATATGTACTGTCTCTCACAGAGGTGTCTCTTTGCTCCTCGCAAGAATGCATCCATTAGTACACCCCTGTGAAAGACACCCCCAGCTGTCTTTCTTTTTCTTACTCTACCTACAACTAAATTATTCTTATTTCTAGTGTAATGATTATGAATATCTTTATTTCTTATTCTATAATCTTTAAAATAATCGGGTAATAACTCATGATCTAACTTATAAACAAACGATAATGTGCTTAGCTTTAAACTATTATTAATACTCAACCATCCCAATTCATCTAACATACTTCTAATACTTTTTAATCTACCGACATTCAAAATACCTCTCATAGCTTTATTTTGCAATTTTTGTATTTTCCCTATATATCTTGGCCACTAAACAAGTTAAGCACAGTATGTCTGATAAAAACGTCTCTGTTTGTTTACATATTTATCGTATGTTTAACGGAGAGCTGAATGAGGTTGATCTATTTGGTATTTCCCTACATCAATTCAGGTCTAACATCAAGAGAATCTTGACCGATTGATTCATTTCTTCTCCTATTCTATTTTTCCAATATTTCCAATATTTTTATACTTTAGTTTATTTATGTAATGTGCTATTTAATCATATTATAGCTTTCATTCTTTTCTTTTTCATTTGTTTATTTTGTATTTACCTTTTTCATTTGTTTTATATTTGTAAATTTCAATTTCTTCTTATATTCTATTTTATAACCTTTTCCAAATATTTTAATACTATAGTTTAATTATGCATTGTTCTACATATTTTGTCATGCCTTTATTATTTACTTTTTATTTTGTTTTCCTTATATTTATCTTTTTCATTTATGTAAAAATCTATTATTGGACTCGGATGTTACATATATTATTTATTTACTATTTGTTTTTTTATACATATCTATGTACATCCTATCTGTTGATTTTTCAATTAATAAAATAAAATAAAATAAAATATTATACATATATTACTCGCAAAATGGGCAAGCATCGGTAAAAATTGCACAATACATTCAAAAACACACAATAAACAACATGGGATACATTTTTTTAAGTAAATTGATTCGATTGTATTCCGTGCGATGTAGCGTATTTATAGAGACGTACCGCTTAAAATTGACAACAATTATTTATTCGCAAGGGCCCCTCTATTCTTATTACATCTCTCTGGTTGTATCTATTTGCGAAGGCTTGGCGTTTTGTACCTGGAAAAAAATCACATCACAAGCCGACACCGACGCAAATTAAAACTAACCGGCACATCCGGCACGCGACTTCCGAAAAACGTCAACCGGCTTCCGGGGCGGGAAAAACTCCACGGAGGGATAGAGAGAGAGAGATAGAGAGAGCAAGAGAAGGAAGGGGAGGGTCGGGTCGCGAAATATTCCATTCAGGCGGGCAGCATCCGCCGATTGAATTAAACATCGGCCGCAAAACAAAGGTGCCCCCCAGCGGCCGGGCAGTCTGCGGTTCTCTCGACACGAACGCTCTCTCTTTCTGGCACGCGGGAGAATACAACGCAACGCGCCGGTCGCGTTCCGCACCTCCACCGAGCCTTCAGTACGTCGAACGAGTCCACGGGCGGCGAACGCGCTCCCACACCGGCACGCAATCCACAATCGTCGTTAACATCGCGACCAGTTTTAACCCTTTCGGCTCGGCGACCCACTTCCACCTCGTCTCCGGTCTATTTCGGTGCGCGTATTTCCTCCACGCGTGTCGCATTCTTGGTGTCCTAATGGACGGTGTTTCGAGTCTGGCCGGCCACCAGCGTCTGACCGGATGACATAAGGATCGACATGTCGTCGTAACCAAAACATGAACGTTGGCGGCCACTTCTGATCGTTTTTTATTTTGTTTGTTGTTGTTGTTGTTGTTGTTTTTTTGACGATGGGTTGCTTTCGCGCGCTGGTCGCCCTCACGTTGGTCGTAGGGGTGTTGTGTAAAGCCGCCCCCTCCTCGACGGGTGGTGCCAATGAGTCGTGTCAGCCTGAAAAGATGACCGTTTACAAGATGGTTTTGCACACTTTCTGGACGAGAGATAAATTTCCGAAGCACTATCCCGATTGGAGGCCGCCGGCGCAGTGGTCCAAAGTTTACGGTATGTTTGTTTTGTCGACTTTGCACTGGAGCACGGGTCTCGGAACTGGGCTAAATTTCCATCGAGTGGATCAGATTTTATTCTCGAGGGTTCATGTTTACTGATATACATGTATAATTTATACTTTTCATATTTATGCGTGTATTTTCCGTGCAATCAATGACGTTAAATTAATCGAAGGATTCGAGACCCCTGCTCCAGAGCTTTTTTTTCAAAGAGGTGATCTGACATTTTGAATTTAATTGGAATTGAGTGTGTTAGAAAAACCATGCTTTTGATATACATGTGCATGTACAAATATACATACAATTATTCTATTAGAATATTTGGTTTAAATGTCATTTATTTATTATTTTTTACCCAAATTCATAAATTGAGCTGTTATATTTGAAAGTGACGGAAGTCCAATTTTCAGTTCCAAAAACGCTAATCCTGTTTGATTGGATTCACAAATTGGTATCACTTATTTTAATTCGATATCTTCAGAATCTCAGAAATGAAGAATAAACGTATTTCACCAATTTTTTTTTTTAATATTGTCAAACGCACAAATTATATTTAATGTTTTGTGAAATATTTCTTGAAATGAAGAAAAGCGAACTCATGTCACTTTCAAGTACAACGGCTCAATTGTTTTTTTCCAAAAATTTCAAATAATTTGAGTTTATGCTTATTTTATTTTTAATAAGTTCACATTTTGAAGATTTCTTCAAATAAAATTGAAATATTTATTTTTATTTGTCTAAATTATGATGCGAATCATTTTTATCCTGTTTGTGCATATATGCAACTTAAAATTAATATTATTTTATCAGTGTTAAAAAAAACCACAAAGTTGCGGTCGTTAAAATAAAATACTCCCAAAGGCTTGTTATCGTTTTTTTTTTTTTAACTAAGTACGCTTTATAACTATTGCTTTAAATTTTCAAATTAGCTTGATATGTCGTATTATGGAATGGGTTTCTATAGAAAAATGCTATCAATATCGATGTCGTTACATCCTTTTGGCAATTTCCGTGGCGTGGTTTTTTTTGACATTTAATTAAATCTATGTCAAAAATGAGATAGTTTTTCATGTCAATTATCTTCAGTGACGTGTCAGTGCCGTAATTGACCCGGCATCGGTCCGCATTCATTTATCCGTCGGAATGGACATTCATCATTGTCCGTTTGGCTTCTTTCCTATTCGACATTCAAAAGGGCGTATCAATCAAACTGACCTGTCCGGCTGGCATGATTGATTTGTTTTCCATGCTTAATGAATACCATACCTCGCCTAGACCAACATCCCCTTAATTAAAGAGTATGTGCGTCACTTTTCCCTTTCCAATCACCCTTTCCCCGAATCGTTGGTGTCAAATTCAAAGGTCGATGGGTCGAATTTGCCCAGCATGGGTCGCGCGACGGTTAAACGACTCGACCCAACCAATCGATTGCGATCAATCATATCAAACGCATATTTGACTCTAACCCTTTAATTGGCATTAAGTTACCGAGAAGAGCTTTTGAATCGAGATCACATTCCGATATGGAGAAATTTGTTTTATGAATGTGTTAAGCTGATCGGATCGTATATTGGTGTGTTTACGTATACGTTTGACATACATATGTATATATGTATGTATATACATACATACATATAACTTAAAAAAGTTAGTTAAGTATTTCGTTTCACCGTAATATGTATGTAGAAATTTCTGAATTGATTAAATTTTGGTATTTGAATACTACATAGTTATATATATGTATAATTTATAACATATGTATGTATGTATATACTAATTTACAAATCATATTTCAAGATACTCAAATATATTGGTAAATTTCATAGTAACCTACTTTTGTAGATTCAAGATACTACGAAGCATAATTTTATTACTAATATTATATATGGCAACAAATTAAATGGCCAATATTTTAATCTATTTCGATAAGTATATAAATCAGTTTTCGGCCTGTATTTTATTAACAAAATAGTCAGTTATTATATTATTAAATGCCAGTATAAATATCTGACGTACATTCGCCAGAACAAATAGCAATGCATTTTGGATGGAATTGTCTATCAGGATCGTATCAAGTTTGTGGTGATCGTATCAAGTGTGGAGTAATACTGGTCATTCATCAAAATAAAACCATTTAACATTAATACTGACCGTTTATGTTCAAATACTGACCATTTAATATAAATACTGACCTTTTATTATTTATCCTGACCACTTGAATACTGAAAGATTAAATATATGTAAATATATGGAAATACTAGCCATTCTACATAAATAATGACTTTTCATATTTAAATACTGAAAAAAATTGACTAAAATACTTACCAGTAATATAAAGCCCTAATTAATATACAAGGTTTATTGATTATTTGTTCTGTTGAGTGTGGATTGTAGATTGAATTTGTTGATCAAAATGAATACATTATGGTTGCCGTTTATGTATTATACATAAAATAATATTTTTGGAACATCTTGTCGTTACAATATATAAGCATATTTTCAGGAAATTTATCAGTAAACGTGACCTTTTCAGACGTTCAATAAAAAGCTGAAAATATGTGTTCCTAATAATATAATAAAACGCTTACTTTATCTAAGAAAAATAACGTAAGAGAATCTCTCCTCCGAAAGCATCAACATTTACCTAGATTTAGCCGTTCGTCGTGCGAAAAAATCAATATCATATTATTTTCGGACAAGATTGTTCACCCACTGGATATATATTGGAGGTATACATATGTATATTAGGCCTATGCACGCGGAAGTGTTCTTGAAAAACAAATCCTCGAGAAAAATACGGATAACCAGAGATTTTGCAGAAACATCGAAGATTTTTCTTTTCAATCCCGCCCCTTCATGTGCGATATTTACAAGACGGGTCGTCACATAATATTTTGTGTCACTTTGAAGCTTTCAATTCAAATTTAGCAGTGTCCAAATTCAAGTCGTCGTTTTTCGTTTGTAAATAATAACGGAAAGCTCAGATGTTAAGGAAGATTAAATGATTTCCGGAGATTTTCGTCCGACATAATTATTATTCGAGACGCTTATTCTCGTATATCGGATTTTGTTGTATAAAATATGCTCACGATGAGATTTGTTTTCATTTTCGAAATATAATTGGAAGGGAGGTTTGAGTGGAATTTGATATAAACACATTTTTTGTCGAATTAAAACGGACGGGAGAAAAAGTCAAAGATAATTTTTAACGTGGGTCACAATTAATGTTGTCGAAAAAAATAATTGAGCAGATGACATCTTGGCAAATTGAGAATTGAAGGGGCGCTGTGATTTACTGGATTTTCCATCATAATGGACACTCGACGATAATATTCAACTTTTTTCCATAACGATAAAAAACGCAATTTTTCGATTTAAATTTTCAAACAAAATTGACGTTTATAGTCGAAAAATTTTGCGTTATTTATAAATCGTTGAATACATTAAATTTGAAATGATAATTTTGCTTCGTCGCCAGTAAAGTTTACGCGGAAAGAAATAATCAAACGAATTATTTTAAAGATCCCAATATATCTCATTTAAATTGTTTTGCTGAATCGCTTGTCCAATTTTATATTGATAAATCTGGTGAGGGAAAATGAGACCAATTTTCCGGGTCTCAACGAGTTAAGCTTAGATCGCTGGAATCTTTTCATATCCATGGCGGAAAATTAAAGGGCCATTTAATGCGAGATTTATCGGCTCAACAAGTATGTATTCAAATTTTTTCCACTTCAAAATATATAGGGATTTTTATTTGGGTTCGAATACAATACATTCAATTTATTATTATA
The DNA here is from genome assembly GCF_051622035.1 of Arctopsyche grandis. Taxonomy (NCBI): domain Eukaryota; kingdom Metazoa; phylum Arthropoda; class Insecta; order Trichoptera; family Hydropsychidae; genus Arctopsyche; species Arctopsyche grandis. The sequence goes on along the minus strand of NC_135363.1, from coordinate 21,030,716 downwards.
GCGGATTTGTATTTATCTTTTTAGTATATTTTTATTGCGAAAATATAAACGAATACGTTTTTGAATACAATTTACAGTACAATTAATTTCAATATCTCGATTGCACTGGGAATTTATATTTTAGAATGCTGAAAAAAAAACTTTTCAGTCGAGCATCGTCGACGTCGCGTCTAAAAGATTAATGAGCTGAATTCGCAAACATCTTTTTTTTCTGGTCGTATCCAACTCCCAGATTTAAAAAGGACGAAAACAAGGCAAAAAAATTCGTGTATCTTTTTCCGGCGTATTAATTTCTGGCGCTTTCGGAGGGAGTATACGGGCAAGTAAAGGAAATGTGGGGAGGAGGGGAAAAGATACACGCCGTATAATTAGGGTGCACATTGTGTTTATAATTAGAAGTATTTATTTAAAGTATCATTATTCAATGCCTTTTGTTTTCGAGTCCCCCTAAAGACACGACAGGGAAAACAACAATCGCTAAAAATGAATGTTCGGTAAACCAATTTTGAGGGAGACGCCTGCTCCGCGTCCTATCTTTGTCATCATTTGGTCTCATATTGTTTGGAATAGTATCAGTTTTTGATTGCTTTGACGTTGGGTGGGGTTCGAAAGTTAGTGTGAGTGTATTCTAAAAACTAATACCTCTCAATAATAGCTTTGGTGGCTTTTTATCTCAATCAAGATTGCTCAATCATCTTCTTGAGCGTAGTTTTGATAGAACCAATAGAATAATAGAACCAATTCACATATTTTCTTCTTCAATTACTGAATGCTGAACGTTGTGGTCATTGATCTAGGATCCAGTGGGGGATCCGTCTCCACTTCTACCCGTCCTGTGTCAAGTTGAAAATAGCGTTTAGGATTGATCTCGTCAGTTTGGTCTGACCATCTGGGGGAAACCGTTCAATTGCCCGCCTTATCTTTAGAATTCCAGTAACTATTAGCTTTTCTAAACTCTCCACATTCTTTCTGGCAATATGGCCAACGTATATGTATGTGCTGCTGAAGCAGGAAAGTATGAAATAATTCTTTTCCTACATATTGTGGAGAAACTTTCTGAAACTGCCAGCTCTTTGAGGATGGAGATGTTCACGCGTCTTGCGGTCCATGGAAGCATCATCCGCAATATCTTCCTTCAACACTACATTTCACATGTCCCATTCTTTCAATGTAAGCATCCATGTCTAGATTCCATACAACGCATTGGGGATCACAAGAGATCGCACCAGACGGATTTTCGTTCCTCCTATTATAGAGTGGTTTTTTATATCATTGTCAGACTGATTATCGTCGTTATACGCCATTTTTACATACCTCCTTTATTACAAACCTCTTTTACGTTTCATTATCCTTCTGCGGATTTTTTGATTAGGATTTTCCTTCTCTTGAGATAAAATTGTTGACTTCCTCATTGTCTTTTAATGCATTGCATTTTATGAGAGACTTGAATCTATCTGTCAACGAAGAGAATTTTTATTTATCTTATTTATTTATTTACCCAGGTATTTTTGAATCAACGAAGTACATAGTTCCGACGTTTCATCCTCATTTCTAGCCTTTAACATTGTGTCTCATGAAATCTCACATAGATATATCTTTAACTATGTATATAATAAACATATTACAAATGTATATACATATACATACGTTTATTTATCAACAGTTTTAAATTTTGAGCCACCAAATTTGTAATACATATTATGATATATGACCTTATAATTTTATATCATAGGTTGCAGATGATTTTTTTAAGAATTACAAAATTTTATAAAAATATAAATTTATTTTGGCAATTTTAAATAATTCAGCTTATATTTTTATAACGTTTTAAGAATATTTTTTGTGTAAACAAGAGTAGAAATTTACATACATATTTATATTCAATTGTTTATTTGATGCTGTTGTATTAAAAAAACACAATGGAAGTTGTGAATTTAAATTCGCAATTATTTCATGATCAACTCGTCGCTTATGATAATTTTAGTGCATATGTTACAGTCGAAGTGTATTTTCAGTTGTAATACATTTTTACTAGTTGGAATGTAATTCGCCATATGAATCAACTTACGTGGGTAAGACGGAATATATTCCAACTAGTCAAAATATATTACAACTGGAAGATACACTTCAACTGTAACACAAACTGTAAAAAATATAATTTCTCTAATTTTTTTGCGAAATAGTATAATCTTCAATATGAAGCATTTCAACACTTCAATTTAATGCTTATGGTAATAAGTCGTCTAAAATTTTGAGTCTTCTTCGCCGAAGTGAACCGAATTTAATTCGAGGGCCATTTTTTTCCGTCATCAACATTCGCTTCGAGCATAGATACATACATATGTATGTACATATCTGAATTTCATCGGCTTCCTATCATCCAACAGCGCCAAGACGTCTGGTAAAATATGAAGAGGCTTTGTGCTCGGGGATTATTTAAGTCTTCATATTGTGACGGTTAATTCCCGCTCTCGAGCTGCACACCAGCTCCAGACCTGGATCCCCGAAAGCCGGGCTAAATTAATCATGGCACCTGAACAATTAGTCCCTTCGCGAGCTGCGCGGCGGGAGAGCAGGGGTCGAGAGAGGGATGGAAGTGCTGAAATGTTATTAAAACCGAAGCACAGCCCTTGTCTTATCCAGACCCCGGAGGCTGTAGAAGAGATGAAACCAATTATATGCCAACCATCCGTTTTTGGACGGAAAAAGTCTCCCCTTGACCCACCTCGATCAAACAGAGCAAATTGAAACGGTTGGAGCAGTGCTTTATAGTAGTTGTGAATAATTAAATTTTCATTTAAACAATTCGGGCTAGTTTTTTTTCCATTCTAAATGAATATAATTAAATTACGTGTGCTTAATTAGTACTAATCGGGGTACCATACATATGTAGCAAAGTATTTGTTTAGATCAGTTCAGATTTATTTTTGTCAAGAAAGTTTTTGACTATTTTCAGATTCGGATTTATGTATAATGATATTTATTTAATATTTAGAATTGACTTTGAGTTTTCCGACTGTAGTTTTGCAGTATGATACAATTTGGCTAGATATTAATAAAGTTTCATTTTAATCTAATCCATTTTCAGTTTTTTCAATATTAAATTGAGCCTACATATGTATGTATGTATTATGTATTATATGGTTCGTATTCTAAAAATACACAATGTGCATTAAAAAATAAACCCATATCATAACGTTTTGACTCCCCCGCATCTAATATTAAAGCGTTTGCGAATTTCTACGTGAAAGTAATTCCGGAACACTCAGACATGTGAAAATATTCCTGAAAAAATAATAAACTTTTTGTGGTCATCAACTTTCATTAAAATCGAGCCGATAATGCGATCGATCCAAAATTATGTGTATTAGAAGGAAAAGAGGAAAAATACGACTCGGATGCGAAGAACAATAATGGCGCTGTTATTTGGTCGAATCATCGTAGTAACCGTGGACATTTGAGAATTATTGCTTTGTTGGGAAATTAACGACCGCATCTCCGCCTCAAAGGGCGTCTTCGATTTTTCCGACCGAAGGAAAAGTTGTTTAGACACGCGTAAACATGTTTTGTAATTTATTTTTGTTTATTTACGCAACATATAAAATACCATCGTATATATCAATGTGACATAGTAACGTATTGTCAATTGACTCTCAATGGGTAATAACATCAATTAAACAAATCAAATGAAAACATATATTCATATTTTTGACTTTTAAAATTTGTTAATTAATTAATTATAAGTATTCTAAAGCAATACAAAATCACAATCAATAGAAAAAATATCCAACTATGGATTCCAATACTCAATTTTGTCACAGAAATACTAGATTTTGCGTTAAAGATTGCAAAATTCAAAAGTCTGTAAAAACTGAGCATTTGTTAAACGCTTATATTCTATATCATAAATGAGAAGAAACCATCAAAAATCAATGTCATATTCGAATTTAGTGTGTCAAACTTAGTACATATGTATGTATGTAGATTGATTATTTTCCGCTCCGGTATTTTTTTTTGTTTCCCAGTGAATTAAATATATAAATTAGATGCGTACGGTCAAATATGGACATTCAAATTTAAGAACAGACTCAAAAGTGCGGCACGGATGCGTAGGTGGACTCAAGTGGTGGGAGGCGTATCAGAGGAGTATACAGAGGTTGCACGTTCATGTACAATTTGTATGATCTTATTATTTATCATTTTGACAAGTTTCTACGTCAATATACAAGGATAAAATATCACTGAAAACACTCCAGCGGGTGAGAGATGCTGCAGTATAGATTTGGCATATCGGAATACGTCTAGCGTTTTTATTACATATGTGTCTTTACTAGGGTTTCTGCCCGGGTCGACTTGGGACAGCAATTCCCGGAAACTCGCTAAATTTTTGATGTCCCGTGTCCTGGAAATTTTTGTCTCGAATCCCGGGAAATATATTTCAGTCCAAGTGTCCTTTAAATTGTTTAATAAAGGCGGATGTATGCTCTACGATGAAACCTTGCATCCTTCTTGAATTGACGATTCCACAATGGAAGAAACTCTTTTGTATTCTGATGAAGATGAGACCTTGTGTGTGTTGACAATAAATGAAGAATTGAATAAGGCAAATAATCAAAGACAAAACTAAAAAAATAACATATATGTAAATAAAAATAGCCTTGACTTAAAAAAAATTATTTTATATTAATAAAATAAATACGTCTTATGTCTCGGGATCCCAGGAATCCCGGGAGTGATCTCGAATTCTATCCCGTGTCCTTGGAATTGAAAAAATCCGGGAAATTATCAACACTAATCTTTACCTTTGGAGGCTCACAGACAAACACGAACAGGTTCATTCACAAACAATGTCGCACAAGATGTTGCATCTAATTCCATATACATAATATAGTGTTCTCCTGTGACAGCCTTGCTTTTGATTTTGTGTCGTAATCAGGATGGGCCATTATATAATACTAGTGTAGGGCCCGTTGATTTCAACGGGTGGTTTCGAAAAGAAATTGAAACTCGAATAAAAATAAAGTTAAAGATATGGAATCGACTGGTTTCGGAAAGACAAAGGCACAAAAAAATGAAAATTATGAAAAAAATGAAAAATATGAAAAAAATGAAAAATATGAAAAAAAAAATTTGTTCCCCATACTGGTTGATAGTTGATCATAAGAAATCGGAAATCGAAAAAGATTGTCGACGAAAGCCGAAGATACGCGAATGATTGGTTCCCCATACTTCTATAGGATAATCGAATATTAAGTAATTTTAGAGCGTTTTTTCTGTCGAGGCTGTAGTCTAATGGCTAGCGACCTGTTCTGGGCGAGGGGGCCTTAGTTCGATTCCGTGATTTGGAATTAATTTTATTTTTCAAATATCGCTAAAATATAAATTAATTTCAATAATTTCAATTAAAAATATATATTTAATTGTTTTATATGAAAAGAAAAAAAAATGGTTCAAAACCTCGCTAAATGAAATTATTAAAATTACGAATTTCTATATGGCGAGAAGGAATATTTCAATTAATGTTTAAAAAAAAAGGCGAAATGAAAAATTGGATTTGGCGTGATGTCCGAGACCATTAGCTCAATTAGACCCATATTCAGGCTATTTGGGGTGATCGGTTCGAGTCGCGACAAAGTCGTCTCGTCGAAAAATGAATTAATCGATTTTTATCGATTCGTTCATTATGTTCGGCGAGAGTAAGGACACACACACACACACACACACAGATTACCGTCTTTATATATATGATGATGATGTACATATAAAAGTAATACGTAATAATAATATATGAAAATATAATAGTTGTCTAAGATTGTATACATTTCAAATTTAGCCAACGAGTGGGAGGGTTTGCTTGAAATTAATTCCGCAGCGGTATCAAATATAATACCAGCAAAATCGTTGCTGATTAAGACGGAAGGTTAATCCTGAAATATCATCCTCAAAGTCTCCTCTGAGGACACCCGACCCGCCATAAAACGGCGGGACGTTTCGAAGGGGAAGGGCGTCAGACAACGAAACATTTTTAATTAGGCCGAAATGAAAAGTTCTCCCCGAGACAGGAGGGAAGTGGTAGAGATCAGCTCGTCGCGTCGGCGACACTGGCGCCATCTGTCGGCGGTGAACCCGAAACCGAGTGGTAAAAATGGCGGGTAAACCCGAGGGAAACTTTCTTAATAAACATGTCACGCTCTTGCCGTTGAACTGAGCCGAATCGAAATTACTATTTGTTCTTCGTCGCCTTTAAACTTACACAAATCAAACGAACATTCTAGATAAATATTCTAGCGCCAGAATCGACCACTTCCGGTCGTAGGGAAAGTCGTCCAAACTTGTCCAATATGTAGCAACAATAATATATTTTTTAATACCATATAAAAATGACACTTTTATGTATAATAAAAACTAAATATGTATGTTACAGTCGAAATGTATTTTCAGTTGTAATATATTCCAACTGGCATTTTAGGTCATTCATATTCGAATACAATTCAAATAGTAAATTATAACTCTACAAGTACAGACATACTTAACAATGCGTCATTTGTAATATAACAGTCGAGTTTTGACAGTTTTGATGCTTTAGAATTCAATAATGCGCTTATATTTGCTAGATATTACCAATAAAAGTAATGAGTACCGTATTATGATAAATCTAAGAATGTGTTCATAACAAAAATGTGATTTTCCAACTCAATTTACTAGTCGAGGGCGTATTCACGAAAACCTAACCTCTCCATTTAACCTGGTACCAACTTATGTATGTATAGTGGAACTGTATTTTCAGTTGTAATATATTTTACACTTCACACTTCAACTATAACCACAGTTGGTACCAGGTAAGATGGAATATATTTCAATTAGTCAAAATATATTAAATTTGATGTAATATTTTGTTTTTGTTGCAAGTAAATTTGGTTCATCTTATGTATGTATTTACTCAAAGCTAGCTAATTGGTGTGTATATTGATTTTATTTGTATGGTTTTTTAATTGATTAACAATGGGACTATTTTACTGGGTATTATTTTATAATCTGTACAGATTATTTGAGAGTTGTTGTCAATTTTGTTTCAACTTAGTTATCTATGTAAATGATGCTGAGAAAACCAAATTGATTTATTGGATTAAAATTTTATTAAAGTTTATTATATGTACATATGTCTAAGTACGTTTGATAATAAATTACAATTTAAATCTTCGGAATATAAAGTTCGTATTCGGAATAGTTCAAAGTCACTTTGGTATTAATTTATACATATACGGATTTAAATATGTATAATTCATTTTCATTTGCATAGGATTAAACGAAATAAAAGGTTTACCGTTTACTTAAAGATACTTTGATTGTACTCGGTTTTACGCAGTAGAAAGTTTGTGATGAAGGTTAATTTAGAAAGTGATATCACTATGAGAAAAGTCTGATATTAATCAAAACGATTTTCTTTTAAAGAGTTCTTGAATTTGATATTTGTATTTACAGATACGAAAATTTGTTCTTTGCATATATGTATATATGTTCCTTTTCAAAGTATAGTGTTAGTTTATGATTGATATCGAAGAGCTTTTGTTTATTCATACATATTTGAACAGCTTCACATTTCGGTCAATCTTTTACTATATTCGAATTTCGTTATAGAGGACTTTTAATATCATATTAAATTATTATACCGATTATATATGATGAAATTGCTACTAAAAATTGCTGTTAGCACTTGCCGCACTGTGATGGATAGCGAGTGAACAGGACTATCTCTAAATATGCAGGACGCAGCCTCATATTTTATATATATTATTATTCATTAAAACCTCTATGATTCAATTTATGTAATTAGGAAATAAAAATATTGATCAGTATCAACAGAAATAATTATTTTCGCGGGAAGTCACTTGTACACGTGCCTCATAGATGCGAGAGAGAGGGAGAATTCAGTACGTGCCGTGCTCAACGGCCAGTGTGAGAACGATATCCGCCTTAGAATGACGGCCTGCTTCAACCATTATTGTTTTTTTTTTTAATTTTTAAATTTATTTTTTATTATTCGACGTTTAATATACGATAAAATGATTTATATAGCTAGTTAAAATAATTAGCCTCGCAAATTTTGTATTATTTTAACTTAACACAGTGGATAGTGGGATTTCATAGTACTGTAAGGCAAGTGTTTATAATAATGTGAAAATAATGTTTATATAAGAAATTTGGTTTGTTATATGTAGTATACGATATATTTGACTGAAATACTACTAATTAATACCAAAAAGTTAAAATATATTATATGTAGACTAAAAAATTATATTAGTTTCATAATAATATGAGTACATACCATTATATACCTCGCTAATCACTCTAGTTCCTACAATCTCAAATTCACTTTTCAAACGCTCATGTAGGTGAATAAGAAAACTATAAAAATTACTGTAAGAGGATATTTCAGAAAACATAGGAATGCCAGACGTCGGTCAAAACATCGACAAGGAATCAAATATATGGACCGCGCTTGGACCATCGGGACTCCGCAAGTGACAGTCATTACCATCGACTCCGTATAGTCAGTCAATACCATCGGGACTCCGCAAGTGACACTCATTACTAGTGAGCGGACCGGAAGCGTGCCGTTCATTGTTAATTGAGCGCGTTAATTGTTAATTGCTTTGTTAAAGGTTCGCCAAACCTTTTTTTTTGAACTCTAGCTTTGTCAATAGACCCAAAGCGCCCCTATTTCTGGAAAAAGCACGCTCCCTATCCGCCCTTTACTCATTACCATCGACTCCGTATAGTCACTCAATACCATCGGGACTCCGCAAGTGACACTCATTACCATCCGACTCTTTGAACGAGTCATTACCACCGACTCCGTATATAAGTCAATACATTAACCTGCATAACACTAAATGCAGTTTAAAGTTAAAATGCTAACCGATGCAAAGAATAAATAGTTTAAACAGTTCTACGCATCTCTCTATAAAATGTTATAATATTAAATGTGCAGTTTCGAATATACATACATATGTATGTACTAGGGTTTCTGATTTCCCGGACTTTTTCAATTACCGGGATACGGGACGGATCCCTGGGCCGTTCCCGGGATTCCCGGGATCCCGGGACACACGTAAAAAAACTTTTTTTTTTCAATTTAATATATTTTTATTGAAAAAAAATATTTATTTATTTACAAAACAATACATAATATATCTATTAACTCGAAAAAATGTAATTATGAAAGTAAACATATTTAAAGTAGCATCTTAACAATACTAAAATATTTAAATGACAATCCGAAAGTCTAATTCTAGATTTGGTACAAAAATTTCCAGCAATGGAAAAAACCCTTTCAGTTTCGGCCGAAGTTTTTAAATAATCGGTAACAATTTTTATCGATAATAAACAATTTTTTTAAATAATCGGTTTTTTCTCCTGTCAGCATGTATATTTTAATTTATTTTTTAAATTCGATGTTATTTTTATTTACGTTATTTTGTATATTCGTCTTTGATAACTCCTTATTTAATTCTTCATTCATCGTCAAACACACAATTGTTTCGTCTTCATCCAAATCTAAAAGAGTTTCTTCCATTGTGGAATCATCAATACAAGAAGGATATACTCGCTCCATAATAACTATTATGTGAAACTTCACCGTAGGATATATGTACATTCCCTTTTATTACAACATTTAAAGAATGTTTTGTTCGGTATAAAATCAGAATTATTTAAATTTTATGTTACAAAAAATCAGTTTTAGTCTTCTTCTTTCTTCGATTTTAATTTTTGAGAATATTTTACGATTCTTTGTGTATTTGTTTTATTATTTCCCTTCGTGCAGTCGTGAATATGTTGTATGTTTAAAAGAATTTTTTAAATCCAATTCCCGGGATTCGAGATAAAAATTCACGGGACACGGGACAACAAAAATTCCGTGAATTCCCGGGAATGTCTGTCCCGGATCGACCCGGGTCAGGAACCCTAGTATGTACATACATTGTGCCGATAATATAAGTGTAACGCTTTTTTAAAATTATAATAAATATATCTTGGTTGGGAGTTAATTCAATCGTCATCTTCCTAATCAAGTAGTTTTTAAAAATACAAACTGCTTTTGGAACGTGATAATACATACATACATACATACGTTTCTTATTAGGTACTTCAGCTTACCTTCGTATTCCTATTTTTTCTATATACTACATATGTACACAGCTGCAGGTGACCGATATGCAAAATACTTTTTCTCCTCAAGCAAACCGAACGATCATAGTTATTTATCAATGAGGCGCAAAGTGTACTCAGATAATCGGTTTTTCCGGATTTGAATATTATTTACGACGCCAGAATTAAGCGTCGAGACTCGCAGGAGTCCCTCGGGCGCGCGGAAACTTTTCGCAGACGCACAATAGCTTCCCACACAACCGAGACGAGGAGGAGAATCGGGAAGACGGGATGGAAAACAGAAAGAGGGGAGAGGAGGGGGGGGGTGTATGTCGAAATCGCAAATTCAGATTTTCCACGGCCGGTTAATAAGGGGCCCGAGCAACAATGGGCCGGCGAAATATTAAGTCGCCGCGCAACAAAAGGGACTCGGGAAAGATGGGGCCGTGAGGAAGATCCAGCGTCGTCCGCGTATAAATCCGTCCCTGCTCAACAACTGCCATTGATTCATTGTGCCGCAATAAGCTACAGCCGGAGATATAGACAATTGAAATGGCCAGATCGTCCGACCTCTCCTCTTCGTCCGTTAACCCTCTCCGTCTCCGATTGGGCCGATATTTCATTTCGTCGAGCCGGGTGGCCCTTTCACATCGACGAGCCCGTTAAATCCCTTTCAACACTTATTCTCGTCGTTTGCAATAGCTGGTCCGTCTGTGCGAACGATGTCTCCTCTCTCTGCCTTCTAATTAATAATTAAACATCGCCTTGTCTGTACGACTGTGATTTGTTGTGTCACTTTGTAGACGCAGTCTAAGTGTCGCCTTAAGGCACACGACCTTACGTATATGTATGTAGATAAAATAACTGTTTCAATTTTCCAATAATAGAAATATTTAATATATAATTAAAGGCGTATTGTTAATAAAGGCTTGTAGTTTGTCTGATTCATTATAAACAGTTTGAAATGTTGACGTCTCTTGAGAAGGCTACGTTCCAGTGGTTGACGTCTCGACTCCCATAAATATTACATCCGTGCCTCATTAGTTTGCTTGCTTAGTTGTATACCTTTATATACACATATTTAGGTATATTATAGAGGAAAACATTTTCCATATTTTAATAAAAGCATTCCATCTTCAATTCGCAACCCCTCGGAATCTTTTCTTCTTCGTATGGTTTCCCGAAATCCGCACGTGAAGACACTGGAATTTTCTACCTTCGGGCGTTAGGTACTTTATTTGTCTATTATTATCTAGTATTATTTTCAAAACAAATAATACTCTAGTGACATCTAGTTAGCATTACTTGAAAGATTTTTTAAACACAATAATTTTTTTTCCATGTTAAGATCTGAATTAGTGATAGGACCGAAAAGTCAAACGGTTATATTCCGGTCTAGTTTTATATATGGACATACTACATAGATTGATGTATCTGATGGTAGTTTTGATAACCGTCTATGGTGAAAATAAAATATTGTACATATACATATATCCATGGTCATCATTTTACGACAATTTGGCGCCTCAGGCCATGGTATAATATTCCCACCTATGTATATGTTTGTATGTAATTTCAATGGCGCCTTTTGGCTGGTAAGTCCAGTATTATCGCCTTTTATTGTAATATTATACGTGCGAACATTTATTTGTTTTATTGCTAGTAACGGCTCGGGAAATAGGTATATTACTAATTCGCTTAAAGTGCAATATTGTTATGACCCGTTTGACATTTTTATCTAGACTATCGATCATATAATATAACTTGAAACATAAAATGTCAATCTAGTAATTTTTTTCAATCGTATCACGCTTTGAGTAATGTTTGTGTCTTTTTTTTATACATACATATATTATAATGGTTGTTTTAGCTGTTGATAAATTTTAATGGCTAATAGTTCGAATGATAAAAATTGAAATAACATATCTTCACCATATATTAGGTACATGCATATGTACATACACATATCATCATCACCATCATTTACAGCCATTCGCCATCCACTGTTGAATGAAAGCCTCTTAAACACGCTTCCAGTCTCTGTTTCAGATAATTCTCATTCATTTTATCTCACACATTTTTTCTGATTTCATCCATCCATTACTCCTGCCTTTTACATTATTTCGAGTGCTATTCTAGCACTTATTTCGTCCATTCTTCTAAATATGTTAACCGCCCATTGCCATTTCAATCTCTTTACTCTCATTATTATAAAAAACACCTTTGTCATACTTCTCACACACGTATTCCGTTTTCTACCTCTATTCGTTATGCCAAGTATACAGAGTTCCATACTTCTTTAAACGCACTAGATATTATGCAGCATTCTAGCGTTAATACGCCCAAGTTTCGCATACATGCAATATGTTTACATCATCGCTGACGATACATATTGATTTAAGATTTTTTTCTTCAGATATAGTGGCATTTTAGATTTGAAAGTGGCATTTCTTCACCCAAATGCACTGCATCCCAATTTCATACGGCTCTTTATTTCCTCTTTTTGTACGCATATATGTACATATGTCTATTTTTTACCTACTTTGAGGCAAACTCCAAAGCTTCTGGATGATATAGTAGTGCGTTTTGTGATGCACCAAGATTCTCCTCGCTAAAGTTAATGGTTCAGAAGAGTTCTCGTTACGTGCGCTGAGCACTTTCACTCATTTGCAGCGTTTCACTGCCTGAAGAAATGCTCTGTGGGTAATGAGCCCTGTCTGGGTGGGGAACGACAGCCAGTTCGAAGGGTTGTTTTTACCCTTTGCCCACCACCGATTCAACCCTTCGAGAGACGCTATCTGATGCATTGTCCTCGGGGAGGACCCTTCCGGTACGAGCGCACAATATTCTCTACATAGGAAATAACTATGTATGTATGTATGTATGTGTGTACATGCATCCAGGATAGGAAGTGATCTTTGCAAAATGCCTGTGGGCAATTCGCAGTGATAATATTCGTTTTTGAATCTCTGTAGCCAGTGCTTAGTCCATATATCGAATGTGCTTTTTTATGTGGGGGTCTTTGGGAGGGGTGGGTAACAGTTGCGTGCAGCGGATTTTCTTTTGTCGGTGAAACAAAGCGTTAAGAAACAAAGCGTCACGCTTGTCTCGCAGCATCTCTCCGTTTTTATTGTGGAGATTCGCGTAATGGATGTGCGTCTTCTGCCTCACCCCAACAAGTATCCTCTGGGTGGGTATTCCACTGTTCGTTGTTATTTTTAATACTGGAGTGGCTCTATGGAGCCAGGTGCAAACCTGACGATGGCGAGTACCCTCCAAGGCGTTGCAACCTCCCATAAATTAGTGTTAGTGAGCGGCGTAGTCGGCAAATAGAGCAAGTGCACCAAACTGCACCGCCGTGCACTAAATGGAAATTTCAAAACCCTCAACGAGAGAGATAGAGAAAGCGTTCGTTCGTTGGGCGGTAGAATTTATGGAAATGCATTTTTACACCGTCTACTTATAAGCATGTCTGTGGCAGCATAGTTTGCATAAAAATACGAAGATAATTAAATACACTTACATACTAGCTCCTTTTATTTCCAAATATATATATGTTACAGTCAAAGTGTATTTTCAGTTGTAATGTGTAAATATATTCCAACTGGCGTTTCATTCATATTTGAATACAATCCAAATAGTAAATTACAAGCGCAAACACACTTTTAACAATGTGCGTCAGTTGTAATATAACAGTTGAGTTTTGACAGGTATGATGTTTTTACGAATGCTTTAGAATTCAATAATGTGTTAATATTTGATATGTAGATATTACGAATAAAAGTAATGATTATCGTATTACGATCACTCCAAGAATGTGTTAAAAACAAATATATGACTTTCCAACAAAATTTACTAGTTGAATGATGTTTTCTCGAATACCTAACCGCTTAATCTTACTTATAGTTGAATTGTATTTTCGGTTGTAATATATTTTGACAGGTTTGAATGTAATTCGCCATATGAATCAACTTACATGGGTTAGACGGAATATATTCCAACTAGTCAAAATAATATTACAACTGAAAATACAATTCAACTATAATATAACGGTAGTTTGTACCAACTACCAGGTAATATGGAATATATTCCAACTAGTCAAAATATGTATATTACAAATAGAAGATATACTTCAATTGCAACATATACATACATATGTATGTATGTATGTATTTTTAAATATATTTTTGAACTGCTTCATTGTAGTGAACAATCCTGAGAGGGGTATCTATCCAATGGTTTTCTGTTGCCTCCTAGACTATAAGAGAAATAATGGTGTGGAAAATGAGTAGAATTAATAACACAGAAACAAAAATCACGTTTTTAAGTTACCATAGCGCAGATTAACAAATTTATACTAAGTTTGACCCATTAAATTCGAATATAAAAATAATTTTTTTCGTTTGCTCTCGTTTATGAGATTTGAGCGTTTGAGAATATGCGCAATTTTTACAGTTTTTTGTCGTTTGCAGTCCAAATTTAGTATTTGCTGTGCTAATGTGAGTACTGGAATCTATAATTGGAATCTATGTTTTTTCTATTGATTTTGATTTTTTATTGTTTTAAAATACTTATACATAGTTAATTACTAAGTGAATTTTAAAAGTCGAAAATACACATTTTTTCCTTTGATACTAGTGAGCTTCGATAAGTGTAATAATAATATCAATATCATCAAATTACCTTTCCCATTATACGCAGTAATAATGCGCTTAAGGATTTCCTAGTAATAATAAAGTATTTACTTAAATACTTAATTCTTGTCAGAAGACTTTTTACGTTATATTAGAAAAATAAAATAAAAAATATCGAGAACTGAAATAAATAAATCATCTTCCATTATTTTTTTCATCTTCATCGTAATTTTTTCGTTTTATTGAAACCAAATTACTGTAATGCGATGATAAAAATTGAATTTATTTTCGGACGAAATAATAAATGTTTATTTTTTTAATGGGAAATTATTCGACAGTATTATAATGTTTAGGGAATTCACCACAAATGGCAGTGGATTAGTTTGAATAGTCTGTAGGTATCGTAGGAGACTAATGCATTTCCGGTTCGCAGAACTGCACGCTACTGTGCACCGTCACACGTGCAAAGCTTCTGAAATACACTGTAAAATTGTCCGTGAACTTACCCGGAAATGCACCGGCCGTTTTTCAATTGCATTATCTTCGTTTTTCCCGTCAGCAGTTGGCGTCGGTTCGAGAAGTTTCCCCGTCGCATTTTCTCAAAAATGACTGCGACGTACGGGAAGAAAACGGAAAACAATAACCCGAAAGCATTCCACTCTTCTGACAGATGCCATATTTCCAAGTCGTTTCTTCACATCAAAAAACGACCACTTCGAGAAATCGACCGGAATTAATATATAAGTATAAATATGTACATTGTATGTGTATATGTATGTATGTATGTATATATGTACATACGTAGATAATAAATTTGAATTTTTCCCTCAAAGGTAAACGTCGTTTCTTTCAGTACTGGACTAATTAAGTTGGCACATTAATAAAGACCCTCGATTGAATGAATGAACGTTCGGTATATGTGCGTACCGCTCGTTAAAGAATACCTTTATGACCGTGAAAGGGACCCGTCTCGTAAAGGGAAATATTAGTATTCACGGGTAGTACCCTAAAGGGAGACTAAATTCTTATTCATATACGGACGGTGTTCACGTCCTCTAATTAGCAGCCATTCAACAATCACTATTTCGACTGAATGTTTCAGCTTCTTTTTAAATTATGTGTTTTCCTCTAATTAGTATTTGGTAATTGGATTTAAAAAGGATAAAGAAACTTTCACGTACAAGGCAGTGGTACTTAATTTATTCTAGTACTACTTTTTGCAATGCTTTTTTTTAATAGCAGTATAGCTGGCTATACTGCTATTTAACCAGCTGCATGGAGTAGTGGTTAGCACATAGTGCTTTCGAACAGAGTGGTCACGGGTTCGAGTCCCACTGGTTGCTGCTGACAAGACCTTTGTTTGTGACTCCAGGTTGATCGTTTCCTATCAGAATTTGCCATTTTTTTTTATTTTCTTTGAAATGGTTCATGCAAAAATTGGCATCCCCTTTCCTATCTCTCTCGCAAATCTTGAACTGTTCAGTGTCTTGAGGTTCGCCGGTTCGTATAAAACATGCTGCAAAAAATTCTCCATAGATGACTGTGTCGATGATGATCGTATAAATTCGTATTGTAGAAATGCTTGTATTGATCGTATTGATCGTATTGTATAAACAAGCTTGCAATTTTATTTTGAAATTTTTGACCATAGATGTCATGTACATATAATGTAAAAATATATTAAAATAATGTATTTATATGTATAATTTGGTATTTCTTGATCTATGTATAGTACACACGTCGCTTTGGAGCGATCTGTAAGACAAATGTACATCATTGATTGAATAAAAATAAACAAAAGAATAGAAGTTGCGTTAATGACCTAACCTTATCAAACCACCTAGAGGTTCCCGGGCCTGGGTATATCTCGAGTGCTGCTGGTCAGATTAGGATATTTGTGACACCGAGTCGATCGTTTATTATCAGAGTTTGTCAATTTATCTGATTTAATTTATGAAACGGTTCCTCATGAAATTGGCAATACCATCCTACATACCATGTCATCACTATTTGAATATGATATCAAATTTGTAATCAATAAATTTATATATGTACAAGTTTATCACCATATGTGTCGCTCAATTGAAACACGTAACCAATTCGTACTTTTTATGATTTTGAACTCATATATACAGTAATATTACACATACAGGTCAATATACATATAATTCAGCGTTAAATATATTGCATTGTTAAAGGATCTATCAGGTTGACGATCCCAGTCAGACTTAAAGGTATGCCAGTCATGACATTGTTTCTGGCGATGCGCTCTCTAATGCATAGTGGCGTCTCATATTTTCAGCTGGAAAAGTAACAAATGCCACCGGAACAGAAGTTGTTCCGGGAAATGCGAACGTGAGGAAGCGTGTGTGTATGTGAGTGTGTTTGTGCGACTTTTCCCCAACTTTGCCCAGCGGCTGGGTGAGCTTTGTACCAAAACAAGTTGGATCAGTTGGGTTTCGAACTAGGAATATGTACGTACATATGTACATATATCCTCAAATCGGCAAGCAATGTAAACAACAATCGAGGATAACTCGCGTCTCGTCCGCATTGTGTTTATTCAATGCTCATATGTATGTATGTACATACATATGTATGTACTTACAAACGGGTGATCGATATATTCATCTAAATGTGTATTCCATTTGCATTACATTATGAAATTATTATGTATGTTAATACTTTGGGAGTATTTTTTCTATATACATAGGTTATTATTTTTATTGACTGTGTTCGATGCAGTGTGCAGCCTGTTTGGTCTGAAAATGGGTAGTTCCAATTTTTACTTTATCTATGTATGTAGCAACAATAGATGAAGTTTTGTGATCATGCGAAAATTCGAACTCGTTTTACTTTATGTACGTAACAACAGATGAAGTTTTGTGACCATGTGAAAATTCGACTTCGGAATTTTGACAGACTTGAATTGAATTTTTGGGTAGGCCAGAAGTGATACTTCTTCTTTATAAGTCTCCTCTTCAATTTTCTCTTAAGACGCTCAACGTATTGGACTGAATATCTGTACATGTAATACATACTTTTATTTATGTATTTATACAGACATACACTCATTTATTTTATTTTACACGAATTCTATGGTCTAACATTGTACATACATATGTACACACATAAGTATTATTCAAGGTCAAATTTTCAGAATTTTATAAATCAGCAAACTCTAAATTTTTTGGAACCATTTCAATGAAATCAGATAAATTGACAAACTTTGACATTAAACGATCGACTTTGGAGTTACATATACAGTCTGACCAGCAGCAGAAAGCCAGAGATTGAACCCGTGACCCCACAGTTGAAAGCTTTACACGCTAACAGCTGATCTATGCTACTGGTTAAGTTTTCTTTGATAAATTTCATACAATAGTATTTTATTAATAGTATAAAATTGTTGGATTAAATGTAAAATTTAATTAATAATGAAATGTACAAATTCATATGTAATCATAAGAAAATTTTATCTTTTTTAGCTTATTTATTTACTTTTTTTGTATATATTTTGAAAGATTTAAATTTTATTAAAGAAGAATTATATTGTTATCTTCAACTAATGTATGTATAGCTTTAAATTTAATGAAGTTTGTATGTTTAATAAGTGACTGGTATGGTATTGTAAGTATTTATGTATGTGTATGTATAATCAAATTTTTGATTAATTATTTGTGAATATTGTTGCTGATATTCTAAAGTATGTATGTTTGGATTTTGAATTACAAATTAATGTAGCTTCTAAGCTCAACGATCGTTGTACTAACGTATTATACGTGTTTTCGCATGTCTAGTATTAAAAATTCATGGGAAAATTCCACTGGTGAGTTTTCTCAGCTTACGATGCTTTATTTTTCCAAACGTATGTGGAAAGGGTAGAAAGAGTGTTCTTTCTGAGACTTTTCGATTTTTGTTTCTCCAAAAAGAGAAAGGGGTGTGAATAGTCAACCCACTGGAGCCGGAGGACGTTTGGTCGGTAATCCTGACATTTTCCTCTCGGTTTGCAGCGTTTCCCTGAACAACAAAGATGAAAGGGGGAATTCAATGAGGAGTACTCGCCCCTTTGAAAATTAATGCTTTTACACTGTGCGTTTTTCGGGATCAAACGTGCACGCACGTTCGCTTTTCGCGCTCTTGGGAAGAATTCATTTCCCCGCAATATTAGAACAATGGAGAGATATCGCTTCAAAAACATGCTTATTTCAAAATAAAATTTTTCTCATTCTTCAGATGTGGCTTCCTCACAGCTTAGTGGCTAATTACAATCGTTTGTACGGGGCAATCCGTTTGATGATTAGAAAATTGCAGTAGACTCAAAAGAACTTGTTACCGGAAGATATAATATCATCAAAAGGCGGCTTAATTAAAGAGGCGCTTATGATTTTACATACACACATTTTCACCAGTGTTTCTTTGTGTGTGTTAGAATTTAAATCTGCCGCTGCCGTAAATACTCGCCTATAAAGGAGGACTGTGCAGTCTGTGAGTGACAAGATTTTGTCGGCATACTTATATATACATATATTATTCAAAATTTAGTGGTTGAATTGCGAGGTACGGTGTATTATATTATTTATGCAGTCTCGCTCTCAAATTAAGAAAATCTACATAAATTAATTGCTCTGCGTAAATTTTCTCGTATTAAGCGCCGCATACGAAATGAAATATGTATATTATCGCGTAAAATAACAGTATTTTCGCTTTGCGATTCGTTCCGTAATTTTAATATATCATTTCTGTTGTTGAACAACAATAAACGTAATAGAATTTACATGTTGCGCGGGCTTGTACTCGATTAATCTAGAAAAAACTCGCATTTTGCGACTAACGGCGGTGCCTGTATAAAAACTAAATGTATTTCTGGTGGGAATTTAAAGGAAATATCAATACGAAACGGAAGAATTATTTCTACTCTGGTTATCTTCAATTCAATTATTTACGATAAGGCCAATTCCGAGATAATTCCTCAAAGATTTATTGTCGGCGTATTTTCACTCATCCGAATAGAATTTTCCTTTTTTTTTCTCTCTCCTCGTCGCTTTCCTCGTCGCTTCGTCGCCATTTAATATTTTTCCCGATACAACAACGCCATTGTTTCGAGACTTCCTCTAAAGTTTCGTACAAATGTATTTAACGCCGCGTTAAAAGTTTTCCCTCAACCTTTGTTCGCCTCTCAAAGCGACTGTACTAATTTGAATGCATATACTACATTTAATCAATCACACAATTATCTTTTTATACTATGTAGTTATACCGTATATTTTAAAGATAAATGACACCTGTTTTTGTGAAAGTTTTCGTATTTCAAACACATGTCTGATTTAATTTTCATACATCATGATTAATGTGACAAATGGCAATGGAAAAATATATCAACTCTTGTAGATGTTACAGTGAATCTGTATTCCTCAGAAAAATTATACTATAACTAGTAGAAGTATACTTTCGCCAATTCAGTCAGTGAATATGACACAAATAGGAACATTGAAAACATGCTGTTAACTTGGATGCTACATACATAGTTCATAAGAGCACCAATTGGAAAAAAGGACTGAGAATTTATGAAAAATTGAGCAATTAAACGGTCCCCACATTAATCTGTATTTAGACAAACTACAAAAGTTGGTTTAACATCATAAAATTTACATTCTGATGTAATTAAACATTTATACTCTGAATAAGATATCGAAAAGCTTTTGTTGTAGTAAACACAGAACATCATTGATAGAACTATTAGAAGTAAATGTAATGAATTCCTTATAAGGTAAGTGAAAGTATACTTTCACTGCTAGTATGAAATCACTGTAACATGTGTATACATGTATATATTATATATACCTTAGATTATTTTATCTTCAACGATTGATTATTTTATTTGAAGCTAATTGCTTGAATTGTTTGAATTTTTTACAACAAAATTGCATTGGAAAAAATTTACGTTTTAAAAAAACGGATAAATATTTTTTTTTTTGACTAAAAGTAGATTTAAGCAGGTAACGATATCATTACATAAAATTTATTGTCATTGTGGTATTTACCTATTATTCATTCTCAAGATAAAACACAACCATTCAACTGATAATAACTTTCATTAGCCGAAATGAGTTTCAGTATCGTCAGTCGTGCAATATCGGTATTTCGATTTATTTTTCATAATAACCGAATTTTATCTACACGGGATGCTTCGAATGGTGTTGCGTTGGCATAAATTAAATCTCCAATATAATTAATCGCTTTCACAGCGGGGAAATCCGGTAGCGCGCGATTCGAGTTTTCCCGGAGCGCTCTAAATTTATCTAACCCGGTTCTTTGGCCGGCGTAGTAAATATAGACTTAGTCACCCCCACTTCTCCCATTGATCCGATTAAGGGCCCTTTATGGATGTTGCGGTCGCAGTGAGACCTCTTCACCCCTTTCGTTCGTGAATGAGAGCGGGGTTAGAGAAAGGGGATGCTGCGTCTGGTTGACGACATCTGGCGACAATGGTGTGCAATTAGACGAACCTATCATCATAGCAGTCTGCGGTAGCAGCCACAGTCACGTAGAGTTGAGATCGGGTAATTTGACCGGCGATAAAATCATTATGTGACCGGTATGGTGCAGCATAATTTCGGAGATATTTGGTCCATTAGATTTTCACCGTCATATTTTTAATCAGTCTTTTTTTAGAAGGTTATTTTGACGTTAAAACTTCAATATCATCAATATTCAACATCAATCTAATACGGAATTTTTTCATGGCCATTCACATTTAAAATATGTCAGCAAACAAACTTTCAATTTTATAAAGTTCAATTTAAGAAAAAACTAACTTATTTTTATTTAAATCCTTTATTTATTAATATTTTTTTATTTAAAGGCATATATCTATGTATGTACATATGTATATACATACATATATGAATAAAAAATGTCTGTATACAATTTTTGAAGAACTCTTCTAACAAATTTTGATTCTGAGTGATTAAATAAAAACAAAACTGAATTATGGATTATCGGTACCTATTCATGAAGAATATATAAATTACGAACAAAATATTTTCTTCAGAGAAATTGAATTTCCCAGTATTTGGAGCCTTTCAATGATAAAATTATAATATAATGATAAGGTTCGTATTGGAGCTATTTTTGGTTGAATAAAATTGGGTAGAATTCGTCGTTATAATTTTGTAAAGAAATTTTGAGAACATTTCTTATTATAAAATTCAAGTATTTTTTTACATTGATATACATATGTACAGGTATATCATAGTTTGTAAATATATCACAATCATCATTAGCCAAGCACCATTCACAATTGAATGAAAACCAAACTTTATTGTGAATTTTTCTGTATTTTTTATTATATTATTATATACATATTTCATTACTCTAGCAATAAGCTTATAATAAACGTTCTATGCTGTTTTTACACTCTAAAAATCCACTATCGCATGAGAATCTGTGTTTCATTTTATTTTGCCAGTCGCAAGTTTATCACGCTGCGATGTAAAAATATAAACAAAAAAAAAACTTGCACACTCATTTGCATAAAAAATCGCAGTTACGATAGTATAATAGTCTTCTCAGAATCGCGACACACTTTTTTATATTACATTTTAAATCAAGATAAATTAGTGTCTTCCAGACGCAACTTACAATTTATGTTCGAGCACCAACTAATTGTCTGAGATCACGCGTTATTACCGTACAATTAGGGCCATTTCCTTTTTTTTTCGACGCTTTGAATCTTCCCGGGAAAATTACGTGCTGGCGAGAATGGCAACGATAAAACAAATACATAATGGCGACGGGGGGCGGAGAGAGGGGCATAAAAATAATTTATAAGTAATGCGAGCGCAATTAAAAGGCGCCTTTTCATTGTTGTAGCGGTTCCCGAACGGTGGTTCGAGAGGTGGATGTGGGGGTGCACTTGTCGGCGGCGGATCGAACCGTAGTCCGTCCCATTAAATTTATTAGCAAATTAAGCCTTTTTTCCTCTCGTTTTATTATGGGAGCCCATTCGTTCTCGCGTCCGCTCCGTAATTTATAGACGACTTTATTCTCTCAGTCCATTTGCTCGCTTTCACCCGACGAGCTTTTGAAAGCCCTTGGTCTTGAGATATTACAACACATCGGCACTTGATGTAATAATTTGTTCAAAAGCACTCTATTAAGGCTGAAACATTTCACGCGATCAGTCAAACGTATTGTTGCCCAATTATTTCAATTTAAATGCGTATACTGTTTAATAGTGAAAAATGTATTCAACAATTGCATCAAATATTTGGTGTTTCGCAATTGCGACAGTCATCGATTGAATATTATATTTGTAAGACTTAGCGCCCATGA
The DNA here is from genome assembly GCF_051622035.1 of Arctopsyche grandis. Taxonomy (NCBI): domain Eukaryota; kingdom Metazoa; phylum Arthropoda; class Insecta; order Trichoptera; family Hydropsychidae; genus Arctopsyche; species Arctopsyche grandis. The sequence goes on along the minus strand of NC_135363.1, from coordinate 21,007,596 downwards.
CGATATAATGTCGGAACATTTGACCTTCCTGGTTAATTTGAGCGAAGAAGTAGTATTATTGAGTTTGACCATTAATATATCATCTTATCATCAACATCATCTGCAGCCACTCACCACCCACTGCTGGATGAAGGCTTCCAACAACACGCCTCCATTCGTCTTTGTTATGCGCAACTCTCATCCATCTTACCCCACACATTTTTCTAATTTAGTCTACCCATCGTCCCTGCGGTTTTCCTTTTATCCTTTTGCATTCTCTCGGGTACCATAGTAGCACCTATTTTGTCCACTTTTCGTCCATTCTTCTAGCCGCGTGACCCGCCCATTGCCATTTCAATATCTTTACTCTATCCACTATGTCCACTACACTTATCACTATAGTCCATCATACTTATCACTCACGTGTTCCGCTTCCTGTCTTTCCTCGTCATGCCGAGCATACAGCGTTTCTTACTTCTTTGAGTACATTGGACTTTGTGTAGCATCTTGACGTTCAATGCGCAAGTTTCACGTCAATGTATTATTGTATATATGTACATACATACATATAATGTATATATGTATGCACATACATACATACTTAATATATATATATATTATTTATCTCTTGCAAATTCAAGTAAGCATCTCGAATTTTCTGATATTATAAAATACTACCCACTCTGTCTCTATGATACTGTATAATATTGTTGACAATTAGCCAGGAAAGCATATTTAAGCTTTCCTGGTATATTTGTACATATATTACATAAATAATATAATATATCAAATTGTATAGAATTCCTTGCTCAGACACGTGTGTGATTATATACAAGTAATACAAATAAATACAAAACGTATCTGATGCTTTCAAAAGCTTACTTTGCTGCTCACTATAACAAATTAGAGTGACTTTATAATACGAAGGTGTACTTCTATTGTGCAAATTTTGTATGTACATATAAGAAACAAATATATCTACATTGATTTACATTTTGTAAAGTGCTGATAAATATTTATAAAGTTTTGTGGGTCAAATTAAAATAAGAAGATTTAATTCATTATAAAATCACCTTAATCTGTCTGTGTGCGTGTGTGGAAGTGATGCTCTCCGTAGTTTAATAGTCATTTTGATTTGACATACGTCACATTTAAAACACTACCAACATAATATATGAACATAATAATGAATCAAGAAAAAGCCGATCACAATGTATCATACTGTTTGTTACCAATATATCCTCGGATAATAGTGCCACGAGCACTTAGCGCCATCTACTGAAAATTAAATCATATTTTTTTTCTATGATCGTTTTATATTGTTTTTATGTATGTAGGTAGGTAGTTTTTACTTTTAATATACCCGATGAAATCACCGGGTCTTCGTTATTATATTCGTACATTATGTTGGAAGTGTTTTGGCTGTGACGTATGTCGAATCGAAATGACTATTATACTACAGATTAAGGCGATTTAAATAATAAATACCTATGGGTAATGTATTTTATGTAGATGTTGAATTACATATGTATATTTATATAGCTATGTACATACATACATACATACACACATGCGTGTAAACAAGAAGCAGTTAAACAAAGGAACAATGTTGATATTTATGATTCTACCCATTTCATTTTATATAAATTTTGAAATTAATTATACATAAAGGAAAGTACTTTTTCTTTATTTTTTTTTTGCAACAGACGACTCTTCAAATACGTCGATTCCCAGAAAAAGTCCGTTCATCACGAAACCGAAAAAAAATACTGAGTCGCAAAAACGAAAAGAAGTAATATATATTTTGCCTTAAATACTCTTTAATACGACTTCTTTAAGTTTCGCCAACTTGACGTTTTATTTTAATTAAATTATCGGAAAATATCGCAGACCAGTAGTCCTGAGAATCACAACAACGTTGTAAAATATTTCCAACGGAAATAAAATCGATTCAACACATCGAAGCTATACACAATTTACAACATAGTGTGCAATAAATATGTACAAACATACAAGTTGTATAGATTTTTTTTTTACAATTTTCATCGCGCGCTCGCCTACACGTCGTGCTAATATAATATGTATAAATAATGGGGAGGGGAAAAAAATGAAACAACCCGAACGAACACATACAGCGGGCAGGTATAAACGAGCCAACAGTATTACAGGCCGATGATTAAATCTCGTCTGCCACCTGTTGCCATTCGAGTGACAGGTGGCAGTCGGTAGAATTCTTGCTCCTTTGAACCCCGGTAGCAACCTGTCGTCGGATACAAAGCGCTCACGCATCGCCAAATACCTCTCGTTAGCCTCTTGTAATTATATAAATAAATAAGCGAAGATTTTCTTGTTACTTAAGCTGCCGGCGTGTTAATTGACCAATAAATCTGGCTTGTGTTTTTTTTTTTTGTTTCTTTAATGAACGTTTTGGCGCTTCTCTCTCTCTGCATTGATATCAATGTTCGTACATATATATAAATGAGCGAACGTTGCGATACGCAATCTGCTTACCTGATGTTTTTACACAGCGTGTAGAATAAAATTACCTTGGACGAAATGGATTCGTCCGATGTGATTAAGCGTAGAACTACGCACGTTCTAGATTTGGATTACTTACGGAAATTAACAAAGCTCCATTTATTTCATCATTATTTTGTGCATTTGGTTTGTAAACATCATTGTAATTATTTATTTATTTATTAATTTTAAGGTTTGGACTATTGTAGTATTGCATGTATGTAGGTCCTAATGCGATAAAATCAGTTAAAACATAAAACGAAAAATTATTAACAATTTCGTTTATCGTGGTCACTTTACGGACTTAAAATTTAAAATTTCATACAATTTTTGCACAATTGATGCAATATTGCGGACTTATTTATGTCAATAAGCCTCTACTCTCTCTCCATATTCCTATGTACATATACTTTCGTGAATAGATATAGAATAAATAATGGGGACAATTTAAATGCACATTTATCGTAATCATTTCTTAAAATTTGTGAGTGAAAAAAAATATTATAAAATTATTACTTTAAACTTAATTTCTAATATATTTAAAAAAAAACAGCGGTAGAAAAAAATTATTGTTACATCATAAAACAAAAGAATACATAAAAAGTTTTGTTTCTTTAATATAATATTTTTACACTTAAAAAATTAAAATACAAAATAAGACTAAAATCCTCTAATAAATAAATAAATAATTAAAAAAAATACTTGATCATTTGAAAAATTACAAACCCAACGCTTAAATTAAGGTCAGCATTTTAATAAGTTACCTAAAATGAATGAATGCGCATTAACGCTGAGCATTAAAGATTTCGCATATAGGATCGGCAACGTCTCAACCGGCAACCACCCAAGTTGATTCAATCTGTATATCAGAATTTGTGAATTAAACTGCAAATTTTTTGTTGTTGAAATCATGTGAGATTTTCAATTCTACCTTTAGCTGCGTACTTTTTAATTGTTAAATGATCGAAACATTTTTTTTTATTTCATACGACAAATAAACTATTGCTCAATGTTACTTTTTTATTTAACAGAAATATATTTATTTATTGTGCAATTTCTTTTATTCTAATGCGCAAATTATTCGTTTTAAGTAGTAATTTGATTTTTTTAAATACACCGTTTATTGGACCCATAATTTAATAATGTGGCAGTTTTATTATTGAATAGTGTTTTATTTCTTATAAAAAAACAACTTTAAAGTTTGTACAAAAAAATAGCGAAGTGTGAATCGCGCAAAACTCACGCGGGCTATTTCCATTAAGCAAAGTCAGGTTCAAATAGATTCTAATTGAAAATTTATAAAATATATTCCGATGCAAAATCAAGTTTCTCGGTCTAAATAAGAATCAAAAGGTATTACGCATTTCAACGAAATATATTTAATTATATTTATTCTACGGAGATGACTCAATGTGGTTTGCGTTCAAGTTAAAATAATATACATTTGAAATACCCACTGTCTTTGTTTTATTTTATATTTTACTCAAACCTTGAAAAATAATGTACATTAAACCTTGTGGTTTTGCAAGAAATATGTCTGTATTTAAAATTGACAAACGTCTGGACGTGTTTCAAATATCCTTTGTGACATTGTCTTGAGGTTTTTCTTTGATCGAAAACCGCAAAGCATTAAAGCCGACTCGACTAACATCTCAATATGTTTTGAATTGTAATATTAATTTGTCTATTCGACCACCGATGTATATACGTATATATTACATTGATTTTAAATAAGATTATGTAAAAACCTGTATATATTGTACTTACCTATTTATTATACACGTTGTAGCTTTCGTACGTGACATAAGAGCTCACATTAAAAAGTCATATGTTCATTACGCATTGCATACAATGCACTCGGAAAAGAGTAGAAAGTTGTATGCTCAATATAACGAGGATGCAAAAAGGTATGAAACTGATATAGAAAAGTACAAATTAAATGGGTGGACGAAATAAGGAAAATGTATAGGGTTGGGTCATCTAACCTTTTGCTAAAAAGCGTGTTGTACAAGCTTTTGTCCATCAGTTTTTGGCGAACAGTTGCAAATAATGATGATATTGATTATGATTACCAGCCAAAACATAAGAAATATGTAGACTTTACCTGTGTGATGAACTTTTTGAATGTTTAAACTAAGTGAATCTTATTTTTATAATATAAAATAATTCATAATGTGAAATGACAGCTAACAAAACATTGCAGTAGTACCATTCTTGCCTTCTATCACTATGTTGTTCATATTTGTGAGTTTGCGGATATCGAAAAGCTACTCACGTGTGTTTGGTCCATGTTCAGTCTGCTTTTCAGAATAGTCAAATATCGATTGTATTCACGGGGCAAATTTCAACGAGTGGCGTGTAGCCGCAACGCAACGTTAACGACCCGTGCCGTTGAACATCATTTTCCTGTTTATATTTTTACGAGTGCAATTTTTCCCCGGTCGGTGTACGTACGCGGTGTTAACGCGAAAATTGCCGGAATTTCAAATGGCGAATTTCCACGGGTCGTAAACGAACTGTGATGACTTGACTGCGTCGAAGTAACTAAGTTAGGCCAGTTCTAGTACCTACTGGCGGCTGTAATAATGGGTCGTATCTCTCGTCTGTCCATTTATGGGTCGATCAAAGTTGTATGCAATTTTCGCCCTGGAGGCTTCGCCGCCTGGAAGGCCTTTTGTGAGTACGGCTTTTTCATATTTATGATTTATGACAGCGGCGGCCCATCGCCGGACAAAGGCGTGATGAAAAATATGGTCGCATTATACGCGTTTTTTTTTATTAAATATATAATACCGAGTGAGGCAGGGGGATGGCCGCTGTAAAGAAATTTCAATTTTGCCGTTCTGAGCAATCGGGTATTGCGCAATATAAGCAGTGTGTGGTCGTAGTTTAGATAGGAATTTTTAAAATTAATATATTGTTGTATGTACATATGTATACGGCTTGATATTCATTCTGCCAGACTCTCGAATTAGAAGCCTTAAATTTCAAATTGATCCGTGTTTCAGAATGTTCATTATATTATATTTACATATATGTATATAATACATGTAAGATTTAATTTACGAACATAAGATTTAAACCGCGAACGTCAATGTCTGTTCTTAAACTATGTACGTAACGTATAACGTATGTACATACATATGTACTTGGGTGTGTTCGATAGCTCTTTTTTATCTGCGAGAAGCTGTTTCTGTCAATATTTATTTATTTTATACATGTATACACTCATTTTTATTTTTTTACTAACACGACATCTATTGTCAACATTGTCCATTAGTAATATTCAAGGTCAATTACAAATAACGACCACAAAAAATAATTACAAAATAACAGCTAATTAGAAAAATATAAAAATCTTTTCAAACCATGAAGGATAAAACTCAAAATTACCACCATGGAGGTGTGGACAAAGGAGTCTAGCATGTATTAGAAATCGGGATTTGAACATAAATAATAAATGATTCAAGCAAATTTTTTGTTTTATTTGATATTAGAAGTTAAAATTAAAGTCACTTGTGAATGGCGACTTTTGTTCGACGCGCTCTCTCAATTAAGTTTTTACACCCTTAATTCTGATAATTGGCAAGACATCTACATGGGTGATATATTAAAAGAAAGGCCAATAAGTAGGCATGTTTTTAAAAAGGTTTTTACCTCTTAAAGAAAATGAAGTTATTTCCTTAAATAAAAAAATATATAAATTTTTTCCTACGTGAAAAAATTTTGAAAACTTATTGTGCCTGTAATATTTTTTTCTGTTGACACAGATTGTTGTATTTGTTTTAATTTTGATTGAAAAAACATTGGAAAACAAAAAAAAAGAATAATCGACTACTGTTAACTTGGGCAGTATCAGCAATTAACTGTGAGTTTATTACTAGTTTACTAAAATTAGTTTGCACTAAAACTCTTTAAAAATGAAATAAAACAAAAACCATAAGGCTTTGTACTGAGGTATGGTGTGGCTCAAAATCTTCTAAATGATATGAGCTATCAACCTTTTAAGGCTTTGCACTTAGCTTCATAAAACCCTGTATATAAACATATATTCGTACATAAGCGAGTTCATCGAAATTGAAATAAATATTCATAAAATAGCTACGAAATTTGGATATTACGCATTAAAATAATTTTAATTATTTTTTTACTCTCAAAATTTAGTATTTGTAGTTAAGCAGAAAAGAGACCGAGTATACATGTATGTATATACATATGTACATATGTATATTCTGGTATTTTCTTGTGCTCTGAAAATAATTGCTGTACAATATGGCGTTTCTCACATCTACAAAAAACCAATTTTCCTTCGTTCTTGTGTTTTTTTTTTCTTTGAGGTTTCAGACCGTTTAAGCGAGTCTGGTGTGCCGTTACGACCCAAGTGATTTATACGACGATGGATATCGCCATTGTACTCCAATTTTTTAAAAGCAATGAAAAATGTATTGTCTAAAATCGCGCATAGCTCGCGACGCTCTTCTTCTTATACAACACACACTTTTCATTTATTTTTTTCGTCGAACAAACGCGAAAATAGAGTGGAACGACGAAGATTCCTGATTTATCGGCAACACTCGCTGAAAACTCGGTGGAGAGAGTGCAAACAGTGCCATGTCTACCATGTCATGCCACACATAATGTATGTTATACGAGTTTCATACTATCTAAATTATATTGCAATAGTTTTGCTCGAAGTTCTGTTTTATATGTCGGAGATATTAAACGACCCCACCATAACACTACTTATTTGTACATTATTGTATAACTTTCCTTGTAGTAATTTAGAATTATTAATTAAATACATTGTATATTTTTTTTACCCTAACGACTCTTCGCCTGAGCATGTCCCATTAATTAATTTAACTCGGACTCATTACTCGGTGGAAGAAGGAGCGATTTTCTTTCCGGTAGCAAAAGGAACGATTCAACTGGTACGTGCCTGTATTAAAATCTTCAAAGTAATTAATTTTCGAAAGATTAATTATTTGAACGTCGTGTGAATCGCGTGGGAATATATCGCACGTGCGTGTAATATTTTACAATAGCGATTAGGGTCATCATATAATTAATTAACGTGCATAATCTAGCTAAAATCGTTAAATTTCACATACAATGGAGATGGATGATTTCAACGCTATCATATACATATGTACATATATGAAGGATTTATATCGTGGAAACGCCTGTAATGAATTAAAATACACATGTACATACACATGCCTTTGTAGGATTGTTTTATATGTACATATGTGTAATACAAGAGTATGCTAATTTAAATTGAAAGCGTTGACATGTTGAGGGTTAAACTTATGCGTTTCGATACGCGTCATATTTGTTTGTTCGGCAAATTTTTGTCCGCGGTTTTCCGCTCGAATTCTCATTTGAATAAAACATCGGCCGGCGGTTTTGCCAAAATTGCCGCTTATTTTAATCCGAAACCGTAAATAAATAAATAAATAAAAAATGGGGAATTTGTATTTATAGGTAAAATAAATAACGACAATCGATGCGTTATCGCGCCTCGGTTAACGTAGTCGCGTAATCCGACGCTCCTTTGTGGACGTTCTTGTATGTATGTATAATATAATATTATATCTCTCTGTGTCGAAACACAATATTTACGCATCCGGTGGAGAAAAATACGCGGAAAAAGGTGAAATATTTTTTCGCGATAATGTATTCATACAGAGGCGTATGCAAATTTGTGTACGTTCTGAAATTACTTTTGGGACTTGAATCACTCCGACTACGGTTTGCGGGGTGGGTCAGATCAACTCACCACTTGTATGATTTGATGTGTGGGTGTGCGTTTTGTTGAATGCTGACTGATGAGTTTTTTTTTTAGGAGAATTCATTTAGATTTGACCACTCTGAAATGTTATGAAATGATCACAAATTAAATATTCAAAGCAGAAGAATGATTTAATATATAGTTAATTTTAAACTAATACCGCAATTTCATGTCACCTATGAGTGTCAATCATTTATGCATTTATTTTTTTACAAACAGAAACAAGCGGCATTACAACGTACATAATATTGATATTGACATTAAAAATGTTTTTCTAATGAAACATGTAGTCCTTGTAAAAATAAAATTTAACAATAAATTTAAATAAAAACAAAGAAGAAAAGATTTAAATAGTGCGAGATATGGGATATATGTATGTATGTAGATGTTACAGTTGAAGTGTATCTTCCAGTCGTAGTATATTCTAACTACTTGGAATATATTCCATTTAACCTGGTACCAACTACCGTTTTAGTTGATGTTGACTATTTGGAATATGTTCCGTCTAACCCACGTTAGTTGATTAATATGACGAATTACATTCCAACTGGTCAAAATTTATTACAACTGAAAATACAGTTCAACTATAAGTTGATACCAGGTTAAATGGAGAGGTTTACGTGAAAACTTTACTCCACTAGTAAATTGAGGTGGAAAGTCACATTTTTGTTTAGAACACATTCTCAGAGTTATCGTTATATGATGCTCATTACCATTATTCGTAATACCTTTTTGTTTTGAACATATTCATAGAGTTACTAAAGTTAATATACTTATTTTTAGAGCTACTTAAGTTAATACGATACTCATTACCATAATTCTTAATACCTAGCAAATATTAACGTATCATTGAATTCTAAAGCATTCGTAAAAACATCATAACTGTCAAAACTCAACTGTTATATTACAACTGGCGCAAATTGTTGAAAGTTAATTTGCACTTGTATAGTTACAATTTACTAGTTGAATTGTATTCTAATATGAATGACCTAAATCGCCAGTTGGAATATATTACAACTGAAAATACACTTCAACTGTAACATATATGTGCATACAAACATACATGGGATACTGTGAATAATGACGAAATAATAAATATTTAAAGCAAGACAAGGAATATCAAAATCGATCAATATAAGGAAGAATATTGTTAAGAGAAGAGCAAGGATTTAAATATGAATTACAGGAATAGTTGGTAGAACAGGGATACATGTGAAATTATGAAGATTTACGAAGGTTATCTGATCATCTTTCTTATTATTCATAATTGAAAACGTAACTGTCGACATTTTTTACGATGCCTCTCAATTTTTTGTTGCCAGCATGAAATATCAGAGTAAAATCTGTCGATGAAGGATATGTCAAATCCTAATTTTTCGGGATCTTGCTTTTCCTCCAGTTTCCTGAACAAAAATTGCTTAAAACCGTCTGTTCCTCTTTGTAAGAGCTACCACATATGTACATACAATATTGAAAAAAAATGTTAATTTCCAAATTAAACCACAGTATTGTTAAATTAGTAACACAAATTTCCATTGATTCAGAGGTTTTGCCTTAAATAGTTGCTGAAATTCTTAATCTAATACAAAGGTAGTCATGATTAGTAGCTTTTAAAAGACATATGTATGAATAATTTATATAGAGTAAATGTAAATGTATTTATTATAGAGGATAAAGATGGTCAAATGATCTAATATATATAATTTATTTTTAATTAGCATATTTAAATAAAATAAATCGAATAAATTTTTCAAATATAAATCAGATTTCTTATATTTTTAAATTCGAATAAAATTCTTGACAAAAAAGTGTTCGTTTGTTTTTTTTTCTTCTACAAATTTTCAACGGTGAAGATACTCTACATTTATACCCGTGTTTGAATAGACGTTCGAGTTGTATAGATATGATTTCTTTTGCGGTAAGTTTCATAGCATTTTTGTTCTTCCCATTTATTTTTTACTCCTTTTTCGTTCTTCGTCGTAGTTTATTTACCTTTTCCCTTGTGCAACAATGGAGTACGACAGATTAAAGACGATTCTGTTAACACGCTCTAGGACACAAAAGGGCGAAATAGTGCGCCCGGACAGAATTTTCCAATGGATGAAACAATGGATATGGCATTTTTTCCCCTCAGCCGCCTTTGTACCGGCAAAATCCTTTGTTTTATTTGTACGAAAGAGAATACAATAAAAAAAATGAACACATACGAGCGTACATTTTTATGTGAAAAGCTCGTGTTTACACGGGGGACGAACCGACTGTAAAGAATATCAATAAAGCGAATAAACGTTCACTACGAACAATTTTCCCTATAGTAAACGCATTGTTTTAACCCTTCACAAACGCGATGACGCATTTGATTTATTAATTTAATTGTTGAAAAATAACGGGCTCACTCTCCGTACTACCATTATCACCAGATCAAAATTTTATCAATTGTTCCATTTTTAATTTTTAAATATTCCTATACTTATTAGAAATAATAGAAAAATCTACATATATAAATTTTGTATAAAGGATCCTGTGTTTGCAATGCTTTATTTTATAATTCTCAGAATTGCTTTTTATAAAGATTGTGCTCTTCTCTTCAACAATATTCCCCCTCATATTGATCTATTTTGTTGTTCCTGATTTCCTGGACTTTCTCAATTCCCAGGAAACGGGACGTAGTTGAGATATTTTCCGGGATTCCCAGAATTCTGGAACATATAATGTAATATTATTATTTTTTCAATTTAATTTAATTTTTATTAATATAAAATTTCTTTTTTAAAGTTGCGGCTATTTTATATAGCTCCTTTATTAATTCTTCAATCATCGTCAAACACATAATTTTCTCATCTTCATCTTCAGATAACCTTCTTCATCAGAATATAAGAAAGTTTCTTCCATTGTGGAGTCGTCAATACAAGAAGTATACACTCGCTTCATAATATGTATGTAGTTTCATCGTAGGATATACATATATTCGCCCTTATTAAATCATTTAAAGAACGTTTGAATTGAAATATTATTCCCGGGAATCAAGATGATAGTTTCCAGGACAAGGAACATCGAAAATTCCACGAGTTCCCGGAAATTTCTGTCCCGGGTCGACCCGTGCAGAAACCTTAGTATATTTATCCCAAATATACAACTATTCTACGCTTGAATTCTTTGTTTTTATTTTTTTTATTATTGTTTTATTTTCGTGGTATCAATGTTATACGTTATACAGTTTGCTTCTGTTTATTTTTTTATATTTTTTTATAAAGGTATGCCTTATTTTTTAATATTTTTACAAAGGTATAAAGTTCAAATTATTACATACGCATATGTACATATGTACATCGATAGCATGTTTTCCTTTGACAAAAAAGTATTATATTAAAAACTTGTATCACAGATTTTATATGCTATGTGACATATTTGCATATATTTATGAATACAAAAAAGGTATTTTATTTTATTTTTTATTCAAATCGTTTTTGGTAAACTTTGATGGGCCCCTCTTTAAAGTTGAAACGATTCAATTTGATGTGTTTTTTTTAAACGAAGTCTTCGCAATGATTCAAGCGAGCACGGTTCAATAGAAGCGAAAAGGCGCTACACCAGAGAAAGTTTCAATATATGAAAAATAAACAAACAAGGTTCATATTCTTTCACATATATTTGTAAATTTAGGAGCAGTGTCTTTTTTAACCAGCAGTGTGGACTAGTGATTGGCGTATCTTGCTATGTTCAGTGTGGTTATGAGTTCGAGTCACACTGGTTGCTGCTGGCTTGGTTTGTGACCAGGTCGGTCGTTTCCCATCAGAGTTTGCCAATTTTTCTGATTTTCATTGAAACGATTCCTGCAAAATTGGCTTTCTCGCAAAATCTTGAGTTATTATGTTATATGTATCTCGAGGTTGGCCGGGTTTCTCTCCATAGATGTCTCTGTGGATGATTGTTGTATAAAAATTCGTATTGTTGTATAAATGTTTGTTGATCTTATTGTATACGATGTTTGCAATGCATTTTGCTATGTTTGAACATAGATGTCATATATAATTATATAATTATGTATGTATAAATTATGGTGTGTTTCTTGATCAATATGGTTCACTCGTCGCATTGGAGCGATCTGTAATGACGAGTGTATGTACATAGATTGATTGATTGAATTAAATAAATAAATAAAATAAAAAAAATTCCAAAGGTATTCATATGCTTCGTATATGTACATATGTAGTACTATATACTGATTTTTTTCTAGTATTTAGTTGTTAAGGGGGTATTCTAGTCTAGAGGAACAAATTTTGGCTTTTTTTAAAATTCAATAAAACAAAAACTAAAAACATTTTTGGTATGCTTTTTTTTATTATATGTTTATTAATATTTCAATAATACATAACAAATGTGAAAAAAAAAAACATTAAAAATTGAAAAAATTACAGGCTGGTAAAGTGGGGGAGGTAAAAAAAAGGGTGCCTCCATCTTGACACAATACCAACCCTTCTAGTCATCCGAAAAAAAAAAAAAAGATTCTTAATTAATAAGAGTCGCTATGGTTCGTACCACGGAAAAAAATAAAAAATAAATTTTCGCGAAATGGCATCTGTTTGAAAAAAAAGTCATTTTTTTCAAAGTTTTGTCTTTTTTAAAAATATTAAAAAACAAAATTTTTACTAGTACGGACCATAAAAGGATATATAAAAAAGACCCACACCAAATTTTAAGTTAATTGGTTCATTAGAACTTGAGATATCATATCAAACGTGTTGGAAAAAGTAGTTTCGAGAAAAACGCGTTTAAAGTTTGGGTAACGTTACGCGCCGGTTGGATGCACGTCACTAAAACAGCTATATCTCCGAAAATAATTTGAATTTTGAAAAATCCTCTTAAGGACATATTTTTAAACTTTGAAAATATGAAACAAAAAAAAATTTGATATTTTCACATTTCTAGAATAGAATACCCCCTTTTAAATCATTACTTCGCCATATTACTCCTGTTTATCTTCAATGATATATGAAACTTTTATTAAATGCGTGACGTTTAGTTTAGTTTGACTTTTTTTTCTGACGTAAAAATGTGTGATTTTTAAGAATTGCAATACTTCAAGTGGTGAAATAGCTTTGAAAAATTGTCATATCAATTATAGTTTAGAGTAAACGCATTTTAAAAGCTCGCATCCATTCAATGTATGAACATATGTATGTATGTATGTACATATATTCGAAATTTGTTGCGAATAATATCAAAAATGACAATTAAATTGAGATTTGTTTTTGTCTGCCTGCGCATCGATCACTTTGACGACGGTTCTACGGCAAACGGTTATGGATAGGGGTAGTAAAATTTTATAATATTAAACTATTTTAGTGTGGTAAAGTATGTTACTAGTTCGTGTTAACAGGTTAAGGGGGAGTTGGAAGCTGAATTGCATCGTCCTGTATCTGTTCGTGGCGGTTTCCGAACGCCATAATAATAAAAAGGTAGGATACTATTAATCAAGCAAGCACTAAATCCGTCTCGTTCCACCCGTCTCTCCCACCCCCACCCCCTCCCCCTATTTCCCCTTATCCACATTTCACCTACATTAAGATGTGTGTGTACTTTTGTACCCAACCGTAAAGCCGACACTAAAAACTTCATATAATAACCGTCGTAAACGGTTTACGGGCCGTGTTGCGCACACCCCTGCTCCGATAAAGTCGTTTTCGAAGTGTTCCTTAACTTTGCAGGGGGCAGCTCTGAAAATATTAATGAAAAAATTGCAAAAACATTACTCGAAATCGTACAATTTTAAAGCCACGTGTACGTAGTACGGTATCAGTCATGTGTTTTTTTAGTATAGAACAAAATCTATGTGCACAGTTAATGATTTCAAAGTTAAGACTTTCCTGCCCTTTTTTTCTCTGCAGTTTTAATTTTTTAGTATTTATACTTCTATATGTGTATTTGAAATGTTCTTTCCACGTTTTTAATTATTTCTCCTTTCCCAGCCGTATAATTACAATTCATATGTAAAGGTATCCGTGAATATTCGCTTTACATAACTACCTTGGGAATTTAGGGTAGTAGTAATGATACTGGTAATCTTTTCACTTAATTGTAATTTTCATGTAATATTTTGTTGTTTTGTTTTTGATTGTGATTTTTTTTACGAATTTCGCTAATGAGACGAATTGGGATTTTTCGTTATTTATTTATTTAAGTTTTGACTATTGTGGCATTACAGAAATCCCTAATGTGCCACAATGGTCAAAAATATAATGGAGAAGAGAAAAAAAAAACGTATACATTAATAAATAATCATTATTATTATTGCTCCATGGCTTAGATAGGTCCTAGTAATTAATACATAAATTCATTGAGGTTAATAGATTTATAAATAGCTAGTCATTTTACTCAACTTCGAACGGTATTTGTTATATAAACCGCATAAAAATGGATATATATTGCTGTCGGTTCCCTCATCACTGAGGATCGTGACTATGATGTGCGGTCAACCAGCTGCCTCCATTCAGTTCTAAATTCGGCCAGGCGAAGACTTGCTACCGTGGAAGCGCCCGTCGCTGCAGATACTTGGTCAGTCCAGCGTGCGGGGGATCTGCCTCTGGCTCTTCTGCCTTCGACGCTACCAACCACAACCAACCGCTCCAGGCTCTCCTCACCTCTTCGTGCAATGTGGCCGAAGAACTGCAATATACGTTTCAGGCATATTGTTGACAATCTATCCTTGATTTTCAATTCTTCAAGAATAGACACATTCGTGCGTTTGTCGGTCCAAGGCACGCGCAGTAGCCGTCTCCAGGACCACATCTCGAAGGCATCGATTCTCCGTCTATCCGCCGCCTTCATGGTCCACGTCTCGACACCATAAAGGCAGACAGAAAAAACGAGACTCTTCACGAGACGGATTTTGACAGCAGTTGTAATGGCTCTATTCTTCCAAATCTTCGTTAGTTGTGACATTGCCGATTTTGCTAATGTAATCCGGCGCCGTATTTCCAATTCGCTGCCGCCGTTGTTAGATATGAGTGACCCCAGATAGACAAAATTATCAACCACATCTATACCGTTTAAAGCTGAGTTGTTGTTTTGCAGCTGTTGGTGACGGTCAATTATCATAATTTTTGTTTTGGGGCGGTTTATCTGGAGGCCAAGCACATTACTCTCTGTCTCAACACGACGGATCAGTTCGGCCATTTCTTCATGATTATTAGCTATGAGCGTTGTGTCATCCGCATACCGAAGATTGGATAGTTTTTTTCCACCAATGGACACTCCACCCTTCCAACCATCCAGTGCTCTACGCATTATATACTCTCCATATATATTAAATAGGTCTGGAGATAATATACACCCTTGCCTTACTCCACGTTGTACTCGAAAATTTGTCGAGTTTAGCGAATTGATTCGAACTACTGCATTGTTATCATTATACAAGTTATGTATTATTTTTACAAGATGCATGGGGACTCCCATGTCCAGTAGAACTTTCCACAGATAGTCCCAGTTCACAAAGTCAAAAGCTTTTTTATAGTCTATAAAACAAAGAACGGCTGGAGTTTGAAACTCCCGACATTTTTCAATGAGTTGACGTATATTCAGTATTTGTTCCCTCGTCCCTTTGCCTTTTACAAACCCTGCTTGTTCGTTCGGTATTTGCCATCCAAGGTAACTGCTCAAACGATCTTTAATTATATACAGCAATACTTTACTAGAGTGCGATATTAAGGCTAAGGTCCTGTAATTCTCGCATTTTTTTGTAGATCCTTTCTTGTGTAAGGGAATGAATATTGAATTGACCCAATCTTTCGGCCATACTCCGTTTACCCAGATCTTGTTGCACATATTACATAGCGCCTTTATCGCAGTTTCACCAAGCTCTTTCAGAAGTTCAGCTTGTATACCATCGCTGCCAGGAGACTTTTTACATTTCAGTTTCTTTATGGCATTTACAACTTCAGATGTCAAGATGTCAGGCTCCCTGACATCATCAATTAGGGAAACAATTGAGGTCGACGAACTACCACTGTACAATTCCGAACAGTATTCTTTCCATCGGTTGAGTATCACATCAATATCTGTAAGCGTGTTTCCAAATTGATCATCTATTGTCCAAGTTTTGGGTGAAAATTTTTGAGTGACGATTTTTACTTTGTGAAAAATATCCCTTGCCTGATTCTTTAATGCGTGTTTTTCTATCTCCTCACATATGTCATTTATATATTTAGCTTTATCCCGCCTACAACTCCTTTGAATATCTTTATGTAATATTGCATACCTTTCAAGATATTCTGTCGATGTTATGCCAGTTTGTTTAAGTCTTTTACGTTCTTTTATCTTAACCCAAGTTGAATCAGAGATAAAAGACTTACGATGTTCATTTTGCGGTGTTTGATGTTTTCTGGCATACCGAATTATGAGATCTTTAAAAATTTTCCAAGACTCTTCTACATCTACATTAGGATTTATTTGGAATTCTGCATCTTTTTCTCTGATTACATTGCCAAAATTAATTACATCATCATTGGTGAGTTTAATTGCTTTATTTTGATGTCTTTTAATCATTTTCAATTTCAGTCGAAATTTAGCAACAAGTAAGTTATGGTCCGATCCGCAATCTGCACCTGGATATGTTTTGACGTTATGTATCGATGATTTCCATCTAGAATTTATTAATACATAATCGATTTGGTTGCGGTGACGATCCCCAGGAGATATCCAAGTGTACAATCGCCTAGGATGATGTTGAAACCAAGTATTCATAATGGACATTTTATTTTCAATGCAGAAACTTATAAGTTTCTCTCCTCTCTCATTTTGAATACCCAATCCATATTTACCTACTATGTTATCAATGTTGCTATTATTACCGACTTTGGCATTAAAATCACCAAGAATGATGGTCATTTCTTTGTTTGAGATATTTGACAATGTATCGAGTAGTGAAGCATAGAACGCATTTATTTTAATATCTTCGGCATCTGCAGTAGGAGCATATATTTGAAGGATGTTTAGTTTATACGGATGCGTGTTGAGTTTTAAGTGTATAAGTCTGTCACTTATGGGGTTGTAGCCAATTAGTGCACTGGTTAATTTAGATGCTAAGATCACCGCGACACCGCTATGTGACGAATCTTGGTTACCAGAAAAATATATCGTATTTCCATTTGAAGTTTTATAATGGCCGTTGTTCTTCCAGTGCGTTTCCGAGATTCCGAGTATATCTAGCCCATGACTGTACATCTCTTTCTCAACAACCAGTGTTTTCCCAGGATTCAGGAGTCCTCTAACGTTCCAAGTACCTATTTTGGATTTGTTCCGTAAAGTTTCTCCAGTCGCATATTTTCCACATGATGCCTGGTGAGTCACATGCATGTGGCCAGTAGCCAATTTCACACCGTGAGACCTGGAACCTCGAAGGCGCCGGGTGTCAGCCGGAGAGTCAGACTTCTTCACACTTTTATTTTTGTACATCATAGTTATCTTGGGAGAATACTGCAGTGGATTCCCACTTCCTTCTACAGCGCAGTAAATGTTTTGACATCTTATACTGGCAGAGCTGCTGCCCACTACCAGGGATTTATTATAGAGTTTCCTTCTCTGTCAAAGATGATACGGTACCTTTGAAAACCGGGTTGTGCTTTTGTTAAGCGGCGGCACTTACTCGCCGCTGACCTGAGACCGTCATAGTGTTGTGTGACATTTTATAGAGTGAAACTTACCACGGATTCACTCATCACCACTCTTATCTCAGCGCTCCTTGTCCAGGACCACCATGTCGCTATGGCAGTTGACTACAAGAGTCGTTCCCCTATCTGCAACTTGGGGACCTGAGCGGTTGCATGGAGCTCTGCTCTGAGCTTAATAATTACTGTGTGCGGACGGACGTGTGTTTCCATTTATGATATATTTACATATATTGACAGTTTATTCACAATCATAATATTTATTAAATTAGTACCAAACATTAACGTTAACGTTGAGTACAAGTATCCAATATCAAATATTAAATTATCAAAACTAAATATTAAATAATTCAACACTCAATATTAAATAATCAATTATGAAATAATTCAACACTCAACACTAAATAATCAATTATGAAATAATTCAACATTAAATATCAAACCATTCACTCAATATTAAATATGAAATAATTCAACGTTAAATATTATCAATACTATCATTAATAAATCAATCGACGTTAATAGTAAATTATTATCAAAAGAAATGTGATCGAAATTATGTGGGTAATTATGTAAATATGAAAATATTATAAATTTAAATTCCATTTAAAAAATATGAAATCAAGCATAGGTAATGATTCTGAATATGTACTAACTTGCGAGGCGCCAGAAGAGCTACATACTCATCCCAGCACCTCCTCTTTAGCTCCAATTTAACACAAAATTCTACATACTTATCGGGAACAACACACAAACACACGTCCGCACCGAGCTCGCTCAACCCGCGATTAATTAATTAAAATGGATAATTTAACAGTAAACTCATTTAATAGTAAACTTATTAGTAAATTTATTAGTGTTTTGTGAAATTTATTTGAATCATCTACAGAGACATTTATGGAGAGAAACCCGGCGAACTTTGAGATATATCATAATAACTCCAGATTTTACATGAGAAATGGGGAAGGAGAGCCAATTTTGCAGGAATTGTTTCAATGAAAATCAGAAAATTTGACAAACTTTGATAGGAAACAACCAACCTGGTCACATACCAAGGTTTGGACAGCAGCAACTTGTGTGAATCGAACTCGTAACCCCACTGATCTTAGCAAGATAGGCTTACCACTAGTCCGTGCTGCTGATTTAAAGACAACCAATCAGAAACGGATTGTACATTATGTACATGAAAAACGAATGGTTTTAGTTTTATATATAAGATAAAATTTTTTACTATTAAAATTTAATTCTGTTATAATTTAATTGAACTTTGAAAGTGATACTAAATACACACATATATGTATATGTATGTACACAATCCTTCGGCGCGCAAATTTTCCGTGATGAGAATGTGAGTCTAAATGGAAAGTGAGAATAAATGGAAAGTCTTCTAATTCGGATTCAAACTGCGAATTTCACAAGATCACCAGATTAGTTAAATGGTACAAAGTTTGTATAATTTAATGTGTAATATGCCTATAGAAATGTTGGTATGCACATATGTAGGTACAGTTCAATATTGCCAGGTATTTGCAAGCGTACAAACAACGGATTGCAATATTAGATATTTTATGCAGCCCCCCCCCCCCCTCCTATCACCCATATTTTTCCTCCCACTCGCATTGTTTCATTTCCACCGCATTTTACGACGTCTACGCCGCGCCGCCGTAGAGGCATCCGCCAAGAGTTTATTGCAATTTTTCTAAGGGCGAGCGTACATACAACAGCCGCAATCAATTGCGGAAGATTGCCGACACGTTTCGCCGTAACACGACAACTTCCATAAAACACACACGCATACTTTTATATATGTAATATCATATTTAGTGTGGGCGGTTGGGTGTGTGTGTGCCAGGAAAGCCCTTTACTGGCACAATAGACTTTTACAGCCGCGACAGCCGGTGTGCTCCGTCGAGTTTTCGATACAACAGTTTTCAGTTATTGCAACACTTCAAGAAATAAACTTGCGGGTGCCGGTTTATTGAAAAGTATACACTTCCTCCATACTTGGGTGGGAATATGTATAATATAATATATTGGTACATAGACGTATGCCGTTTTTACTTCATACGTATCGATAGTGTTCATAAGAAATTTTGATTCGAAATTTTGACTGATAACTCCTCAGTATCGATCGTCTTTTAATGGTTTCTAGATAATGTATGTGTATCCGTTGTGCGTAGTGGATTTAGTCTGAAGTTGTATTGGTGATTATTTTTTATCTCAAGTAGTTATTCGTTAACCTTTTAAAAAAAATTCGGATGTGAATAACCGACGACTTTATCTATGTGTTTTTGAGGAATATAAGAAGAATAAATAACAAAATTTTATAATGAAACATATGTACATTGTGCACGTTCCCACATACCGGCTATGAGAAGCATTTTCGATACAGTATTGAGCGCAAATGTATGTAATCTTACACAAGATAAAAGTTTTAATTCCGGTTGTCGGATTTTGTTAAAAAAAAATTTAATTACCATAATAAATATTTTTTATTACGAAAATAGAAATAATTTAAAAGGTCAAAATAAAATAATGAATATTGCTTTAAAAAAAAATACTAAATAAAAATTCATATCAACTCTAAGTTAGTACGTAAAGAATATAAATATAAATATTCAGCTTGATTCGTTTAGGAGTGTGGAAAAATATGTGTGGTCACAACATTTTTCTAAGAGAAACAACACTTTTCTTAGACAAAAAAAAACCCACTTCCGATTTATTAAATTTAGTGATTATTTTTGTATTTTCATCACATTAATTCAAGGATTTAACTTGAATTTTCTCGTGAAGAGCCACAGATGTTTAAAGGGTCGAAAAAAATAGTGGACAAAAAAAAAATTACGTCGTATCGATAAGAATTTCAATAATCGATACTAAGTTTCAGTTCCATAGGACTAACGGTGTTAAAAAAATCTGCAAAATACACCGCCACGCACACCATCAGCCACACAGCAACACATACATATATTTTTTCTAGATCATAAAAACGTGATCACTGATCGATTTTGAGTTTGAATCAGTCAAAATCTCGAATTCAAATTTTCACATGGATCACAAAACTTCATCTATTGTGATTTTGATAGCTTTGAATTTTGTGTTGTCATTTTTATATGATCGTTTCAATAATTATTGTTAGAAAAAACTTACAAACTGCGATAGGAGATTTTCAATTTAGATTTCACGATAATCTAGATTTTATTTATTATCAAGAAATCGATTAATTTTTTTTTTTTTTGCAATTGGGAAACATTTATTTAACAATGAACTATTCGGTGGCCACATACGAACGTTGAAAATGTAGTTATGTATGTATAAAAGTGGGATTAAAATCCAGGTCAAATTTGAACCATCCACTCATAGAAGAATTTATGAAATGCGACCGAAACGCTTTCGGTGCAATTGTAGGGCAGGTGGTTAAATGCATTCGCAAGCACCGGAAGTGCATTTTCGCTTCATAATGTACCGAGAGCCACTCGAGCCGCGCTTATATTTCATTTATGCATTTTCTCGATGTGAAATTTTATTAAAGTGTAGCCCGTAAATAAAAATGGCACCAAAATAAATATTGTTTATTAATATAATATGTGTAGGTGGAATTCCGATAGTACATATATTTTTGCGGGGAATTTCATTATAGGGTATCAGATTTTAAGTTGAATTTTTCTAAAAAAAATCCCATCGGATCTGGTCGGGTTTCGGATTAAAAATGGAATGTTATTAAAATTTTGTTACATACAAAAATAGGCATGAAATTTCAATTTTTCATCTAGTATTCATAGCTTTGCCCTATACCTGTGTAAATAATATATTTTTTTAATATCAAAGCAGGATGGTCGGTCGACTTCGTTGATTTTAAAAGACACAGATACTATAAGAGGTTTTATATGAAATTGCCTTTGTGTATTCGATACTTACATCCAGTATATTTTGGTGCGATATCGGATTAAGCGATTTCAATTTGTGTGCGGCGAACCTTTTTCTGACATCTTAATTAAAATTTATAGCGAACATTTAAAATTACGAGTTCCCCGACCAACGAAATTGCTCTCCCATATTTATTGTAATTAAACACAAGGAAGGGAACATGAGTAATCGAGATGTTCTCTTGGTAATGAATTTGTTAATTGGTAACCGAAAACCTGCCCGCTTTAATAAAAGGCTTCTACGCACACACATTTGCATATAAATAAGTAAACGAAAATTTCCTTTTACAATTCGGGAAATTTTCAACATCTCAAATTGGGCAAAGGATTTCCTCTTCGGGTTCTTTAGGATGAAAAAAGAACATATATACGTCTCATAGTTTTGTTTATACGTCGGGATTAACTGAGATTGATGATAATCGTCGGTCCGAATTGCTCCTAGTTTTGCCCTAGAAAGTGTTGTTTTTATTATTCTGTCCGGAATCATTTATTTTGCCCACGAGCAACGACGAAAATCTCATGAGATCGTGTTATAAAGAAAAGTCGATCATATGTGACAACGTAAACACGGGGGGGGATAGAGAAATATTGAAGATCGATAGTTTTAATGGTTTTGAATAGGCGCGTTTTTAATTTTATTTCGTTTCGTTTTGCTTATATAATACAAATATATCTCGGATAAATACGTTTGTATGGGTATACATACATATATAATGTACAAATAAATCACGTGAAAATTCGGTTAAAGTCGAGCGTAAGAAAAGTCGGAAAAATCCCACGAGGACGTACCGCAATCTCAAAAACGAGCGTACGTGTTCGAGGAAACTATCATGAATAAAACAAAATCGAGAAAGAGTCTGATTACAATCGACTGATTTTTTAATGGAATCAAAAACTATTAAATGAATAAATCTATAATACTATTACTAGACATAGGAGCCGTTATAATTGAAAGTGGCATAAGTCCACTTCATTCCCTCACATTTATTTCGACAAATATTCGCAAAACATTAAATATAATGTTTTGCGCTTAACAATATTTAAAAATACTGGTGGCTTGTAACACTTTTATTTTTCTTTTCCGAGATTCTCGACACATAATTAAAATAAGTGATAACAATTTGTGAATTAAGTCAAACACAAATTGTGTCTTTGGAAATGAAAATTGAACTTTCAAATACAACGGCTCATAAAATATAATACATGCCTAATTTCAAGGACAAAACATAAAACACTTGTGTGTGTGTTCAATTTTTGGTACCATCAATCGGGCATTTAGCCAAAAAAATTCGTGTATTTTTTTCGATTATATCCAGACATTAATTGTTATTAAGCTGTTTAATTTTTTTTAAATTAAATCATCATTATCATCATCGTCGTCGACCACCATTATATATTTTATCTTGAAATTTTTTTCTGACATGTATATGTTTATTATTATCTAGTATATGTACATATGTACATATATGCATTCTCCATAGTTCATTCTTTAAACATTTTTATGGTTTTATTTAGTTTATTTATTTTCTTCTTTTAATTTTCAAAAAAATCATATTTTATGATTCAGAATTTCATGTCCCAATCTCAATGAGCTATTTAAAATTACAGTAGATTTATTTTAATTTAAGGTTTTGTATGTAGGTGGTGTGTTCATATATTGTGAGCGACACGTTATTTTAAACTTACACTAACAATGTTTAATATTTTATGATGCAAGGCAAACAAGGATTTCTCATTATGCTGAGTGGTCGGATGAAGAGTTTGCTTAATTTGTTCCAAAACAAACGTTTGCACTGTGAGTGTTTTACTTTTCGACCGGACGATGAAGTGTGCTCGCGAAACGTCAACTTTGTCGCGGTTAAAATTTTCACGAGAAAACATTTGCCGGTCGCATTTCTATCCCGTCTAATTATTAAGCAGGTGAGCTGACAAAAGAGGTGGCTGCCTCGAAGCGTTGGGTTGTTGAATGGAAGGAGGGAGGGGTTACCCGAGGGTGGTTTGTAAGAATAAAGAGGTAGTTGGCGAGCTGTCACTGGCAGCTGAGTGAAATCACTGAGGCAAACGTCTCTTTGAAAGCAAGATACAACCCACCTCTCAAAAATGAGGAATGCATAGCTAAACACCACCCCTAGCTCTTGTTCTGCAAAAATAACAGATAATGAATGGGAGAAAGGGGATGGAAAAAAATGCGCGGTCGACTTTTTCCAAGCCGATTATTAAAAAGGGAAAATCCCAAACGAAAATGACAGATGAAATGCATTGTACCGATTCTAATCCCAAAATATTATAGGTATGTACTACAAAATATTAAAGAAAAAAATGCTCGGGAATAATATCGAAAGCATAATATTTATAAAAAGTCTTTTATACGAAAATGGTCCATTAAATTTCACAAATATAATACATACATACATTCGTAACGAAAATATATAATACATACCTATATATATATTCCGGTCGAAAAGGTAAAAGTAACAATTGGTCAGATATGCAGATAGACGCAAAATAAATAAGAGAAATATTGAAATGCTATCTCGGATACCATTCCAGTGATACAGGAAATCATTCATCCAACAATAGATGGCGAAGGGCTGAAAATAACGATGATATTACACTTTTTTTTCAATATTTTTTTGCAATATGTATTATATTTTTAACAGTGGATGATAGCAATCAATAGTAAATTGTTGTTTATGCTGCCAATTTTTATCAAATTTCGTTACTTCTTTAGCAAGTAGTACAACTATAAATATACATATATTCTCAAAATTTTTCATTTGTCTTTTGTGTAATTGCCCTATGTTGAAAAAAGTTTCGATCTGCGACCGTGTTGAATTATTGTATATTCTTATATAAAAGGTTTTGAAAATATTTTCCGATTATATTCGGTCCGATTCACCCTGTCAGTCGTTTTCATTTTGGATCTTTCCATTCAAAAATTGGCCCGGAAAATCTGACGGCACTTCCCCTGCCTCTCCGTAATCTGTTATATTGTTTTTTTCGGCAGCCATTATAGCAACCTTCCCGTTTGTATGTTCAATTCTGCGCTGAAACGTCGTCGTCCACGGCAGTCAAAAGGTTAATTCCGTCGGCCCAGGTGTGCCGACGACACATATAAATCTGAATAATTTTATATGTAGAACAGCTCGCGCAATGCTGAGCATTATTAATTAAACGATACGTCACAGACAGCTAGCAAACTATGCGGTATGATTTCATACTAATATTTAGATTTTTGACTAATTAATATATTTATGTCTCATACGCTCCGGCTACATTGCAAAGTCTACAATGTTCCGCAAACGAAACGAGTTAGACATGTCTGGCATAGATAATAGATTTTTTTATATGTCTTGACAGTGGCATTAGTCAGAGATTTTGCGTGCCAAAAATTTTAGAATCTCCCCGTAAAAAAGAGCCCGTGTCTTCGATGGGCACTTTGCGAAGCGCCACGGCGGATTCCTCGGACGTGACTTTCTAGTGGACTAGAGCCAACTTTTACCGAGATGTTAATAGCAGTGGGATGGTCTCGTCCAGGTGACACTCCCGTGACTCATTTCCCGCGGCAAAATCCGGGAAATCGACCACTTGTTGCACTCGAATCATACCCTATTCCCGGACGGTCGCGCACAAAACGATTCGCGCCCAATTCATATCGCGAGAGCTTTTTAATGATAACAATAAAAAATAATAATAAATGCTTCTCTTTTGTTATTTCTTTTTTACGTGAATCAACGATACGTACATACATACATATATGTATATATACATACATATGTATACCTACATACATAAATGTGAACGATTGTAACTCGTGCAAAAAACGAAAATATATACAGCCCCATTGTTGCTTCTCGGCAAATCTCATTTTAACGAGCTATTATTCCTATCGAAAATTCCGTCGCACATCGTAAGCGGTATTATACACGTGATTTTTTTCTTCTTCATTTTTTCTTATTATTATTATTATTATCATCAACGTTTATTGTGCTCGATGCTGTGTTATGATTTTGTATCATTATGAGTTATAATGAAGGATTGAATGATGTTTTGCTTGTCATTGGTATATGTAAGTCTGTTTCTTTGCGTTGCTAGAAGTTTCATATACGTGCGTTGATTCAAATATGGGATAAATAGGTTGTTACTAATGTAATGTAATCTATTATGTATGTTTGTGCCAAGATATGATGGCAATATATTCATGTCTGTTTGTAATTTATGTCAATACAAAACTATAAATCAAAATATTAACATGTTTCGATGATATATACAATAGTACGTAGCAATGTTCAATTAAATGTCTATATGTAAATACATATGTATTATAAATAGAAGCTTGACCTTTGGAAAAATGAATGTATTTAAAAAAAACCTTTTGTAAATTTAGCAATTTTAGTCAGAGGCAACGCGAAATAGTCTCATTGTCGGCATTTTCGCACCGGAGCGTGGAGAAGGATCACCGCCCGTCAAAAATGACGGGTGCGTGAATAACAAATGCGACCACTTATTGTCCATCGATTACAATTTATCCCTATTCACGAGCGAGCAAATTTTTTAATGTCAATTTTAGAATATGCTTTCGATTTGAATCGGGCGTCCATTCATCACCCCCGCCGACTGACAGCTTCCAATAATGGTCGAACATGTGCGTTTGGCGCGCCATCTCGCATTTGATCAATGCTCTCTCACTCCTTGTAGGGTAGGCACACATGTATGTATATCTCTAGCGAGAGCTAAAAACAAGTACACATACACACACCTCAAAAGGCCACGTCGAGCCCTCCGGGGGCTTCGAATCTCGAGCAGAAGGCACAATGAGCCGTGAACGGGCTCGTGCCTTACATATTTATCGCTGACTAGCATCGATGTGGCCGTGCGTCAATCATATCGGCTGGGGATTGATTGAAACTATCGTAAAACACACAATGTATGTACATATGTACCTACTGAGGTAACGGAAAAAAAATCGCCATTTGTCAAGATGTAATCTTCCGTAAAGGTCGGGAAATTTGTCCCAATTCGATGGTTTCAAGCATCGGTATACTGTATACTGAATATGAATGTATATTTATTTATATCATTTTAGTTATAATCTAATTTAAAAAATACATATTAATTACTTAACTCTAAAATTTTATATTTAACTTACATGTACTGTCCCTCACATAGGTGTCTCCTCGCATCTCGCATCCATGGTCTTAGAAGACCCGATGCACTCAGGGAGGGCACTATACATGAGCCTCTGAATACACGCACTTGTTCCTTCTTCGATGATCAAAAGCGACTGAAAGAATTGACGCAATAGTAAAATACATTTAATAAACGAAAACCACGTGAAACGTATAAGAAGTTAGTAAAAAAGGAACGAAAAACAATTTCTGTGTGACATCATTTGTTTCAAATAATACGCATGTTTACGGTCGCAATCAATCGGTGCGTCTCATTATCATATAAGAACAAAATTTAATTAATTTAAAAAAAATAAGTAATATTTTTCAAGCACGGATAATCCGCAAAACGGATAATCCTCACCCGGATAATCGAGAGTACACTGTATGTACATGGATAATTTGCATTGTTGTGATGGCTCATTTGAGCGAAATATGATAACTCTAGTCAAAAGGCGAACAGGCAAAGCTCCCAATCAAACACGCCATTTTAACGAGAATAAGTTAATGTCTCGTTTTGTTCTATTCGTTTCACACCTGTGCATGTTCCTATTATTTGAAGGTGTTATCGCGTGCGCCAAAGTCGCGGTGGTTCACCTGAACCGCACGCAATTAGCCCGAATTCTCGTCAGACAAATTTCTCGGAGACCTAACCCATTTTCTCGCCCGAGCCCCAACCCAACCCATCCCACCCCTCCCACCCAGTTCAAGATACTTTCTTATGTACGGATTAAGCGCGCGTAATGCTAAGTAATGCCGGCTTAGGGTTTACCGGCTTCGGGGCTTGCCGCGTAAGGCTTAACGTTTATTCGTGTGCGTGGTAAAAACACGAACGCATATGCAACCATAACCGGGGAAAGTTGCCGCTTTAGGAGGGTTAAGAGACGGTGGCAGGGCTAAAGTTGTTCGCTGTGTCTACTTGTTTCGCAGTGTTCACTCTACTAGACGTATGTTATTGTAGTGTGATCCTTTGACTTATTTGGTGGATTGTCGCTCCCTATAAGTACATATATTGGATTTATTCTATATATGTATGTATGTACATATAAGTTGAAAATATCTTAGGCAAACTTCAGACTCATTGATATACCTATATAATTTTTTAATCGCAAGAAAAGTTGTCTGAATCTGACGTGTCAAAACTTTGTAACTTATACTTCTTGTTACCTTTACCTTAGTCAGTCTTTTGCTTTTCGCCAGATTTTCAAAAAATTGATGAGTTTCGTTCGCGTATATTTGATTGTTTTTTTTTTAAATATTGATTAATGAAGACCTATGGCGATATTTAAAAAGGTTAAATAAATTTAGAGGGTTTCTGTTCCAAATTGTGGTATTGGAGTAAATTGTGGTATTGGAGGAAACCTTGGTAATCTTTTATTATTACATGTATTTATTTCCCACAGCTATTTTTTACAGTGTATGTAAGGCTTTGACTCACTATATTCGAGAAGGACTGTTGCCATTTCCAACTACTTCTTTGGAGTATTGAAGGGAAGTACTGACAACCCTTCGATTTTATCGGGGCTTAAATTTTGGGATATTGAGTGTGGTAAAGTGTTGTGTCATCGTTGACTTTTCCAATATATGTATGTACATATGTATTTTGTTGCTTTTGGCAACTCGCCTCTTACTGTCCGGTTCCTTCACGTTTAGACCTGTTTGATTGTCGTCTAGATGAATTGGTCAGTTTCATGATTTTCAACACGAGTCTTGAATGCGATGAATGATTGATAATGTATGAATTTATTTTTTGTTTTCAGTTTATTATATGGGTTACCTGTCAGGTCACAGCGGTCATTAATTTTTTTTAACGTGTTTATTTAAATATAATATATAAAATAAAGATAACTTTAATTCGCAATTTCTGACTTTCTATCAGAGCAATCCTTTTAGGGTCTTTTGATTTCTTCATTATACTCTTAAGTTTATTAATTACTAGTGTTTTTACCCGGCTTCACTCAGTATTTGTAATTAAACCGCTAAAACATGGCAAATCTAATAGTAAACATTTTATTAAATTTATTTGAATAGTTTTATTTTATTTAAATTTATTTGAATATTCATTTATTTTTTATTAAACTGAACGTCATAGATTTTACAACCCAAACAAACAAACATACATACAAAGTCTCTTTCGAAATTATATATTAGATAATGTGTATTATAGGAAAATTACTTTATTTATAAAATATTTTGGGCCTAAATTTGGGGTTGATTTTATTTGATTTTTACCAAACATTATTCAAATCTTAGCATACATACATATACATATACAATGTATATAATTTTGGCTTAAATGGTTCTGTATACGTGTTATCCTTCCCGAGAAATTTCATATATTTTGATAAAGCAGCAATACCGTTTGAATAGAGAACGTTGCATATATGTATGTACATACATAGGTACATACATACATGTGTACATTATGGATTTTATAGATAATTTTTCTCTGTTACAATGCGGTACTTCTTGAAATCTTATATTTAAATACTTCATCGATAGTCCAAACTATTTGAACTTAAATACACGAACTCGTATGTACATATGTATGTACCTATATAATATACGAAAAGTCTTTCGGAGTTGGGAGTAGCATTCGAAAGAAATGGTGGTCGACCCCCGGGAGGCCAAAATAATCAAAAATTAACATACGTCTTTGTAGAATCGAACCAAACCGTACCGAACCTGTGCTAGGTGTCATAGTCCCGAATTAATTAAGACGCCGGGGCCCAACTTGGAGGCTTCGAATCCGGGGCTCCGACGGGAATTTCTCCGGTCTCCTTAGTCCTCACGTTTAATTTCATCCAGGGGCGGCGCAATAACCGCCGGTGTCCGCGCCGTACGGCTTTTATTGCCACCTCCCTTCTCAATCTCCGACCGAATGTGCAAACTTTGCCGAAACCTAATTACCCACAGACGGAGACGACGCTGGATTGTCCGTTTGGGACGCGTCATCTCGACCCGGTGACAACTTGATCTACGTGAGACACACCCACCTCCCCTATTCCCCCCCCCCCGCCCTCTTCAATCCTCTCGCTCCCGCCGTTTCCCTCAAGAGTCGCGTCTTCCAAGATTGCTTCCATCGGGTGGGTGGGAGGGATAGGGTTAACGGGATGGCAATTTTGCATCGAGTCGGATAACACGTGAAATTGCTTTATCTCGTTCGCCGTTCTCGGAGACGAAAGGAAATTGATCGGATGGATTAGATATTTCGATGGGATATTATATGACTTCTTAACCCTTATCGTACCCTAAAAGTGAAGTCGTTTTACTCTACCTCCGCCCCCCCTTCCCGCGCTCCCCTATTGCTCTTCATTCGCGACGGTTTCAATCGGAATTTTGTGGGTCTAGATAAAAAATATATTCACCGCGTCTTTTGTGTTTGGGTTCGAATGAAGAAATCCGAAATTTAATTCACTCGCTATATATGCAACTTTATTATAAAAATTATGTTTTGATACAAAATGTAGTGCGCAATGTGATGGATGATGATGATTTTCACCTCAACCGGAAGTAGTACTTTTACTCTAGAGACTCGAGGTTTTTATGCTTTTCTCAGAAACCTTTGGTTGTATTGAAATAAAATTTAAGCTTAATAATATCAAGTTATATATAAAATTTGGTGAAAACTCGTCAGCCGGAAGTGGCAGTTTACTCCTGTTTAATTTTTCTTCCAGTATTTTTTTCGATCCTTTAAATATGTGTGCTGTGCTGTTCACGAAAAAATTAAAATATAAACCTTGTATCAATTTAATGAAAAATAATGAATAAATTTATCCTTGTATTCTTTATGTGGTAACTTAGAGTTGATAAGGTTTTGGTTAGAATTTGTACACCAGAAGAAGTAATTTAATTTAAAACAATATTTCATTGTTATATTTTGACGTTTTAAATTAGTTATATTTTCTTGATATTCCATATTTATAATATTTATAGTGATATTAAGTAAAAAAAACTGATTACCGGAAGTTGAACATTTTTTTTGTGTAAGTTTTACTACAGCTTACGCTCAATTTGTATCGAAAATGCTTTTATAGTCGGCATGTGTGAACGCGTACATACGTATGTATTTTTCATTATCGAATTTTGTTTTTTTTACTTCTTATATTTTCACATACATAAATAATACCAACCACGATAAAGTCGTGGGTTGGTAACATCTGAATTTATTTTTGCAAAATATACATACTTAAAGTATAAATTTATGTGTGGTAATCAATTTTAGTGTTCACTCGACTTTATCCTTAAGGTCAAGGCGGATGTGCAAAGTTTCATTTCGTAGAGCTTCTAAAAGGTTAAAAGTGTTATTGTTGAATTGAAACTTAGCCACTAAGCCTCTGAAAATAATTCAGCGACGAGTTTTGTCGCCCCACTTCCGGTTATTATTTGTCTGTTGGCGCTCTTTATTTACGATAATTAAATTGGGCGCGCTGCTCGCGGTAAAGTTAATAACGCCAACATAACAACAACAATAACAACAACAAACTCGCGAAAAGCGTGTCTCTTTGTTTTCGACGTCGTTCGTTTTAAATGTGTATGTATTTATACATATATATGTATGTATGTGTGTGCGCGTCGTATTTGCACTCGGTCGAAAAGTTTTCCACTCGGCAATAATGCGAGACACGCGCTTTTCCAGACAGCTGGAAAACTCGGCGAGAATCTTAGCACCACTTCTACATCTCCTTGCGACACCTATTTACTTACACAAACATATTCTAAAATTATATTGAATGAAGTGTGTTGAATATGTCGCATTAATGGGAGCTTCGCGTGTGTATTGTAAAAATATCGATCGTGTTTATATAAGAAAATACTCGGTAGATTTTTTTGATTGTTTTCTTATGGCAAATTATATTATATTAGATAAGCCAGTGAAAAGATATTGTGATATATCAATAGTAAAGGTGTTTTTTTTCGTATTTTTAGCAGAAAAAATGTATGTATAATACGGTAAAAGTACGCGTATAAATATTCAAACTCGCCGTATTATTCAGCGTTACGCGCTCTTTCTAGACGAAGTTTTGTCCGTGTGCGTCGAATTTTCCGACTTGACGAGAGTTTTTCCGAGTTTTCCGAGTCGCTCTTTCACCTCGACTTCGCTGGCATTGTCTCACCGTCGTAAACTGAATTTGCATTTAAATGACAAATAGTGATTTGGTGCGGCTTTGCAGAATAACACCTTTCATTATGTGACGTGAAGTTCGCCAAACGAAATTGCGCCGTCAGAGATTATGTATATTATATTGTCTGTTATCTAGCCAATATTACAGTCAGTTTTATTGTTATTATCTACATAAAAGGCACAATGTCCACCCGTCTGTCTTTGGCCACGGTCAAAACTCTAATAAAATTTTTATATACATATGTATGTAGATATGTATGTATGTATATATTCAGTTAGCATTAATCTTGATCCACAATACATATGCACAATTGAGTATGCTATGTACGTTTATTCATAACATGTATGTAACAAATATGCAATTACGAATTTATGAATCATTGTATTTTTCTACCTAAAAAGGATTTTATTTTAAATCAGAAAGTTAAACCAGGAGAAGATTTAACATTGAAAGTAACCAAAAGTCATATTGATTATATTAATTTCTTAAAAACCAAAATGTATCATACAAAAAGATAATAGCAATATGTATAAAGAAATTATGTACATTTGTATGAAGATCATGCATTGTATGATTTTTTTAAATAAAATAAATATCAATACACTTTTAGTGAATTATTGGTATTTTAGCACAACCATACTATCTATGTATAATATAAGGAATTTTATAAAACATCCAACAAAAATGTAGGAATAATATGGTTTTTCTCAAGTTTAAAAGTACATACATATATTATATATCGCAATAAATTATGCATGGTTGCAATTTATTAGATGTTTTGAGAATGTCATAAAGCAGTCCCGTCATACTTTTATGGCGAAATGTGCTCTAAACTTTCACGTTGGAATTACGCAAATTCTGCACGCGCCATTAATCCTTACATGGGACTTAATATCCAAAAAGGACGTTCGTTCCTTCTCCTCCAGTTCGCTTCATTTCCGGTTTATTTCTGTCGTATAACCCCTTTGCGACGTTCCAGAGCCGGCACACCAAAGTGCGCGTTAACGTTTTAAAAACGCTTTTGCGGCAAACCAGAGTGGCGGAAGTTGTCTCAATTATGATAAAAAAAATACATACAGTATACAATATGTTTGTCTTCATAAGAAATGTTTTCGTTTATGCTTGGCATGATTTTAAGTTTTTTATAACACAATGACAATCGATAGAAATGGCACTTAGCTAAGTGGACGGTGAATAATGTAATATAAATAATATTTTACATTTTTCCAGAAAAATTCTACTTAATTCAAATGATATTCAAGTATATTTATTCTTTGTGGAAGTTTTAACTAAGTTATAAAATTTTTTAAAGGGGTATAATCCCCATTCGAATTAACGGGTAATAACTCATTTATATACAATGGAAGACGAAAGGTCATTCGGACTGCGAACCGTCGTTTGCGAGGTGATAAAACCTTCAAGTTTCAACGCGACCATTTTCCGGGAAAAGTCGGAAAGCGAAGCCTCCTTCTCCTCTTTCTCCTCCATTTTCCAGCACACCCCGCTCCCCCTTCTCTCGACATCGTGTCGCAATAACTTCGAAGGGGGTGAGTTTTCCCTGTGTATCTAAAAAGTTGAATTTTCCGGCTGCCGTCGCGTTCAATCGCCGTTATGGCCGAATAAAATTTTATTTATAAAACGAAAGCTCATCTCTTGCCGTCCCGTTTTCTCTTGCAGACTTTTTAAATACTTCCAGTGGAAGTTCTGCACGCCTTTCGCTTTTATTTTATTTTGTATTATTATTTTTGACCCCCCCCCCTCTCTCTATTCCCTCCGTATTCAGCTGCTTCCGTGCTTAATTGCCATCAGTGCCCGTATTTGTTTTCGCGCTCGGTTTGAGAACTACTGGATGGCAAACAATAATTAGTATCGAGTTTTCGAGCTAATTCGACGGATTCACGGTTCGCGGAACTCGCCGTTCGCGGTTGTTAAACGATCGAATGTAAACAATGTCGTCATCTTTCACAATCGAATCGACCGGCTCTACAATGGTATAAATTTATACAGTGCACGTGTCTATACTTTCAGTTGCTTTCAATAGTGTTATATGTACGTTTGTAGGAAGAGGGAGTGGTGGTCCATAAAAAGCAGGGTTGGAATTGCACGGTTATATTTTTGGATGCGATAAATTATCAAATTATGAAGTATAAAAAACTTTTATATGGAAGCGTTTTTACCGTGACTTTTTTTTTAAATGTCAGAGCAATGGCGAATATAGGGGGGGGGGGGGTGATCGCACCACCTAGAACTGAAAAATATCAAGACAGAAGCATAGGATTTCTTAATAAACGTTAAGGTTAACATAATTTATATAAATGTCATTTATGTGATTTCATAAAAACTTTAATTTTTTTTCACATAATTTTGATGCAGTACTGAGAACTGACTGTCATCAAGACATTTATTTCTTATACAACAGAGTTATTCTTGGTTTCGACGCCATGATTGTTATTACTACACTAGTGTTGTACCCGATGACATATTATCGCATGGGTGTTGGCATATTAAGTTATTAAATAAAAAAATAGTAAAAGAAATGTGTCGTCAGTCATGTTGTTTGATCCCCACATAGTCGAATTTTTTTCAAATACTAAATAATATATTAAATTTTATATTTTTATTTAATTGTTTAATATAAAAAAATGGTAAAAACTACCTACAACCTACATATAAACAATATAAAACACCAATAAAAAAATTATTTAATTAAAAAAAATTTCAATAGATGGCGGTAAATTCTCTGCCAAGCGGAAACGTTGCGATTAGTATATATAGATGTTTTTTATTTTGTCATTGTATTCGTTTTGTTGGATGTGTTGTAGCTGTGACGTACATACATATGTATGTACATATGTCAAATCAAAACGACTATTAGAGTACGGCGAGCGTTATATCAGACAAAACACACAGAATAGCGATATAATTTATGTATATGATGACAGATTTTTCGAATTTTTACCGAATTGACTTACGAAATGCCTTATACGATTATAAATAAATATATCCCTCTATGAATGGACTATACTCTATGTCTATACATATGTACATTGCCTATGCAACACAGTACTTAATTTTATTTTTGAAAATTAGAAATGCAATTTAATTAGACGGAGCATGTTTTGCTCAGGCTCAGTGCATATTACAATCATAACCCTTTTATCATTTTCCCGGCCGGAACAACGTTATTTATGTGTGGTCCATGTACAAATTAACACCCGTCGAAGTATTTATTCAAATTATAACCCTCGGTTGTTGCGCCGCTGCACCCTCGCCCGCCAATTGCACTTAATCCCCGGTGGGGTCAAATGGACCGAAGCCAGTGGTAACCAACCGTTACGTGACCGGTCGTAAGTTAATTTTCAGCGGCCAATTTGCAGCCGTGCGATTCCTCCTTCCGGGTGCAAAACCCACCGCGCACACTTTATTGGCCTTAAAAACTCACCACATTCTACACTGAGTGGGAGTGGGAGGAATGGGTGGGTGGATGGGAAGGTTTACGATCCCCATAATAAATTTATTAGTGAGCCTCCTGCTTCCTCCCTTTCCCGCCGCCAATTTCTCGCTTTTCGCAAGGCGAAAAAGCAGTTTCATTTTTTCCGAAATGAATTTCGACGATGTTAAGGTGTTAGCGCGAGGGCTAAAGTCAACCTCCACCCATCCTCCCCTAAAGGTTTGAGGTTTACCGTGTTTCATCTTCGGCGTCCGGTAGTGCGGTTTCCTTATGTGGGGGTTGAATAAATTATAACACTCGGGAAATTCGCTTAAGAAAACAATGCTATGCTTTGGGAAGAGTATGTTTGAAAATTGCGGTGTATACATTTTTAAAATTAATATTCTTCTCATTCCTAGCCTACTAATATTCAAAAATTATGCTGTGGATGCATTCACATCATGAAAATAATGGAATGAAATGAAATGATATGACACATATAAAATATGATATTATATTTTGACAATATTTACTTTGGGAATGCATTATATTACATTATATTGTTATATAATACATACATTATGTTGTTTTGGAAAATATAATACTCACAGGATTGTATAAAATTATTTTGCTTCAAAACAATGAAAAACTCAAATCATGGATAGATTTTATGCAACCGCCCATTTGCTTTTTAAAACATTTTTATGTTTAATATATCGGAATTTAATAAAAATAATTTTACCAATTTAAGAGTCCAATATACATATGTATATGGACTACATAGCAACTGCGAAATTAAATATATGTATACTCAAATTTGAACTGTGAAATTGAATGAAGTAATTTATTAATTTATTGTATTTATGTTGTATTTGGCACTTGAGGTTATTGGAGCTTGAAACAACAAAATATTCTACACTCCAAATCTTCATTTATTTTTGAATTGCTTTCTGTAGGAAGCGGATGTGTTGTATAAGTAGCGTTCCCAAGACAATACCACATGGCAGGTAGCACAAATTTTTGTCGCATTTCTTGCTATAAATTTCCATTGTAAGGCAAATAAGAACGGTGCATGAAATTGAAATCGTGAACATACTTACATACATATGTTTATATTTTGATCATATCCACAATTGGCATGAACTAAGTTTCAGTCATTCGGTGTTTACGACATTTAAATCGAACTTGTCTGTGACTTAAATGCTTCAGCAGAGGACTTTACCTGTGTGCTGGTGCATTTGGCAAGAGGTCGCGACCGGTCCCCAAGACCGGCCCATTTAACATCATTATCCCTCTGGCCCCCGGAAGGGTCCTCCGGCGCCATGCTGACTACCCCCAACCGATGGATATTTATCGGGGGTGGCAGTCATGGCTGTGGCTTCAACCCTGCGTTTCGATGCCGACAAATTAGCGGCGCCAAAACAAAGAGTTTCCATTACTAGAGGACCCAATCTCAACGGACCAACCCTACCCCCTCCAACAGCTTTTTTCGACTCTTGACGCGAAATTACTTTTTTGGTTTAGTATCATATCAGAAAATAGTAGTTTCATTTAAATATTCGCGCCCGACATACAAAATTTGCTCGTTTTATAGTAGGATATATTTATTTTATTTTTATTCAATCAATCATGCACACTCGTCTTACAAATCGCTCTAGTGCGACGAGTATACTATAACATGAGAGAGAGATAGAGAGAGATAATATCTAAGTGCATTCGTGGGTGAACAATAGAAATCCCGGATTAGGCTAATGGGACTCAGTAATTGCCCGAACGAAGGATACGCTGGAGTTCTCACAGAACAATAGAATCACCATGGTAGACCTTTACATGCCTAGACAATATGTAGATACATACATGGATCTGGGAAGCTGTGCACTTGTCCTTTACACGGAGGTACACACGATAGACCAGATTATTCTGGAGTGAGCGGTGGTATCGTGTGGACCTCCCGGATCGCTGAATAAATGCTGTGAATCGAATTTGGCCTTTCATTTGGATTCTGAAGCCACCCCTACGCAACAATATTAATTATCGATACATAATTTTTATATATGTTATATTAAGCACGACGTCTTTGTACATCCACAGAGACATCTATGGAGAAATTTGCAGTATTTATACAAATCAGCAAAAAAATCGGTATTTATTTATATATAATTTTAGCTATTTAGCTAATTTAAAAATACATTCTTATTTTTTATTAGTATTATTAGTTTGAGATGCTGAATAACTCAATTTTTTTGCCAGAGAGATAAGATCGGAAAGCCAGTTTGTTGGAACCGTTTCAATGAAAATAGATAAATTGGCAAACTCTGATAGGAAACGATCGACCTGGAGCACATACAAGGTCTGGCCAGCAGCAACTTTGCCACTTTGTTCGAAAGCATTTATACTAACCACTAGTTTATGCCGCATTTATATGTGCATTCCGATACATAATGCATTGGTTGTAAAATTCCCCGTACATTTTTAATATCTTAAGCGTGCGGGGTAGCGATGCATTTTTGCATGCACCGTTCGTTTAATATAAACTTCGCGTATGCGTTGGATGATTTATGTGTGGCATTCGTTATTGTTATCTGTTTTAATAGAACGTGCGATACGTTACTGTCAACCGTTTCATTTGATCAATTTGCATAAAAGCCTGCGTTGTAAAGCTTTTCCGACGAGCTTTATCGAAACACTGGGGAGAGTGCCGTTGATTTAATATATATATATATATATATATATATATATATATATATATATATATATATATATATATATATATATATTTATATATATATACATACCTACATACATATGTACATACATGCATACATATTGTGTATGGGTCTCTATTTGTACTTTTGAGCGGCTTAAATGTGATTGATATCGTTCGAGTGCTTTATAATCTGAACGAAATCGAGCGTAAGGTAAAGATGGATAGTGATCTCTTAACTACTTCCAACCTTGGATAAAGTATACATATATGTTTTGGTATTACGGATTTTTCGTTGCTTTTCCATACTTATATACTTTTTTTTTGTTTCAGGTGAGTCAAACATTTTGTCAGCAGGCAAATTAAAATAATAATAAACGTAAGTGCATAGTTGTAAGTTTTGACGTGCCAAAATATAAAATCTGCGAATTGTGTGCTATATAAGTCTCGTTTTATTCACAAATATTTGTAATCATTAACAATGGAGCTAAATTTTCGGTTATATATCTTTTAAATAAAGTTTTTTCCCGTTGCCATATCTTTAAGTGAGATTCTTTCATAACTCGGTTAGTTTTTGTGGCCTGAGCGTTTGAATTTCTGTTCAAATGTTCTCTTTGAGCTGCCCTATGAGAACATGCAAATACTTGCTCTTTCAGGTATCTTCACAGGAACAAATCGAAAGTTTAAAAGGTTGAGTAAACGTGGAGGCTCATTAATCTGGGATTTTCTTGAAGTTATTTGCTTGTTATTTCATTCCCATACATCGGAAGTGGGCTTACCCCCCCCCCCCCACGGTCTGTCTTTGGAAATGTATTGTAGTAAAGATTGAATTCATATCTACAGCAATTAATATGTATATATGTACTTTCATTGTGAATTATAAGGACTTTTTCCCACCTCAAAATGTTTTCTAAGAATGTACAATTGTTTTTGTTTTCATTTTAAATTGTGTCTGAAGTTTAAAACAACCAAGCTTCCGCATCTTATTTTCCGCTTAACTAAAGTGTCAACAGATGTATGCAAGGTACACTTACTGGAGTAATATTATACTTTTCCTGAGAGACTTCATATTTTATTAAAGAAAAATACACTTCGTCTGCGTACTATGTACATATGTAGTACCTGAAATATAATATACATATATACACGTGTAATATATTTACGTATGTATGTACGTGTGGTTAATTTATTCCGGATTGATTTTGAGATTGCCTATCAACTTGATACGTTATCCGACCATTGTTCGGTTACGTGAACTTCCGATCCGATGATGTAATTGTTGCGGTCGATTTGGCATGTGATTCAATTTGACGCATCGTTGCTCGGCACTTTCGCCTCCGTTCAAAAATAATATAAATAATGATATCCTCCGTCCCGACTTTGGTGTGTTAACAACAGTCTTGTGTGTCCGCTCGTTACAATATTGTTTCAACGGCGTCGATTCATCACGCGTCGGATTCACCGCATGTCATCGCGGACACCATTGTTCAAAATAATTTATGGCGATGTCGCATATCGATGATGGAAAGCTTCAACCGTCGACCGACCTCATATGTATTTATGTGTGTATATTATGTGTACAGTGTTCAATTTCTTTTATTGCACGAGCGTGTCTGTTGTGCAATAAGGGCCGCAACGGGTTAACGCCCTTGCCAGTGCCAATTAAACCCCCACAAGCCTGGCTATTTTCGCTGTGCAAAAATAATAAAGGGGATACGGAATACGTACGGTTATGAAACCGGAATGAAGAAAAATGCAGGGAAATAATGTGCC
The DNA here is from genome assembly GCF_051622035.1 of Arctopsyche grandis. Lineage (NCBI taxonomy): Eukaryota > Metazoa > Arthropoda > Insecta > Trichoptera > Hydropsychidae > Arctopsyche > Arctopsyche grandis. Next base: position 20,967,517 of record NC_135363.1, on the reverse strand, counting down.
GCTTTTTTATGCCCGTCTAAAATGCACTTTATGCGTATAAAATGTACTTGCGCTCGGAAATGTGCGTTTCGTATTAAATTTTTCTCTATTATGACTCAATTAAGCTTCGGCAAGTCTCATTAGCTTAAGTGTTTCGCATATATGTACATATGTATCTACATATTATACGTAATTTTCATAAAATATTTAAAATGAATGTTGGAATTTACAATCAAGGATGTTGTATTTTAAACCGGAAATAATTTAATTAATTGCAAGTACTATCACAATCTCCTGTGAATGCCTATAACTTTTTTTGTGTTTCTACATACATACATATGTATATCTTGAGCTTTGATGTGGATTCACCATTTTCGAATCTCTCAATAAATGGTTTTATTTTATGGTGAGGACAATTTTCTTGCGCTTATTTGTTGCGTATGCCTTGTGCATTGTTGCAGGGTAGATCTTATATTTTTGCGTGTGTGTCAGAGATTATAATTTAATGCAAAAAACAATTAAATAAATCACTGAACATACATACATATGTACGTATCTATCAAAAAGTCCCACTGATCCACCAATGCCCCAAATCCACTCTTTATTCTGTATTCTCATGCAAAAATAATTAAATTAAAAATATATATTAATTTCAAGCACGGATAATCCGCACCCGGATAGTCGAGAGTACACTGCAGTTCTCCATTACAGATCAATCTTTAAAAATATATATTTTTTAATTTATTAAGACTAGTTATGTAAATAATATGTACCGACATGTTTAGTATGCATACATTCATATATCATACTATGTATGTATACTTAATTCAATGGTTTGTTTGTCCGGGGTTTTACCATACGTATTTACATACGTATTTATATACATATACAATGTAATTGAATACTCATTGCTTGCTCGGCGTATACAATAGAATTTTTTATTGTAAGTACTCGAAACTGCCGGTTTACAATACCCTGAACTCTCTTCCTCCTCCTATAATAAAACTCTCCGCCCAAATTTCATTACACAGCCCGTGTAAATAGCAAACGGTGTTAGAGCAACAATAAATAAATTTATCGAATTCCGTCAAAAGGGTCGTAAAGTTACCTATACAATACACGCGAAGGTTTTCTTCAATGCACTTTCCTTTCGCATTTCCGCATCGTCGGGATTAATCACGTAGGGTCGATAAATTTCCCGACCATTTAAGCGGCACACTGGCAGAAATCAAAATGGCCCTCAGCATAGCAACCCCTCACCCCCTCCTCGTTTTCCCATGGCTGGGGACCCCCATAGCGCGCCTTTTTATTGACACCGAGAACCTAAACTGCCGAGGGGGAGAGGGACGTTTTTAAAAATACATTTTTCCCAACGGCACACAATATTTTTCGACGTAAAAGGAGGAAGGCTTTAGTACCCGGCACTAAAACTCGTAGAGGCAAGGGGGTGAGGGACGGGGGAACGGAGGGCAGTACCAGGGTCAGGGCTTCTTTTCGTACCGTGAAAACTTTTCTGATTTTCCACGGGTTGGTGAAGTTTTCCGGCATTTTCGTCACGTACTCGCTTTTAGGTGATACGTGTAAGTCGCCGCTCCTCCGACGCCGCGAAACATAACAGAAATATGAATAAGGGTTGACCGCAAACGCCGTACATTTACAACAGAAATTCAACCGAGCCCCCCCCCCTCCTCTCCCACCGTCTCCTTTCTCACTATAGACCCTCATATTTCCTAAAGAATAATTCAACGAAAATACAGCCTTGGTCAAATGAAAAAAGTCTGACGCAAACTACGCACCGTTTCCCAAGTGCTCGCGTAAAATAAATTTTTACTTTCTTTTCACGCGACGTGTGATCGTGTTTTATGGCTGTGATTGAGTAATATTGTACTTTCATGGGCTTTGGTAAAATTTGTGAAACTGTAGTATCGAAGTGCTATTACATTACTGACAAGTAAAATCTTGTTAATATTGGTGTGAAAATCAGACGTGTCCCATTGTAACTAATAAGAGAAATATTATATTTGTGAATTGATTATACGACTTGTCACGTTATTGTCACCAATGTAGTTTGTATTTTTAAAACTACTTGATTAGGATGATGACGATTCGATCAACATCCCGACTAAGATTTATTTATTTAATATGTCGTACATATATGTATGTATGTACATACATATATATTCGTAACTACATTTTTTAGTATTTAGAGCTGTGTACTTTTTAGAGCTGAATTTACTGTTTAATAGCACTGATTGTTAAAATCTTATTCTTATACAGGTTGAATCGATGGTTTTGACTGATTTTACGGAATCTGTTATGACTGTCACTGCGGAGTCTGGAGTTTTGACTAATGTCAAAGACGCGGTTTATATATTCGTTTCTTACCAGGGCTTTTGAATTATATACATTACCATCATAACACTAAATTTTAAACTAATGTATTTAATTATAACATTGTATTGGGATATATGTATTATGTATGTGTATGTAAGTATGTTTACAAATTCGGATTTCCACTGTTCCACAATATAGGAGTATGTGAAATGTAATCGGCATTGTATTTTCTAAACATTGTACATATGTATGTATTTGATGATACAAATTCGCATTGAACCGTGTGCTATTTATTCGATGAAAACATGCATGTAATTGAATTAAGACCGTGGTGGAAATGCGCGCGAAATAAAAGTTCATATTAGTGAGGAGAAAATTCGAGAAATTTTCCGCGTAAAGCTGCCCCGCTGAGACCTGTTATCAGACAGACCGTCCCAAGTACAATTTGCTTTTATGCGAGTTTTTTCTCCCGTCCACCCACTCGCGCACCCTCCCTGTCGGTTGTTTTTCTTTTGTGTATTGTTTACGTTTTGTGTTTGTACTTTAATAAGATCTTCCGTAAGTTTTACTATCTCGCGCATACGCACGGTACCGAAAAATAAAATCGGATTTTCTCGCAGAAGGATACTCGTGAAATTTAGTCGTAGTGCAATGTTATATACCGTGTACAAAATATGAAAAATTCTAAACCATCTTTATCATTTACAAATATGTGAACGTTTTTCTAATGTTCCCTCAAAATGTAGTTACTTTCTTATTTATCCCTTTATTCATGTAGCGTTCGTTTTAATAAGCTCGTAAATTTTCATTGTCTGGAAAGTTCTCTTCGTGAAAAATCTCATTAATATAAAAACTTTTAAAGTTACCCTTCGGTGCATATGCACCGATAGAACTGTATACTTTCGTCTGCGACATGATACATTTGTATCTCTTTTAAAATAATGAAAAATATTGTACAATATTTCTAAATATACATACGTATGTATGTGTGCGTGGGGTTTTATTTTATATTCATACGAAAGAAAGTTTTCCAACTTTTAATGAAGCCGCTTACGTTGCTCTTCGTCTTTGTAATTCGTATATAAGTCCCTTTTTATTTTGCCAAAAAAGCTCACATATCCTCAAAGAATTTCAAACTTATCAAGTATAAATATTTACAGGTATTTTTTTAACACAGTCTTAAGGCGAATGTGCTTAAAATTAATATTATATAAAGTTGAAAAACATTTATTTTAAGAAAGCGCTGAAAAATACCACTTATGTATGTACGTGTACATACAATACATACATACATATGTACTACATCTACTATACAAATATAAAATTGATTTCTTTCTTCGCTTATACAAATTTTTGGTTGAAATTTAGAACCATCAAATTTGGTATACATACTTATGGCGGCTTGGACCAGTGGTTAGCATATTATGCTTTTGAGCAGAGTGGTCACGGTTTTGAGTCCCTCTACAGTCCCGCTGCTGGCCAGACCCTGGTTTGTGACTTCAGGTCGATAGTTTCTTATCAGAGTTTGCCAATTTTTCTGATTTTCATTGAAACGGTTCCTTTACAATTGGCATGTTCTTTCCCATCTATCTTGCTAATCTCAAGCTATTCAGCGTCTTGAGGTTCACCAATTTGTTTATAAAAAAATTCTCCATAGATGTCATTGTGGATGTTTGTATAAATTCGCATTGTATAAAATATTTATATTGATTGTGTTGATTGATTGTATTTTACCTGTATAAGTGTACTCGTTGCTTTGGAGTGATCTATGTATAAAGGCGAGTGTTCATGTCCTATCTGTTCCGCGAAAACTGACTCACGGACCTTTCACTCAACGGCGTTTCGCGCACAAAATTTCAATCACGCGACAACTGGCTCACAACAGTTATTTTGAAAAGCATTTATTTATATTGTAGTACCGATAGTTCCAATGGCTTGTTTTCGTTCAAATACTGATACCACCAGTTTCGGTAATGCCCGTGAGCCAGTTGTCGCGTGAGTGAAAGGTCCATGAGCCAGTTTTCGTGACACCGTCCTATCAAATAAAATAAAATCTCTTGACTATTTTAACTCGTGTTTAATTCTTTAAATCTAAAATAAATTTAAATTAAAAAGAAACTTAAATCTTACAAGAAATACGTTTTACATTCAAATACGAGAAGTGTAAACGTTTCAAAGGCTCAAATTTAAAATTAGCTAGGCAAAACTGCACTTTAGTACGGATATAAAACGGAAATGCAATTGTTCGTCGCTCGTAAAAGCCGTTCGCCTTCTTTTCTCAGTGTAATTGCGCAAATTGCGTACCTGTCCCGCTACATAACGAGTGCCGATGGGGTATCTCCTCTCCGCCATGGCGTTGGAAGACGGCATTTCATTACATTGTTTCAAAAAGATTAGGCCCATGGGGTGGCTGGGGCGTAGGGTGGAGCATCGGTGTCGAAAGCTCTCGTTCCCATCCCCTTCGCCCAATTCGTCCCCATAATTCAACGGGGTGCCGACTAGTGGGGTAGAGGGGTGGCGGAAAGCCTACGGCGAGAGGTGGTGCAATCTGCGAAAGCCTTAAAGTAAAATGGGACCTTTCAGATTCGCATTAAAGATTGTTTTGCGTTTTGCATAATTTTGCCGCGGTGATATATTTGCAGGCGACCGTAAACAGGGGAAAACCTCGTTTTAGGGGGAGAACGAATGAGGTATTGTGCCCATTATGCACCGGCTGATTTCAATGAAATTGCATTGAAACAGCTCAATGAATTGATGTCAAAATTGTTGACACTTTCGCTATTAATAAAACTTCAATGGTCGGCTATGTATGTATGTATAATGTGAAACGTTTCATTTGACTGTCGAACTCCGGTCAATATATAGGTCTTAATAGGCTATGAATGTATAATTTAAATGGATGCTATAATTTAGCTTATATTATATACTAATTTTCTCTCGACATAAATCAAATGTGCTAAAATTTTTGCCCAGTGTGTAAACAAATATATAAAACTAAAAATAAGTGTCGATGGACTATTTGATATCATAAAAATGTTATCGCCGTTGATAAAATGTATTGGCCCCAATAAATCTTTTGATTTTTATCTTGTTTATTTTTTAAATGGCAGATAATTTTGCAATTATCTTGCCCACTTCACTATATGGCTCGTTGGTCTAGGGGTATGATTTTCGCTTAGGGTGCGAGAGGTCCCGGGTTCAAATCCCGGACGAGCCCAAGTCTCTTTTTAAAGTTTTTTTCAATATTTTTATAATGTAAACGTCTTATATAGCAGCAGTTTAATTTTTAGTTCAATTACGAAACGACATGTATGCAGTTTTTAAAATACATATAATTGAAATTTGATTTCACGCAAAATTTATTTAGTTTTATTAAAATGTTGAATATTGATTCGCATTTCAAGATTTAAATTTTTAAATTTTAATTAAGTTTTGGTTTGATAAATTTCTTTGATTTCATGGTCCAAATACAATTCAATGGTCCAAAATACAATTTTACCAATTAACATTTTATTTGTGTGTGTATTATTTGTCCAAGAATGACTGTGGCCTCGATCGTGTTTAATATATGTAGATACAAAGCATCTAGAGAAATATAATATCCTCAATTTCAAATAATTTACGCACGTACACATAATATATGTACACATATCTCTAAACAATATATCGCATGTTTTTATTTTTTAATTAACTCTCTATGGGTCGTAAACACATAGGCTGTTTTTTTCGTGCGTATTTCATTCAAACTACTCCTCCAAACGTCATTCAAAAAGTTAAGTATTATTTAAAAGATAACTCCCATTCATAGATATCATATTACATAGTACATATACATACATATACTACGTAGTAATAAATTAAAAATATACATATATATTTCTAAATTTTAAACATAGAGTTTAAAAGTGTACATATGTACATATATATTTTTGGTATAAAGCTTGAGTTATTTTATTAAGGAAAAATAATCCCAAATAATAATATTCAAAAAGATTTGAAATCCCCAGATATTGAAATTGACTGGTTTTTTTCGCGTAGCATACATATTTCTCAAATTGAATCTTTCATTCAAATGAATAACACAACGATCCATAAGATATCTTTTACTACGTGAAAATACATATGTATGTATTATATATTGAAATGTTTATAAATTTTATACAAAATTGAATACAGCAATCACCACAGTTTGAGAGTTAGATAGTTTAGTAATTCATACGGCCGAAGATAAATTTAAAAATGCTGTATTCAAATTTTTACATAATTAAGGTGATAGAAAGGTTGAGGAGTTATTACTTTCACCGTTACTCTTATAGAGAGTTTTCGAAAATGTGTGCTAAATACACATAATATATGTAATGTGTTATGTATAATAATAGTATTCAAGGTTGCGAGGTCAATGACCGTTTGTTTATAATAGGAAAGTATTACATTTTGTAAACTAAACATAGCAGCTAAACTTTTGTATGCACTAAATTATCCGGATTCCTTTTTAAGATCCGGATCCATATTAATTTTTCAGTTCCGGATGCAGATTCCTTTTTCAGTTCTGGTTCTGAATTCCTGTTTCAGTTCCGGGTCCGGATTCCTTTTCCAGTTCCGATTCTCAATTCCCAATTCCTGTTTCAGTTCCGAATCCCAATTCCTGTTTTAGTTCCGATTTCCGATCCATCCCTGTTTCAGTTCCGTTTCCAGATTCCCGATTTCTGTTTCAGTTCCGATTTCGATTAATTATTACTATTCGTATTGTAACTTTATTTTAAATCATGTATCAATTTGTTTCCGAAACCACCCGTTGAAATGTCAACGGGCATAACACTAGTAATGAATAAAGGTCACCTGATAACAATTAATTTTGAAATAATAAAATAGTAGTTTTTCGTGGAAATTTTGTTGTTTCGGAAATGCTTAATGTGATTTATGTTATGCGATGATCATAAATATTCGCATGCATACATAACAATGTCTTGAGCTCAAATTGAACACCGTATTAGTCTTTTCCTACCATCAAAGCTCGCCCTCAAGATTGACTATCCAGAATAATACATCCGTATACGAAACGATCCTTCTTTTGACCAGAAAAAATGATCAAAATCTCGAATAACCTCCTCCCCTCCACCAGCACCCATCCACCAACCTCAGGGCTGTATTGCGGCTGCTTTACGTCGCACTCCACCCCTGTCGTTATTCATGCCAGCTCGCATCAGGATAACAACCGGCGGCATCCTATTTATTGTCCTCTAACAACCGCATTCCACCCCATTGTCTTCGAGTTCTCGACGCCTACGTTTCTTCGTGCAGAAAGGCAGCCGCCAGCCACTGTACCACCCCGACCCAGGTCCCCGGGTGATTTGTAAAGCATTCCCCCGCTTCCGGCAGGGTTATCCGTCGCCGGGATCCCTCCTGCGTGGGCGGGTGTAATCCTCGATACAATTCCTGTAATGATAGTCCTTATCGTCTGTGCCGTGACTGCATCTGCCTGCCTACTGGGACAATCTTCAATACAATTATGGTAAAAGCCGCTCTTTTTTTAAAACCGCCCCCGAACCCGCCGTGCCATTAACCCGAGACGGGCGTACGAAATCTACAACATAAATTCACTCCGCGGCAAGTGGTGCTTGCGAATTAATACCCCGACCACATTTAAACTTTGAGTCGCGCAGTTCAAGGTTGAAAGTTTTGTGAATTTTGCGATGATGCAAAATTTAAATTTCAGTTGTTATAAATTTGAATCAAATCATGAGAGATTTATGGTGTTTATATACGAAGCATTTTAAGTGTAGTTCATTTCAAATAATTTAATATTTGAAATGCAATTTGTGCGGTCACGGGTTCTATCCCTGGTGTGTGCTGCTGGTCAGACCTTTGATGTGTGAAACGGTTCTAACAAATTGGCATTACTATCTTATTTCTCTCGCAAAAATTTGAGTTAATCAGCATCTCAATTTTCGCTGATTTTTATAAATGTTACAAATTTGTCCATAGATGTCTCTTTGGATGTTGAGCATTGTTTGTATTCACCATGTATAATACTTGCAAAACTCCTGTACAATTTTTGAATTTTGTTTAAACCATACTTATTTACTATCAAATATAATTGAACACGATAGTATTGTATTATGAATAAATTTTTCCGACTCTCTGAATATGTTCCATGAACAATGAGCCATCGATATTCCAAGAGTATGTACTATATGTATACGTATAGGTTATTATTTGAAAATATATGTATGTATGTATGAGTTTTTCATATGTACATATATATGTATGTATGTACATATGTACGTGCATCTGTCGATGCGGCAAACTTCCGGCGAACGCTCGGCGACCATACGCACGCTTTAAAAAGGCCTTTCCGCTGCAAAATCCACTTTTTAATGAAAAATTCATGTACGGTTGTATGTCAGCCTCGGACAGGGTAACGATTTCCGTCCCCTGTTCCCGTCCTCTCCCTCTTTTCCCCCTCGGACCTCACCTCTCCCGGCGTGAATTATTCGACCGAATCTGCCGCAAAGTGATAGGACTCTGAATTATTTATCGGTCGAGTTCGGCCCTGCCGGAATTCTCGTGCGTTGCGGCCCTGATCAATGGCCAGCCTTTTTCGCCGGAAAGCCACTGATAAGGGTCATTTTCCTAACCGGAAACGTCCCTCTGCCCTGCCGCGAATCCTATGCAATGCGGTCGTTTGCAATCAAAACCGATGTCTGTGCTTTTTAAATTTGCCTATTCTAACTTGCAAATCTACCATACGATGTACCATATACTTGCTCAGGTCGAATAAATAAACATAGCCCATTTTATTTTCAACATTTATGTACATATACACAAACACATACATATGTATGTACTGACACATAATGACAGTTTTGATTATTTTTATAATTATTTTACGTCTGCCGCGTGACTTTTGACCCACTCTATATACGAACTCGGTAGTTCATAAATCTAGAATATTTTCTATATGCCCTGCTTTATGTCGCACATGTGCTCAGAAATTATTGCCGCGGTAAATAACGGTAAAAGAGGAAAACGAACGGAACGATACTATTTATCGTACGTTATATTATATTATACGCATTGCATAAATTTGATTATACAGAGTGTTTTTAATGTGTTTTGGGCGAGAAAGACGAAAATAAAGCGACATTATCCAGACAATTATTGAACATCTGGCTCTAGCATTGTGTAACTAAAAATCCTTCTTAATGCATAAATTTATTTTATATGATATTTGGAAAGAATTTCAAAATATTTATCGTATTTACATACTACATTCTAACTCAGATGGACAGGGAAAGTAGGAAAGATGGATTAAAAATTAACGTAGATAAAACCAAATAACGTTCAATACCTGATAGAATTTCATAAGATGATAAAATAAAATGTCTGGTAATAAGGAGGAAGAAATAAAAAACGTATGAAATTAGGATGAAGTGGGTTTCATCAAATGAAAACCGTTTTGAAATCAAAAAATGCCACTTCGTTCGAAGAAAAAGATCTTCGATCTATGTGTTTTTCTAGTGATAACGTATGGATGTGAAACTTGGAAATTGAACGCCAAGATGCTACACACAGTCCAATTCACTCAAAAAAGTATCTGCTGCATAATGAGAGATAGGACAAGGAATATGTGGGTGAGAAGTATGACAAGGGTAGTTGATATAGTTAAGAGAGACAAGAGATTGAAATGTCAATGGGTGGGTCACTTAGCTAGAAAAATAGACGAAATGTAGACAGAAGAAGTGCAAGAATGGTTGAATGTAGAATGGCAAAAGGAAGACTGAAAGGAAGCCGGGTAGAAGAAATTAGAAAAATGTGTGAGGTGAGATGGATGAGAGTTGCGCAAAATAGAGACGAGTGGAAGCGTGTTGAAGAAGCCTTCATCCAGCAGTGTATGGTAAATAGCTGTAAATGATGATGATGATGATGATAAAGAAAATAATATAATATGCGGTACCGCTATAGTGTATGTACATACATGTAGGCAAATGAAATCAAATGTGAAGGCGCATCGACATGTGCTTCACACCCTTAATTAATATTAAAATTAAAATTAAATCCCTTCCACACTCCAGCTTCCTCGTATAAATAAGGGCTTGACGTGTTGGCGCGCTATGCAAATAGTTGTTTCGCGGCGGTTTCGACAATGCGCGAAAATTAAATATGTTTACGCCAAGTAAACATACATACATATTATGTATGTGCGTGTATTTACGTGTGTGTTTACACGGAGAGAGATAGGCGACATATTCCCGAAGACAAAGAATGTTAATTTGCCCGAGTTGAAGACTCCTCACACCCTTCGCGAATTTCCTTCCAGAAATCCAACCACCCCACTGTCGCGGTTTAAAACCGCGCGAGCGCGTAATCGAGCAAAAATTGAATAATTCCTCTCGAACTCGAGCGAACGCTTCATATGTACACATGTATGTATATGTATCTATGTATACTTACGCACTGAAGAAATTGTATGTACATTAAAGCAAAATACTCAGAATTTAAATTAGCCGCACGCCACTGGCAGCACTGATTGATTTACCGCGCAATTATTTCACTATCTGGTGTGAAACAAAACGGCATGCTGAAATTCTACACTAGATAAGTGAGTCGTATACTTACCAAGACATTAAGCTTTAAGCTTTCGCATACTATAAAGTGTTTATTTATTTTACGCAAAATCATTGGTTCTTCTTTGTAAATTTCCAATACTCGGTGAACAATCGGAATCAAGCTTTGAGTCATTTGTATTTCGAGTATGCAAATGTAGCTTTTCACTCGGTGCGCTCCGCTCTACCGACTTTCTCGAGACTCATTTTCTCAACTTTATCTGCTTGAACAGGATTTTGAATATTGTAAACAAAAATTATTTTGTATACGCGTATATGTACATATAATGCAGCTAGTATATATATATACAGTCCCTGTTCATCGAAGTTCGAACACTCGTTCGATGCGGCTATTTTGTGTACCTGCTCCCGTTATGCATGTCATTTTGGGTTAATTTTTTTTGTAAACAATGCGGATTATCCTATTGTATTTATCTACAAATATGTTATTTAATAATTAATGTCTCATAAATTAAGGATTTTACTTTGTAAAAACATTTTCGTTTTTATACACTAATCTTAATAATTTCTGGAATTTCTGTGTGAGATTTGAAGTGTATCTTCCAGTTGGAATATATATGTATTCCATTTAACCTGGTACCAACTACCGTTATAGTTAAAGTGTATTTCAGTTGTAATATATTTCGACTAGTTGGAATATATTCCATTTAAGCTACGTAAGTTGATTCATATGTCGAATTACATTTCAACTGGTTAACATATATTACAACTGAAAATATAGTTCAACTAAAATTTGGTACCAGGTTAGATGGAAAGGTTAGGTTTTCGAAGAAGCGTCACTTGACTAGTAAATTAAGTTAGAAAGTCACATTTTTGTTTTGAACATATTCATAGAGTTACTAAAGTTAATATACTTATTTTTAGAGTTACTTAAGTTAATACGATACTCATTACCATAATTCTTAATACCTAGAAAATATGAACGCATTATTGAATTTTAAATCATTCGTAAAAACATCACAGCTGTCAAAAATCAACTGTTATATTACAACATTGTTGAAAATGTATTTGTGCTTGTAATTTACTAGTTGAATTGTATTCGAATATGAATGACCTTTAATACACTTTGGCTGTAATATATGTACATTTATATTTACATATTCGACGGTGAGATACGCCGAAAAAGTCAAGAAAATGAGTCTCGAATAAAGAAATTATGATAAATTAAAAACGACTTTATTCTTGAGGTAGATATGCAATTTCGAGGAATTCTGATAGTGGGTCAAAGAAAGAATCTCATCAGTTATCTTCGTGTTCCTCTTATTACCTTCACTTCCACTGAACATACATAACATACATATGTACATATGTAAGTTCTAAACAGATTTATTTTATTTGAGATTTTTCAAAAATCGAAGAATTTCCTTCAGGCGAATCAAAGAGTATGTGATTTTCCACGTTCTATTTAGTTGAGTTTATTAAATACAAATATCGTTAGAAAAATTCGAAACTTCGAAATTAGAATACTTGAAGTAAATAATTTTGTTTAAGAAAATGAACGAATCCAAACTTGAGTATAAACATAGTAATTACGTAATTTCGTAAAATTATATATACATATATGTATGTATGTATATATAATTTTTCTAATATTTATTACCGTTTCTAGCGCGTGTCAGAAGATGATAGCGCATCATAACGTAACCATAAAAATAACAACTAAATTTTATTACTACCGCCGACCGCTTTATTGTCGAATGCTTTTAACGACCCGCCGATTATTCAATTACGTAAGAGATCTGTCGATCGGCGTAAAATAAATCTCAACATTTTTCCGCCGACGGGTTTGGTTAACCCCACAGTCTGAACCTTGTACATATAAAGGTGTATATAACATTTTATATATGTTTGTATATGTGTGCGTTTGATCGTTTATTATTGTGTCGGAAAATTCGCGTTATAGTGACGAGGCGTCTCTACTCTCGATAAGTGCTTTTGTTTGTAGCGCGATGATCGTAAATTTCACCCCAGTCGAAACGTAACCCATACCCCATCCCTATGGCAGTTTTTATAACTTTTTCCTTCATTGCTGGGTTAAATTTGGGTTCGTTTACATGTGCTAAAGTACATGTCCGTAAAGATTGTTCAATTGCGTACTAGAGTTCAAAACCTACGTATGTACATACATATGTATATGATTTGAAAATTCGATTTTTTTTTGATGATTTTCTGTATATATTAATTTGTATAAATAGAATTCTAACGAAATGAGATAAAATTTGTTGGTAAAATAATAATCTAAAAATATTCATGTTCTTTCTATAGTATAAAAATTTAAATTTCTGAAATGAATATGTATAACTATTAATATTATAAATATTATTATTAACAGAAAGAGACATCAATATAATGTATGTATATGTGTACATATATAACATTGACACTTTTCTAAAGATGAAAAAAATTAAATAAAAACGAAGAAGAAATTAATTGAATGATGGTAGACATGGGATGTACATATAGATATATTTGATACTAAGAAAAATGATTAAACAATAGAAATTTAAAGCAAGAAAAGGAACAACAAAAAGGGAGAAAACATGAACGAGAATATTGTTAAAAGAATATCAAGATCTATATAAAAAGGAATTACAGGAATAGTTGGTAGAACAGGGATTAATGTGAAATAATGAAGAATATCGGAGGGATCTGTTTAGACATTGGAATAGGATTTTACTTAATACTATCAATTATATAATTCAAAAGCTTAAACGAAAAACCTAAATTTTCCTCCTAGATTGCAAGGAAACAAAATGATCGTTTTTCAAGAAATCTGGAATTGCAGTAGGAAGGGAATTTTTTTATTTATGCATTCTAATTATGTAAAAAAAAATAGAAAGGATTAAAGGATAGAAATGATTCCAAATAGAACTTGCAAACTATTCCAGATGACTTTTTACAAATTAATTGAAAATCAAGGCAATGGCTATGGGATTTAAAGAGCTTGCATAGTCTAAAAATGAAACCCAAATTCCCATTATAAATTCCTATTAACGAGTATGAGCAGCATGTAAACATAAATGATTTTTCAAATGTAAGAGAAGAATATTGAATGTTTACTGAAAAAAATGAAATCATATTCACTTTTTTTTTTTAATTTGTTGATTATAATCGAACAGCAACCTATCAAAAAATAATAACATAGAAAAGTGTATGTTGCATCATTTTTATTGTAGTTTTGCATGTTACATGCAAGCAAGCTCAAACGCTGGTTCAATCACGGTAAGAGGATTGTATTTTTTAATCTGTTTTTTGAAAAAAAAATGGTATACTGGTGCAGAATCCGTTCACAAAATGTAATTTGAACTCAATTTCGATAATCGCATTAGCGATCCTACTCCGTGCGATAAAATCCGCGCGTTCAAATTTAACGTTTTGCGAATATCACACCGACGACCGTTTTGAATATATTAAATTGTGTTAAGGTTGCCATCGTTATTTTCAGAAGTCGTTAGCTTAGTGACACTAAATAAATGCATACGCACGAAATCGTTTAATCGGAATATTGCTTTATAATATGTTGTGACGATAAAGTAAAAATAAAGTATATTATGTAGATATTTCAAAATTTGTATGAAATCGTTTATACAACTTGAATTTATTCTAAAAATGTTGTAAAATTATATTAGAATATGATATTTTTAAATTGTAGCAGTATTATAACCTTACCAGAAACTGTGTAATGATGTTTGAATGTTGAATAAATCATTTAATACTACTGCAACGGATCTATGCAACTCGGGAATCCAATTCAATTTCAGTCAATGCAGTAATGCTGAAATCACACAATCCAATTTACTGAATCGATTCAATAAATTTAAAGTAGGATTTGTGTCACAAGTCACAAAATGACGAAACTCTTTGATTTTAGTGTCGGTATCGGCATGGTGTCACAATATTACAAATAAAAAATTCGATGTATATATTGTATACATATGTAGGTATGGAGACTGAGTAATATAAGATAATTCTCACGTAACTCTGTTATAATATATTAGAAACAAATGTACCGTATGTTGATTATCGTCTTCTTTTAGTTTTCCTTCCAACATATTAATTGGGGATCCATTTCAGGGCATGTCAATATGCGTTATGTTGAGTATTTGACTAGTTCGGAAACAAATAGAGCAGGTCGCGTCAGCGTATAAATTAAACAAATTGTTGTTTAACAACTTAATAATACACGCGTATCGCCCTTTGGCGCGTAAAACCCAAGCAAAACTCGCCCTTAAACCCTTGTCACCTGTCAGCCGCCCTCTAAAATCACTATTGCCGCAGAATACCATATACCACCCCTCGTGCGGGATAAAACTAATAACTGCGAGTCGTTTCGAACGAGTTTAGTGACGCGTATGTGCGGCGATGGCTTCTGCCCAACAAAGATAAACATGTTAAATACATATGTATGTATGTATATTTTTATTATTGTAACATGATGAAGGTATGTACATACATAGAAGGTGCATACGCCAATCGTAATTTAATTACAAGAGTGAATGTAAAAGGTAAAGACCTGATATAAAGGCTCCTGAAAATCGAGCAATTTTTTGATATTCGTATCTCATAGTATTTTTCGATATTTATGAGTTTTTTTACATATATGAAACGTTTACTATTTTATTTTTTTGGAAATCACACTTTTTTGTATAATGTTTTTTTTCCATTTTCCAATATAAAAGAAGCACTATAGTCGTTGGCAATTTGGATCAAAATACTGCATATGTGAGAACGGTAATTTTAATTTTGGAATGCTTTTTATTGTTTAATAAACTTTGTTCATAATACATCTTGTCTTTTATCGTGGTTTCTGATGAAATGATATTTTTTTTATTTTTACTTAATTTTGTTAGTACTAATAAAATTATCTTATTTTAATGTTAGTGTATATCATAATAGGAAAAGATTTCAAACCCCCATTTAGAGGTCTTATGTTCATGATACATTTTTACATACTATTTAATAAACTGGAGACTCTTTAAAGTCGACGATCTAAAGCAGATTGTGCTTAGATAATCTGTGTTTATACCGGATGGGTTTAGACATCTTGTTGTAATCACTGACTCTTCACCAGTGTGTAAAGTTAATAGTCAACTATCGAGGAATCAAAAAAATCTTCGTATTTATTCAATTTATAATTCGAATGGTCAACGAGTGTAGTAATGTATTATATTTATAGGTATATAAAATAATGAAAAACCATTGCATAAATAAAATGCAAATGTGAAGCCGAATTCAAATTGAATATTAAAAGTAAAGTTGATAGTTGTGTATTTTTTGCTAAATCACTCAGATGCTGAAAATCACTTGAAAATGTCTTTTCTTTTTAAACATATTTTCTTATAAGAAAGTAGTTTATTCGTTTATTTTATTTGTTGTGTAATATTTAAATATAAATATATGAATATTACAGTTCGATGATAACATTGTAGCTATTTAACAATAAATACTTTATGTATTATGTATGAATGCTGGTGTGTCGTGGGAATTTTAGCCCTTTTTGAAAATCGCTTTACTAAGATTTTGATTACTGTGTAAAATTAGTATTACATATATTATAATATATGTATAAGCTTCACTTGTACAGTGTGTCAAGGATCAGGGCTCCAATCTATGGATATCTCTTGTCTGAAATTTGGCGTTAACGTAGCGCGCACGCCAAAATTGCGCGTATAATGTTCGGACCGTACTAAAATTTCCGTGTTCGTCGTTAACAGGTTTCGTTCCACGAACGGCGGTGAGGGTATCGGATGTCGCATCTAGCTTTAATAGAACTAGGAAAATCCTGGGTGAAGCCGGCGCCTACGGGGTCGTTTACGGGCCAGTTTACGACCAACCCCCCAAAGTGCAAAGCGATGTAGGAAAAGCCATGGAAAATCAACCACCCCCTTCACCACCGATTCCTTTATAGTCACTCCCCCCCCCCCCCACTCTCCTCCGCCTCCGCTCACCTGGCCAATTTAAATCATTTGCTTAAGAAGAAATTGCAAGGTTCTGTGTGGTGAGAGTGTGCGGGAAGAGGGTCGTATTTTCGCGTGCATTACGCCGGGAAATGGGTTTTGCGGAAAATCCACCAGGCGCCTTTTTTCGCTTGCTCTTTGTTTGCATTAAAAATATTAAGATGACTCTTGGCTGGGATGATCAGAGGCCGACTACGACGTAGACGCTAATGGATTTCGACGACTTTTATACCGCGACGGGGTTATGGAGAGTCGGGGAAAGCGTGGAATGGAGACGGGATGGTGTGGGTGGTCGAGGTACAAAGCGATCTGAAGCGCCGGAAAATGAGCAAAATAATTTCGGGAAAGCATTTACGGCTTAATTCGGCCAAATGCACGGTGAAAATTCCCGTCAAATATTAAGTGCATTAAAAACGACGTTGAAGTAACGCATTTAATCTTTCGCACACGCTCATCACTTCTTTTAAATGATTTAAAATCGAACTTATCTTGAATCAGTGATTTTTACTCGTAAGAATCAATTTTCATTAATTGCAATCTGGTTTGTAAACAAGGAGATTGGCATTGAAATCAACAATCGGTAAAAATAATATTTTTATTTCATACTGTTGCATATTTAGTAGGTATTTTTTTATTTATCTTATTCAACCAATCATGCACAATCATCTTACAAATCATTACAATGCGACGAGTGTATTATAAAGATCAAGAAATTTCAATTATAAATACATAGTTCTTATGTATTTTTACATTAAACACATCAGAAGAACGATCAAGATCCACAGAGACGTCTATGGAGAAGTTTGAAGCATCGAGTCGCTGAATAACTCGAATTTTGAGAGAGATAGGACAGGGATGGCAATTTTGCAGGAACCTTTTCAATGAAAATAAGATAAATTTGCAAACTCTGATAGGAAACGATCGATCTAGAGTCACAAACCAAAGTTTGTTCAGCAGCAACCAGTGGCAATCGAACCCGTGACTACTTTTTTCTAAAGCACTATATGCTAATCACTAGTCCATGCTGTTGGTTTCTGGTATCTACTCAAAAAGAAAAGAAGACAGATTTTTGTGGTTTAAATAAAAAGCTTTTACGTACGTTAATTGAAATAAATAGGATTTTAATAAGAATGTTATTCAAACGTGCTGTTTATCGATGCTTTCTAACTTTTTATTATACTAATGACACTTAAAACTTAAATTAAATATCGTTGAATTGAACTTGAATAATAAGATTATTCTTCGGTTCAAAAAACTCTCCCTCACTTAAATTGAAAAATTGAAGTACGTAATAATTTTTGGTTGTAATATATTTTTTTATTAATTTTTTTTTTATAGTTGGCTACATTATGTTTTTTTATAAAACGAATAAAATATCCAGTTGTTTTTTTGGGATGTTTTTACAGAATAAAGTCGTCGACTAGACACATAAATTTTACTCTCTGTCGTATATGTATTGTACATACATATATACGTACATACACATATCTTGCAACACAATTGAAGCACTAAACATGTTATAAATATATAGAAATATTGGAGAGTAAAAAGTAAATCTATATGGTGTCCCAATTAGACGATCTTAGAATTCAAATTGTGTTCTATAGATACATATGTATGTACATATAGATATGAATATGAGTAAAGTATTGATTTATGTGTTATTCATACATGTAATAATTTTGACAGTTTGGTAATGAAAAAGTGATTCAAACAAACCATTTCATTAATGGTAGAAGCGTATTCAAGGGGACGAAATGAATGGACATGTCATGATATTAGTGAAGTTAACCATAAAAATCCAATTCATTACAAATACTTTATGATTTAATGGAGTCGTTACCGTTTATGCCACACACATACATACATTTTATTTATTTTTCTCATTTAGTCCGAGTGAGTTTCCTAATGGTTTCGCATTTTTTTTCCTTTAAACGGTCCCAGCGATTTAGCGAAATTATACCGAATATGCCGCGAGAGTTTTCCCCGCGATTAAGCTTCCCCCCTCACTTTTCCATCTCCTCCTGCCCCTCCCCCCTTCCCCCTCATCGGCTCCACTCTCGGAAAAGTTCACCGCGACACGATGCGGCTGGAAAATGTGTCGGCGTTTTCCCGACGCGCGGCCGATCAAAGGATTAAGGAAGACCAAACTGGCGTCGCGGTACTGTCGTCTCGTTTGATGCGAATTTAATGACGACACTCGGATCGAGAGCGAACCCAACTTTAAGGATGACTGGATTTGCCATCTCTTGCAGCGGACTAATTGCGATCTCTGTGCACTTTTTAAAGTGTGTCTGTTATAGACATATGTATGTATGTATATATGTAAATTGAGAAATGTATTGATTTTGTTGATATGTTTGTATAGAAATACTGATGGCACTCAATGTGATAGATATATGAAGTACATATGTACATATGTACATATAATATTTTGATTTATATATTGGTTTACTGAAATTGTTATTTTTGTTTATTTTTCTAATTTGTGTGTTTTATTTGTTTTAGGTAATTACATCTTTACATTCTGTATTATTTCAAAATGAAATGAAAATTCAGTGGTGCGTACTTGTAAGTAATAACTAACTTATATAATATTACTCATATAAGGTGTTCTAATTTAACAGTTTCAAGAAGCGATAATTTGCATTTCTTAGAATTTTCGGAATTTAGAATCTCTCATATTAAAATTAGATATAGTACAGGCATTCCTTAACATACGACGGGGATACGTTCTTGCACCTATGTAGTTCGTAAGTCGAATTTCATATAAAACGTCAAAATATTTAGAAAAAAATTTATTAATTTTATTTATTTCAAAATGTGCGTATTTAATAATTCAAATAAATCTTGACTTTCATAACAAACACATAGCATTTCCTCATCATCCATACAATCCATTTGTTCATCTTCAACGAAAGGTAAAGCAGTGTTAGTTTTTTTATTTTTAATATGTAACATGAAAGGTTTTCTTGAATAAGATGGTTCACATTTAAAAATATTCGCATTTTCTTCCAATATAGTATATAAATTTGTTCTATTAAATCGATGACGTAGTTTATCAATATTGTATGTCCATTGTATATCGAATTTTGTTTGTAGATGCTGGAATAATAAAGGAAAAACCTGAATTATTCCAAACATGTACAAACTTAAAATTCGATACAAATTCAAAAATGGGCATACAATATCTGTGCACTAAGCCATTGATATATTCTTTACTTTTAATCCACGTATTGAATTGTTCAATAAGTCTTCAGCAGCTTTGTAATCAACATATGCTATCTCTCCACCAATTTTTACATCATGGTAATTCGACCTTTTTTTAAATCTTGCTAACCATCCATTACTTACATTAAAATTTTTATTGAAATTTTCAAACTATCAATTTTAAATCTTCAAATAAGCTCAGTGCTTTCGTTTTTATATTTATCCGCTGAGATGAAATCTGTTTCTCAATGTAATCATACATCCAAATCATTGAGTGCGAGGTGGGTCCGAGTCTTCATTTGTTATGTTTGTGGATTTGACTGACTTAGATCTTTTTATTGCTTCAAGAATTCGTTCTATATCTGTTAAAATGGTAGACATCATTGAATGAGACAATTTCAGAAGTCCATAAGTCGAAGTTCGTGTCATAAGTCGAAGACTACCTGTACTTCTAGTTTAGTCATGTTTAATAATAGCCGAAAGATGGTTTCGGAAAATATCAAGACAAAATGTTTTATATATATATGTACATATGTATGTAGGTATGATTGCGTTTTATAAATAAAGTGTTTATTTCAGTATTTTGTGATAAATATAATGAAATTTGCGTATATGCACTAGTAAAATAATTTGTGATAGAAGTTTAGTGTCGGCTTAGATAAAATAGATAGTTTATTTTGATTATTAATTGCTTTAACTTTTTAACTTTTAACGGACGTTTTAATTATCTTATCAAACGATAATTCAAATATCTCAATATGTCTGAAGGTCGGTTTAACAATGTGAATATATATGTATATACATACATATATATTCACATACATACATATATACATACATATGTACATAGACCTTATATTTTACGTACAATGAGATTTATTTTGCGTTCATACAAAATGTGTGCAGCTCAAGGAATACGTTCAATATATCATTCAATTAGCAAAATTGAATGAAATTTTCTGATTTAAATTGCATTTTATATAAATAAATATATAATTTTTGAATCAAAATTCGAATGAGGCAAATCGATAACCATTCGCTTTAATTCTTTCCATGTTATATGGAGTCGCACACGTTCTCCCTGCCTCCCTTTCCACACCTCCCCATTGCCGAATCTTTACAATGTAGCGGCTTCGAAAGCTCCGCAAACTTCCCAAGAACAGCCCGGAGGCTTTCGAGCAGGTTGCCACACCCTCCCCGCCGACTTCTTCTCCCTTCCCTCTCCCACAGCACCCTCGTCTGCGGCGTAAACTTTCAGAATATAAGAATTTAATTATCGCCGCGTCAATAAATTTGCGAATTTAATTAAAAAGCTCGCCTGGCCGCATTCCGCGGCGAAAAAGAATCCCGACTCGTAATAACCGGCGAAAACTTCTCGGCGAACTTGCCGCCATTTTCTCAAATTCGCAACTATTTAGTTTCGCCTGTTTACCGTCGTCTGTTGTTAAATTTGTAGAGCCCGGCTTACGGTTTAGATTCGGACAAATACATTCGCAGGTCTGTTTATTCCGCTAGGATATTAATGCTGAAATGTGACCGGCAAAGGGTTATGTCCACATTGCAGTCTAAATTAATTAACCGCTATGTGTTTTATGTATAGACTAAGTTACGTACTTGCGTTTGTTCAAACAATGACCTCAATTAGTAATGGCGCTATGATTACATTCGAAATTGGGAAAACAACGTTACGATTGTTCGGCACACGAGCGCTAATTGAAAATCTATTCGTGAAAATTTATTCGGTTTTCATTTGCGGCTCTTTTAATGCGATTCTTCGTCAATAGTTGGAATATTTAACGTTGTGGAAATTTATTATGCTATATAGCATTTTCCGATGAAATTTCTATAGCGTACCGAGCGTGGACTGGGGGAATTTTCAGAACGCCATTCTACACACAAAGATTTTACATTCCATTAGCGGAATGGTTAAAATTCTCAATGCAATATTTAACGACGAAATAAAATTTCTTTATTTTATCAACGCAAACATTCATTCCACCTTAAATTCTAACGAGCGTCTCTCGTTAAAATAAAAGCGAAAAAAATAAAAATAATAAAGCTGAGAGAGCCGCCTTGTATTCTTTTCATTAGTTTTTAATTAAAAATCCTAGCATTGAATATTGCTTAAGAATTTATATTAACTCTGCTGAAAATACTTTGGAATATTTTCTCACGTTCACGGGAACCCCATTTACACTATCTTCGTCTTCTTATATGGTACACTACGAACATGATGCATTTTTGTTGAAAAATGGGAGGCCAAGTGCATTACTCGCACATCTTCCAACGTCCTCCACCTCCGCAACATTCACTTCGGTCGAGAGAGTGCACACACAACACACGGTAATTGCACATTCATACAAATGTGCAACGGAAAATGTGAACAGATTTCCGTTTTAAATTTCCATTCCACAGAAAAATGTAAAACGTCCACTTTGCAAAATGCTTTGAAAGTAGTTTGCGACGTTGGTAATATATTATATACATAATTAATATAATACGTGTGATATTTTTCATGACTACATACATATACATATGTATATTCTCAGCTATATATCTACTATATAAAACATTTATCCTTAGGCTTGCTGTACGACGGAAACCCTTAACTTGATTAAATCTACATTAATTTGACAAGTTCTTAATCGAATAACAGAAATATCGCGCTAGTCGTTAAATTTAAGTCAATCTCAAATTGACACAGTTTAATTTTGAAATTCGTTCCAAAATCGTTCGCAGTAATTTTTGCGGTCGAATGCGATTATTGAACCAAATAAGCGATCGTTTTAACCCCATCTCTGCAACCCTCCAAACTCTGTATCGAAATTGCTATCGTTCATTTCGCCCGAGGCTCAAACACATGAACACACACAATTGTTACATACATATATTATATGTATGTACATACATCATACACGTATCTCTATAGAGTTAACGCTCACAAATTTTTGATCGTCTCGTTATATGAATTACATACTGGCAATTCATAACGAGTTGTGAAGTTTGCCAACGCACGGTGTGCGTGTGTGTACACTTTGTAATTAATTATCGGGCCAAGGTATTTCATTAACTTGTCACGAGCAGCTTCGCTCGCATTAACTTTATATCGATGAACAATAATATAAATATCGAGATGGTGGATGGAAATCGCACCCGTTGTATGAATAATGCCGTAATAATATAATCGTCGTGTTTAAATCGTCGCCTCGTTCGGAATTCGGTAGTTTCCCGGAAAGCGGTCCGGCGAGGATTTGATTTGACGGCTCCTTTGCGATGATGCCTTAATTCCCATTATTACCGCGGTAGGAAACTTGTGGAATAATATTATCGTGTTGCCAGAAGCGGAAATGATCGACGAAGGTTGGCAGGAGGGTTCGCTCCGTGTCGAATTATGAGACTATTGGGGAAACAATGGTGTTTTTATCAATATTAAATACATTTCGATAAAAAGGAATAAATTTGATTGTTAGAAATATCCTCGTATGACTTTGCTTACTTTTATAAATATACATATTTATATTAAAGCTTTTGATTTTAACTCATTATTATATGGTTATATATATGGTTGAACTTACCTGCCTGACCTGTCTGCAGATAAATTGCTCCAAACCAAGATAATGATTCTAGACCGTCACCAAAAGATACAAAATAGAAATATTGTAAATGGTACAGAGGTGGTCAAAAATTTCGTTTATCTGAGTTCACTTTTAACCGGGGCTGTAGAGTCGGATCAAAATTTAACGACTCCGACTTTATTTTATGATTCGACTCTGACTCCAACTTGAACGATTTTAGTAAGATCGACTTTTCTTGCCAACGTATAAAATTGTTAGTGTAGTAAAAATAATAGCGATTTTCGAAATATAAAAAGATAAAGGAGTTAAAAAAATCACTAAAAATTTACATGTAATCCAATTTATTGAATTTATTATTGAGGTGTAAACGAAAATTAAGTGCATTTAACGTGTATGAAATTTACACACAAATAAATTAATGTGAAAAATGAGAATAAAAAAAAATACGAGACGGAGAAAACAATCGATTTTGACCACAATCGTGCAATTCAACGATTTTATTTAAAATTAAATTAGTAGATTTACTTCAATAAAATTGGAGACTCTAGTTGAAGACATACCGTAATACTATTAATTAAAGAAATTTATTAAAAGGAGTTGGAGTCGGTTAATTTTGTATGACTTCAACTCCGCTTGAAATGCTCCGACTCCAAAACCCTGCTTATACCAATACTGGTTTAAGTGAACCGGAAATGCGGCGTAAGTTGTCATATCGAAAGCGGCAATGTCACAGCTATCGATGATTTGAAAAAACAGAAGAAGATTTGGAGTTTTACCAACGTCACCAAGATTTGTCTCATAAGGAGCCTTATTTTTCTTATCTGTCTATATGGAGCTGAGACGTGGACAATGAAGGTGGCAGATATAAGAAGAATTGACGATTTTGACATTTGGTGCTGGAAGCGCTTTTGGATGCCAAGAATCTCATGGACCGATATGCGTATTGGAAAAGACTTCGATAATGGTTTGATGTAGTTTATTGAAATGTAAAATTTGCACGTGGTGGGCCAGCGGAGCGTACGGAACACAAGCTGTCCGTACGCCGTCTACTCGGGCTCTGTCGACCGTCGCGTATTTCCGCTTGGGCCGACACTAATGCCAACTCGTCAATAATGCCAATCGACAATCAGTTAATAAGACTGTTTGCCACACGTCATTACAAAAGTCGGAACATAGTCCCACATAGGAAAACTGTTGAACAATACAGTTATTCTACAGAGTTACAGCATTACTGACGAGTCGTTTACAATAAATCATAGCTCTTAAAATAATTAAATAGAGGGTGAATAATGAAACCTTTGCCTCATCCAGTGTGAGGATAAAATCAATTTATTGGTTCAGTAATATTTCAACTTATAGGTATACCTCTGGTGAATGTTGTTTCTATTTACATTAAAATTTTTGAAATCTCCTTTGAAGCTGTGAATAAGCATTACAAGATAAGTTTACTTTAAAGAAGAGAGAGTGGACTGTATATGGTTTAAAACTTAAGCATTCCTCATCTTGATGTTAACTTAGACAATACAATGTTGACACTGTTACAGTTGTCAAGACAGATCAGCTATTACCGATCAACTAAACTTGATTAGTGAGTGTAATGCTCCTAAGTTAACTTGATTTCATCAACAAGTAGCACAAACATTGCTAAATTAAAAGTAAATTGGAAAGTCATTCATTCATTCCTACAAGCAGGAAATGAAGGCGAACTATGATTATAGATGTCTCTACGTTAAACATCGAAATGTTCAGTATTATAATATTTACTTATTCTATGATTCACATAAATACTATAAACAGTAAGAGTTAACTTATGTTTTCATAACAAGAAACATAAGACCTGCGGATGACTCCCGGCAGGTTATAATTAAGTAGACATGAAATAATTTAAGATGCTCCATTAAGTGTGGCTTGGAGACTAACATTAACAAATCATGAATCTAATTTTAACTGTCAAATTTGAACAGTTTATTTTAAACTCGGATATAATCCTTCCGAGTGATGACATGAGACAAGTCTTATATTATAAAGACAAAATGATTAGATTAAATTCGGAGATATATACTGCCGAATGTTAAAATGAAAATAGCTTAAATTATACACACAACACAATTAAAGTGAATTACGGAGTACTACTATTAACATTGACTGATTTAAACTCATGATTACATCTAATAAGTAATATGAGTTGGGGGTAGTGTCTTCGGGTTAAACTAAGCTACCGAAGTTGACGGAATTGAAGCTGCTGTTTCTCCTCCCTCTTGCTGATCTTCCTTCCTGTCAAGTGGTCCTTGTGGTAGAATCGGCAATGGCGCCACTAGATGACTGGACCGACGAAACTCTCCGCTGGCAGTAAAGACGTCGACGACTCGAACTCTGCCATCTGGTCCGGGATACAATTTAGTGACTCGACCCAAGACCCATCGGGTTGGCAGCATGTGTTCCTCCTTTAACAGGACCATTTGACCCACACTCAGATTGTTGCTCGAGTCCTTCTTCCATTTGTGTCGTAACTGCAAAGAATGTAAATATTCCGCCGACCAACGTTTCCAAAATGCTGCTGTGGTCAATTGTATCTGAAGCAGATTGGCATGGACATTAGTGTTATATTTAACCTCCATTGGAAGAGCGAGTAAGGATCTGCCAATTAAGAAATGTCCAGGTGTGAGGGGTAAAAGGTCTAGTGGATCCGAAGACAAGGGACTAAGAGGACGGGAATTCATGCAAGCTTCTATTTGAGTCAATACCGTACAAAATGATTCGAAATTTAAGGTGGTGGCCTTTAACACCTTGTTTAAATGAATCTTCATGGATTTAACCGCTGCTTCCCACAGCCCTCCCATGTGAGGCGCCCTTGGCGGGTTAAACTTCCAACGAATCCCTTCGGAGGCTACATACCGTAGTAGCTTCTCCTCATGAGGACGTTCGTAAATTAATTTTACTAAATTAACGAGTTCACGACTTGCACCGACAAAATTAGTAGCATTGTCGGAATATATCGTATTGGGCCTGCCACGTCTGGCTACGAATCTTCTTAAACAATTTAAGAAATTTGAACTCGTTAAGTCTCCGACAAGTTCCAAGTGAACTGCCTTACTGGAAAAACACACAAAGACACAAACGTAACCCTTAATTATCTTAGAATTCTTATTGCAACCACTCTTCACAGGAAAAGGTCCTGCGAAGTCTATCCCCACATGACTGAAAGGAAAATTCGCAGTGGTACGTTCAAGCGGGAGTAATCCCATTAATCTATTGTGTGACAGTGGTTTATTTCTGAAACAAATGACACATGAACGCACCACTCCTTTGACAGTATTATGTCCGGCCAATGGCCAATAGGTCTGCCGCAATAACGACAGTAAGGCTTGAGTACCCAAGTGAATATATTTCAAGTGCGCATCTCGGACAATCATGTGTGTAAGTTTATGCTTATTTGACAAGATAATGGGTGACGTTGATAGAGTTGTTCCCAGAGGAAGTCTACTTCCAACACAAATTAAATTCTCGTGGAATAGAGGGGACAATTTAGCTAATTTACTGCTACTGGGAATTGGATGTCCCTTGCTCAGCAAACGATATTCCAATGGAAATGATTCCATTTGCGATAACCTTATCAAATTATTTAAAGCATCTTTTAATTCTAAAGCGGACGGTTCGTTATTTTCTTTAACGTTTAATTGTTTATTCCTTAGTGGCCGACGAACATATGATAAAACTCGAAGGAGTCTTGGAAGATGAGAATGTTTATCTATCCAATTATTTTCCCTCACAAGGGTAGCGTTAGTGACTACCCTTCTCTCTGGAAGATCTATTGTGATCTCAGGAGGTCTTCGAGGCCATCGTGATTCGTCTAATTTCAACCAACTAGGGCCGTCCCACCATAACGAATTATGATTTAATTCTGATGGTTGAGTCCCTCGAGAAATTAAATCTGCTGGATTGTCTGTAGAGGAGACATGGTACCACTCAATGGGTTGAGATATTGATTGGATTTCGGCCACTCGATTGGCAACGAAGGTGGTCCATTTACATGACTCTCCTCTAATCCAATGCAATGCGACGGTTGAATCCGTCCAATAATATTTTTCATTAATATGAATTGTTAATTGGTCTATTGTTGACTTCATTAACTTTGATAATAACATAGCGGAGCACAGCTCTAAACGCGGAATAGTTACAAAACTGAGCGGAGCGACTCTCGAACGAGAACACACAAGATGACATTTGGAATTTCCCAATTGATCAGTACATTTTACATAAATACAAGCACCATAAGCTTTCTCGGATGCGTCACAAAATCCGTGTGCCTGTATATTAATGACATTATTTAGTATTATCAATCTAGGAATTTTATAAAGTTTCATGACTGTATTGGATAATTGACAATCTTTCCATTTTTTGAAGATTGTCTGAGGAATGAATTCATCCCAACCAATGGTTTGTTGCCAGACAGATTGCATTAATATCTTATAATTAATTAACAATGGAGATAATAGTCCTAATGGGTCGAAGATCTGACTAATTACTGATAAAAAGTTTCTTTTTGTTATATTTTCAGTCTCGACTTCGGTTTGAACCTTAAATACAAAAACGTCTTCCCGCGGTTTCCAAAATAAACCTAAAGTTTTGTGTGATTCGTTAGAGAAGTTAAAATCTGAACAATCGTCAGCTTTAACATCCGTGATTATATCGGAGTTGTTCGATGTCCATTTGCTTAAGGGCATACCGGCTGATAATAATATGGTTTCCAGTTGAACCTTTAATAATTTACCAGCTTCAATAGTATTAGTTCCCGTGAGCAAATCGTCAACATAAAAATCACGTTCGATCACTTTACTAGCGATGGGATATTTGTTTCTATTCTCCTCTGCTAACTGATTTAGACATCTAGTAGCTAAAAATGGGGCTGAAGCAGTTCCGAATGTTACTGTATTAAGTTTGTAATGCTTGAATTTACTCTGGGGATCTGTTCGCCAAATGATTCGTTGTACATTTTTATTTTTCTCTGCTATTTGAATCTGTCGGTACATCTGCTTAATATCCGCAGTAATCACGTATTTATGGAGTCGAAAGTTGAGTAGTAAACTTAACAAATCTGATTGGACACTAGGTCCCACCATCAAAATATTATTTAGTGAGATATTAGACGTTGTCTTTGCGGACGCATCAAAAACTACACGATATTTAGTGGTAAGGCTAGACTCCTTAACCACGACGTGATGAGGTAAATAACAATGAACCTCATGTGCCTCCGGAGGTTCACACTCTGACATATGTCCTAAATTTATGTACTCTTCTAAAACTTTATTGTATTCCATTTTTAAATTATTATTGGCTAAAAAACGTCTTTCCAAAGTTTTGTGTCTTTTCTCCGCAATGTGCAATGAACTTCCTAATACTACCGGGGAATTTTTATATGGTAAAGCTACACAAAATCTACCGTTTTTATCTCGTGATGTGTGTGCTTGGAAATGTTCCTCACATCTTTTCTCCTCAAGAGATTGATGTTTTACAATAGGAACCTGTTCTATCATCCAAAAGTTTTGAATGTGATTGTCTAATTGACTTAAGCCTATGTGGCTCTTCCCTGGAGCATTATTTACTTCGGGATATGGACCAACTATTGTCCATCCGAATTCGGTATCCTTTAAGATAGGCATACCTTTTCCTAACTGGATGGTTCCTGCTTTCATAGCATGAACGCAAATCTCGGCGCCGAGCAATAAATCGATTGGCGTCGGTTTATTCCAAAGGGGATCTGATAACTTGATTCCCGCTGGTATTGAAATTAACTGTTGATCCAGTTTCACAGTTGGAATTTCGCCAGTAATTTCTGGTAATACCAAACACAACACTTTGGTTGAGTAATTAGTGGTTGAAGACCTTATGGTCACCTTGGTGATGTGACGAATGCTACTTTCTTGATTAGCGATACCTACAATTTTTTGAGAGATTTTCTCTAATTTGAAGTTATTCTTCTTAGCGAAAGATGTGGTAACATAGTTGACTTGTGAGCCGGAATCTAATAATGTGCGACCCTTAACGACCGTTCCATTGGACGTTATAATGTCTACTTGTACCGTGGGTAAAATTATCTCCCTTTGAGAGAAATGAGTAGAATGAGCATTAATTGACTTCCTTCCCGTATTATTTGAACTAAATGTATCGTCCTGATGCAACAAAGTATGATGGTTTTGTTTGCACCTTAAGCAATTATAGTTAGACTTGCAATTTGTTATCTTATGCGATGAATTTAAACATTTAAAACACATGTTATTGGATTTAACGAATTCATTTCTTTCCAAACTGGATTTTGCTTTGAATTTATCACATTTGCCTATGAAATGATTATTTCGACAAAATGCACATGCGTTTACCTTACTTGATGGGTTTTTATTCGCGACATGAGTTCTCCTGATTCGTTGACGGTTATGAGGGAATTCTTTCACCGTAATTACAGATGCAGTAGATTGTAATACGTTACATCTATTCTGCAGAAACGTTTCTAACTTCTCGTACGGTGGCATTTCTCTGTCAACCAGAGATGTTTCCCAGTCCTTTAATAAACTAAATGGTAATTTCCTTAGAACTAAACATGTTACCCATGGATCTAAAATTTCTCTCGCGTAACCCAATGATTCAATGTTTTTAATACACACCGTTACCTTATTTAATAGATCTCTCAATTCGATATGTGATTCCTTTGTGATTAATTTTAAGTCACAAAGTGAGTTGATCCTAGTTTTAAGATTAAGTCTTGGTAAATTGTATTGCTTGTCTAAAATACTCCACGTTATTTCATAATTGTCTGAGCTAATATCTAACCCTGATACAGCTGCTAAAGCGGGACCGAGTAATGATTGATGCAAATATAGTAATTTCGTGACATTCGAATATTCCGTTTTGTTTCCTATTATATTCTTAAAAGCTTGTTGAAATGATTGCCATTCAGATGGATCTCCCTGAAATGTGGGAATGGTTAACGTCGGTAACTTATCTCTAGCAAATTTAATTGTTGCTTGCTCTACCTTCAGTTTACAATCTTGAATGGATTGTCTCTCTAATGCTGCTTTAAGATTTTGAATTGTCATTGTGATTATGTAGAACTCTTCGTCTATTTGATCCGCCTGCTCTATATCTGTGATGTTGTCTAAATACTCATAATGGAGTTTTTGGAGATAGTCGTATGCTTTTTCAATAAATTGATACTGTCCTTCATTTATTTCGGAGATTCTGTCTATTTTCTCCTGTAGTCTTTTAAACGCGCCCGAATACCTTAATTCTATTGACGTCATTGTAACTTCTACTTTATTTTCTTTCGCTAATGTTTTTATCGATTGAGTCTGACTTCGAGTCTGATGTATTCTAGAGCTTGACCTGTCTCTAATAGGTTCTACGTCCCTAGTTGGATTTCGACCTTTATGCGACTGGGAAGTCGAAGCTTCTATTACCTCGTTTTCAGCACTTGACATTTGTTTCAGAAAGTTGCACTATTTCGTCTCATAAATACAGTTATTCTCTACTATAGCTGTCAATTGAACTATTCGTAGAGATAAGGTAATAATATTCAATGATTAACCGTGAATCTTAATATTCTACTTTAACTATTATCACCAGAATCTATCCAACATATTTTGGAAGAAATAACAACCCTAAATTGGTGGGTGCTTGATTTAAACCACTTTGGGGCTACAAGTCTTGTGATTTAATTTAAATCACCACTGTTTCATCACACATTATGAAACAAAGAGATCTACCGATGTATGAATATGCCGGTATGTACTTGATTTAATCCACTTTGGGGCTACAAGTGTAATTCCACATTTATCGTGGAAGGGGGGGGGGGGGAGGGTGTTTCTACACACATTAAGAAACAAAGATCTACCGATATGCATATACCGGTATGTACTTGGTTTAAGCCACTTTGGGGCTACAAGTATAATTCCACATTTATCGTGGAAGGGGGGGGGGGGGAGGGTGTTTCTACACACATTAAGAAACAAAGATCTACCGATATGCATATACCGGTATGTACTTGGTTTAAGCCACTTTGGGGCTACAAGTATAATTCCACATTTATCGTGGAAGGGGGGGGGGGGGAGGGTGTTTCTACACACATTAAGAAACAAAGATCTACCGATATGAATATACCGGTATGTACTTGGTTTAAGCCACTTTGGGGCTACAAGTATAATTCCACATTTATTGTGGAGGGGGGAGGGGGGAGAAAGTTTCTACACACATTAAGAAACAAAGAGATCTGCCGGTATATGAATATACCGGTATGTACTTGGTTTAAGCCACTTTGGGGCTACAAGTATAATTCCCCACGTGCTTTGCTAATTTTACACTACATCTGATTTTACACTTTTAATACGAAATTCGATGCGACCGATGAAACATTCCTTCGTAGCGCGATATTATTTTATACAATCGCGTTAATTAATTGTTATACTTTAAAACATATTTTAAAAACTGACCTACCCACATGATTGCCTTTTGAACAGATTGCCTGAGATTGAATACATTCACTTACTTGAATATCCTTTACGATGTTTATGTGATCGTTCCGATAATTTTGGATTACCTCTGTGTCCCATGCGTCTTTGTAGGTTATGTTTTTATTTATATATTTTCTGCGTCAATCACGCGGTCATGTACCTCTGTACATCAATCAATATATTGCTGAAATAGAAGCAAACATGTTATTAGTATTGGAAGGGTATGGATAGTAACAAAGGAACGATACCGATTTCTTAATTGACATCCATTTTTTCTCGACCACTTTTTTTCCTATTGGTTTGTCCGTTTGGTGTTGTGGCCTAGGTTACTGGTGTCCGGTTCGAAAGACCATCATGGAAAAGACTTCGATAATGGTTTGATGTAGTTTATTGAAATGTAAAATTTGCACGTGGTGGTTCAGCGGAGCGTACGGAACACAAGATGTCCGTACGCCGTCTGCTCGAACTCTGTCGACCGTCGCGTATTTCCGCTTGGGCCGACACTAATGCCAACTCGTCAATAATGCCAATCGACAATCAGTTAATAAGACTGTTTGCCACACGTCATTACAAAAGTCGGAACACGTATGAATGTCTTCATTCTTGAGGAAACCGAGATTAGGGACAGACTGTCCACGATATGCCCGAGACGCATTCTCCAGGTCTTCGGTCACATAGCACAAAGAGGAAAGGAGAGCCTGGAAAAGTTGGTTGTGGTTAGTAGAAGAGGAAGAGGTAGATCCCCGACACGCTGGATCGACCAAATACGAGCAGCTACAGGCTTTTATATAGTGACAACCCTCCGTATTGCCGAATCCAGAAATAAATGAAAAAAAAACCCAGAAAACTTCATGATCACGATTCTCAGAAATGAGGCACACGGCTGAATATTGATTTTAAGTATCTACGTATGTACAATGAAATTGAATAAAATTTATTTATAAATTTCCTCATAATTAATCAGATTTTGTTTTTTGAGATTTAAACATTCGTTCGCTGTTAAGGGATGTATAGAAATGGATGTGTCGTCATGCAATGAAACATTCGTATACAGAGGCAGTGAGCGACGCAGTGGTTGTTTTAGAAAGCTTGACAACTTCCACTTTGCCTCTGTCTGCCTTTTTTGATTATTTTTATAGCTTACGGCTATAATATGTATGTATATGATATTTATATGATTTTGAACCACCTTTTCTCTTCCGATCGCTTTCATATTTTACCGAAATACGAAGGTTAACTCTAATTAATGCAAGAAAATATCTTCAACATAGCGCTTTAAGAATTTAATAATAAAAGTTTCGTCAGAATCGACTGTCAGATCGACACGATGACAGCTGGCTATTGGAAGACCCTACTCGCCACCCCTACCTAACTTCATAGGTTACATAATTGAACAGTTATAACTAGACTACGGATACAGACCGTGCTTTTTCCAGGAATCGGGGCGGTTTGGCTCTATTTACAAAGCTAGAGTACAAAAAAAAGGTTCGGCGAACCTTTAACAAAGCATTTACAACAATTAACAGCGCGCTGTGGGTCCGGCCACTAGTTATAACAGTTACTTTCTTCACATCATATCATGTAAACATAATCTAACAAGCTTTCACACTTTCTCATATACATTTTTATTTCACTATAAGGTTAGATATATATTTTAATTTATGGTTTAAAATTTGTTATGGAAAAAAAATCTTCAGCTCATACTCAAAATTAGTTTCCTGTCTCTCCTTCTGATACCTGGCATACATCTTTCCATAGTTCTTTAAAGGTCTGGAATTTTATAAAGTACAAATATGAAATGAATATTTGAATTTTACAAACATATATATCTACATATGTATATGCCTATATGTATGTATGTTTAATTAAACTATTACTATCGTTGTAAACTTTACCCTCGTAAAGTTTTTTTCGTGTGGGGGTATTCATATAAATGAAAAAAAGGGTTGCGTTGGAGTCTATTTTCGAATATGCTTTTTTCCATATTCACCGAAGAGTTATTCCGCTCGAATGGCTATTGACACCTGGTGGTGTGTTTCGGCGGTTGGCTTCACCCCGTGTGCAGGGCAGGGCACGCATGGTTAATTTTTAAAATAAACCCTCGCGTGAACCCTTCACCTCGCCCTTTGCTCGTGTCGATAAATTCGACACGTGTTCCGCTTAGTCGAGGTTTCGATTAGAGCTTTTCGCGTGACCCACAAGTTCTGCATCAAAGGCGAACATAGTTCGTTATCTTGTTTGCCAATCGGAACCATCCACTGCTACCGCGGTACTTCAAGATCTGTCGACGGTGATACAACTCGTCAAACTCTCCGATATCTTCTAAATATTTACCATCTACGGTTTGCTAGTCTTGAGTTGTGACTTCGCAGATAAACTTCGTCCAAATCCATTACCACGACTCGAATGAGTGGGCGTGAAACACTGTAAAGTACACATTAGACTATGGCACTTATGCATTAATTTAGTCTTGGCAAATAAAACTTTTGAGATTACTATATGTACATATGTAAGTACATATGCTATGTTAATATTATGTAGCGTTTAGTCGAATTGCCCAGATTTACTCGGGCGGGTAAAATTCAAAACTTTTCAGAAAATTTTGTAATACATATAATGTATAGGTACAGTAAAAGTTAGAGTTAACACAAACTTGATGGTTTCATATTGAAGACTGTAGATTTTGCACAGCGAACAAATAAACAAACATGTGTATCTAAATGATAAATTATATATGTTTTTATTTACAAGTAGATTTACAACAAATAATAAACATACATACCATGTATGATACTTCGAGTGATAAAAAAAAACTTCTTACAGTTCAAAGCGATATTTCTCGAAGTTATGATCTTCAAATATTGATATTATATATTATAATGTGGTCGATTCAATCCAGGCAAGAGTTTTTCAAGTAAAATTTCTAAAAATATGAGTGGCCTATTTAAAAGTTCTCGGTACCTTTTCAGAAACGGTCAAGAAACAACAACAAAGTTTCCCAATAACAAAAAAATATAATACAAGAAAGACTGTTTCACTGAAAGTGAAACAAATCGATTCTTAGTTAGCAACAAAAGTTTTATTCCGATTAATATGGTATGGAAATTAATACATCTCGCCCTCATCTTTTACTAGTCCTTTATTTCCTCATATAATTTTTTCAACCAACATCCAACTAACTCTTTTGGTTTTGTTTTTTATTTCATGGTATTCCAGTATATTGAATATATGTATTACAACAGACACTATTTGTTTTGTTAGAGAAATATTTTCCCTTTTAAGAATTGTGTTTGACATTATATTCAGATGGTATAATTTTATAATAAGGGCTTCTAATGTTGTTTTTGAGTTATGTGTAATTATACATATGTACATATATTTTAATAAATCATAAATAGATGTGTGTTATTTAATAGATCGAGGATGATTATGGACAGGGATATGATAAATTTCAACTATATATAATGCGTCAAGCGAGAGAATGTAATGGGATGGGAAAAAAGGCAATATTCGTCAGATGGCACGTAACACGCTGTACAAATTAATGTGACCGATTCGGTCAAACGGATATAGCGAATGTATCGGCTACAGCGTAAAAACTCATTTGTTATAACGGACTTTTGCGCGTGTGTATCATTAGAGACCGTAGGAAATGGGATCGTTTCGAATTTTCGGTTCGCTTCTTATACGTACCGACGGCAATAACACATTACGTATATGTATGTTTGTGTGTTGTATGGTGGGACGGGTTGGTTAGGAAATTATTTTTGCCAGTTGATAAAATGGGTATGCGTATGGGGATGGGGGGGGGGGGGAAATCACATTTCCCGTGGCAGGTTGAGAATGTCCTTTTTGGCGAATTGCAAGTCGTGTGTGATGTTGGGTCCCATTAGACGCGATGTTCCATTCTGTGTAGGTATCATTTTTTTTATTTTTTTATTTATTTTTTTGATCAAAGTTGACGTCAATCATAGAAAACATCGCCAGGGTTGGTTCATTTTTTTATAATTTATTTTTTACCACTTTTTACTTACATATATTCACAGAAGTAGATTCTATTTTTAAGTCAGATACTTAGAAGCATAAAGAATATGCATATAAAAGAATTACATTGTTTTATTTTCAAAATATATTTTTTTATTATTGACAAAGATAATCTGCACGAGTGCTTCCACGAATAGATTTCTAGGGATTGAACGAGAATATTCTTCATTTTTCAGTTATATTAAAGTACGTGACGGCATTAAAATATTTTTTTATATCATATATCTATTTATATCAATAAGGATTTTTCGTTATATATTTTTAAAATTTCAATATTCTTTCATATAAATCATCTGTTACATATTATGGAATAAAATTTTAATACGTGAAATATTATGTGGAAAAATATACATACTTTCATCAAAATTATATTAAGATTTGAATTTAAATAATTTGATGTGCACACATACAAATGTACATTATGAGTGCACACTTACATACATATTGTCACGTTCTAAAGGTACATAGTTTAAAATTTAATTAGGATGATGACGAATCAGTCAATCATCCCAATCTATATTTCTCTTTATTTATTAAAAAACGTTACACTTTATTATTATCAATAGTATTGTAACGTGGGAATGTGAGAGGGAGTATCCACTGTCTAGGTGCATTCGTTAGTAAAAAATAGAGACCCCGGATTAGGCTAATGGGACCCAGTAAGTGCCCGAACTAAGGATACGCTGAAGTTCTCACAGACCTGGGCGAGTGTGTGCGTTAATAATAGTCTCGCCAGGGTAGACCTATAAGTGTGTAGACAATACACACATTAATGGATCGGGGAAGTTGTGCTTTGCAATCTGTCTTTTATAAAGAGGTACACACGGTAGATCAGATTATTCTAGAGTCAGCGGTGGTTCCGTGTGGACCTCTGGGATCGTTGAATAAATTCTGTGAAGCGACTTTGATCTTTAATTTGGATCTTTGGAACTTTGATCTTTATTTAGTACTAGTTGTTTTATCAGGCTTCGCTCAGTATTTGTAATATAAACAGCGTAAACATGACGAATCTAATAGTAAATATTCATTTTTATTATTAGATTTTATTAAATTTATTTGAATCGAAAAAAATATAATATTCAACCAATTGAATTGTCGTCATAGAAGCATTGTTCCCAACCAAAGATACTTACATACATACAAAGTCTATTTCGAAATTATATATTTAGTATATACAAATTAAATTTTTATTATTAGAACTATGGACTCTTAAAAATGCGTAGAACTAACTGTTTAACGTTTTAACTGGTTAACTGCACTGATTGTTAAGAGTTTATGTTTATACCAGTTGAATCTATGGTTTTGACTGCGGAGTCTGGTGATTAAACTATTAAAAATTCAATGATTCCGACTATTAAAAAGTCAATGTTCTGACCGTAATGCTCTTTTTCAAAGGGTCGATGCTCTGACTAACTATAATTTATTATCGGTGTTCTGACTGACTATTGCTTCGTAGGAGGGGGTCTATATATTTGATTTATTATCGATGTTTTTACCAATGTTTGGCATTCCTATCTTATTTGAAACATTCCTATTGCAGGAATTTGTATGGTTTTGTTATTCACGCACATACATGAGCATGTGAAAAGTGAAATTTAGACTGTGGGAACTTGAATAATAAGCGAGGTATGTATATTTATGTATGAACGTACACATTCATAGGAAAAATAAGTTTAAAAAAAAAGTTGAAACTGTTATTAAAATAAATAAATATAATTCGTTTATATTTTCAATTCGTCTTTAAAAGAATAATTGCAATACTGTAGACTCAAAGTCTAAGAAATCCTTCGGGATCGATCGCAATCGATTACTGCACGGCGTAAATTTAGCCTTCGCACAAAAAAAGTAGAGCGCGTGTCTCAATTGAAAATGATGAAGTCGCGTCACGTCTTAATTTTCCGCGTACAGCTGCCGGCAAAGGGTTAAAACGCTCGGACGCTCGCACATCCTCATTGTTTTCCGAACACAACAACCCTCGTCACGCAAAAATTTCAACCCTTGTGCAACGCATCGAACGTCATTAATCATTTTAAACATCCATCAACGTTTACGCGCGTATCTTCGGTGCGAAATCGCGCTTTCAACCCCTGCATCCCCCGCACATTTTGGAGGAGGGGACCATCCCACGCCTAAATATGAAATATCGGAACGCATTCGGGTAATCCCGGTACAATGACGCCATTTTGGGATACACCACGTCCGTGTAAACATGGCGGGTTTTGTTCGACTTCCGGTCAGGCGAATCCTACACATGTACACACGCACATATGTACATTTGAATTGGAAAAACGATATGTACGTAAAATCAAACAGCACTATTTATTATATTCATATTATCTACTATATATAAAATATATACTTTAAGTGCCTATGATTGAAAACAATACTTTTGATTAATTTATAATTTTCCCATGATGCTATTATGGTTGCCTTTGAGTGACACCCATGGTATTGAAATTATACATACATACATTTTTGAAATCATATTCAAATAGTGGTAACATAGCGGTTAGGATGATTTTTGCCAATTTCATGAGCAACCGTTCCAACAATGAAATCAGATAAATTAGTTAAAACTCTGATAGGAAAAGATCGACTTGGAGTCACAAATATTAAAAATTTTGACCAACAGTACTACAGAAATACTTCCGAATACATTATTTTTAATCGAGGTCAACCCAGGGCTTGAACCCGGAAACCTCACGGTGGATAGCATTAACGTAACGAAATAAAGGAAATTATCTATGGTACCGCTTAAATGTAGGCGTTATATATTTCCAAATTCAAAAACAATTACAGATATAAATATATGTCGAGATGGATCTTCACTGTAGTTTTTTCTACTGTAAGTATTCACTGTAAGTATTCAAAGTTGATTGAAAAATAATATGGAAAATATGTAAAATAAAACTTAATTGTACATACATACATATATTAATATGATGATTGTCTTCGTAATCCTCTAAATCTGAAAATATTGTGATGACTGATTTTACTTTTCCAATTACTAAAACAAGCTAAATCTTTGTCTCGATTTATTTAAGTCGATCAGCAATCTTTCAGTATAATTGTAAAAAATCCACCTTTGCGAATATCAACAAAAAAAAGGTGAATTTTGATTAAATCATTAAATTTATATTAGGTAAGCAATTTAAGATTTTTATTAATTAATTAATTTTATTTTTACTTACATTTAATATTAATTCTATTAATTTTATTTTTACTTACATTTCTATTAAGCAAAACTTCGTCCGTATTATCTCGTTTTTAATCATTTTTTCTTAATAGACTGATTTTATTTTTCCAACTACCATAAAAAGCTTAATCTTTGTCTAGATTTCTTCAAGTTGATCAGCAATTTTATCGTATAATGAATAATAAAAAATCTACTTTTGCGAATGTCAAAAGGCTCTTGTTGATCATTTAAATTAAGCAAAACTTCGTCCATTTTATCTCGTCTCTGAAAGATTTATACATTGTAAGTCACAGAGCTAAAGTTTTTGATGTTCATGTGCTAAACTATAATAATCTAATATATAATTTGGAAATAGACTTTGAATATATGTATGTATGTAACCTTCGTTCTTTGGTTCGTATTTTTTTTTCAACCGCCGGGTGCGAAGGCTCCGGGGGCACAGGCTCCGGGGACGCAGGTGCCGGATTCTGGTATACATATAATTTCGAAAGAGACATAATATATGTTTATTTGTTCGTGCCAGTCAATTTAATAAAAATAACAAAAGAGTATTCAAATAAATTTAATAAAATTTTTACTATTAGATTAGTCATGTTTGAGCGGTTTTTATTACAAATACCGAGCGAAGCCGGGTAAAACCACTAGTATTTAATAATATAAAATCAAGCTACTCCTTAGTCTATTGTTTCTATAGTACAATATGTATGTCACAGTCATTATTGTCCCATTCGCTTCTAAAGAAATTATCATTCATTATTTCGTGCGGCGATTTCTTCTTGTATTTTCTCTTTAGTGCCAGACCATTTTGTGCAAACTATAGTGCTGATAATTACATCTTTCATGAAAGGACTACTTAATAATCCGTCTGTAGATGAAAGCGTCCCCCCCCCCCTCTATGTCTATGTCTCTCTATTACCGTGTACAAAAGAATATTTAATGATCATCTCATTTACACTTACATAAGTATATTAAAAACAGACTTGCAATTAATAAATGATCCCTTTTGATTGAAAGCTCAGACCGTTAACGTCGCGCTCTTTGACGGGCCATTGATTGATCTAATTCGTCGACGTTTGAAAACGCAGTTTTCGCTATGCAAAAATTAAACTGAATTTCAACGCATTTTGATGTGTATATATATATGTATGTATGTATGGAGCTCGTCTTTTTGAACGTTCCCGAGAGTATGTAAATGTGACGTCATAAAAGCGGCCTATCCGGCGAAACATATTGTGAACTTCCATAATGGCGGACACGCGTTTTAATGGAATTTTTAATATACCTCGGCTATTGCCGAGCTTTTAAAGCTTCATTTACACTAGTGTACATGACAGTGTGAACACTCATCTCGTGTCAAACGACTGGTATAAATGAGAGTTTCAGTTTAGTATGTCTTTTGAACTACATACAATAATGTTTACATAGAATCTAGTACTGCTCTATGTAGGTATTTATAAGCTTTCACATATTTTTATACATAGATTTTTGTTTTTGTTTTTTTTTTGCTTTCTTTCAGCGCCGAAACTGAAAGTCCGACTTTTACGCAATCGAAGGAACCTCTTTCTGTATTGAATTTATTGACAATATATTATGTTTTTCCGTTTCGTTTTGTTTTGTTTTGCCTCCGTTTGTTTTCTTCGCAAATTGCCAATGTTTTTCGATGTCTATTTTTCAGTTCAGAATTGTTATTGCTTTATTGAAATTTGTTTTGCTTTTACTTATTTTCTTTTTCTTACCTGGAAGAATTTTCGGAATCGACAAAACCACTTTACACTTGTCTAATAAGGTAATCGCGCTCGGAATTTCAAATCTTAAATATGTATAATATGTACATATATTTTATGTATTTTCGCCGAATCACTGAATATCTGCCAAGGGGAGTAATAAATGCTCTCTAATACACCCGAAAATTTCTTTAACGTCAATTTTGAGAATATTTTGTGAATTTGTTTCTTGAATTCGTTCATTGTGTTTGAATAATTCTAAAAAAATATTCAAACAAATAAAAATATTTAACGCTATGTGTGATATGCTAAGTAGGTGAAAGTATATATAATTTACATATATACAAATTGATATATAAATTATATTTTTCGGCACAGCGTAGTATTGATTAAGGTTTCTGGTCGACCCGGTACAGAAATCTCGTGTTCCGGGAGTTCTTATATAGAATCGCGGGAAGATATTTAAATCAAAAGGTTATTTAAATTTTAAAATAAAGGCTAGCATATATATATCCTACGATGAAAATATTGTGAAGCAAGTGTATTCTTCTTAT
Organism: Arctopsyche grandis; assembly: GCF_051622035.1. Classification (NCBI taxonomy): domain Eukaryota; kingdom Metazoa; phylum Arthropoda; class Insecta; order Trichoptera; family Hydropsychidae; genus Arctopsyche; species Arctopsyche grandis. The sequence goes on along the minus strand of NC_135363.1, from coordinate 20,925,816 downwards.
ACTGACAATTCTAAAATGGAAAAAACTCTTTTATATTTTGATGAAGATGAGACACATGTGTGTTGATGAAGAATTAAATAAAGAGTTATCAAAAGCAAATCTTCAAAATAACACTAATAAAAATAAAGTAATAACCTCGACTTTAAAAATAAATGAAAATATATGTAAATGCTGACAGGAGAAAATTAAAAAAATTGCAGATATGTAATTCACGTTCACGTTTTCATGCTCTATATAGAGAAAAGTGTATGTTTGTGTGTTTATTTTGGGGATTTTTGAACACCATTAGTCCTATCGAACTGAATATCGGTTTCTGAAATGCTCATCAATACGAAATATTTTTTTTTCATATTTTGTAAATAAATTATATATTACTTAAATTGGAAATAATTTATATTTACATCATATGTCCCGGAATCCCGGGAATTCCAGGAACGATCCCGTGAGCCGAGAATTAAAAAAGTTCGGAAAATTAGATATCCTATTATTCATATAAAAACATGGTATTTTTACAAGGCTTCTCTTAGTTTTTAAAGAATAAATACAATTTTAAAACTATGTAGATATTTAAAACAAAAATGGAATTGATTGATACAAACATTGGTCTTCTTGATATATGTATGTATGCAATTCAAATCGTAACTATGACAGTATCACGGTGTCATAAATAAATTTATAATTATTTTTTCAAATTATTTGCTCGGGTACTTTTGGCAACATAACATTAATTTTGTCCCAAAATGAATGCACTGAAAATTAACTCGGTAATCTACCAACGAGCCCTTTTATTTCAATAGACTGTAAATCCGCTATAGCCACTGGAATCAATACAAACCCGCCGATTTCCATTCAAAGTTTAATCAATAGCCTGAAGGATTAGTACCGAGGGATTCAAAATCGTCTAGAGACGTCTGAAGCGCTCAACTCCTTTTGACGGGACGCGCAATCGCGTCGGTTTACTCCCCGCATACATACATATTACATACATTGATACGTATGTATGTACTTTCTCTGTCGTTGAATGGCAGCGTAAAAAGTGGACACTAATGACCCGTGAATATTCAGCGCTTTAATCAGCGCAACGGCAGCCGACGGGAAATTGCGTTTTTCATGATGCATCATGTGTGTATGTGAAAATGTGCGAGTTGATGACGACGTAGACTAAAGCTGGCGTGAATTTTCCATGAAGGTTTTCCCGGCTTTCCCGACGTTGCGCTGGTCTTGTGCCACGTCGACGTCAAATTGTATTTGAATATTTGACACGTTTCCGGTGCGAGCTTCCGCATCAGATATTAATATATTTATTGTTAATATCCAATTGGTTAATCGTCGTATAGGAAAACTGTTCATATGCTATTTTACGTATTTATATGTACTTTATATATCAAATGGTGTGTGTGTGTGCTCACATGTTTATGTATACAATATTTATGATGGTTATAAAACCTGTGAAAATTATGGTGGGGAGCTCGCTACGTTATCATTAAAACTTTTCCTATTCCTTATACGCGCTGAAAATGAAACGCTGAAACACAACCGCCCGAAACGACGCGTATACATTTATTTATTTATTCGCATAAATCTTCAGGAGAATCTTTGGATTATTTTTTGCATTATGGTCTATTTATATTGGCACAGCACAGACCGGCAAATTTTCGTAAAAAACAATACGAAAAGTATATTTTTGTACATTCTATGTATGTACACTGTATATATGGACTCATTCATATGTTCCGTAATGAATACGTGACGTAGACGTAACAGCAGTGGCCGACAAAATCCATTCATATCATACAGCAGTACATGTCATCGTAACGTTTCTGTGGAACCAAGACGTGACGTGACATCATAGTATCCAGTGCATGCGCACCCACGAAAGTGCGCATGCCCATATTACTATTTCCAGAAACGTCATATATGACAATAATGACTTAACGATACGTAGCAAGCAATATTGTGCCGTATCGTCGCGCTCTATAATGTATATGTAAGCCGACTTTGCCTTGCGCTTGACCTAAACAAGTCTGAACGTGCCGAAACGTGCGCTGCTTCATAGCATGAATAGAAGTAGTCTTTTTCATGCACTGCTGCGTTGTGCTGTTGCCTTGCAGTGCTTTTATAGTATGAATAGACCTTTCAGTGAATTTACAATAACATATTAAATTTATTTATAAATATTTTAGTAAACAAATGGATAGTTAATATCGAATTCTTTAAATATTAAATTAAATGTTGAGTCCGTTTCAAATCAACCAGCAGCGTGGAATAATGGTTAACATATTATGCTTTCGAACAGAGTGGACACGGTTCGATTTCCATTAGTAGCTGGTGGTCAGACCTTGGTTTTTGACTCCGGGTCGATCTATTCCAATCAGAGTTTACCCATTTTTTTGCTTTTAATTAAAACGGTTCCTGTAAAATTTGCATCTCCTTTCTAATATCTCTTGCAAATCTCAAGTTATTCAGCATCTTAAGGTTCATAAAATGTTGCAAAAATTTCTCCATAAATGTCTCTGTGGATAATGTTTGTATAAATTCGCATTGTACAAATACTTGTATTGTTTGTATTGATCGCATTGTATCTGTATTATTACACTCGTCGCTTTGGAGCGATCTGTTAAGGTGCGTGTACATGTTCGATTGAAATATAAAATAAAATAAAAATCATTTTCCAGTCTCTAATTTTATTATTTGTTTAAATTCTTGTTGCTTTTGTTACATTCACTACCGATGTATTATCGAATGTCATAAAATATTGATATAAATATTTTTTAATGTCTATTTTCGTACCAGAGATCTGTATTTACTATAGCGTGTGTTCATTTGACGTGATGATTTACACTATTGTATAGGGCAGAGCCAATAGGGTACATGAATTTTAAATTGCACGTCTATTTGATGCGTACTTTTTTGCAAGCGAGTCAAATGTCTACTTAAGAGGGCTTTACACCAGTGCCTTGTCCATACAAACGTATTACACTTTTCTCTTCCTCAATAATGGCACTAGAGAAATTATTTTTTAATATGCTATGGATATCCACCATTGGCATGTTTCTGTGGTTTTATTTTTTTGATTAGTTATATGAGTTAGGAGCCGCCAAACATCTATAAAATCGCCTCTTTTTTACACCCACGAAAAGAGTCCAGCGTGTTTATTTAACGGTTGATTTTTAAAAAAATACGACGACACAAACATAGAAAATATTTTTTTAAAGTGCTCCAATATAATTTGAGGAAACTGGAGAATACGAAACCTCGATTTTGTCGATTTAAAATAGATAATATCTGGTCGAGGCGCAACTGTCGCATTCACTCAATATATATATTGATATATATATATATATATATATATATATATATATATATATATATATATATATATATATATATATATATATATATATATATATTGTCGCATTCACTCAATATATATATCGAAGAAAGGAACGGCAACAAAATTTATGTTTCTGGTATCCAGACCTCTTAATAAGTATGTATATGTATGTACATACATTTGCAGATTTTCCACTACAATTTATATTTATTATTAATTTATTATTAATGTATGTATTTGTAAAATTTATATCTAGCGAAAATGAGTCGCTTTCGCAAAGACACGTTTTCGCATTATTAATAAATTACACGCTCGCCGGATAATTAAGATAACAATAACACGTTTTCGTGCGTTTCACTACAACGTGTATTTACTCAGAGCTTTGCAGCGCACATTTCGATTACAAAGAAAACACACGTTTAATTTAATACGAAAATACTAAGACTCCGCCGCCAAACTCGGCATTAATTAAAATTAAAATTGTTTAATTAATATTTAAATTAATGTTTGCTCGTGAACCGGTCTGTGCGCGTCATACGTATCACCCCTTTCTTGATAAATTAGACGTTACGTTTTCTAAACTCAACTTTAGAATGCGTATATTATTCAAACGTATGTGTACATTGAAAAACGTGTAACCTGTGCGTAGATAAAATATGTAAAATACAGTCATATTGAATTTACATAAATGTGGAAGAGTGTATGTAAAACCTTTCATTATCGTCATAAGTCATAAACAAGAAAGTTCGAATTAATATTGTTTTAATATTACGTACACTCTTTTTATGACGTATGTATACATGTTACAGTGTTATAATATGGAGGAGTTTTGGAATCTTATATTCGCAACAAGAAGTAACATTTTAGACTTTGTAAAACAATGTTGTTTGTTGAATTATACAACGCCAAGATTGATACGAAATTCGCCGGGGTGATTAATATTTATGTACGGAAAATATATTTATTTGTATACGTATATAACATATAAAATTATACAACCTGCCTACCTGCTTATTATGTGTGTGGATTTAGGAATTGTATCGCCGAGTAGAAACTTGAACGTGTATAATATAATATTTCAGGTGTATAATATAACTTTTTCCCGTGAGCCCTGCTGAGCCCTTTGATACTGCGCCCTGCGAATTCAAAGCGTCAAAGTTTTCTTTATGTGAAACCCAAGCAATATTTTAAATAACAAACAATATTACACGAGCACGCGTTGGTTCGAATTAAAATAAATTCAATTCAAATTTGATAAAACTACTGTAGAAGTGTTTTAATTTATTCATACAATACGTACAAATGTGATATATTTTTCAAATCGGGATAAAGGGGAGCCGAAGGTGTGTTTTTTTTTTATTAAAAATTCATTTATTTTTAAATTTTAAATTAATAAAATTTTTTTACAATCAGCAATCTGGCTTTTTATGAAAAAATCATTTATCATTTAAAATTTGCATCTCATTTCCTATCTCTCTTGCTAATCTTAGTTATTTAGCGTATTGAGATTTGCCAATTTTGATTATAAAATGCAGCAAAAATTTCTTCATACATATGTGGATGTTACTGTGGATGTTTGTATGAATTCGCATTGCATAAAATGCTTATGTATATTGATTTGTATATTAAGTGATTTGGAGCGATTTGTAAAGACCAGTGTTCATGTTCTATAAAGTAAAATAAATAACTTATCTCAGAATCCAAATAAGGCTAAATCACTTTTTTAGAAACGGATAGCTTTAACTCATTTTTTTATAATCCGTAGATTTAAAATTGACTAAAATATAAATATATGTAAGATGTGTGTGTTAATATAGATTTTTTGAAAGATGTTCGTTTTTTATTTGCTTGTTATTTAGTGACGCAAGAACTACAGTGGTTATTTTGGAATAAGTTTTCTGGTTGAAGGCAGTCATTGCTAGTTATAAATAATATATATAATATAACAATAACGGTATATGTCCTAATACAATAAAGCACACGTACGAATTTTCACGTAATATCGTCAGAGAAAATCTTGTAAGGGTCACGTCGAGCCATTTGTTTAAATAAAAACAGTCTCGTTTTGAGCTGGAGACATTTTTCTGGCCGAACAATCGTCCAAGACGATCTTTTGCCCTCCACCGCTTTGATAGTCCAATTTTCTTTTAGTGTCGGCCCGATAGTCCCAACGGCGTCCGTCGGATTAAATCTACAAAATCAAGTCTTGTTTCGACGTCTGCGAAAATCCCCCACTTGCCGGTGAAAATTAATTTCGCGCAGGTTTTCCCACTTACACGTGTGTACGGCGATAGTGTTTTTCAGTCGCCTGTTTATCGACACCTTCGTTGGCAAAGTGCTGGAAGACCACAAAAACCTCTCCAACATTTGTTTAACTTCTCTGAAAGCTTTCAGCGACAGAAGCCACCGCATCTTAAAACGCTCTTGTGCACATTTCTCCGACAAGCAACCATGTTCTGCTTTGGCTAATGCATTAGTTAGACATTAGAGAATGCATCGTATTATTCAGCGCTTTTGAAAACAACTTATTTCAATTTGAAATATCTCTGAATAGGTTTGTATAAAATGAACAGCATCTGTATGTGGTCATGATGCGTTGTAACTGAAGAAAGACCGAACTAATTTATACACGATTTTCTTCAACCCATGTACATATGTATATTTAAACTTTTCGTGTTGTGGTTTTACGCTATATACAATTTTGGTATTTCAAAATATAGAAAGATAAGAATCACTTTAAAATATCGACTGTGTTTAAAATTTTTTGTTTTTAAAAATTTCAGAGTTTCTGCTTTACAAAAAGTTGTGACAATAATTATTAAAAAGGTCTATTCATGCTAAGCAGTGCTGTAAAGCAACAGCACGACACAGCATTGCACGGAAAAGATTACTTCTATTCATACTATAGAGCAGCGCACGTTCAGATAAGTTTTTAGAGTGCAAGGCAAAATCGTCATACAATACGATTAGGGTTTCTGAAAACCTGGATTTTCAAAACCCGATGGATCCGGGTCCAAAATAAAAATCAAAAACTTTTTTAAAGATTTTAAATTCAAATTTTATTTTTTATTCTTTTATTTTGTTTCATTATACAATTCTGGAAAATATTATAGAAGATGATAAAAACGTATAATAAAAATAATGCAAATACAAAAATTTGGTCGTTCGATAAATTCAAAACATTTTTCGATAACTAAATACATATATGCATTTTATGTAAAGTAATGTGAAATATCGACAGTAAAACAGAATGAAATATTGTATGTTATAAAAATTAATAACAGTGATTATTGACAAATAAATACGGGTTAATATTAATATTCTTAAAACAATTATATCTCAGCAAAGGCATACCAATATTATCGGCACATTTAGCAAATATATATGTATGTGATTTTATGTCCCTTTATTACTATCATTATTATTATAGAATTTTGTAGTTTTCCGAAAAATATAATGAAAACTATACATATTCGGTCAAGAATAAAACTGATTTTTTAAGAGAATTACAAGAAATAATTTAAATAAAGTACTTACCGTTAACGAAATGAGGTATTATAATGATGATGATAATGTTGAAACGATCTTTACGCTCTGAAGTCTTAGAATAGTCAAAGGCAAAATTCTAAAAATATGTACCCTTTATATTGGTGAAATTCTAAATTTAGCCAAATTTCAGTATACCGTATCGTTTCCCGTATTTATTTTCAAAATTCGTTTTCCGTATTTACTTATTTGCAAAATCCGTTCCATTGTTCCGTTCCAGTTTTTTCAGAACTCACAGTCGTAAAATCAAGTTCTCGAACAAATAAGGTCATACATATTATATGAATCATGTACACGCAGAATCTATAAATAAGACATTCATATTTGGATATTTTCAATGTATCGACTGAAAATCATTTTGAATTTTTACGTTAATACTCGAAATTTTAAATACCCGAATCCGGCGGGTTTTGAAGACCGGATCCCGAAACCGGAAACCCGGAACGTGGAGTCCAGAAACCCTAGCTACGATACGGCGCAATATTGTTTGCATCGAGCCAATATTTTCACAAAATGACGCTTTCAAAAATATTCTTATGGCAAGTGTACTTCCGTTAGAACGCGAGCACTTGCCACTATGACGTCACTTCGTGTGTACTGCTGTATAATATGAATAGATTTTCCCGGCTACTGCTGTTTCATCTATGCCACGCGCACATTACGGAATATATGAATATGACCAAACATATATGTAGATTATATTAAAGATTTTTTTTCTACTGGTGCTTACGTGCAGTTGCTCGTCTGTGCTGTGCCACTATTTGTTGATAACTATGCGGAAAATGTATTCTATTAAACTTTGTACGTACAAAAATGCCGTAATAAAAAAAACTATTCTTCAATATTACGATCACAAATATAATGTACAAGACAAGCTACTCTCATAAATATACGTAATTCGGTGTCTAAAAAGCGTGCTCAAATGGTAAAATTTTGACAGCTTAAGACTTTTCACAGCACAATTACAATAATTATAAAAATGTCTATGAAGAAAACTGTAGTAAAGAGATGAATATAAAGTGAGTAAGCTACATTATACGTGCTGCATGTTTATTACGTTATAATAAAAAGTGTATTACATTCATATACGAATAGATAGTACTACAATAGAATTTTCCGCATTTTCCCGGCAAAGCTTTTCTGTTTTACAAACAACGAGAGCGTTATTACGTTATTCAGGCATTCAAAAATTCGACGCATTTTAGGTTTGACCTGTTGAAGCCCTATGGTAGGCCATAACGAGCAGTCCTTTGTTTGCGTTTTGCACCCATGTAGCCCTAGGCCTCAGACGACGACCCTCCCGTCCCCAACCGAGGGCCCCACGGCCAGCCAAGGACCACGACCTTTGTGTCCTCGCACAAAGGCCAGCCCGTTTACGAATTCAAACGTCGGAACTCGCTCGCGAAAATTCCCCGGGAAATTTTCCGATGCGATAGTAGTAGGTACATACATAGTAGTGAGCCCCGTTCCGGTTTATGTGCGCGCGTAAATTATTCACGGTCAATAGTCGCGAAATGAAAAGCTGGCTGCGAAGAGACCCACCCCTCCCCATACGGGGCTAATTAACTTGAATCTGCGTACTTATGCTCGGTGAATTAACTGATTGTTTATGTTACAATTATAGTTATTGTTCCAACGAAAATGAAACGTGAGCCTTTAATTACCCGGTTTCTCTGTTGGGTTAGTGTTCTGTGTGTGTGTGTTATATTTCGTTGGGCTATAAATTTAGAATGTATTGTGTCAGTTTTATTATAATTAGATATAATATATGTAACTATAAATATACATATGTACTTATTTATGTTTGTATTATTGCACTTTATATAATAATTATATAGTATATAGTATACTAATGGTTTTGCCCGGCTTCGCTCAGTCTTTGTTATATAAACCGCTTAAACAAATGGCTAATCTAATAGTAAACATTCATTTGTTTTTTTATTAAATATATTTGAATCGAAAAAAAATAATATTCAACGATATCAATATCGTCGGCATAGCCACTTTGATTTGTTTGATGACGTCATGGATTCTAGGAACCAAACAAGCATACAAAGTCTCTTTCGAAGTTATATATTAGATTAGTATGGTACGTTGAAAAAGATTATTTCAACTTTGAAACAGATTGTTTTGGCATATTATCGTCAACTTTAATTGGGATAGTTTGAGTTTCGAAATAGATTATTTTAACATGTTGTCAACAACTTTAATTTCGTTAGTTTACACTTTGAAGAAGATTATTTCAATATAAATATGTATGTGCTTACATACATACATATCTATAATATATGTATACATTACGCCAAAACGAAAAATGTACATGGTGGAAAACTTTTATCGTATCAAAGAAACGTCAAATAATAAAAAAAAATCATTGATTTTAAATAATAATAAAACCACATACATATATACCTGTATAATAAAATCATTTATTTAAAATAATAAATATTAAACATGAATAAAATCTACTTTTTCTAAATTTTGATAATCATAAAATAAGATAATCATTGATATAATCATTTTGATGAGCCGAGATAAATCGATTGGTTGGATGCCCAGGACATTGATTAAAATGAATGACTTTTTTCTTTTATGTTCCTTGATCGAATGAAAGTTTTATACTTGGTCCATCGATGAAAATCCAAATTCGCGTTTTTCGCTCTGGTCTAAAAAAGGTACATTTGTACATACATACAACTTATAACTTCTTATATAAATTCAAATTAGAAAGCTAATCGTTTTTAATAATACATTAAAATTTTCAAATAAAATAAGATCTTCTTATTCTTCTTACTCGTTTGCTCAATGTAGTGTCGTGGTCATTTCTATCATCTGGAATCCGGTGGATGATCCATCTCCACTATTCCCGATTCTGCACCAAGTTTTAGAACGATGCCATCACTTCTTTAATTTGGTCTAACCATCTTATGGAAGACCGTTTTCTTTCTCGCTTACCCTTTAGTGTTCCGGTGACTACCAACTTCTCTAGACTCTCTACCTTCTTCCTGGCAATATGGCTAAAAAATGAAAGAATCCTTTTTCTACATGTTGTATAGATTCTATCTGAAACTGTCAGCACTTTGAGGATAGAGGATCTATGAAATGCGCAGCATCATCCTCCATTATCACATTTGGAATGCATCTAACATGTCCTTTTCTTTCTAAGAAAAGTTACGGGCTAGATAACTTATTAAAAATATTTTTTTAATGTGATTAAGTTTACATTTGATACTTCAATATATGCTAGTTTAGTACAATTTTAAGATTATTCCATTAGGTCTTTAATATGTATGTCTCTATGAAACTGTCATCACTTTGAGGATGGAGATGTTTGTGCGTCTTGCGGTCTATGGAATGCGCAGCATCCGCCTTCAACATTTCGAAGGCATCTAGCGTGTTCTTTTCTCTCTTTGAACGTCCATATCTCGAGTTATCAATTACCATGACTTTACAATACAATTCAATAGGGAACAGTTTTTCCACATCTTTATCAGACTGATCATCGCCGTTTTTCGGCCATTCCTATTATTCTACGGATTTCTGATTGGCATTCTTCTTTTCTTGAGATTAAGGCATCTACATTGTTGACTTCCTCAAAATTAGATATACGTATGTATGTAATATATTAAGAACAGGAGGGCAACCATCTCATACTTTAACATAAATGATAAGATTCTTGATACGTTTGATACATAGGTATTTTTTTTAACAAAAACAAGATATTTGTATACCTATAGAAATAAAATAATTTTATGATTTTATGTATGTATATATATTTTATACGATTATATTATATATTCGATGAGGATATTGTACATATGTCTATGTATTTATAGTAGAAAAAGTAATGTATATATGTGGTATTTACGTTTGAAAACGATTATAATATAATATGGTGAATATCTATGTATTTTAATCTCGTGTATTAAACGTGTCAACCAATTTCGATTTAGCGATCCCGAAATTTTTTGTGCGTGTAAATTATCGAGATTTTGGCGTGGCCCTCCGGTGTAATTTGATAGACTTGCCGCACTATTGCGCGTAATGAAAAAGCTCGTCGGTCGCGCCGGGAGGCTTTTTCAGAGGCTGGCGGGAAACTCGGGGATAAGCCGCAGGACGCGGCAATTAATTATTCAGCGAAAAATTAAGCTCCCGAAAATAAGTGGCCGAAATTAAGTCCTCTGGGAAATCAGCCGTGACTTAAATAATAAATACATCCTTAGGCGGAGGAGGGCGAGGTGGTGGTTTTCGACGGAGCCAACTTTTCCGAATAGAATAAAAAGTCAGTTTAATCAAAAATTAATAAGTGCATTGTAGACGCAAAACCTCAACCTTTCATAATTTCAATTACGTTAAATAAAGTAATCGGGTACTTAATACATTTATGGAAATTTCTTGAATGGGAAATTTTTTCAAATTAATTTTCAAATCACGGAAGGTTATTTGAATAGCATTAGTATTTGATTCAATATATATTCATGTATTTTTTTTATCACTCAAAAAAATAATTAAATACTTATAATTGAATTAATAAATTACATAGTACATACATAAATAGCAGTACGAAAAATATTCTGTAGCCCATTATATTTGGACATATTCATACATTCCGTAATATGCACGTGGCCTATCCGTACCAGCAGTAACCGACACGATCTATTCATACTATACATCAGTACATGTCACTAAAATGTATCAAGCATAATCGGTTTTCGATGACGACTGTAGAAATATTTTATTTTATTTTATTTCAATCGAACATGTATGTACACCGCCTTTACAGATCGCTCCAAAGCAACGAGTGTACTAATGCAGATACAATATAATTATACAAGCATTCAATGTGAATCCATACAAACATCTTCCACGGTGACATCTATGGAGAAATTTTTGCAGCATTTTTTTATAAAAATTGGCGAACCTCAAGACACTGAATAACTTGAGATTTGCAAGAGAGATTGGAAAGGAAATGCCAATTTACAGGGACCGTTTCAATGAAAATCAGAAAAATGGGCAAACTCTGAAAGGAAACGATTAACCTGGAGTCATAAACCAAGGTCTGGCCAGCAGCGGGACTCTAGTGGGACTCGAACCCGTGACCAGTCTACTCGAAATATAATATGCAAACTCTGCTGGCTAGCATACATATATTCACGCATGACGAAACGTCATAGTGGCGAGTGCACTTCCACTGCCGATAGTGCTGTCATGTAAAAATTAATATTTTTGGAAACGTCATATTATGACAATATTGACTCACCGCAAGCAATATTACGCCGAATCGCAAACAATATTACGCTGTAATGTGTATGTACATAAGACGATTTTGTCTTGTGCCCGTCCAAAACAAGTATGAACGTGCCGAACACAAGTGGTGTTGTATAGTATGAATAGAAGTAGTCTTTTTCATGCGTTGTTGTGCCGAGGTGTTGACATGGATTGTTGGATAATATAAACAGACCTTTGATTGTAAAAAAATAAAATAAAATATATGTATATTTCACACTTAAAATTACATTGTCATTAAACTGACCTTCAAATTAAAATTCTCTAACGATTAATTAGAACCAAATATTCAACTTTACTTTGACTTGGATATATGTAATATTTAGTATATGCACTAAATCGTTACAAAAATTAGTCAAGATAAATTAGTTGCAATAGTTTCCTTTTAAAATAAAAAATACAAAAATATTTTTCCTTTGTAGATAAACAATGTAATACGAAGTTGATATTTTGTTTTTATATACATAAATATAGTAGATAATAACTTGTAAATATTTTCAATATTCGTTCATACATAATTCAACTCTAAGGCTTTTGTTTGATATTTCATACGACGCAAAACAAACGATACAATTATCACTGTGGAAAATTTCTGAATTTCTATTTATAAATAAGCAACATTTATATAACACAAATTTAATAAAAGGTTAGATTGTTATCGTAGGACGAATTCAATACGTTTCCGAGGCGACCGTTCCCATGGGACGAGTGCCTTTTTCCCGGCGTGTTTACAACTTTTCCGGATTTCCACTGGATTTTCCTTTTCGCCGTTTGTTTGTCTTTTCGTCCCGTCATAAATTGGAAATAATGTCGTACAGTGACCCACCCACACTCCCCCCGTTTCCCTGCGACCCGTAATAAGGCGCCTTTATTGTTATGACCATAAGTCCCCCACAAAACGACCCCTTTTCGTTTTTTATAAGCGCACAACAACAGTCAACTTTTGACGTTCATTAAAACGCTTATTTACGAGCTCGTGCGTCCTCCCCCATCCAAATAAATAATAATACGTATCGGAATGTGCGACGGGCGAATCGATGATGTATTGTTATCCGATCCGTCCGGTTGTCCCGTGAAAGATGGCCGCCGTAGATGCTATCCGCGAATATAAATTATGGACTCGAATTAAATCGAGGGAGGGGTGGATCAAGATTGTTCGTGTCGTGTCTGATTGATGGTCGATGTCGACAAAAAAGGGTCAAAGGATAACTTTCGGGATTGAAAGTCAGAGGGAAACTAGAGAAAGTCATAAAAAATGCGGGTGACCTGTTGCTCGCTCGTTTTTGCTTACTGGTTAATATTTATTTTTAAAAATACTTCATGCTCTATCTACATACGAATATACATACATATGTTCAAATGGTTTATTTGGCGGCATAACTTGATATTGACAGTTCTTTATTCATGTATTAGATTTGATTGACAAATTTTGGATAGTACGAACAATATATGTATGTACATATCTATAGTAGACAGACATACATATATATGTAATTCGTTTTTTCAACAAAAACCTTCATACAAACACTTTTTTCTGCATTACATATTATATAATAGTTGTTTTACCCGGCTTCGCTCAGTATTTGTAATATAAACAGCGAAAACATGGTGAATCTATATGAATAGTAAATATTCATTTGTTTTTTTACTAACTTCTTATTTATTAAATTTATTTGAATCGAAAAAAATCGACTCGTCATCATAGAAATTTTGACTTGTTTTCGAAATTTCCAACCAAAGATATATACATACTTACATACAAAGTCTCTTTCGAAATTATATTTTAGATTCATGTACATATGTAGTTACCTGACCTGAAATTAAGTGTTTTTATGTCCCTATTACTCCTCTCAGAACACAAATGCTTTTTATTATTACTAAATTATGTTCACTGTATGTACATCTTATATCTATGTATTTTAATATCTACTGATCTTTAATATCTACATTTTCTATTTAACAATTTTTTTTCTTACTACATTACTAGTATTATATTATTTTAATGTTAATATACACCAAAATAGGAAAAAGAGATCATAAGTACCTATATATTTACAATTCTATTGAAAATTTGAAAGAAACTATACATATGTATGTAGGTACTTTTTATGCTGCATTCATTCATATAAATATTCGAAGCATTTGAGAATTTTGATTTTTTATTTCAATTTCAAGTGATTAATTTTTTATGTCTGTAAACAGTTTCATATCACAATACACAGACCATCCTGAAAATGCCCTATTGTGTCAGAGGTCGTTATGAATTTTTGCCTCGTGGACGCTGACGTTTCGACGGTGTCATTTTAAGACCAAAGGGCCTCCTAAATAATTCCAGACGAGGGTCACCGTAGACAAGGGGTCAAATTCAGGAGTGCTAGTCCCACTTTAGTCTACCGCCCAGACATTCCCAGAGCTTTCGAACCTGTGCGTCGCGGACTCAAACGGCATGTTAAAGTTGCGGGGCCCGGTTTGGCATTCGCCAGTTAAGCCGCTTAAAGTTTCCCCATGTGGAATGGGAGGAAAGTGGGTGGTTGAGTGGGTGGGTATCCCGATCCCTCTATGTGTGTGCCAACAAACACGCTGCAGTCGAAATCGCGCTTCATAATTCAACATCGGTGGCTTAGCAACCGAAGCGCTATCGATTTCAAACGCGACTGTTCCTGTGCACACCAGGAACAGGTAAGCTAGTTGATACTAGCTTAGATACTGAAACCAAGCATCAATTCGATTCGATAAAGTTGGCCAAAAACAAGTCCATTCTTCTGTTATGAAGTTCGTGTATGAGACTTTTGATCGGAGATATTATGAATGTATTCATTTTATGTTTTTTTTATGAAATACTAGTACTTCTAGCCGGTCAATGGAAATTAAATGAAAACCATGAAAAAAATCTTCATTTGTTTTTTTATTAAATTTATTTGAATCGAAAAAAATAATATTATTTACCGACCGTCCAATAACAAACGACTTTGACGATAGCCAATTAAAAACAAATTATAGACACCGTTTCGGTTTTATATATAAGATTGGTGGACCGAAAATTAATCAAAAATCTTTGTATTAACTTATTTTTAAAAAAATCGACATAACTCAGTGTCTAGCTAGTAAAGCTTTCTAATAAGGGTCCCTGTTCCAGTATTACTGGCCAGATCTTGGATATATGTGACTCCAGGTCGATCATTTCGTATCAGAGTTTGCCAATTCATTTGATTTCATTATTGAAACGGTTAGCCACCCATGCGTTCTCGTTTCTCGCAAATTTGATTTTCTAGCATCTTGGATTTGTTAAATATTATAAATATGCTACCCACCATATTCTGTAAATTCCGCTCATACATACATCACATCCTATTATGAAAATAATGATGAGCGCAGACTACCAGACAAATAGATTAAAACAATCTCCAATAACCTACTCACTATTGTTGAAAATATCACACTTAGCAACGATTTCATTAAGAATTCGGACAGCTCTTTGAAATATGAGAGCCCTCCAATAAAGAAGTGTGCGGGCAGGATATATGTATAATAGTATTTGTAAATTGTTTGGATTTGCTAGTACTTATGTTGAAAAACTTAGTTTATCTGTAATGAAATAAATAAAAAAAGTGAAATTTACATGCACACTAGTAAAGAAACCGGCTAGGTTTGTTTAGGTTTGTGATATACATAATTCTCAAAGAGAAAGGGAGGGGAAGGAGTCGCGGGAGTCTTTCTAACAGCCAACTCAACGTCGCGTCACAGAAGAGTGGGAGTGTAACGTTTCGCTACACGTCCAGACGCATTTATTTAACCCAACCGTGCATAAAGAAGTTTTAACATATATGTATCTTCTATTGTTCTTTCAAATTTTTTAATGGGTTGATATTATTTGTCCTACTTACAGTTGTTTGACTTTTTTCATTTATTATTTATTTCATCAAAAATTGATCTTCAAGATGATTAACATCAAGTTATAAAAAAAATCAAATTAGTTTATTTGAGTATTCCAAAAATTCGGAAAAAAATTAAGTATGCATTCAAAATTTTTTTTAATCGAAGCAAAATTGTTCCAATTTGTGCTTTGGCGTATGGCTTTACGTCTATAAAAATAAATCATCTCGCAAGCGACCCGCACTTGTAGCTTCTTGTAAGTACTAAATAAACAGTTTTCAAATTGAACCATTACTTTCCTTACGCACAAACTCACATACATATATAAATATACATACGCACACTTGGCAGGTTACTGTTCGTTTATTTTTATTTTCTTTTTTTAGTGTGTGTACTTCGCGTTCCGCGGAATCGGTCCATAGAACCTTCGCGAAAAGCGACGCGTGGGTCGTTGAGACCTTTCAATTCGCTTTTACCCCGACTTTGCGTGGGCTATGCCACATTAAACACACACTTTATTCGAGTAACCGGACCGGAACGGGTTAAGTTTCTCCTTTTTGCCATATTCGCACACTCGCGACTCTGGAATTTTGTCGCTAATGTTAAGGTTATTGCTGACAATGACGCTTTACCGCGGACAACAACGGTCATTCGATGCAAATGACGACAGTGCACATTTGAACTGGTCCAAAATCAGTAAAACAAAGGCTTGTAAAATTTTATCATTAACACCTTGCTGAATTACACATATTAGTATATAGCCAGCAGTATTGCTTTACTGCCATACAGCAGTATGGTAGTATAGACAGAGGTTACCGGATTCAATCCCGTGCTTATTTTTAATACTGCTGGTTAGACTTGGATATTTGTAACTCCAAATCGATCATTTCTTATCAGAGTTTACCAATTTATCTGATTTCAATGTTGAAACGGTTCCTCCATCAAATTGACAAAAATCATCCTACCTGCTATGTCACAAATATCTGAATTTGATTTATGTACAATATGACAAAAAAAATTGTACAACTCTTAATCCAGTGATGTCTCCATGGGGTAATAATTTATAAAAAATTAAAATTAAAATTAATTATTCTTCAGTCTCTCGAAATACAACGATTTTTGTTTAAAAAATTCTGCACTGTTTGTAATTAATTGTCTAGAGAAGCGCATTGGGGTCTACCTGTTAGGCCTTTCTGGAAAGTATCTATGTAAAATAAAATAAAAATACATAAAAAAAATATTATGTGATGATGAATCAATACGGAACTTATGGTCACAAGCTATAGTATCTATGTATGTATGTATGCAGTTTGCTTTGATATATAATATAGACATGTGAATGCTTATAATTCTCAAGCTTTCTATAGGTCATAAATATGTATGTGTACTGTTTTCCATTCAAGATGTTTCGAACTATAGGCATTGTATCAAGAAATCGTTGGATACGGTACATACATATGTACATATAATAGATAAAGGCATTGCAAAATTTACACTATAATTTATATTATGTATGCACATATTTGTAGTTTCGTATGCGAAATATTTCTGTTTTTACCGAAAATCTTTATTTACAGCGATTTAATTTATGGTTAGTCGCAATATTTAACTAGGAATATGAAATTTTTCGAATTCATTCTCATTTTATTTCACAATTGAAATTTTGCGAAAGTCGACCGATGTACGTACAGTGTGGCCCAGCGGCTAATGTACCGTTAAAAAGCTCAGTAAACCGTGAAATCGTAGCTCTTTCAGTATCTTGTCCGCGTTCGCACAATTAAACAAATTTATATCTGTATTCACTGAAAATTCCCCAGTCTGTCCTCGGTAGACTGCAATATTCGAGAGTCATTTTTCTCCGCCGAAATTGATCTTTTAATCCGGAAAGCGGTCTGTTTACGCGGCGAGTTTAGTTTTCTTTTAGGACGCGAAGGGTAGGGGTTTGTTTATCCAATCCCCAGTCGATTTTTGTTTTGTTCACCCCTGAAATGTACAGGTGAAATACATCATGAATTCGGCGGCGGATCAATATACGGACGAGTGGTTTGTTTATCCCGATATTCCGCCGATGAAAAATGTGCTTTCGTTTTACATTTTTCCCTTGCAAAGATAACTTTTTTTTTTTTTTTTTTGCAAATGTATTTTTGTGAAAGCTTATATAGGCATAGTTCAATTCCGAACAGAAAATTTATATGTATAAAGTTCTTTATGGCATATAAACTGCTGAATTCCAGGGACGAGTCCTTGCAAATAAAAAGCTATCGAATTTTTATATGTTATCTAAAGGTTAAATAACCAATTTCAGTCGTCTGCATATGAGCCGTTATATTGGCATAAGTGGCATAAGTCCACCTTTCTTCATTTTGAGAAATGTTTTACAAAACAGGAAATATAATGTTTTGCGCTTAACGATATTTAAAAATACTGCTGGCCTGTAATACTGCTAATAATTCTGCTTTTCCGAGATTCTGGATATATCGAATTAAAAGAAGTGATAGCAATTTGTGAATTAAGTCAAACAGAAATAGTATTTTTAGAACTGAAAATTGGACTTCCGCCTATTTCAAATATAAAGGCTCATACATACATATGTACATACAAACATATATACTCTGAAATGATAAACGAAATTTATTATAAAAAAGTGAAAATTTTATAATGAAATTAGATATGAAATAAAAACTTATTTTCGAACAAACGATTTTGCTATGTATGTACATACATTCACCCAAGAAAATGCAGACATAGACAAGAAAGACCGATTGAACACTGTAAAATAAGACAATCGTATTTTAAAACTGTAGCTAATCGTAATAAAATAAAATTAGATATGAAATAAAAAGTTATTTTCACTTTGATAACAAGATAAATTTGAGCACAAAATTTTGCTATGCACATTCACCCAAGGAAATGCAGACAGACAAGAAAGACCGATTGGACACTGAACCTATAAAATAAGACAATCTTCTTTTTATTTTTAAAACTACAGATTACCGTATTAAGATAAGGAATAAATAGATCAAACAAATCAATCTACGAAAAAAACACATATTTTTAATATGTTGAATAAATAATTAGAAATATTAGGGGGGAAAAAAGGAAAATACTTCATCTACGCACTATTAGAATTTTAAGTAGAAACCCTAATAATACTAAACAATAGAATATTTGTACAGCATAGTTTGGTGCTAACCACCGAGAGGTTCCCGGGTTTGATCGCGTGGGCTGACCTCGATTGAAAATATTTTTTCCGAGTATTATCTGTAGTGCGGCTGGTCAGACTCCAAGTCAATCGTTTCCTATCAGAGTTTGCCAATTTATGTGATTTCATTGTTGAAACGGCTCCTCATCAAATTGCCAAAACCATCCTACCGACTACGTCATCACCATTTAAATAAATATGAATTCCAATTTATAATCTATGAATATATGTATATTTATATACATACATATATATATATATATATATATATATATATATATATATATATATATATATATATATATATATATATATATATATATATATATATATATATATATATATATATATATATATATATATATATATATATATATATATATATATATATAAATTTAATACCATACATGTCGTCGCTCAGGGGTAATCTTAATACAGCATGTAGTCATGTAGTCATGTTTAGTTGAACTAAATTAGTAATGAAAATTAATGAGAATTATATTTAATATATGTATTATGAGTTACAAATTGCAATATATTTATTATTAAATCAAATAAAAATATATTTGAGTTATTTATAAACAAAATTATGCGTTATTAAATAAATGAATACATACATACAATATAGTTGGAGTAAGCTATATGTAAATCACTGTTGCAGTCTCGGTGTATATGATTACTTCATAACTCATCCCATGTGTACCTATAGTTTGGGATGCTCTTCTGTATATATGTACATATGTACATACATGGGTATTATATTATCGTACAGCTTGTGCAAAACAATATTTAACCAATGTACCGTGAAATCCACCGTCCGAAGTTTATAATTCGGCACAATTATGTGCGACAAATTTAACGGCGCCACTGAAACGTTAACCCGTTGCCGGTCGACCGAGCGCGAAACCGTTACGCACCCGCAAACATCATTCGAACCCCGTACCTACATTTTTATGCACGTTTGCGACCCTTGACCCTCCCCCCCCTACCCTCTCTGCAGCCTCCGCACTTCGGTTTCCAACGAAAATTAAATTTCTCGAGAAAAATTTTCCGTGCAAATATTTTCCTTCTCCTTAATTAACTTATACGTGTCCTCACATCTCCATATATACGCCCATATGTATCCATAGTACATTTGTACGTATGCTTGAGTGAAAATGTGCTCATTTCACGTTCAACATATACGGAAAGATGTTTTTACAAAAATTGTAAAATCCTGTCTACGTTCCCAAGTGAATTAATGGAGTTAACGGAATATATGATGAATAATTATTTCACCAAAATGAAATGGTATAAACGTTATTGAATTTCGGTCTCGGTTGAAGGTGTTTTCGTATGGTTTTTTGTTTACTTCTATAAGAAATAGAATTATTTATTAATACTACTGTTGTATAGAGTTGTTTCAGCAACTTTACATACATATTTATATGTATGTATGAATACCGAAAATAAAAAAGACCAAAAAATCCAAAACTGGTTTTATGCCATAAATACCTACATATACATATATATATATATTTATATATACATATATACGTTTTATGTACATATATACATATATGTCAGCGACAATCTTTTAAAATATGTTCGAAATGCCCAAAATCGTTTTAATAATGTATTGACAAAAACCGATTTATCTCAAAATCTTATATACTTTTTTTACTTCCGGTATTCATATATGTACATACATACACATAAATATGTACACAATATGTATTGGTCTCAAAAAATTAATATATGAAGTGTGTCTTTCAGTATCAATGATCAAGATATAATTTTAAGTTCTATTTGAATTAAAGTATCGATCGCTGATTACTTATTCATGGTTTTTTAAAAAATTGTATGGGTTTGTATTAGTATACATTTATGTATGTTTAATAGCGTGTCTGTGTATTTTGGAGATAATTTGAGCAATATTAATCTTTTCAAACTTAAACTTAGTATCAATTACTGAAATTTTTATATGAAACGTTATATTTTTCTCTCTAAAGAATTTTTAATAAAAATTAGAATACTTTACGTCCTCAACTAAAACTGTTAATAAATATTAATAGGAAAAAATTTCTATTGGGTTTTTTTTAATTATATTTTTATTCAAATGTAAAAGACGGCGAAAATTGTATTATTAATAATCGTGATTTTCCATAGCATTTTATACTCAGTACATTAATTCAATATCAAAAATAGTATATGTATATATGCGGTCTCCGTGACGAGCCAGAATGTTAAATTACAGAAAACGCAAATATCGGAAGGCAATGATCGAAAATCGAAAGATCTTAAGTCGAAAGATCAAAAAAAAAGGGTGCATCGTAAACGGTACATACTCACGTACATACTCACTTAATTTGCGCGAGCAGGATACAACAGGAACAAGAGAAACGAGCTTTTCCTCCCGTATTAATGTGCGCGCGCAGAATACGGGAGGAAAAGCCTGTTCCTCTTGTTCCTGTAGTACCCTGCTCGCGCAAAATAAGCGAGTATGTACCGTTTACCATGCACACTTTTTTTATCTTTCGACTTAAGATTTTTCGATATTTGCCTTCCGATATTTGTGTTTTCTGTAATTTAACATTCGGGCTCGTCACGTAGACCCACCCGTATATACATATGTACAATAAGCAGTGATATTCAAAATATTCATTTTAAAAACCATAAAAAATCATTAAAGTTTTACTTTCATAGAATAGGAAAAACTATGTATACATACATATATGTATATGTAGTTCAATTTTCCTGTGTGTATATTGTACATATGTACATAGTTACATTTATATTATATTAAATTGAAAGGCAAAAATTGTATTCTATTTCATAATGGCTTAATAAATGCTGTCGCTTTTATCATCTTCTTCTTATTATTATTATTCTCATGATTTTCATTGGATAAAACCGCATTAAGAAAATTGTGTGTATATATCTATGTATGTATATGTTTATTTGTTGATAATATTAAATGGCAGATTACACCCAACGCTTCGCTTTAGGGCTTTTTCAATTAAAACGAAGAGCGTAGATAACGCCTTAATATATTGCCGAACGCGGTAATTTAAAATTTATTCAATACTTACTTTATATTGCAATACGTGGCTTAGCTCAATTTGTAATTAATTATTTGTACATGTATAGATAAATATATAATGCTGTTAATTGAATAATATTTTCATTCGTGGCGAAAGAAAATATTTAATCATCTCAATTGTTACCCACTATTCATAATTAAATAAAGACTTCTTAGCACATTCATTTCTGTCCTGAACAAAAGTCATCCATCTAAAATTTTTTTCATTTCATCCACCCATCTCACTTGTGTATTTATTATGCTCTCTTGGGTATCATTTGAGCACTTCTTGCTCATTGCAATTATAATCGCTTCGCTCTCTCGATTATATCATTTATTTTTTTAACAATCATCGTAGTTATTATGATATACATATGTAGATTATATCATATACATTTATTTGTTAAATAATTATATAAGCAGCATAGACTAGTTGTTAGCATATAATGCTTTCCGACAAAGCGGTTACGGGTTCAATCTCACCGGTTGCTACTGGCTAGACCTTGGATATGTGACTCCAAGTCGATCGTTTCATACCAGAGTTTACCAATTTATGTGATTTTCATTGAAACGGTTCCAACAAATTAGCATCCTTTACTGATTTTCTCGCAAAATTTCGAGTTTTTTAGCATCTCGAATTTCGCTGATTTGTATAAATGCTGCGAATTTTTCCATATATGTCTCTGTGCATCGATGTTTATATTTGCCTTATATAATACATACAATACTTCTGTACAATGTTTGATCATAGATTCTCGGATTAATATAAATATATGGATGTATACCTGTATATATAATTAATAATTCTTGATCTGTATACCACAATCATGGCTTTGGAGCATTCTGTTAAGATAAGTGTACATGATGGATTGAAATAAAATAACACGAATCAAAAATATAGTTTCCTACAATAAAATAATTAAGTGTTGATTGAATCACCTTAAGGTCAATGTGTCAAGTCGTCCAAAATCTAACGACTCGTTACAACGTAATCGTACCGAAACACTGACTACTGCTAGCAGCTAGAAAATTTCACTTGCGTATATTTCCCTCAATAAAAATCCTTTGACCCTTGCGACGGGAGGTGAGGGCAGGTGTATATAGAAAAGGGGTTTTGTGGGGGGTGGCTGAAGGGGGTTGCACGGGTCGCTGCTGGCCTTTTTCGACCCTTCGGGTTCACTTATGACCGACCCGGCCACGGACAAAGTACGATAATGTACCCAAACCCTCGGACAGGAGGCCGAGAGGAGAGTGGGCGTCTGCAAAATCGGGGAAATTTCACCTCGTGTGAAATAACTCGAGCCAGCAGCGTACCACGTACACTCTCGATTATCCGGCCGCGACCCGATAATAACGAAATATCTGGAGCACGGACATTTCGCCGCGGATCGGATAAAAGCTTTTAGCAGTTTGCCCGCGTGCCAGGGAAATGGTGTTAGAAACCAATTTACCAATTTTGCTCTTCCAAAAAAGTCTCGAAAGCGTTCGGTGTTTCGCGCGCCGGAAGAAAACTTATCGCCAAATTTAGTTCATGGCATAAATGTACTTAATTTAGAATATGGAGTGCAAAACTTTCCAAGCTTCTTCGTTACTACATATGTAGTTTTACTGCACAGAGTGGTATTTGGCCTTAAAACCCGGCCACAATAATTTTTTTACCAGAAAATAGCTTTCTGTACTATTACATGCGAGCTACTGACGATTGTTGTTACTTTTTTGAAATTCTTTCAGTTTCGCAGGAAGGCACTAGTGACAATTACTAGATTTCCTCTTAAAAATCTTTGAATTTTTGAGTAAAATGTGTTACAGTGCTTCCTCTTATTATATCATGTACATGATATCGGGTCATAGACATGACAGAATCCTCAGAAACTAGAATATAAATAAAGGATGAAAATAAGCCTGGTTTTACTAGAATAAAATTAGAGATCCTAAAGTTTCATATCACATAAATTTGATTCAGCTAAAATAGGCACAATACGTTTAAAAACATAAATTTGTAAAGAAAACCTAAGTAGAAATAGTAAGGTTTGTTGACAGGTCGAAACATAGTTTGAAATTTAGTTTAATCTAGTCTACATATTTTGTTCTTCAACGTCTATACTAAGTTTTTCTACCAAAAACACTTTTAACATGAAAAAAATAATCACAAGTAAAGGTTGTTTAACAACAAAATGCCGTGAACTTTTAACAAGCGTATCACACAAATAACAGGATTCGGCTGCGACTACATTTGGCTAGTGAGCTTAAGGTAAGGACTTACCCAGGTAAGGACTCCGCAGTGTAATGTCATATTTATCTACCTGCTTTGGGACCCCAACATAAACTCAATTTGGGAATGTTTAAATTTTTTATTTTTGGTCAGCCTTTGAGGCCAAATACCACTCTGTGTACCGTTTTCTACAGATCATATTGAAAAATCTTTTGTTCAAATTCCAGTAGAATTTTAAAGTTGTATTCGATTCATTCTGAGTCTGTCGTGAAAACTATGCGACCGCCTATTCGTAATCCTATTCGGCTATTGACTGCCTGGTTGAACACCATTTCCGAATACAGATTGAAGAGCGCATGGGTTGTCAGGGGAATGACAACATTCATCCCTGCCGTACCCCTTGACAAATTTATATGTTTTCGGTTTCTATGTCTTCAACCTTCAAAACAGCAGATTGATTCCAATATAGGCTCTTCAACAGAGCAATATCCTTTGCATCTATCCCTGTTTGTTTTAGTGCATGTATTAATCGATCATGTTCCACTTTATCGAATGCCTTTTCGAAGTCAATGAAACAGGCGTATATCCTCTTCCTGAATTCCCTACATTTTTCAGGAGCACGTTCATACAGGACAATGCTTCTCCTTTTCCCAATTCTCCTACAAATATAAATTGTGAATCGCTGATCATGCTTTCGCACTTACATCTAATTCTCTTTTGAATGATTTTGAGAAGTATTTTAAGTGTGTGGCTCATTTAAATAATCGATCTATGTATAGGTACATATAATCACCACAGCCAGTTGGCTTATTTTTCTTTGGTAAGGGAAAAAATGTCGACTGTAACCAATCTTGATGAATTTTTCCAGTCTCGTATATTTGATTGAATAGTATCGTCAGTGTTTGAATGCCTTCTTCATCTAATAATTTTATTTATTCTAAAGGTATGGAGTCCTTTTCTGGAGCTTTTTTTTATTTTTGGCTTTTTTGACATAGGTACATTTTATACATATGAACATGACGGTTTATATCATCCTCCATGGACTTCCTCTACTCCTCCAGTCCCATGAACTTTGGCTCCCGTCACTTGAATAGTTTGTACGAATCTGCCATTTTCTGAATCTGCACCAAATAAAAAAATATAAAAAAAATCTGCCATCTTCTGAAAATCCAAAATATAATATAAAATATTTAATATTGAGACTGTACATTTTCATTTTAAATTATATGATAAAAATTAGGACAG
The DNA here is from genome assembly GCF_051622035.1 of Arctopsyche grandis. Classification (NCBI taxonomy): domain Eukaryota; kingdom Metazoa; phylum Arthropoda; class Insecta; order Trichoptera; family Hydropsychidae; genus Arctopsyche; species Arctopsyche grandis. Next base: position 20,900,057 of record NC_135363.1, on the reverse strand, counting down.
AATAATTTCGAGGTGCGAAAGACAAATAAACATTTAAGTCTCCGCATTTAAGGCACACAATGAGATGGTATTTTCAATTTCTAAATTTCAAAATGTCGAACTTCCAGCGGCTGATTCAACAGTGTCTTCCTTAGTGGAAACTTTGCTGAATAACAAATAAATTCCATCAAATTTTCTCCACATTAAACTCTGCCGCTTTGTCGAGAATCTCCATCGTCACCGCAAACTTTTCATTTGCGATTGTTGATTTTTGACCAAAGTTTCATCATCGCTAATACAATTATAAGTTATCAACTTCTGTGTTTACTTTTCACTTCGAATATCCAATAAAAAAAATAATGTGATTTCATATTTTTTCTGTTTGTTTGTTTCAGGTGAGTGTGTTGGTAGTATTTCGCCTAACGATGATTCGAACGTATGTAAATAAATATTTGTTATATTTTTCTATCGTATACTATAAATTTAAATACGTATGTTTGTAACATTTTTAATACATTTCAACATATAACATGCATATATGTACATATGTGCACATATAAAAGCCCGTTTATATTATCCAACACTGCACGTCAACAACTCAGCCCAATACAGCACAGCAATGCACGGAAAACACTGGTAATGTTCATACGCTTGTTTTAGACGATTGCAAGGCATAATCGGCTTATATACATATGTACATTATAGAGCGCGACGATATAGCGCAATATTGCCACAATTTGATGTTTTCGAAAATATTCTTACGCACATAACAATACTTTTAACTGTACGGGTGCACTAGCCACTTTGACATCACTTCATGCGTGAATATTTCTACACTTATCAAAGAAACCGGTTCTGTTTGATGTGTTTCGGTGACGTGTACAGCTGTATAATAAATGACTCGTGTCGGTTGCTGCTGTTTCTGATACGTCACATACACATTATGATAGATATGAATTTGTCTATATAGAATGTACTAAAGAATATTTTTCGTACTTTTGTGTACTTGCAGTTGCTGGCTTGAGCTGTGCAAAAATAAACAAACCTTAACTCAGACATTACATATACATATACATACATATGTATATATGTATATACATACATACATATGTACATAGATAGTATTAAATTTACCCGTATGCTCTGTATGCATAAAACTAACATTATTAAACCAATATTTTGCATAAATGAAGAGTGCGTGTGTATAGTAGCATTATAGAGCTCTACGTTTATGAATGATGTGTATGTATTTGCGATTTATTTGAATAAAGCTTTTTCATATTCCCATTGGTCTAATCGTATACTTGCGATGATATTTTTCTAGAAAATTTTTTGACATATAATTTTGATTTTTAAATGCTTTTTATTATTACTAAATTATGTTCACAATACATCTTATATCTATTTTAATAGTTACTGATTTACTGATCATTTTCTATTTTACAATTTTAATTTAGTTTTGTTAGTAATCATAGTATTATATGATTCTAATATTAATGTAAAGCATAATAGGAAAAAAAGCTCAAAAACCTATTTACAATTCTTATAAATGCTCATAATACATCTAATATATAATATTAATTAAAGACTCTCTTAAGTCGATGACCTAAAGCAGATTGTGTTTAAGTAATCTGTGTTTATACCTGAAGGGTATAGACATGTTATTGTAATCACCGAGACTCTTCACAAGTGTGTTAGTATGGTTATTAGTGATTCTGTCATATAATCTACTGGTTAGTTTGGTAGTAATGTGTGTAATATATAATTTGGCTTTTATAAAAACTCCCAAAATTAGTTTTTTCCTAATGATATTAGCTTTCAGGCTGTATATGTACTATTCAAGTTATATATATTATATTTTCACCATAATATTACATGAAAGGTTAAACGGCCTTGTGTTTCTTTTAATTTTCGGCCAACATACCCCATCCAGTTGGTATTATCCAGCTTGACAAAGCAGCCGGGTCATCTCGCAACACATCTCTGTCCACAAATCATCCCCGGGTATCTCTAGTCCCGGTTCCCCGGTCGGACGCTGCGCAGATCCTCGCTCGAGATACGCGTACTCGTCTGCCCCATTACCATCCGCCATCTCATACTCATGAAATATTATTGAGATTTCATCGTTAATGGTGTGCTGAGCATGTGCTATTAGTTATTAAACACTCCCTGAGTAACGAGAATGGGGGGGGAGGGATCTAGTTAACCCCAGCAACTACCAATTTACATTCCACGTGCAAGTGTAATGAATACAACGACTCTGCATCGCGCAATGGAATAATTAAAAATTAACGTACATGGATATATGTATATGTATATGTAGATATATTACATGTGTGCGAATGTATACTTTGCCACGACGATATCGAGAAATTTCCTCTCATTAACCGATTACTGGGATAAATTAATAAATCTCGTCGGCAGACCGTCGCGGAACGCTGCCGCAAATTGCTCAATCAGAACGACGGTAGGGGGCGTTAAGGGGTTAAGATGGAATTGCAAGTAGCTGTGGCGTGGGTGGGTAGCTTGTTCTCGTCGTTTATACATTTTTTCCTTGTCCTTAATTCTTCTCGATTTTCTTATATGAAATCGAATATTTTTCCTGTCAATAATGAGCACTTTATGGATTACGCGAATATATTCAATGTTTCCCAGTATAGGGATATGTACATATTATATTTCAGTTGGAATCCAATAATATAACGGCACAGTATGGCCTTAATTTTTTATATACAGTATACTCTCGATTTTCTGGGCGCGGATTGTCCGTGCTTGAAAAATATTAATCAATTTTAATTTTTTTGATATGAGTATGAAACGCACCGATTGATTGCGACCGTAAACACGCGTGATATTTGAAACAAATGATGTCACGCAGAAATGTTTTTCGTTCCCTTTTTAAATGTAGTAAAAGACTATTGCGTTAATTCTTTCAGTCGATTTTGATCAGTAAAGAAGTAACAAGTGCATGTATTCAGAGCAGGCTTTTTCGTAACATACGTATGTTTAATTATTTTCAATTATTTTCAATTGATGATGAATTCTGCATCGAATTTCGAGAAAATTTGCAAGCCGATCAAATCTGTATTGCAGATGAAACAAGTCTGGAAGTGCTTGTTGACAAAAACGCTAGCTTCAACGAGAGAAAACTCCTGGACATAAATCGTCCAAAGAAAGGATAACTGTCATGTGTTGCGGAAACGCATCAGGAACTCGTAAAATGAAACTTTTGATGATTGAGAAAGCAAAGAAACCTTGATCTTTTAATGGAACTGAAATGAAAATTCTTCCTGTCGATTATTATAGTCAGAAAGGGGCATGGATGGACAGGGAGATTTTTGAAGATTGTTCTTCTCATCCGAACGAAAGCATATTGAAAACAAACGATGGACTTATGGTTACAAAACTTTTGCACCCTGATGTGACATCATCAATGAAACGTCTTTATCGTCAAAATCTTCTGAAAACTCTTGTTGAGCAAGATTACAACCTGAGCAATTTCTGGAAAAAAATGACGATATTGGATGCTATACACGGAATAACATAATCTTGGTCAAAAGTAAAGCCAGTAACACTTGTTCGATCATGAAGAAAGATTCTTCCTGACATGGAAACAGTATTAAAATTATGAAATAAAAACTTGTGTTGGAAATATGATATTATATTCGAAACCAATTCAAAATTTTATGATTCGGATAATCCGTGTTTTCCAATTATCCGTGATCTTCCTTCCCACCATTAGCCCGGATAATCGAGTAATAAATGTCAGTAGGGTGCCGCGACTTTTAAAACAGGGTTCTAGGTATGGACAGAATATACATATATGCATGTACATATGTACATATATAAAAAAATACATATTTTTGTATTATAATAATCTGTCTTGAAATTATGAGTAAATTTTTCTTTTTTCTGCTAACAGAGATATCTTAAGTATGTAGCCCACTTTACTTATTAACATCTTCTTTATGTTCAAAATTTAATCTTCTGAATGATTTGTTGAACAATCGATCGAGAATGCAACATTCCAAGGCCTCGTTTTTTGTTTCCGTGCGCTCTATTACTTACATATACAATATATTATATATATTGTATATGTACGTAAATGTTTCTGTTGAAAATGGATTAGCTCAATTTTGAAAAATATTGTGACGCTAGTTTTTTTTTTTAATCAACTCAAAAAGTTATTTCTAAATAATAAAGTTCATGTTAAGAATAGTATCCTTGTGGGCTGTATAGGTATATGCGTTTATTTTGCTTTGAAGTATGCTCTTTGATTCTCAATTTGGTTAATTGAGTATTGATTGTGTCTACAATGTTGATGATATACATATATGTATATGTATTTAAGTACATATATGTATTTTTCTATTTATATATATAACATTGAAACACAATACATAGTATAATTTTAAATAGTTTTTATGTCGTTTTCACTACGTTGGTTTTCTTTTTACAACATATGCTTGAAAAGATTGAAGCGCCTGGATTTCCATCGAATTCCTCTGGGGTAAAATAGGGATGGTTTGAAGGGGACGAGGACGACAATACTACCCTTGACTGCTCTCTCCTTTTGTGTGATACTTATTCGTTGATAACATTTTTTTTTTTGTAAAATATATACAAATATATGAACACAAATCATTGTATATATTTTGTATACACCAGCAATGTATATATGTATGTATATATAGATATGTACATTTGAAAATAGTTATTTTATCGCTGGAAATGTTCGTTACGTTGTACGAATTAAAATCATATTTCATTGAAATCGACTTAATTGTTTTTTTTTTTGCTTTTTGCAATTAAGGTGAATGTAAAAGGTCGAACGTTAATTAAAATAACGAGAACGTTAAACGAATCGGTAACGATACCGCCGGGACGAATTACGAAACAGACGCAACATCGAATCAAATTAAATTTTATAATTCGCAATGAGAACGGGAGCGTAATCTCTCTTCGCAAAAATTTTAATGTTTCAAAAACCTTTGAGCAAAATTTATGTTTAATTTAATTTTGGAACATTTTGAGGTTTCGATTTAAATTTTTTCTAGAATATTAATGCTATAATACTTTGCAACATTTGAATCATCCTGTGTGTGTGAATAAAATGCGTGTTTGTTTAGTTATTCTATAGGAGAATACACGGCGGCGAACGGAATTCGATTTGGAAAAAAATATGATTAGCGTTCCCGTGCGCTTCGAGCATCGGAAAAATGAATTTCCCCGCTGGAAAATTCATAAAAAATGGGGAGAAAATAATGACCCCGCGCGTTCGCGGGATATATTATTCCCTTCACCTCCTCTTCTCCCCCACGACGGATGATAAAGGAACCCCTAAAAAAAGGGGGACCGTCTCGCTTGCCTAGTATACCTATACAATTTTTTTTATCATAGACGTATGTATAGGTATATACATATATATTTTATTTGTGATTGATGATTCGCAATACGTAATCCGGTATTTATATAAATGACGTAAATTTGATCGAGGGGATAAGACAGCTTTCGCGTTGGAAAAGATGGAAGGGGAGGACAGGGTTCATCTCGAATGTAGGCCGAGAGCGTCAATACCATGATTTATAAAAAAAAAATGCGTGTTGGCATTTTTTCCGCGCGTCTTGCATACATTATGTACGATATTTTTCGGGAAATTTATGTATATATATTTAATATAAATATATGATGAATCTGTGTGCACGATGATGAAAAAAATCGATACGCTCTGAAAGGATATGGCCGTCTTATCTCGTCTTTTGTCGAAGATTGAAGACTCGCTCAAATATTCAATTTTAATATTCTTATTATTATCTGTTGGCAAGAGCGAATGTACTCGTACATATACAGTATTTACATTTTTGTATGCACTACACTTTATATCAATTATTGAGTCGCGAATATAATTTAGATAAATAATAAAATATATTTGATATGATGACTCATATTGAGTATGTATATGTACATATATCTTTAGAAATTTGTTTTTTATATTAAAATAATACATTTTATTGTAGCTATAATCAGCAAAAAATTAATTTCAGCGACCAAAATCTTGTTACTATGTACATACATACATATAATGGAAATAAAAATAATATTAAATGAAAAAGGCTAGTTTTAAAATTAAAAGAATCTTATAAATCTGCCATGAGCACTTTAGCTTTGAAACCACATTATGCTCTCTATATATTTATAAAAAGGTATCCTCAAACATTCAGAAACTAATGGAAATTTAAAAATCCATCTTATTACCCACTTCAAAATTATTATTCCGTATATTCAATATTTATTACCTTCCGCTATAAATTTTATCTTTGTCCTCATCATTATTATTGAATGAAAGGATCTCAATTATTAAATTTAACTTCAACATTTGTATCTTGGTGTGATTTTAGAATTTTTCTTAATAATGAAATTTTATTGAAAGTTTACGTTATAATTTAAAATAATAAAATTAGATAAATGATAAAATTTCCTCTTCTTTCTGCCTGAGGCTATTTTTAATAATACCAAATTATTAGCAGTTTTTAAAAATGTTTTCTTAGAGATAAAAAAGCTCTTTTAGCAGAAACACAGTATTATTTTTCATTATTAATGTAATGAAATTTTCTATAATTAAAGGTTTGTAATATACTAGATGATTTTTTTGTGAAAAATAAAAAAAAGCATTGTTCCTCTCAAGGATATTGGATATATACTTTTATATTACATATATGTACATAATATGGGACATGACAGGAATTGCCCCAACGCGACACACGGTTAGATTATTTCTGTATAAAAGTACTAACAATTTGCCAATCATAACAGTACATAGAATTCATTATGTAGATGGCATATTTATATAAGATTTAACAAGTTCGAGATGCTAAAACTTGAATTTGCGAGAAACGCAGGGGGAAGATACCGATTTATTGGATCTGTCACAACAATTAAGCTAGAAAAATCGGGAAATTCCAACAAGAAGAGGTTGATCTGTGTTTTAATAACCACAAAATCTCGCCAGCAGCGTATTTGGCCGGGACTTGGACCCACGACGTCTCTACTGGTATGCAATAGCTCTACCAGTGCACTACGCTATGGCTATATGTACGTTTTATATACCTATACATATCCAGTGTTATATGTGGATATAGACATGAACAAAGTGCTTCATATCATTTAGTTTCGATCGGCTAATTATTCAATTTTATATTTTGTCTGTCCCTTCATACTTCCAATCACCAGTTCTATGTAAAAAAATGTATAAACGATAGAAATATTTCAGTCAGACCATGACTAACTAGACTAGACCTAACTAGCTAGACTAGACTAGACTAGACCTAACTAGAATAATATTGCGCAATTTTTCTCTCGGTAAAACACTGCGTACTGGTATGATGCAAGCGCTTGTTTTCAAAAAGTTGCGGTTTATCAATCAAGCACCGCATGCAAATGACCCAGAGAGGAGAGTAGCGACCCACCCCATCCTCGGACCGACCCAGGGGTCCCTGTCTGCACTGTCAGCCCACGACTTAGATTGATCGTGCACAGACACGCGATCGTATATCGTGTTTTGCCAGTGTTGCCTGAACGCTTGCCAAAACGATGCTCTCGCAGAAAAATGTCCCCCTCACACCACCCCACTTGCAAACCCCATCCACTCGAGTGGACGTGATCACAATAATAACCCTTATGAGGAGACAAAGCAGCGCAACCATTTCGCGGACGATATTAACGGAGAGGGCCACAAATCAAAAACTATACGAGTATATGTATGTAGGAGGGGGCGGGAGGTAGATATGCGAATGTAATAGCATCGATGGCACGCAATACTTTGCTCGTTCGAGTTTTATTTATCGCGTTGTCGTCAAATTCGACCCGAGATTGGGTGTGTATGTGTGTGTGTGTGTGTGTGTGTGTCGTTTCCGCTTTTCCGCATATCCGCTTGTTACGGTCGTCGGTGACACACGTCCGAAAGAAAAACCTTCGGGAAAATTTTGCTCGGTCATGTTGTCTGAAAATCCAATTCGGTCAGTATCCATTTCGCAATGCAGACTTTATCGTTCAATCGGTGTCTTATTCCATAAAAAATCGATAGTTATTTATAAGCAACGTGTATGAAGCAATACATATACATATACTAGAAGAAGCTTTTTTTATATTTTCATGTATTAAAATAGCATGTAGACGGATAACTTTTCTTTTTAAATATAATTATATTTGCAAATAATATCTAGGACAATTGTGATAGATATTATTTGCAAATTATGTGCTTTGTTTTTTTGGGTGTAGCTTTGAATATCTAATTAGATTTTGTTTCGGTAAGTTTCCCTATAAAAATAACAAGTGTGGAACAAGTCGTTGAGGGCAATCACCCCTTCCGAAGATTTACTCTTCTTCGGGAAGTGAAGTGAACTAGTTGTATAAAGTGTCGCAACATCCTCGCACATGTCGCCATCATCACACTAAACGCGATCGGAAGAGAGAGAAGAAAAAAAAGCTGTCGAGGGACTTATCCCGGAGATGGGAGGGTGGGATTGAAACTTTGTCCGTTATCCCGCGGAGTTCCAGTTCTTCCACTCTATCAAATATGAAGTATTCTCCTCCCCGCACATTACCGCCACGAGTGACACACTTCACTCAGCAGTTTTCCATTTTCCTTTTGCCTCTACGGTTTTTTCCTTCTCCTTCGCCTTCCTCCCCGTTTCCTTTTTCTCGTTTCGGTCACCAGATGTGGGCTCCGAATTGATTTGTCAAGAGAGCAGACGTTCCGATTTGACATTTGGCTTTTTTTTGGTCCCCACGAAGAAAATTACTTCACCACAAATCCCCATACAGCGCATCCCCGTGTAGATCGTATTAAAATTCACTATTCTTCCTTCAGTTCAATTTGTCAGTTGTTGCTTCTGAAGTATTGCACATCTTTCTCTTTTTTATACGTACATATGTATGTACATACGAGTACATATATGTTACAGTCCAAGTGCACAATTTGTTCGTTCATGAAAATACTAGTTTGTTCATACACGAACCAATCTGGCCAATTATAATATACATTTATAAAGTTTTTTCGATACATTTACATTAATATTCACCTGCATTTATTTGTAAATTAATTTTAACTTCAGTAAACTGAATTAGCATGATTAAAATATTTTATTAATTTTTATAACATACATTTCATTTATTATGTTACATTTTATTCTGTTTTGCTGTCGATATTTCACATTACTTTACATAAAATGCATATACCTACATATGTATTTAGTTATTAAAAAATGTTTTAAATTTATCGAACAACCTCTGTTTTTTATTTGAATCTGTTTTGAATATTATAATATATTACCAAAGAAGAAAATTAATTTAAAATCCGGAAGTTTTTGATTTTGATTTTGGACCCGGATCCGTCGGATTTTGAAAAACCGAGTTTTCAGAAACCCTAGTGAGGCATTCGAATATCCTGTCAGTTCACAGCGATCATTAATTTGTTATTATTATTCTTTGACCATTTTTAATTTATTTATTATAATAATAAAATTAAAATAAAAAAATATTCTTACCCTTAGTTGCAATATTTTTGATACATGCGAAAACTGGAATTAAAAATATTTATACATATTAATACATATATAAATACTGAATATTTTAATATATAAATATTTAAATAATTATACAGTTGTAATGCGGTTTTCTTATTTCCCTTTTAAATACTTGGGGTTTTGACATCTCAATAGTTTTAACAGCGAAATGCTTCATGCGACACCAAGTAAGTCTATTTGAAGATAGATTTTAACTAGCACTTACTAGCACTTTACCAATTGTACGTGTATGAAAAAACTAGTATATTCATGAACGAACCGGAGTGGACACGTACTGTAACATATACACATCTTCTTCTTTCAAATTTCTTTTAATTTGTCGTTCACCCATTTCGAAGTAAATAAAATTGATTTGCTTACTATTTCTGTTTGACTAATTCACTAAGTGTTATTACTTATTTTAATTCGATATGTCCATAATCTTGGAAAAACAGAATAAATGTATTACAGGTATTATTGTATAACGCAAAACATTATATATAATGTTTTGCGAGATATTACGCCAATTGAATACGCAACTTTTCCATATTTTTTATTATTTACGTTAGCCAAAATTCATATTCATAAGTTAAATGTTAAATAATAGTTAAATGCTCTATTAATACGTTAAATCTGCAAATTTAATTTACAAACCAGATGAGATGATCACTTATATTAGACACCCTCATTATTATAATATACATACATACATACTATTATTATGACCTGAAAACTAAGTTATTATGACACTTTCTCATGCAAAAAAATTGCGAAATTTTCCTCTTAGCTTTAGTACGGTCATTACGAAAAATTGGCACGACGTTTCACATAATGAATGTCAAAAAAAAATAAGGAAAAAAAAACAAAAGTTAAACAAACGTTGACAGATAGTCGGCGCCACATACGCCCACTTCAGAAATAAGCAGCATCTTTAAGAAAAGCGACAGCTTAGTTAAAATTGTTATCTGGCTCGGAACAGCTCGCACAAGTTTGCTTTGTTTGCCAACAACGATAGGGGGGAGGGTCGCATACACCCCCTATGGCTTATCCACACATGAAGTTCCCTCAACTTCTTAATTATACAGAGTGGCTCGTGCCATTATATCGTGCTGGGTGGCCGACGTGATACGTCCATGTCAACGGGTATTTCAATCGCCCTTTTGACGAGGATATTCAATGTGTAAAAGTACCCGAAGCGAGTTCACCTGAAACACGTATCTTTCCTATACAAAATGCCCCTTAACATGCTACATGAGTAGCCACTATGTAGTACTTACAGACACCATTGATATTCCAAATGGGATCTGAATTTAAGCGTGCGCCAAGCGTGCACACGTTCTGTAACATCTTTATCGTAGGCACGTCATTCGCATAAATTCTATGTAAATTTGCGATACACTTTAAGTTGTTGCCTAACTGTTCGAGTACGTTTTGGAAAATTCATAGTTGTTTCATTCAATTACTTTGAATGATGCTTAAAACTATACTATTAAAGCACTCGAAACAGACCCATCTTCTAGTGCCGATACTATTTAATTTATGTTCGTGTAGGTATGGGTGTATTAAAATTTAACTACGTGAATAGCACTTATGTTGAACAATTTCAATATGAATTATAGTTTTCAAGCTGAATGCTTTGATTAGTTGGCGTCAACTAATAACAAGGCATTTCCAATGAATCGTCGTATCAGTATTCTCAATACAATAAACATGTGCTGTGCTATGAATATATGTATTATATATCAATATCTCGATATATGTACGCAATAATTGACATGTTCAATGAAAACAAATGAGTTTTTCTTTCAATTTCACGGCTAAAAATCATCGTTTTCAATTATTTCTTCCCGAATTGATCATCAGCCGGATTTCATATATTTTACGGAATAGATAAGAAGATATACAATACAAATTTAAGGAAAATTGTCTATTTTGCTAAACTACGTAAAAAGATTTGCGTAGCACTTACATATTGTTTTCTTTTTTTCAGATTTTTCGAATTCTTTTATTCATACTAGACTTAAAATACTATTTATTTTAAATTATAATATTTATAATTTATTGAAAAAACTTTTTACCAATGAATGTATGATTGTATGTATGTATGTAGATACATATGTATGTATATCATCATTAAAGAGCGAACCAACTTTGTGACGTTCTTTGATAATTTTTCGCCGTGCTTTGTTCATTTTTATGATGAACTTTTTTTTATGCTCTCTAGCTTTGCAGTTTTCCCTGTTTTCTGGAAAATAGACCCAAAACGCCCTGTTTCCTGGAAAAAGCACGCTTCCGGTCCTACCTCTAATCATCATCATCATTTACTGTCATAATCTATCCGCTGCTGGAGGAAGGCCTCTCCAATACGCTTCCATTCGTCTCTGTTTGGCGCGACTCTCATTCATCTCACCTTACATATTTCTCTAATTTCTTCTACCCGTCTTCAGTGCGGCTTTCCTTTTATCCTTTTACACTTCTTTTTTTCGCCTTCAGCCATGTAATTCGCCTATTGCCATTTCGGTTTCTTCACTCTATCCACTTTATCCATCTAGCCACAGCGTAGCGTACTGGTAGAGCTGTTGCATACCAGTAGATAGGTCGTAGGTTCAAGTCCCGGTCTAATACGCTGCTGGCAAGGTAGTTATTAAAACACAGATCGACCGTCTCCTGTTAGGATTTTCCGATTTTTCTAGCTTAATCGTTGTAACGGATCCAATAAATCGGTATCCTCCCCCTCAGTTTCTCACAAATTCGAGTTATTAGCATCTCGAATTTTTTGAACCTTATAAATGCTACCTACATAATGTATTTGCTATTTATCAACAATTCAATGTACTATATTCGATGTACTGTTACATTTGAAAAATAGATAGTACTTATATACACAAATTAATCTAACCATATTTATGTGTCACCTTGGGTTAATTCCTGTCATGGGATATATATTGTATAATATATAAAATAATAAAAATAAAATATCCACTATCCTTGTCATACTTTTCACCCACTTATTCCGTTTTCTATCCCTCTTCGTTATGGCGAGCATACAGCGTTCCATATATTTGAAATATCAATTTAATATTTATATCTGACTTTAAAATGCTGTATATAAAATGCTTTAAAATGCTGTATATAAAATGCTTTAAAATGCTCTAAGATATTCGAGATTTTGTTAAAGTCTTTATAACGAGGTTTTATTACAATCACATGTACATATGTATACAAAAGGCCTTAAAGAATACCTGAATTTTCCTTTCTTCTGACTGGCATTAGGGACTGGCTGATCATGGGGCCGACTCCTTACAGCTCCACTTACGTGAACCTCAGCGGTCTGTTTCTTCGGTTTGGTAGTACTTTAGAGTTACCTTTTAATAACCCTCGCCTCTATTATTACGTCTCACTCTTTGCTTTCTTCTCGGTGCAATTTCTTTTTAATACAGTTTCTCTTTTGTGTGAAATTTCGCCTTTAAATTAATAAGAAACCGCACTCTTGCTCGCTTTTGCCACGCGTTCTACCATTCGTTTCAATTTGAAATGAATTGAATTTTATAGCGAAATTTCTCGACGCTAAAACGAGAGTGGAAGCTAACGTAATAGTAGTCATTATAACTTGGGTCTTTGCTTTTTTCCCTCGTCTCTCTCTCTCTCACTCTCTTTAAATTATGTGTAAAATTGCAAAACTTTTATTAAAATTCATCGGCGAACGTGGGACGACGAGTTGGTAAACTAAACAGATCGCATTAAAATCTGAATAGGGTTATTATAAACTTTGTAAAATGTTTCATCCAAAAATATTCCAATCAAATATGTATTCTACTTTAAAAATTGACAATTCCATTACACTTTTATTCATTATTGGTTTATATTTTGGGTGTGAACCTTTTTTTCGGCTAATAAAGGACGAATACCAGTTTATATTTATATTTATATTTTGATAAGAAATAATGTAAATATATGTAAAAATAACTGCAATGAATACTTTTGGTATATTACTTTTTTTTTTAATTACTTTTAACTAAATTTTTTTATCTTAGCAAGACTTTATTTAACTGCCAGCAGAATGTTCATTTTATTTAAAATAATACCCTCAAAGGAGCCGAATAGTTTATAAAAAGAAATAATGTTTATTACGGACTGGTGGACCAATGTCGTTAAATGTATTTTAGTTCAATCCTAAATACAAAAGTAGAAAAACAGAAAAAGGAAAATACGGATCTTCTCTGCAATAATTAAAACGAAAATATTTACATTGTTATTGACTTATTTTATTACAATACATATCATAATTTGTATTGAAAACCCTTGTCCATTGCGTCCATAGATAAAAAAACAGGTCAATATGATAATACTGGAAAAATGAACTACGCCCGAAAAAAGCCCGCGTGGTGACCTCTGACGTACATGCTACTGAGTTTATATTATTAATTGTATTCGTAAAAGCGTTCGATTTAATACGTATCTTTATAAAAATTGTCTCAATTCAAATACATACACATATTAACAAATATATGAAAAATAATAATACTGTATGTACCTATACATATGTATATTGCATGTTTATAATCAATGTGTGGTTTTGTGTATGTAGAAATAAGCTTTATGTACCTGTTGGTTGTCAGCAATCAAATACATTCCTGTTATTTCTACAAATATCTCGACATACAAACGAATATCATAATTAACAAGTGAACCTTTACAAATATTATTACATACATATACATATATGACAAATTTCTATAGGTCGAGCGTAGACCAATTTGAATGGAGGCCCAGTCTTCCCATCTTTCTCTTGTCAGTTGTCGAGATATGTTGAAGTTTTCCTCCCTTTTGGTGGTCATTATTCGATCTGGTGTATTTATAAGACCTCGGAGGTCCTTTTGTCAAACTTGAGGTCCTCTTTGACTCAAAATCGATCATAGCGAATACGATCGCGCACGTACGGTAAACTCGCGCACAAATTAATTAAACGCAAATTTGCTCTAATTAACAATGCCATTTGTTCGCTTTGCCGAGCGGATAATTCAATCCCGAAGACATAATATTTGATGTGAATTAATAATGGAAAATAAACGCTATCGGCTGCAAGATCCCGTGCTTCCTGAAATTACAATGGAAAAACTACCATTAGCTGAACGTATGTATGTAAATATGTATCTACATATGTTGGTTATTATTGTTTGAGATGAACGAAGTATAACTTTATTTTAGGTAACTTATATATTAAATACATAAATTGATGGTTTATATAACCATTGAGATACTTTTGTAGTTATTAATTTAAATTTATAAATCCGATTAAATTCTAATAAGCCCTATAATACTATCAGCTCGGGATAATTTCCCGAATAGTTTCATCTCGATTATTAGCCATCGAATGAAATGGAATTTTCATTCGGGGAAAACCGACCCATTCTTCTAGGCAGGCATCCATCAAAAGCCGAATCTATTTAGATAGCCTCGATCCCCAATTCCTCGAACCCTTCCAGTACTGCATAACTATTCCGATGGAAAAACGAGCGACCGGAAACTGTAATCCGAATACCGGAATCGGGGATCATTTCACGTCGGAATTATTTGCAAAGCTCCCAACGCGCATATAAAACTTTCGCGGATTATCCCCTCATGAATATGAATATTCACATGCGCGGGATAAAACCCCGTTTATAACGTACGTACTATACACACACATTGTGTGTATAATCGTGGCAAAGTTTCGCGTTCATAAACTCACCAAAATAATATATCTATGTAGGTTATATCTACATATTATACATATGAGAGAATTTTTCACATCTGAAGATATGTATGTATGTCGCTCTCAGGTAAGAAATCCTCGAATGGTATATTTTGCATTACAATATGAAATATTTCGTATAACGAAATATTCTGTCGAGCGTACCTTACGGACATTTGAATCTTAATATGTACTCCGAGGCTCTGAAGCTGAACCGGTGGCTCTGGAGCGAACCCGTATCCCTAGACTCGACAATGCCGCATTATTCCGTTTTAACAAATTACCTTCATCATATACAAATAATAGAATTAATCATGAGTTGTTTTGTTAATTTTGTTGTGTCGTCGGTAACGAGTACTCAACTCACTATGCATACAATATTCAAATAAATTTATAAAGGCTTACCTTTACCTTACAGAGATACTAACATTGTGTGAATAATCGAAGTGACAATTATATGAAGTAATTATATTGAGTTATTTTATTTTTATTTTTATTACATATGTATACACATCATATGTGCCATGACAGGTATTACTCCAAGGGTACAAATATGGTTGGATAAATTTTTGTGCATGTTTATGCATATAGTATTTACTATCAATTTTTCAAACATTACAGTACAATAGATATCTATGTATGTATGAACAATCAAATTTTTTGATACATAGCAAATTTGCGAGAAATACATTGTGTGGGTAGCATTTTATAAGATTCAACAAATTTGAGATGTTAATAACTCGAATTTGCGAGAAACTAAGGGGCAGTTTATTGGATCCGTCACAACAATTAAGCTAGAAAATCGGAAAATACTAAAAGGAGACAGTCGATCTGTATTTGAATAACCGCAAGATCTCGCCTGTAGCGTATTTGGCCAGGACTTGAACCCACGACCTCTCTACTATTATGCAATAGGTTTATCAGTACACTACGTTGTGACTATAAATCGTAGCACGACGATACTGGGTTCGAGACATTAGGCACCAAACGAGTTTTGACAGCTATGTAAAAGTGACAGCTACATACATAGAGGTAATGATTTAACCAACATAAAAGCTTGTATAAGGTTTATATGTATGAGATGAGAGTGAAACAGTAACTTTTATCACCGATCAAGTTTTTAACCTGTGAGTTGCAAAAGGGCGGTAGAAAGCCACGTTTAAATAGCCAACAGTCATCGCTTCGATTTGACACAAGATTTCAATGTAATTTTTAATAAGTTCGTTAATGATCATACTTCTCTAGCTTCATATCGGAGACAGTGGCTTACTTTAATATTAACTAGTCCCCGTATGTAGTTAAAATATCAAATCGATCTAAGGAGTGGAAGTGGTCCAAAATCAGATCAGATTTTTTTATGGGCAAGAATTCCATTGAACTAACAGAGTGAAACTAATAAAAAGCTTGTAAAAATGAAAGCCTCTTCGACTTTATTAAAAAAATAGCCTTTCCAGATCATTTCAAACCCGTATGCATTTCAGAACCAAATCCATTTCTTTTGAAAAAAAATGTCGAGAAATTTTTCTTCAGTCTACATGCTTTCATGGCATCATACTACTTTGTCTGAATATATAGGTACATAATAAGTTCCCCTGTTGCGTATTTGTGGAAACAGTTTGTCTCTGAGTCCTAGAATATATAATTGCTATTGTTCGATTATATGAAATTTCCCGCAGAAAATGATACATCTTTTCACAATTATTATCTGAAAGTTTGTCTAACCCTGGTGGCAAGTATCGACATTGGCTCGGGCTGCATCTTCTCCATATTACGTACATAGATTGGAGCAATCTATTGGATTAAATCGTGATATTCTCAATATACTGTGAGAATCTAGTACATAGATATATGTAGGTATATATTATTGTTGGGAATAATGGTTGACGACCCGTGTATCGGTCTCGACTTTGGCCAGATTCCCTCTCCCGACTCTACAGATCGTTCCCACCCGTGCGAGCCGATGTTTGGGATTTACCTTAATCCCGAGGCCTACATTCAGAACCCAGGGATTTAGTGGCACCGCTCAGATAACACTCCGTTAAGTTTTATGTACAAAATAAACCCAATAATGGACAAGTTTCATAATTTCCCGCCAATTTGCTCACATCAACACCTGCCCCTAAGCACTAGCGAGCACGGCCATTACCCAATCCAATTTTTCCGACGCGATAACACAGTGTTTATTAACTGTTTGCAAAATTGGAAACGCTTGGATAGGGGCACTTCTCGTTATCTCCAATGGCAAATAAACATTAATCAGTTAATATTGACTTTTTTTGGCTCTATCAACCGGCTTTTTAATTTTTTCTTTAATTAATGTTTTTTTTCTCAAAACAAACAATTATGAATTTCAAATTTCTATTAAAGATGATAAAAAAATGTGTATATCCAAAACTTTCTTAGAGCATAGGCGGATATTTCTTTGATCAACAAAAAAAAGGTAAAGCAGTTTTTGCGCATTCAGGTATAAACGTATAGAAAACGTTATTGTAAGTTGTTACTAGATTGCTGTGCCATTATCCGCCATTGATTTTAATATGGTTTTAAGATGTTTGTGATATGCCGTTTCTAATGAATTCGTTTCCGAAAATTGCAATGTTTTGAAAAGCTTTTGCTGTTTTAAGCTAAAACAGATGTATAAAAATAATTTTTAAACATGGAAATATTTTATAGTAAAATACGTTTTCGGGTTACCAAATTCATTTCAGAATCAAATTCAAATTTTCTGAAACCGGTGAAAGTCGGTCAACCAAATTTTATTTGTAAAAAAAACCGAAAACCGGATTTTTCTTTTCCCTAATATGTAGGATCGTTTCAACAATGAAATTAGATAAATTTTTAAACTTTGATAAGAAACGATCGACTTAAAGTCACATGCATACATATGTATATTCAAGGTCTGGCCAGCAACACTGGGTCAGGGATTGAACCCATAACCCCTTAGCTGATAGCATTATTTGCTAACCACTAAGCTATGTTGCTGGTTATAAACTATAATTATTAAGAACAACGATTCAATTACTATATTTAAATTCGTCATTTGAAATTATTATATATAAATATGATATTTGCCTACAATTAAGATATTATGAACGTCTTTTATCTTTCACTAACTAAAATAATTTAAAATCGAAAATAACCGATCTTTATTACTTCAGATATTCAATTTTAAATTCTGCGTCGGCGTTCAAATAATTGAAAATCTCCGTAGGAATTTTCCGAAAAATTCGTCACGGAATTTGTCATATTTAATTGCGCTTGAATATTCTTAGAAATTAAATCATTTTTACTCCCCCGGATAATATTTCATTTTAGCAATCGTATTTATTACACCGAATATCTCGAATACTCGAATACGCATTTTCGAGCTAACGAATTCTGCTCAATTTGAACGAGTTCAAAAATAGTCGCACAAACACATTAAACTTTCAATTACGACTTTAATTTCAAGCGGAAATATAAAGGTCATTCGCCGACAAGCACGACTTCAATCGACGAATGGGTTAAGAGACCATTAACTCGTTTACGACTAACCAAACTAATAATAATCTCCATGTAAAACTTAAATTAATCGCTATTGTTCCGAACACTCTTTTTACGCCACCGTGTGATATTTTATAATAAGCGCGTCTAATATTAGATATTCAGGACGTCGGTATTATAATTTAGCATCGGCAATGTTGGTCCCTTCACATTTTAGACCCTCGCTGATGAGCCAATAAGCCCCGTCGCACGACAGCCTTGTCAGCGTTTTAGTCAAAATTCACATTACCCAGTTTTGGGGGTTGGGTTTTTACGATCTCGAAAGTCGTTAATCGCCGTTTGACTTATTCACGTTAACGCCATACGACCGGCCGGTTATTAATCCCGAACTGGGGTCGTGTAAGCCCCAACCCGATAAGCCCACACTGGGTCAGACGCACCTGAGCCCTGAGGTGTGTGCGTTCTAGTTACCGCGTAAACCTGTTAACGTGTCACTTTGAAACTACGTGGAACGTACATGTACTTAGCCGGATGCGGTAAACGCTGGAAGGTCTGGTGGAAGATAACGAGAGACCTCTGAACATTGGACCAGGTAGTGTTTGTAATAATTTTCAGTGCAAATGTATCATCTGAATTTATCTATGTAATAAAGTCACTTTTGTCTGAGCATTGTACAAAAACTTACGATGGAGTATTTAATTTCATGATTCGCACTAGTAAAAAAAGGGCATATTTTCTCCCAATAAAAAGGCCCTACATATATTAATACTTATAATACTTATAGACTAGGACTCATATTTTATTTTATTTCTCCAAATATAATTAATGCAGAGTCTTCATATTGTATGTATTCCTCAGATTCGAATAATTTCCGTGCGAAATAAAAACATTGATCAATATTAACACAAATAATTATTTTCACGCGGAGCGCTTTCTACGCGTGCCTCAAAGCACGCCGCGCTCAACTTCAAGTGTGAAAATGATATCCGCCTTGGAAAGACTGTTCTGTTTCAGCCGTTATTTTTTTCATTTCTTGCACTTATTTTATATTATTCAACGTTAAGTACATGATAAAATGGTTTTTACAGCTAATTACAATAGTTAAACTGGCATATTTTAACTTGAAACATACATTTTTAACTGGACGCTTGGTCCAGCACACTGGTTAGCAGATTTTTTAGCAAGGTGAGGCTAAAAAATCAAATGTATCAAATCTATAAGATTATATGGATGGTTATAAAGCTTGGGCATTGAATGCCAAAATATACTAAGAAGTATGGAACGTTGTATACTCGGCATAACGAGGAGAGATAGGAAACGGAGTACGTGATTTAGAATTATAACAAGGGTAGTTGATATACATAGTTGACAAGTGAAGGGATTGAAATGGAAATTAGTAGGTCACGTAGCTAAAAGAATGGACGAAGGGTGGACTAAAGAAGTGCTTGAATGATACTCAAGATAATGTAAAGGGGTGCAAGGAAGGCTACAAGAGAAGTAGTAGGTGGATGAAATCAGAAAAATGTGTGGGGTGAGATTGATGAGAATTGCTCAAAGCAAAGGCGGTTGTAAACGTGTTAGAGAGGCTTTCGTCCAAAACTGAATGGTGAATGGCTATGATGATGATCAATTAAATTTAATGACTTTAAAACATTCAATTAAAAAATAGGTAAAATTAAAAAATATATTATAATGTTAGATAATGTATTTTATAACACAGTAGCCTGTAATTAGAGACAAGAAAATCGTTCTCCTAATTACCACTTCAAACGTCTTTAAGATTATTTCACTGTGACGCTGCATTAAAATAAAAACTGTTTGCGTATGCAAAAGAGCATGGCTGAACAGTTCTTATAAATAATTGATGAATAACCGTGTTATCGATTGCATTTTATTTAGAATTTAAAAGCGCAAAGATTAAATTGTATTTATATTAAGATTTGGTCCAAAATATTTCGCCTTCAAATACAAATTCCAAAATCGTAGTATTCTAAAGCTTAGCTATTTATTTATTTATTTATTTATTTATTCTTTAGCTATAATATTATAATTCAAGACATAACTGATATCCTTTTTATATGGATCAATCTTACTCGAATTTTCTAACATTGATATTTTACGTTGATTCATAAATATATAGAACGATCTTAGAAAGTCGACCAACCAAAAGATGCATGGCCTTATTCTAAAAAGTAGTAATAGATACCAAGGATGTTATTTTATAACAAACATATAAGTTTGTAATACATGTATCATAGATATGTTGAAAACTAACGTGAACAAAGAACAATGTACATATATTTGAAAATATCAAACAACGAGCTTCATATCGAATTTTTCATTCGAGGAAAAGCTTTCGAGAGCAGCAGGGAAACTGTGAAAATGACAGCCACCTTTTATCTTACAACCGCAGACGACGAAACAGAACAAACAAGTGGACGAAAGAAGGGAGGGGAAGTTTATATTTTCCGGACACAATTGTACGCTTATCGTCATTGCAACGCCGCATCATTAAAATGCAATCGCCTCTCAGAGATGCCGCTTATTTTATTGTCATTACGACAACGATTACGCGGCGCGCACACAGATTAAAATGCAAATTACCATGCAGTATCTGAAGGGGTGAAAAAAACATCCCCTTCTCACCCCCTCAGTTGCATACTAATTGTGTGATGCCGATCAGTATTCATGGGCGTCGGTGGCACCAAAACAGGATTTTCCTCTACCACTCGTTCGTTGTAATTTAATGACGATTTGATGGTACGCCATACTACTAGATAACATGCAGAATACATTGATTATTAGACCATTGAGATAATAAATTTATAAAAGTAGTCCATTTTATACTATATAACCTACATATTTAAGGCAAGACATCAACATTAACGAATATGAGATAAAGAGACTAGAAGTTTTACTTTTATGAGAATGAATCAAACTTTCCGTTTTGCCACAAGTCTTAGACCAACCTGATTTGCCACTAATGATTTGTGGATGTGAAATTTTGGCATTCAATTACAAAATGTTTAGTTAATGCTTTTTTTTGAGGAAGTACAGGAAATGAAACAGTTGGGTAGTGCATTCGAGAGAAGTGATCGAATGCTATCCAAGAGTTTGTGAAGGTGCAGACACACAGAATTGTACGCAGCACGTATATGTATATATATTTTTTTTTATATAGTTTTGCACAGTGACGTACGGAAAACATAAACAGGTAAAGCAATTCCTACAGTCAGCAATAAATAAAATTCTCGGAAAGAATCTTGTTTGTATCAAGAATCTCCATCTGTTTAAAAATATGTTTACTCATATTTTACATATAATATTTTTAAAATACAAGTCATCCATCACCCCCGTAGCCCCTATTAATATTGAACCCTCTGTGATATTATAATTATGAAATAATATTGTTTTCAATCATATCTCTTGAGAGAGTGCCATCTTGAATTCTGCCCGAGGGCTCACTGATTTTACATATGCAAAAGAAAAACACTGACATGCTTAGTCTGTTCCATCGCGATCTTCCCAAAACTCACCCTCTCACATTCCCAGCTGGAAACACATGCACGTGTATGATGTACGATTTAGTGTGTTAGCGCCTTAAATGTGTGAATGGTAAACCAAGTAAAGAAACTGTGTTGCGTTATATGTAAATGAATGGTTGGAAAGACAGTTGATGATGGTTACACTAAAAATCGAAGTGTCGAGATTTTGGTTTTTAACGAAATGTATGCACATTCCGTGATTTCTGAATTGATTTTTGAAAAGTATAATTTCTACAGAAAACAGTGCATTGAAAGTTTTAGAAGCATTCATTTTATGTAATATAATATTTTGTTTCAGGTCGATCGCACGATAAATCCTTCGTACTGTTTCGTTTGGGAGAGCGTGTTTCTTCAGAAGTGAGAGCACTCGCTGAGGGTCATCCGCCCCAGGGCGCCCCCAGTGTAACCGAAGGCGGGGGCGGCGCCCCCATATCGGGGCCTGCGACCTTTCCGTCCGAGCCAGAAGGCGTTCAAGGTGTTCGTGGTGTACTGGACTCTTTCAGTGCTCCTTCAATTGAGCAGGGATCCGGAAGGGCTGAAGCTGACTTCTTTGTCGATGGAAACCATTCCAAGGTATGGCCAAATAATTCTTACTATTCCTAAATGATAACTAAAAAAACTATCCAAAACCTTTAACTCTAAGTTAGTACTTACACAAAAAATATAAATATAAATTTTCATCTCGATACGTTCTGTGTTGTGAAAAAAATCTATTGGTCGCTACATTTTTGACTTTTAAGTGGAAAAAATCCCCCTTTTGGTTTATTAAATTTAATGATTACTTTTTATTTTCATCACATTTATTCATATTTAAAGGGTTGAAAAAAATAGTGGAAGAAAAATTGAACAAGAGTAAACTGCCACTCCCGGTTGACGGATCTTCAATCAATTTTATGTTTTACTTTCTCTTAAGCTAAAACTTCTAGATATGAAGTTTTAGTTCAATACACCCAAAGGTTTCTGAGAAAAACATAAAAAACCTCTATTCTCTAGAGTAAAAGTACTAATTAAAAACTCGTAAGAGTTTTAATTGCAATTGCAATTAATTAAACTTAAAAAACAAACACAAAGTGGTATTTTTCCTGGTTAAATTACGATCAAATTGGAAAAGCGCAATTCAAAGGCTTTGAATTGATTTAAAACGAATAAATTGAAATACAATATGGATCAAGGGCTTCGGAACTAGAGTTGATTGCCACTAATTGGATATGAACAATTCCTATTTATAAATACATACATATGTATATATACGTATTTACCAATTTTGTTTAAGCAGGGAAGGCATACTAAAATCACCCTTTTCACCAAATTCTACAATTGCATCAAAGAGTAACTACGCCCTAAAATGGACGCTCGCGTGGTTATAATTAATAATAATCACTTTTGATGTGGGTTTGATGACGTTACATTTTTTTTCATTTAAACAATTAATTCCGTGTAATCCCCTGTCAAAAAATTCCTATGAAGTATTATTATTATCGCGGCGAAATTAATTTCGCGCGTAAGCCGGCAAATAAAAAATTATATGAGTCGTAAAGTGTAACCCCCTCGTGGCGTTTTATAGACCGGACAGTGAAAAAACCGGTTTTATTATAATATAATAAAATTCTAGCTAGACAAAAATTATTCCGAAAACAATTTTTCGCAAGAGAGATTTAAAGAGTCTGTTTTATTGGGGTATCCCACACTCAGATTAGGTGAATCAAACGTGACTTGCGCCAGCTGTGGCCAACCAATGCTCGAATCGTATTAGGCATTGCTAAATCGAAGTACACACATATATGGAATATAATAATACGTATGAATCTGTTTTTATTGAATTCAAAATAATAACTAGTATACGTATGTATTATGAAACAGCAACAAAATTTTTTCTTCAGTAAATTTTAAATTAAACGATCGGTAACTTTTTATACGACTTTGATCAGTTAATTATTCAGTTTATTGTGTAAATATTTTTTTATATTACTTTTATATACTTGAGATGTGGTTCAGTAGTACTTGCAATATTTTTGTACATATTTTAAACATACGTGCACGGTTGTCGCGAGGAAGAAACAATATGCGAATATGTATCGAACAATGGTGTATTTTTTTCTGCATTCGAATGCATCGATGGCATGTGCATGAGCCGCGTGCAAAATAAAATATGCATTGAGCATGCGCGAAGCGAGCATCCTCTCCGAACGATAAGCGTCCGTCTGATTATGCCGCTCCGGATGAATTATTGCAATAGAAAGCGCATCTGCAGTGCATCGCATCGCCGGAAATGCATTCAATAGATAATCGAATAAACGTCCGATAGTATTTCTTGAATAAATGTGTTTGTCGTCAAATTGTGTACGTATTTTGTTTCTTGGAAAGCGTTCATTTTTTTCATCCTCACCTTTAAAGAGATGCAAATTAAAATATTGTTTGAAAATTTCAAACTTTTTTTAGTACCAAGAGTATAGTACTTTGTACTATGGTGTTTGTACAGTATCGAATTAGTTTTTCTTGTGCTAAGAAGTACTCATTTGTATATGTTACTGTTCAAGTGTTCACTCCGGTTCGTTCATGAACACACTAGTGTATTCATACGCGAACGAATAGTTCAAACGCTGAAAGTCAAGACCTTTCTTCAAATAGACTCACCAAGAGTCGCATGAAACTTTTAGCTGTCAAAAATTTTGAGCTATCAAAATCTTTGAGATAAAAAAACGCCAAGTACTTATGGAAAACACATTTCAACCTTACTATAATTCTCGTTTGCGCTAATATTAAAAAATATTGTAACCCAGGATAAGCATACAAAGATGGGACAAACGATTGAAAGTTCTTATGCTTAATATTATTGTTCATTTATCAATTTGTTCTTTTGTATCTACTATAACTGGTCAGATTGGTTCGTGGATGAACAAACTAGTATGTTAATGAACGAATGAAATGTACACTTGGACTGTAACATATCCATTCTCAATTTTTTGTTTGTAACATATCCATTCTTAAATTCCTAGAAAGAAAATTTATTTTATTTTTACATAGATACATACATACATATATGTATACCAGGAAGGCTTGACAGGAAGACCCCAAATGCGCCTTCTTGGGCAATTAATTACAAACAATGCAGCATTTTTTATTACATAAATCACTGTATTTCGAGAAGCTGAAGAACACGAAATTAACAATTAATTAATTAATTAAAGAATTAATCCATTGAGACATCTATGGATTTTTAGACTTTAACATAATTTTTTACAAATTGTACATTCATAATACAGAAGATTTGTGACAGCAGGTAGGATGATTTTTTTTTGCCAATTTTAAGGAACCGTTTCAACAATGATCAGATAAAATTGGCAAACTCTGATAAGAAACGATCCACTTGGACTCACAAACACCCAAGTCTGACCAGTAGTATAGCGGGCTCGAACCCAATAATCACATGGTGCTAAACATACACGCTACCACTGAGCCACACTGCTGGCTAATGGACAAATAAAATAGGACAATACAGATACTATAAGTTCTCTGTTAATATATTGATTTTAAAGTATTTTAATTGAAGGAAATTATTAAAAACAAATTATTTTTTTATCTTTGACTGATGAGAGCTTGCAGAGGTTGCAAGTAATCTATGTATGTAGATATATTAAAGTTTATATTTTACTGATTTAAGTCTATTTTTTCAGTATTTTAATATGAAAGATCAATATTTATATTTAACGGCCATTATCCATCGTTCAGCATTCAAGTGGTCAGTATTTAAGTTAAATGGTATGTTTAGTTTTGACAAATTGCTAGTATTACTTCTTGGTTTATAGACAATCCCATCCAACGGGCATTGCTGTGTCCTGGCCAATGTATGTACGTCAGATTTATATACTTTCATTTGTTAGTTATACTGACATTTAATAATAAAATACTGGCCAAAAACTGATTTATATTCATACCCAAATTAATTTAAATACTTGCCATTTAATTTGTACCCATATCATCATCATTTACAGCCATTCGCCATCCACTGCTGGATGAAGGCCTCTCCAACACGCTCCCACTCGTATCTGTTTTGCGCAACACTCATCCATCTCATTCCGCACATTTTTCTAATTTCGTTCACCCATCTTCCTTGCGGTCTTCCTTTTACTCTTTTGCCTTCTCTCGGGTACCATTCAAGCACTTCTTTTGTCCACCTTTCGTCCATCCTCCTAGCTACGTGACCCGCCCATTGCCATTTCAATCTCTTCACTCTATCCACTATGTCCACTACCCTTGTCATGCTTCTCACCCACGTGTTCCGCTTTCTGTCTTTCCTCGTTATGCCAAGCATACAGCGTTCCATACTTCTTTGAGTGCATTGGATTTTGTTTAGCATCTTGGCGTTCAGTGTCCAGGTTTCACATCCATACGTCATCACTGGCAAAACGCATTGATCAAAGATCCTTTTCTTCAGGCAGAGTGGCATTTTTGATTTAAAAACAGCATTCATCCGTCCAAATGCACTCCATCCTAATTTCATACGTCTCTTTATCTCTTCATCTTAACTACCAGACATGTCAATTATTTGACCTAAATATATGTATATATAAATATAATGTAGAAAGATAGAGTGGGAGGGATAGACTCGAAAGAAGTTCAAGATATTTTGTCACTAGGAGACTAACTGGATGTATTGGAGATTGACTCATGTGCAAAAAGGATCAATTAGTAAAAATAGCTGGCACAAGTAATATTTTGATCACATCTATATATGTATATAATATTCAAAAAAATGCAATTGAAAGATTTATAGGTTGTCACAATTTTATTTATGTTATTCGAATCCCTTTTCGCATTATTTCAACTGAATTTTTTTGAACAAATTTTCTATTATTTCTATCCAAAAGTTTGTTTTTTCTCTTCCAAAGCGCGACAAGAAACGATTGCAGACTAAAATGTGCATCTATGACGTCTATTATCTTAATAAATGAACATTATCAGGTACGGGGACACAAAAAAAACCATTGAGGTGTTTGTTCGACCGTTCATTTTATGTAATATATAAATACAAAGTAACACTACCATCTGTCGACGCGTTTGGACAACTCGAGTTTAAAATGGCGGACGTTAGTGGAGCAATAAAGACGTAGAGCTTCAAGTTATGACCAATCTAGCGCCATCGAACGGCAACAAAGATGGCCGGTGGTGGATAATGGTACTGGCTTGCGCCATACATTATTACCACACTAAAAGTAACGTTTACTACCTGTGGATACCCAAGAGTTCCGAGTCCTCGGGTGCAATCAGAGGAAATCTTTACTTTTGCAACGAGTCTCGGCGGATGTATAAAACCAACTTGCCGAGATTTATTATGACGATCGATAGATGTTTTATTTTAAATTTATTTACTATACCTACATACATATGTACTTACCACAATATCAATTGATCTTTTTTATGACACTCAAACATGTCTGCTAATCCTTTCAAATTAAAACAATGTGTATCAAAGGATGTATATGTAGATTAATTAACATACATATATAATAGTAGATCGCAATTTTCGTATTCTTGTCTGTATGTATGTATGTATGTATGTACATATGTACATATATAAATTATGGTTCATCTATACTAGCACAGCACAGACCAGCAACTGCACGAAAACAGCAGTACGAAAAATATTCTTTAGTACATTCTACATATATGGACACATTCACTACCGAACAGCAATAACCAACACGACCTATTCATATTATACAGCAGTACATGTCACCGAAAAAAATGAAGTAGGACCGGTTTTTCTATGGCCACTGTGGAAATATTCATGCATGACGTGACGTTTTTGTGGCGAATGCACCCGTACTGCTATGCGAATGAATATTTTCGTCATATTGTGACCATATTTACTCATTGATGATAAGTCGCAAGCAATAATGAATATTTTCCGTGTAGTGTTGTGTCGAGCTTTTGTTGCGCAGTGCTGGATTATATAAACAGACCTTTATGCTGTATAAAATAAAATTTATTACTTCTTGTCATTTTTTATACTTAAAAATATTAAAATTTAATAATGTAGCATATGTTTTGTATATGATCCATTACATATGATCACTACGATTATATTTTTAATATATCAAATGTAAAAATAAATACTTTATATTCGTAAAGAAGTATAGGAGTGACTCATTTTCTTTTAAAGATCTTGTGGTTTTACTTCGAAACGTTAAGAAAGCGCTGGATTTAAAGGTCGCCAAACAAACTGTACATACATACATACATATATGCACTGCCTCTATTTTGTCTTTTATTAAAGATTTATTTGACGGCATCTCTACTCGATATTAGATAGATAGATGTGACGTCGGTATCAAAGCGTCTCACAGGAAGCTCACATCAAAAGGAGATCAAACGATTTTAAACATGGCGTTTATTTTTGTGCGTCATACGTAATTCATGGATCGAACGCGCGACCCAATCTCGTATTGGTCGGGAAAATGCGGAAAATTCCCGCCGAGACTTTCCGGAATTTCGTCCGGCATAAATCCGCCGTCGGAACAACGGCCAGTTTGATTGTCAGGGTAATTTCCTGGCCAAGACTCCTCGTCGCCCATATCCCAAACAGAAACGAAGAGAGAATACCCTCGTATATTTTTATTCAGTATGCAAGATGCGGGACTTGCGGACGACAAGGTGGACCAAATCCTGAATGCCTTAGTAGATACGAGTATCAGCACTAAACTAGAATATAGAGGTTTTCCCAGAATTTAATGGAGAGTTTCAGAAAGGAATTCGTAACTTGAAACCTACCTAATAAATAATCTCAGCCGTTTTTGCGATCAGAATATCTTAAAATTCCTAATTCCTAGAAGAAGAACGATACGAAACGGCAAGACGAGTTTACAGAAATGGTTTAAATTCTTTTTATATGCTTCTTCTTTCATAAGCCTTTTCAAATATTTCTGATCAGCTACATGAAATTTTCTTCTCCATTTGCCTTTGAGTGTTTCTACTATAAATAAATAATTTTAGCATAGCAGCATAGACTAGTGGTTAGCATAAAACGCTTTCGAACAAAGTGGCCACGGGTTCAATCCCACCGGTTGCTGCTGGCCATAACTTGGATATGTGACTCCAGGTCGATCGTTTCCTATCAGACTTTGCCAATTTACATCATTTTCATTGAAACGGTTCCAACAAATTGTCAACCTTTACCCATTCTCTCGCAACATTTCGAGTTTTTCAGCATCTCGAATTTCACTGATTTGTTTTATTCTTAAGTGCTTTAATTTATTCTACGTACAATTTATACTGCTTACATACATATATTTTTTTAAACATCGGGAAAAAGGGGAGCCGAAAGCGTTTTTTTTTTTTAATAATTCATTAAACCAGCAGCGTGGACCAGTGGCTAGCATATATGCTTTCGAACATAATGATCACGGGTTCGAGTCCCACATCTGTAAAGACGAGTGTGCACGAGATTGAATATAATAAAATTTGCGATACATAAATTGGTTTTCTATGAACTCTTCTTTGGTGCAAATAATAATCGCCTTATTTTCGAGTGATCTATGTATGTATGTACATATGTTCGGCCAGGAAATATTGCATCGATAAAATTGATTTTATCCTGTCGGCAAGTGCGCGGACAGGATCCGCGTAATTTGTGCAAAATGCACTGGATGCAGTTGCAATTGACCGGCTCGTTAATGCAGCAGGTGTGCATCTGCAGGAGATGCGGGTCGCGCATGCCACACATCTTGCATTCCATCTGAACGTCCGATGCACTTTTGGGTATTCTTTTTACAGACTAGCGATTTCCATAATCGACCGCTCAAAATTCCACGACAGTGAATCTGATTCACACTAAGAATTACATACTTTTATTTTTGATTGAAAGTGTATGCAGCATTTTCTAGAATTCAAATAAACATCCACAACCATTCTATTCGATATATAAATCTCGTCAATTCTGAATTATATAAAAGGAAGACACTGATATGTCGAATCGGTCACATAAAAATGTTTCGAACAATCGATACGAGCCCCGATATCAGATCGATCCCTTTCAGACGTGATGTCCCGCCGATGGTATACATACAGGTTTTAGTATACGCATACATACACATTTGAAGCAGAATTCTATCAAGGTGCTTATACCGTTAGACCGTAACGGTATCGCGTGTCCAGATCGCGTTGCTCTTATTGGGACACCGGCCACTGCGACAACAATGCTGCATCGGCTGCCGCTCGCAAAAAGGCTGCATCTCCTTCACCAGGGACGGCATTGGGAATTTTCAAATGGACGAAACGAGTCTTGTGTCGCTTTTCAAGGTCGACTCGTTCCATGCCTACTTTTTCAACCAATTCCTATTCGTCTGGGATGACATTCTCTCCTATTTCTCTTTCGTATGCGCCGAATTCTGAACATTTTCATATGGTAAAATTTCACATTCATTGCGACTCTTTCATTTCGAATATTTCAAGGTCGAAATGTATTTCCAGATATATTTTTAAGCATTTTTTCATTACAAAATACGCAATAAAGTTGTATATATACGTATGTACATAGATACATACGTACAGTACTAGAGCGTAATAATACCAATACTCGTTCGACTCGTACACCCTTATACTTCGACCGTATAAATCGCTTTTTGATAGCAATTTTAATACGAGTTCGATGTTGTAATTTCACAAAATACACCCCTGGGCACTTCGTTTGCTCCATTGGCACAACATAAACCGACCCGAAATAATGTCTCTTGTCAAAGCGATTTTTTTCGCTTTCGCATCCAAAGGGCAGGTGTACCTTTAAAATACGGCGATGCGAATAAAAACATTTTTCGATTTATATAATTTCGAAATCTTATACGAAAATCGTTCGCCCACATATCTGCATAATACATGTGTATCGAAAATCGTGCTTGTTTTAATATTTAAATTGGGATACGCCTCAATGCAGACGATCTTATTTTTACTCTGACCTTTCGTTCGCTTTCGAATGATTCATATGCGCATATCGATAATGTTTTACAAACACCCACAGCCATTAAATGATTCAAGAAATGAATTAATTTTATAAGCTTTTATTTGCAGAATTCAACTAAACCTTAAGTTAGCAAATATTGTATAATGTTTTTAGGATCTACATATGCATATGTGTATACTTATTATGTACCTATCTATTTTTTACATAAATTTATATCATGACAGGAATTACCAAAAGGTGACAAATTTATTTATTAAAATTGTATCATAGTGAAATTGCAGAGTAGTTCCAAGTCCTCACTGTGGCTTAGCAAAAAAAAAGAATACAATGAGAAGAAAATATAACATATTAAAAATAATTGCATAAATTATCAAAATCAAATACAATAATAGAACACGATACGATCTCAAATTAAACAATCCTTCAACTAGATAGCATATTTTGGATTAAACAAATGCAATTAAACAGAAATTAGACTGAGGAGCTTGATGCCCCGGGCAACAGGTGACGAAACCATCAAATTGGTACGTGCTCCTGGAGAGAAGAATAAATTGCGGTATCTAATATATCTGAATTGACTGGGAACATTTAAGCTCAATTCTGCAAGAATTTGAGGATTACTCAACAAACCAACCAATAATTTATAAAAATGTTTCAAAAAATATATCTACTCTACGTCGTGACTCGAGGGAATTATAACTTAGTGCTCCTAGCAGGTAATCACTAGGATAGAACTAAAGATAGCGACTGTAAACTATCATGTACATATATAGGTACATATATCTGAGACACCTCCTCTGTACTCTCTCGGTTTTTCAAACAGTGGACCCTATCACTTGAGCTCCATATATTTAGAAGAAAACTCAAGAATACTTCGTACTAGCGGATCGTATAGGATGTGGAGTAGTAATTCACTCTGGAAAAGTTTACTTGCACGCAGTATGAAACCCAACACTTTTTGTGTATGAAACCCAACATGTGGTTAGATTATTTCTTGTACAACAATTAAGTACTAACAATTTAAAACTTTACATTATATGCAGGGCCGTAGAGAGAAAATCTGGGCCCAGGTGCAAATTTTAAAATCCGATTTGAAATAAAAAAATTTAAATAAAAATTAAACATGTAACATAAAAAAACCTTAAAATATCAACTTATATTATTTATGGAAAAGCAGATACCTAAAAAAAACCCTATGAGTATTAAGGTCAAATAATGCTTTCATACTTTTGCTAAAAATATACATATTATTTGCGGGGTCCCCGGGCCCGTTTCGAAAGCCAGACCTGGGCTATTTGCATACCCCTTTCCCCCCGTCTCGCCGGCCCTGATTATATGTAATATCACAGAGAAATCTATTGAAAAACTTTGATATACTACAAATTTATGTAATAAAAGTATGTAGGTAGCGTGTTTATTAGAATTAACATATTGGATATTCTAAAAACCCGAATTTATGAAAAACTGTGAAAAACAATTCAGCTAAATAAATCGGAAAATGCTTGCAAGGGACGGTTGATCTGTGTTTTAATAACCACCAAGTAGCGTATTTGGCCGAGACTTAAACCCACGGACTTTCTACTAGTAAACAATAGCTCATCCAGTGCGCTACGCTGTGGCTCAATATGAATAGATACATTCGATATACAAAAAATAATAATAGGATCCTTCAAAGGCATTTATATTTCAGCAAGCTATTTAACTACCGTCAAGTTAAGGACATGTTTCCGACCAGGTCACATTCCAAAACATCAACTCGCGTTGTTAGAATGTACATATAATATGCATAGTATTGTTGGGTATGCGGGGGCGCTAATTACGCCTCCACCACTCAATTATCAGTATTAATTACATGCATATTACTTATATGTATGTATGTATACACTTAATCCTCATTATGGTATAATTCCAGCACTTCGTTTAAGTGATCTTGATCGAATCGATTGTTTGCAGGCAGATTTGGAAAGGGAATATCTAACCCCACTCCGAAGTGGAGTATCTACGCCTTTTTCCGCCTCGAATAACCGATATTGGGGCTTGGGAAATCACCGTAATATGGCGCAATTAAGGGCTAATTCCCGGCGCGCTAATGCCCAATAATTACAAGTGGGGCGCGTGACGCCGCTCCTCTAATTCCAACGGCAAATTGGCTCCAATTGCCTGTCCTTGAACTGTTGGACAAAGCCGTACTAGTCCTAAGTGGAGACCAAACAAGCCGACGACAATTGAGCTAAAAGACTACAGTAAATACTTAGTAATTAGTGCGGTGAAAATGCGGGCTCTTCTAGACCGGTCAACTGTCATAATAAGTCGTGCAATCAATTGACTCTTATTTTATTTGTGAGGTATTTTTTTTAGTGGTTATCAGCAGCCCTTTGTTTGGACGTACATGTTTATATGCCTACATAGTCTTTCGTTTTAAATTTAATTTTCGTTTTTGGTCAATTTTTTGTACTAAATCGAATATATATGTAGGTATAATTTCGAAAAAGACTTTTGTATAAATGAATATTCAAATAAATTTAAATAAAATAAAACTATTCAAATAAATTTAATAAAATGTTTATTATCAGATTGGCCATCTTTAAGCAGTTTATATTATAGTACATAAAATACTGAGCGAACCCTGGTAAAACCAGTAGTACATATTCTATAAGAAGAAAATTGCTAAACTTGCTAATTTATACGATTGCAATAGTTATACTATAACTATCGCAATATATAAAATAGCTATAATACACCAAATCAATAAGAAATAGTTGATTCATTGAATCTTATCGACAGAGAAAGATGCAGTTCCGCCTTTAGCGACCGGAAACTACGACTGCAAATGCACTGAACAGATCTTACTGTGTTCTCGGGTCATTTTTTCTTTGAAGTGCGAGCATTTATGTACATACATACATACATATTATATATGCTAATGTTCCTTTTGAACTGTTTGAACCTTTTGAACTGCTGTGGCTGCACTTATATGTACTGTTAATATGTTATTTCCTCCTTTCTGATTTATGACGCCAAAGACCGTTCTAACAAATAATAACGTGTGTTGTTCATAGAAATCATTGAAATTATTTTATTTTAATAATATCATATTATAAAACACTAGCGCTGTTCCAGTTTTTTAACGGGTGGTTTCGGAAAAATAATTGATACATGCAATGAAATAAAGTTATATGTACTAGTAATAACACACAACAACAATTGTCGGAATTGGAACTGAAATAGAAATCTGGAATCGAAACCGGGAATAGGAACCGATAATCGGAATTGAAATAAGAACCGGGAACCAGAACAGAATCGGGATCGGGAATCGGAACTAAAATTGGAACCGGTCAAAGTCAATTGAATTGGGAACCGGAATTGGAATTGAAATCGGGAACCGGAACTGAAATAGGAATCGGGAATCGGAATTAGTAATTGGAACCGAAATCAGAACCGGTCAAAGTTAATTTAATTTGGAACTGAAATCGAATCGGAAAATAAATCTGATTCAGGAACCTGAACTGAAGTAGAATTTAGAATCGGAATTGGGAATCGAAACTGAAAATGGAACCGGTCAGCGGCAATTGATTTTGGAACCGGGATAGTAATCGGGAACCGCAACTGAAATAGGAATCGGGAATCGAAATCGCAATCAGAACTGGAAATCGAAGCTGAAATTGGAATTTCAGTTCTTACTTTAATAAAAAACGTTCTTAATTTAATCTACTTATTAGTTCTCGAATATTGGAAATTTTTAAACGTTTGAGAGATATTATTTCGAGTCCTTAGAAAATGGATGAAAACAATACCTAAAAGACTCAAAATTAACATTGACTCATTTTCACTCGGAATTTAAAAGTACATTTTTTAAAAATACATACATTTGAACATACATAAATATATAATCGAATTCTATATCTCACTTTAGGTGTGCATCCCCGTCTCAATGTTAAGCTTCAAGCTGCAACGTCAACCGTTAATTCCGTCAAATTGCTTGCAATTATCCCTGTGCGAGTGCATTCTGAAAGCGAGCATTCCATGCATGCATTTGCAATCGAGAGAATTTCATTCGGCCCTTTTGATTCAGCAGAGTCGGAATTTCATAATTCGAAACGCATTGAATCGCTTACATTAGTACCTAGAGACTGAGAGGAAATGAGCAATTATATAAAACACCACAATGCACTGTTGCGGTAAAATGCAACAGATCACACGATTAACCCAACTTAACCCTTTGAATGCCGCCCTTTGTATGTAACTAACTTAGATAAGTCGCGGGTTATACTATTAGTCAAACAATTACTCAAGTTTCACAAAGCACTTCGACAAAATTAAACCTTGTGTTTATAGTACAGAACAGATAAAAATTTTTACGAAGCATTTCTTATTGATCTGCCTGTACTGTGGTATATATAAAATCTAACTATTTATATATGCAAGTTTATTAAACACATGTAGACTTTTTGTTGTACAAATTTCCAAATCTTTTTCACCATTTATTTACGAACCAATTTTCGTGATCTGTATTATTTAATTTATATATGTAAAAATACAAATAAAAAAAAACAATTTCAGCACGGAAAACTTTCGAACGGTGATGCATCGAATCGGGGTGTTAAAAGTGTTAAGCAGTTTAACTCGGTTAAGCCGTTTCGCTGCACTTGCAAGCAATTGCACCTAATGAGCGCACATACTTCTCACTGAATGGATCTTCTTCAGCTACAAAATCTCTCGCTCGAACTGCATTAAAGTTATACAAAAACTTTAGCGAGTGCAGTCTTCTCACAACTGTTCGGTGCTCAACCGGAGAAGCTTGCCAGTATACATATATCCAATATAAATATTATGTGAAATATAAATTCAGATGATAAGCAAATTGGCAATTTCGCGGATGACAAATTCGAAAGCAGTGGAGTATATGGCTCTGGGGCGAATAAAATTGAAATAAGGAGATTGCACGTCGTGAATTTCGGCAATTTCCAATTGAATCTTTCATGAAATGTACATACATTTAATAGTAAATTGAATAAATGTATCATTTCTATTTACTCGCTTCATATGTAAACACATCGAGTCGATTTTGCTTTGTCCTTGATATTATTCGAGGCTTTTCTTCATAAATACAACATTGTGATTTTGAACTTATGAATATATTTATATGTACAAATGTACCTACTTAATATAATTATATATGTATAATATATATTACGGTCCAAGTGTTCACTGCGGCTCGTTTATAAACATACTAGTTTGTTCATACACGAACTATTTAGTTTGAATGCTAACGGTCAAAATCTATCTTCAAATAGACTCACCAGGTATTGCATGAAACTATAGCTGTCAAAACCGTTGAAAAGTCGAAACGCCAACTAGTTAAATTATATAATATAGAGTGAAAAAAGAAAAAGTTATAGGCATTTAAACAATTAAAATCTGATATAGTGAAATGGCAGCGAAAAGGGATATAAAGTAAGAAGAGGCTAAAACGAAAAATCTGGACGAACAGTCTGAACGATCACGAATAAATATGACGGAGTATTTTCAAACTTGTCTATTTCGATTATTTTTTACCATCGTAATGGCGGACGTCATTTCCACTTATATTGATGACCAAACCGAACAAAATGGCAAAGTTTGAAAACGATCGGATAAGAACCCAAAATTCATCACACGACCAAATCGTTTCTGAAGTAAGAAGTGGTTTGTAAAAAGGGAAATCTTTTGGAAAGCACATAACAACGTTGATATCATTCCCGTTTCAGCTAATATTAAAAATATAGCAACCCAGAGTAAGCATATAGTATATGTATGTACTTAAATTAAGAGGAAATACTTAAACTTATAGTCTGTGCATCTAAAAACTGGTGTCCATTCAAAAGCGCTCGTTACAAAACCGCCCCGACATAATCGCGAGGCATCAAAATCACGGGAGATAAAACGTGAGAGACAAAACCGTGCCAGAATATGTATATGAAAAAATTAAAATATTAATTTCGATGAAGATTATTTTAAGTTTACCGAACAAACTTGTCCGCTTGTCAATTTGATCTTTTGTGAACAAACTAATATGTTCATGAACAAACCAGAGTGAACACTTGGACTGTAATATACACATATGTAGATGAAAGATATTTAAGTTGAGAAAAAGCTTTTTTTATACTTTGAATTTTTCACATCAAAACTCTTTCCATTTTCATGCAATTTAGGCGTAATTTCTTGATAAAGTGATTTTTCAACTACTCATTGCCTAATGGATTTATGTATATCTCCATTATATTTCCATTCATCGTTTCATTATTGAAACGATGACTGGAAGGATGATTTGGTGGGTAGAAATTATAATTTTTTTTATGAATTTGAATTTTTTTTTATCCAAATGTTATTAATACACCAAAAATAATATTATTCAACCATAAAATAAGAAAACTTATAAGTTCAGAGTAGGATCAAAGTAATGATGATGTGGATTTACCCACACCTCAATTTTCGTTGGAAAACAAGTTTAATTAATTTTCTGATAACATCGTACATACATATGTACATGTGCCGGGTAGCAAAAAAGTGGAAAAACTCTAACTTTTGAACCTACATATTTCAACCACACAATATTTACAAAGACTGGTTGGTGTAATTTCATTAAAAACTTATCCCACTTTGAAAATGACTCATATATTTACTTTGAAAAGAACAATAGAAATAATTCAACGGTTATAATACATTTACATTCAGTTATTTACATCCGATAATTGCTCCATTTTTTTTTTCGGTAATTTATTATACCGTTTATTCACCCCCCGTCGCTGTCACGTATGGCTAATAATTCGGCAGTTTTTGACCATTTATCTCATATCCGATTTATACGCGAGTGTGTGTGTCCGCGCTTATAAGCAAACGGAAGTTATAGGGATCGTTCCCTAATTCAATACACCGTGGGTAAATATTGTGTGGGCGTGTTTGTGGGTCTGGGCACGTTCCCTATTCTTTACGGGGGCTGTGTGGTTCCCCACTATCTCCCAATAATAAATAACCGTGTGTTTATTTTATAAATAGTGCAGTCGCACTCCATAACCTCATATCGAACATTTGACTCCAGACGCTACAGGGCGAACAAACTTCGTATGGTGCAATAAATATATGTATCCACATATTAAGTATATGTATATTAGATTTAGGTACCCAGTAGTTCAGGTTCTGTATATTGGGGGCAGCCTATCTTATGAAAACGCACGAAAATTTTATAATACATTAATATTTAAAAAATTTCTTCTAATATAATATACATATATGTGTGATTAAATTAGTGTTTATTTTATAACATAAACATGTACATGTATACATATTTTTTGATTTCTTAAATGCTTTTTATTATTACGAAATTATGTTCACAATACATCTTATATATATTTTAATAGCTACTGATCCACTGATCATTTTCTATTTTACAATTTAATTTAATTTGGTTAGTAATCATAGTATTATATTATTCTAATGTTAATCTACAGCATAATAGGAAATAGAGCTCAAAAACCTATTTACAATCCTAATGTATACATATGTAGCAGACGTACATAGCTAGGGTATTTTGTGCCCAAGGACAAACAGGCTTCTAGCCCCCTCCCCCTCCATTCATTATTTATCTATTTTTTATTCACAATTTTTTAATGCATACATTAAGTAAGTGAGTAAATAAGCAATAAATATAAATTCAAATCAAAATAAAAGAAGGATATTGTCATTTTTATAAATCGGTAAGGCGAGTGGCACCTCGCCTCTCCTTGTAGTGCCGTCTGTATTTTAAATAAACATTAATTGTAAAATTTCAGATAATAGTAATCAACATTAAAAAAAAACTCTGATTATATTAACCGCATTTTGGCGCCCCTATCAATCTTGCGCCCGGGGTCATCTATCCCTCCCCCCTCCCCAACGCTACGACCCTTGTAGGTGATAACATTATAAAATAATATTGAAACAAAAATATTCAAAAACATCATATGGAACGGGGAGATGAAAAGAGATTTGCTAATTAGAACGAAAATTGTTATAAATAAATAAAAATAAATGTCTAATTGAAGGCAAGTAGTAGTAATTTGGACAGGAATTTAATGAAGAGCAGGATCTGTGTGGGAGTTAGAGTACTATTTAAGATGATTAAATATTAAACCAACATCCAATAATAATAATTTGAATGGATAACAGATTTTGCAAGTTTAATGTTTTAGGTTAAAAAAAAATTGTTCACGCTTTTGATAAAAGAAATGAGAATAAGAAGGAAATCTGTAAAAGCGTCCCATTAAGTCAAACGATATGGAAATGCTTATGCTGCAAACATGTATGCATATTATCGTAAGATTTAGTTTTTTAACCTAGAAGAATGCATATATAAATGATTAGGTTGGCACGCTTGAGTAGACTAAATGATGGTGTTGGTAACATGTAATGTGACGGGTAGTTCATTGCGGCTCTCTGAGTAGTAAACAATGTTTTAAACCGCCCGACGAGTCTCATTTTACTCTTTCGCTTGTCTCTTGACAACAAGATCCTACAGTAGAATGGTCTTATTTTCGTTGAAAATTCTTAAGGTATAATTTTCTAATGAAAGTCTCATAATCTTTCATCAAAACTATTTCACCTTTTTATGGTTAGCTAATGGTCTTTTTTTTTACTTATTTGCCTGTTATACATACATCTCTTAAATAGAAAATAGACTACAAGACTTTCCACCAAATGCCTTTTTCAAAAATTTTCGGCAATGTAAGTTATATTTAAATGTGTTGTACAAACTTTATATTTAAATGTACAAACATTACGTACATATGTATGCATAGATATATTTTTGAACTAGGATAAATTTATACTCGAGTCGAATGCGTCACAATGCCGAAATATTCGCAGATGGTAAGGACGAGACCCTCGACCATCATGCTCGGCAAAGTTCTGGGTCGCAGGAAAAAGCCTCAATTAGACGCCGGAAGACTGGACGGAATTAACCAGAATTAAGGGTTCGCTCGATCCACACAATGCTGGCTTCAGAATCGGCAATTGTCCACGGCAGGTACTCCGGATCTCCTCCCGTTATCCCTCTATTGTCATTCCCGGGATACGAACGCGAAGAATCGGTTCATTAGTATTCGGCGAGACGTGCCCGGGGTCTCGGAGACCCCCGACGGAAACGGTTACGCATCGGCTTCCCGTCACGGGAATATTTCGGGAATTATTACGACTTTTACCAGCACGGAGCGGTTATTGCAAAGTTTCCGATTTAAGAGCGAATCGTATCGAAGTGATCGATGAACCATTATAATTGCACACTAAAACTTCCTAGATAACTAATTTTGATGTGGTAAGTCTGAATCTGTCTCCATGAAGCTCTCGTTCGCGTGAAGCTTGAACTCAAACTGGATTATCCGAGCTCAGATTCGCTTAAAACTGCAAAGTGAACATCGAATGGCGATCATTAATCGAGGCAACCACAAAATCCAGACTGCAAACAATCGGCTTTAATTGTGCAGACAAAGTTCGCAGACACTAAGAGATACCCTTTTAGGGTTGAATTTCCCATTAATAGAGTAATACAAGAGCAAATTTGCTAGCATAAATTCAATATTTACATTCAGCAATATAATAGGACAATTTTTTTGAGATATTTCTCTAATTAGTGCTCAATAGCTTCCTCCCAAAATTGGAAGCAATTCATAGATCTGAAATGAAATCTCGAATTATTTGAAAATCCAGTGTAAAAATGGGTAATGCAGTGTTTGAGAACCACTATCAGATCACAATGCTCAGTCATAAGCAAAGATCGACATTGTGACGATGCTTTCGGCACAAAGAATTATTCACTTTTGTCAATTAACCACCTATTGTCGACCATGCTTTTTGCTCTTTTGCTTTGTTTCTAATGTAATAGTCTATTATTATTCGACGAGAACCCAGCCTACTCCGAAGACTAGTCATAAGAAGCTTAATTTTAATATGTTTTTGGTTCTCAACTTAAATCATCATCATCATCAATACTTACAGCTATTCACGATCCACTGCTGGTTGAAGGGCTTTCCAACACGCTTTCATTCGTCTCTATTTTGCGCAACTTTTATCCATCTCACCCCACACATTTTTCTAATTCCATCCACCCATCTGCCTTACAGCCTTCTTTTCACCCTTTTAATTCTCTACCATACCGAGGTACCATACCGGCACTTCTTTTGTTCATTCTTTTAACTACTTTACCCGCCCACTACCATTTCAATTTCTCCACTCTCTTCGCTATATCGACTACCCTTGTCATACTTCTCACTCAGGTATTCCGTTTCCCATCTCTCCTCGTTATGCCGAGCATACAGCGTTCCACACTTCTTAGAGTGCATTGGAATTTGTATACCA
This sequence comes from Arctopsyche grandis, assembly GCF_051622035.1. Classification (NCBI taxonomy): domain Eukaryota; kingdom Metazoa; phylum Arthropoda; class Insecta; order Trichoptera; family Hydropsychidae; genus Arctopsyche; species Arctopsyche grandis. The sequence goes on along the minus strand of NC_135363.1, from coordinate 20,858,429 downwards.
TTTTGGCGTTCAATGTCCAAGTTTCATATCCATGCGTCATCACTGGCAAAACACATTGATCGAAGATCTTTTTCTTCAGACAAAATGGCATTTTTCATTCAAAAACTACGCTCATTCGAAAAAATACAGTCCATCCTTATTTCCTAACATCCTAATTTCAAACGTTTCTTTATTTCCACTTATTTGCTATTTGACATGTCTATCATTTGCTCTAAATATATTAATCCTAATTTTGCTGATTGAAATGTCAGATCCCTTTAAAATGACCCATGTATATAATATGCTCTTAGATCCCTTAGGGACCTACCGTTTGAAATAGTCTTTTATATTCAATTCACTTTCATTTATTGCAAAATATCAACCCCAAAATATTACAGAATATATCCCTATTATTCGGGAGCATTTGTGAAAGTCCCCTTCCCCTTTAAATTTCTGCACCATCTTCTCGCTCACTATACCGCTTAATTTCGCGCGGTTATTTGATATAGTCCTGCGAGCAAACACTTTGATAAATGTCTAGCAGCAGGTATGGAAGGAGAACCTTGCGGGTCCACGGGGAAGCAGACGGGTTGGGGAGGCCAAAATAAAATATATAAAAAAAAATATACAAGACAAGTGGGAGAAGGGGGAGAATCAGGGTAGGAAGCGATGATAAACGAGGCGTCAAGAAGCGATAATGTGTCCGCCTTCTGTTACACTTTCGGAACACTAGTGGGGTGCCTGGTACTCACATACCCACACACGTTCCAGATATTCTATATTACATATATTTATTTTATCGCGATATATTTCAGTGTGAGTGAGAACACGTGGATTGGAGAATATGTAGTTTATTAATTGAAAATATTATAAGAAAATTTTATAATTATTTTTGAGCTCTAAATACATTTATTATACATATCGATATTAGTGTCATATGACAATAAATATTCGATCAATGTGTCTTGCCATTGATGAAGTGTGGATGCAAAACACTGGACACCAGAATACTGCATAAGATCCAGTGTATTCAAAGTATGGAACTTTGTGTGCTTGGCATAACGAGGATATATAGAAAACGGAATACGTGGGTGAGAAATATGACAAAAATAGTTAATATAATGGTGAAAGTCATCATCGTCATCACCATCCACTGCTAAATCAAGGCCTCTCCAAATACGCTTCCACTCGTCTGTATTTTTCGCAACTCTCATCCATCTCATCCCCCACATTTTTTTTAATTTTGCCTACCCATTTTCCCTGCGGTCTTCCTTTTACCCTTGTGCATTCTCTCATGTACCATTCTAGCACTTTTTTTGTCCACCTTTCGGCCATTCTTCTAGCCACGTGGCCCACCCCATTGCCATTTCAATCTCTTCACTCTATCCACTATATCCACTGCCTTTGTCGTAATTCTCACCCACGTATTCCGTTTTCTATGTTTCCTCGCTGTGCCAAGCATACATCGTTCCATACTTCTTTGAGTGCATTGAACTTTGAATGGTGAGATTAAAGAGATTGAAATGGTAATAGCTGGGTCACAGAGCTATAAAAACAGACGATGGGTGGACGAAAGAAGTGCTCGAATGGTATCCGAGAAAATATAAAAAGATGCAAAGAAGGCCACGGGGAAGATGGGTGGATGAAATCTGAAAAATGTGTGAAATGAGATGCCTAAAACGGAGACAAATTGAAGCGTGTTGATCCAGCATTGGATGGCGCATGGCTGTAAATGATGATGATGACAATGTAAATGAACTCATTTTCTCATAGATAAATTATTAATTGCTTATTTTAATATTTATTGATTAATATGATTGCCTATTGGAAATATTTATAGAGAGGTTATAAACTACATATACATACATATACATATACAAACATATACATTGATCTGTAGGGTAGGGAAAGATTGACGAATGACAATATGACATTTACTCTGTCAACCTCATAAATCCACTATTATTCACATTTTTTATGCTAGCAAGCTACGTATTCCAAATTCATCTCAGTGTAATACTTATGAATCATCATACTTAGTTATTGCAACGACTTCGAGATACTTGTAATGTCACTTTGACTCAATTTAAAAATAAAATCAGGTCGACAAAGGTAATACAAAGTTAAAAGGATTTTATTCAACCATTTATAGGTTTTTGAGCTCTTTTTCCTATTATGCTGTACATTAACATTAGAATAATATAATACTATGATTACTAACGAAATTAAATTAAAATTGTAAAATAGAAAATGATAAGTAGATCAGTAGCTATTAATATAGATATAAGATGTATTGTGAACATAATTTAGTAATAATAAAAAGCATTTAAAAATCAAATTCACCCATAAAAAATATAATTTTGGATATACAAGATAGTACAAATTAAGTATGTATTTGAATGAAAGAAACGATTACAATAAAAAAAAGGATTTCTTTTGTTTAATTAAAAAAAATCAATTATTTATAATCGAGTCTCAAATGTGTAAGTTATTTAAATCAACCATTCCAAAACTAACCACAGAAAAATCTGAGTATTCTACCTATAGTAGTGATACTTAAAATCAATTAGTAATACTTATCAAGTAATATAAATCTTAAATATCACGTTACGAAGCGTGTACTGAACGATTTTCGCTCGTTATTCGCAATCACGGCGCGCGTTTCCGGTTGCGCAATTTTCCTGTTTGCCACCGAAGCAACTGCTTTAATCGCCAATTATAGTGATCGTTTGTAGCGCTCTTTATTTATTTTATTTTTTTCTTTCACGTCCGCCTGTCAATGGGGGATGTTCCCGAGGCCCCCGGTACAAGATTGATGGGCAGGACGTCAGCCTCCCAAGATACTTACTACCCGCTCCCGGAATGCCGGCTCTCGGGGCTGGTCCGTGATTTACGCAGGTTTTCGAGTCAATCGAGAACACTCGCCGACAATCTGTACCGGACGTCCATCTTTCCTTTCGCACGTTTCAGACGTTCTAATTCTAGTTTGTGCATTATTCACAGGTGTCGGTGATGTCCAAGATGATCCCGTCGCCGGATTGGTTCATCGGGATCGACAGCTTCGATCTGTGCGTCAACGGCAACTGGCTCGACAGCATCACCATTGAGGTAACAAACCACTTAGCATGTTCAAATTACCTACATATACCCAGTTGTATCATATAATTTTCTTGAAATTTTACCTCCAGGTAAGAAATGTTCTATATTGTTTATTTATTTATTTATTTAAAGTTTGGACCGTTGTAGCATTACAGGAATTCCTAATGCGCCACAATGGTCAAAAATATAACAGAAAAGACAAGAAACAAAATAATAAATTAGACATAACAAAAACAAAACATATATATACACAAACAACTAAAAATAATAATTATTATTATTATATATCGTTTATCGTCTTGAATTCATTCTATGTTTACAAGGTTTTTGTATTTCGTAATATTCTTTCTCGATTATGATTTTCAAGTTATGAATTCCATAAGTCCTCACCAGATAGAGTTTCAAAATTTGTCATCCGGACTGACCGAAACCGATCACGACAAGCAAATAATACACCACCACCACGTCGATCTACTCTATCGCGACGATGCAGCCTCCAGGAAGAATCAAAAAGTTCAGCATCAAAAAATGATGAAGTCAACCATGTTTCCGTTAGTGCTACCATATCATCACAAATATGTAGTAGAAACGGCTGAATTAACGCAGCCAGCTTTGTCCTGAGACCTCGTGCATTTTGGTAATAAATTACCAATTTTCGGTCTCCCGGTTTGGCGCGTGACTTTCTTTGAGACAAGAAATGGCAGTTTTGATTGAGCCAACGGAGGTTGAGCCAATGGAGACGAAACGGAAGAGGAAGCAGAAGAAGAAGCCAACACAGTCACAACAGAATCACGACTATCAGGACCATTTGAGCAGGCAGATGTAGGAGAAGAGGCAAACATCGATTAAGTGTATGAATAAAGGAACAAATTTAGTTGTGTGCTCCGGTCTACAAACTTGCAATGTCTCGAGACTCGTTTTCTCAACTTTTAGTCTGCTTAAACAGGAGTTTGTATATTGTACATAAACAAAAATGTTTTTATTGTATATATGCATCCATTATATTTAATATACGAGACATATTGTGATCATTTATAGATTTTTAAGCTATTTTATCGTGGGAACATGAGAGAGAGAGAGAGAGAGTATCCACTGTCTAAGTGCGTTCGTGGGTTAACAATAGAGACCCCGGATTAGGCTAACGGTACTAACGGAACAAAGGATACGCTGGAGTTCTCACAGCTTGGGCGAATGCGTGTGTAAACAATAGACTCGCCAGGGTAGACCTCTAAGTGCCTAGACAATATACCATACATATTGTCACGTTCTAAAGGTAGTTTAAAACTTGTATAGGATGATGACGATTCAGTCAATCATCCCAATCTATATTTCTCTTTATTTATTAAAAAACGTTACACTTTATTATTATCAATAGTATTGTAACGTGGGAACGTAATAGGGAGTATCCACTGTCTAAGTGCATTCGTGAGTAAAAAATAGAGACCCCGGATTAGGCTAATGGGACTCAGTAAGTGCCTGAACTAAGGATACGCTGAAGTTCTCACAGACCTGGGCGAGTGTGTGAGTTAATAATAGTCTCGCCAGGGTAGACCTATAAGTGTGTAGACAATACACACAATAATGGATCGGGGAAGCTATGCTGTGCAACTTTTCCTTTATAAGTAAGTACACACGGTAGATCAGATTATTCTGGAGGGAGCGGTGGTTGAATTAATCGTTGAATTAATTCTGTGACGCGATTTTGGTCTTAAATTTTGATCCTGAACCCACCCCTACGCAACACTATTAACACACTTGTAAAATATTTTTATAAAAAAAAAGTTTTTTAATCATCTCTTATTATATTTTTTAATATTTAATGTTAATTATATTTAATTTAATAATAATTATATTTGTAATGATTATATTGTGAAATAAGTATTTCACTATGTCAAAAATTTTCGTATATGTGTGTTGTATGTATATATACAAACTCGACAGCGAAATACACCGAAAAAGTTGAGAAAACGATTCTCAAATTTAGATATGATTTCGAGAGGGTGAGCATATGAGATACACTAATGTTACTCAAAAGAATTTAGAATAAGTCTAAAAATTCATTAAGCAAAATTAGATGGATAAATTTATAGATAGATTCATACAAGTACGTACATACATACATATATAGCTTAAAATAAGGAATTTCATATAGCTTATGCTAAACAGGCAGTCGAATATTCTACTTATATGGTTCTATTTACTTACTTACTTACACTTAGTGGTTTCTAGAATTGGTTCAGCAAGTATTTTGTATATTTGTGTATAACAATTAACACATAGAAAATGTGTACATAGAACCTCTGCTGGGACTAATTCACGTGTTGTAAGATTTTCATCTGTCTCTTTGGTCATAAACTAGAGATCATTAAAATATACCTACATACATACATACATACATACATACATATGTATAAAGATTTAACCTTTAGTTTTGTCATGAAATTGTGAAGATTTTGTAGAGTAGCAATTATAGTTGGGTCTTCTTTTCAATAAAGGATTTTGACCAGGATAATTTCGTGAAAAACATTGATTTTTCCATATGAGACATTATAAGATTGATTTTTTTAACTACCCGTCATATTTGTAATAGTCAATTGGTATAATCAATATCCCGAAAACTACGAATATATAACTAATTGTACGGAAAATTTAAAACTTTCCTCAGAATCGTCTCATCCTCTAAGCACCATATAATACGTACTACATATATGATATATGTGAATGTACATATGTTAAGTGTTCATTTCTAGTGTTCAAGTACATTTCAAGTACAGTTAAAGTGTTCATTTCAATGAGCTTGTGAAAATACTAGTTTGTCCATACACGAACTATTGATTTTACTTTAAGTGCTAATAGTCAAAAGTTACCTTCAAATAGACTCACCAGATGTCGCATGAAACTTTGGAGCTGTCAAATCCTTTGAGATGTCAAAACACCAAGAATTTAAAAGGGAAATCCTATGGAAACTACATTTCAACATTGCTTTAATTCCCGTTGCTAAAAATATTGCAACCCAGGGTAGGCATACATACATATATAGAGGTTAGGTCAAACGATTGAATACTTAAACTTAGGTCTAATTGTTTGTACATGAACAAAATATACAGTTCGTTCGTCAATTTGTTATTTTGTGTACACTTTAACTGGCCAGATTGGTTCGTGTTTGAACAAACTAGAATATTCATAAACGAACGAAATGTATGTACACTTACTTGGACTGTAACATATGCATACATACACATATAGTCACAGGTATTTTCTATCCAGAATTTAAATATACATATTGTAATATAAAATATTGACACGTTTATTTCAGGTGGATCCGATAGACGCCGGTACAGACAACGGGTTCACATTTACAGCCCCAAATTGGCCCACTTCACCCCAAGGTGTGGCCTACAGGATGACTGCGCGCTACCCCTCACATCCAGCCGGGTCCTTTTTCTACCCTCACGTCAAGAGGCTTCCGCCTATCGCCACTTTTCAATTCCTCAAGGTGAGTACCCAAGCAATATTCAGACAATTTCGAAATGTCGTCGTTGACGAAACCCCTTACCCGTCTTACAATAAGTGCTCCACCCCCTTTGTAATTTTCCCACTCATTACCCGCCTCCCTCCGAGCGGATGTTAATTAATTTCCCTCCCAAAGAGGGCGATCATTGTCGACACACAAAAGAGCGGGAGTGCAACACCGGAAGCGTTGCACAATCTTATGAATGTCCCTCTCTTTCTATGTTCAAATTGAGTAATTTATCATGGTCTGAAGTTTCTGCGAAACTGGCTGTAATAAGCCGGAAAAGAAGGAAGTTGTACTGCAGGTAAAAGGCCCATTCAAAACTTACTCAACAAGTTTATATTCACAAAAAATATTTTACACGAAAAAAATCGATGCTTTGAAATAAATTTAATCCAGAGTATGAGTATCTTATGTGTTTAATAGCTCTTAAACTTTAGAGAAAAAATAAGTCAAGATGAGTTCCATTTACTTATTATACCTATATTTAAAGCTCTTGAAAAAAATTAAATGAATGTTTTTCAATCGAAACATTACATATTGGCGCGGTTTAAGGTCTGACCGCACTATGCGTCAAACGAACGATCCGACACTTCACAACAGTGTGCGACAATATTAGGTAAACTGAACTTGAACGACAGCGATGTGACACTACGCAGTAAATTATGTCAATCATTCGTTCGGTACCTCGGAGCAAGATGAACGAAACGTTACGCTATTATAGTATCCTTGATATGCGAGGAGGAAGAAAAATCGAGAAAAACCAAAAGATTATAGCTACATGCTATTTCAAAGTCACGATATGAAGAAGGAGAATAATTGTCGCAAGGGAACCCCTACTCAACGACACTTACGTCACGTCGCGAAAGACACCTTGCGTCAAAGTTGGTCGAAAAGTCAACATTGACGCACGGTGTCGTTCTACGTCATGCGACTGTCACGCAGTGCGTTATGTCTCATACAATTTCATACAAACAATATTTGGTCGCGTACTGTTGTGAAGTATCGGATCGTTCGGTTGCCGCATAGTGCAGTCAAACCTTTACGTTAATTTCACCATGTGACCTGCAATTACTTATCGTATACACCGTGCAAATAGATTAATGGCCCCGGACATCAAAATCTAAGGGCGTCAAAATTGCCATCACAAATTTAAATTTTTAATGAAAATCTTAAATAAATGCGACAAATTCCAAAATTTTTAAGTGAAATAATAAATGCTTTCCCACTTTTGAATAAAAACTTTTAAAAAATTGACCATTTAAAAGTTATTTTATTAATTGGTAAGTAATGACTTTGTATGTAAGGTTTAAAGGTTTAGGTAGGAGCATCGAAAACAAATCAAAGTTTCTATGACGACGATATCAATATCGTATGTATATTATTTCTTTTCGATTCAAATAAATTTAATAAAAAAACAAATTAATGTTTACTATTAGATTGTTTTGCCATGTTTAAGCTGTTTATATTACAAATACCGAGCGAAGCCGGATAAAACCACTAGTATAATATATTATTCGCAGCATTAAACTTTATTTTTAGATAAAAATTCAATTCACATTTTTTATTCCGAATTTTAAACTACTCGAACGTGCAACGATCTTACATTTTCGAATTTTCTCATACGTTTAATATTCATGGAGCAGCTAACACCGTCTGAAAAAATTCTTTCCAATATGTGTACGCACTTTTAGGCGCACTCGTGTAATTACTTCTTTTATATGCGAACCTCTGTCAGTCCGAGCGCATAAAGTGCTTTCTTTACGGTTATTACTGAAGCCCGGGATGGAGAGATGGGGGGGGGGTTCAACCTAATAAGGCGCGAACGAGAATACATTTTTGCACCTTTTTCAGGACTAGCACCTGGAGTGTGAGGCTTCCTTACCTCCCTTACTCACGTACAACAATAATCCCGAATAAATGGCGTCACGAGTTTGGAACCGGAAAGGGGAACTGTGCCTAATTGGTGTGGCCCTTTTCCAGCTCCATCGGCCATAACTCACCGGAACGTGACCGCCAGGAGGATATGCAAAAGTGCATCACCAATGTGCTCTCGGTGCACTTCGGAGTTATGACTCCGAAGTGCACCGAGTGCATCCGACAGTTTTTCACATGTCTGAAAGTATCGTGCCCGCTATATTGGTTCTCGTTATCCGAGGACTAATCTAGTCGCTTCTGAAATTGTAGCGAACGCTATTCGCCAAACGAGAAAAGTTTCAAAATGTCGCAATATTTTGTAAGTGAATTTAGACGAGAGCTCGCCGAGGTCATCAACTCCAATGAAAATGTGGAATGCTTTTTTTTTAAATTGGATTCAATTCAAGTTGCAATCTACTCTCGGGATTCAATTACATATAATTGCTTCTATGCAGTTCTTGTGAAATTCAAGTGCAGTCATTATTCGCTTTATGTACATATGTAGTTCAATCGTGCTTAGTTTACTGTCAATCTGTTCATTAAAAACTTTCTTGTTCGTAATAAAATATAAATGTAAATACAATATTAATACTAATAATAAAATTTTATCCCAGACGATAAGGAGAATCGTCGATATAAATAATATATAGATAATTCAAATGAATGATAAAATAAATAAATACAATAATAATATATGTACATATAATAATATTAAATAATAATAACTAATAAATGAATTGAAAGTAATTTTTTGGCGATCGGTTAAGTACATAAAGTACATCCACCGAACATAAATAAATAAGTGAAAATGAGAAGATACGGCAACAAGCAAAAAAATTGTCGTTACAAATACACAACGACGAAGGCAGGCCACTCTCATTCTGAGAATCGCCTCAAAGTGAGGCACGTGCCCTTCTACAAACATCCGCGACGCGCTTGTTGGTCCAAAGAGAACCCTTTTGGTACCTTTATCTTATTCATTGTATCCTGCTTGTATTTCCTCCATAGTATATAAATAATTGTATAGTACAAAAGTACATAAATAATTGTCTCTTCACCTCTATATTGGAGTGGTAAAGTCGTCTTTCTAGCATATTTGATCTAACACATATTGCTCATAAACTATGTATGTATAACTTTCATATTGTCTACAAATACTCGAAAGATTGTCTACAAAAAGAATCAACCAAATCAAATTACAGTCGATAATACGTGTTATTATTATAGAGGTAGGATAGTCACAGTGCTATCCATTGTTCAGCAAACCGTTAACAATGCATTTACAACCTTTGAACAATACACGGCCCCCTCAGGCTCCGGTGACTAGTTATTAATACAGTAAGTGTGAGAGCACCGATTTTTTAAATTACAAAACTTCTCAACTTGTTATCAAAACGTCTCAACAATCTAATTCAAAGTTATAACCTAGGTGTATTTTAAGATTTAACATAAATTTCAACGATCGACTCTGCTTGTGTGCCCGCATATGGCAGATATTGACCTTTGCCGGTGATCATCAACCTTTTATCGGTTCGCAGACGGCGATTTGCTCAACCCCAATTCAGCGTGGGAGGGTGGCAACTCTGAGGGATAAATAAAATAAAAAGTCCGAGCAAAACTGTGAAACTTCGAGGTCTCCGTAAGAACGGGACCAGGGACCATATAAGGATCACAATAGGGTCTCTGAATCACGAACGAACGTGTTTCTTGCACACACACACACAACACAACACAACAAAATGACGCAATCTAGTTCTCCATTGATCGTTGAAACATCTGGCGAGAGCTGAAGCTTCGACCCAACTTGGTAAAGCTCGTACTTTTCTCCATTCATTCGAGGGATCCAACTTGGATGTGAGTTCGTGGGTGACAATTTGCTTAGTTGTTCTTAATGAGTGTCTCTTCAGGTGGGGCTGATGGGTCTAAAATAGATCCACGAACTTGACACCGTTACTTAAACTTCTCGTGATACTATTTTTTGGAGCAATAATGAGCAGCAACCGGACTTTTACAACAACAGTTGCACTTTTTAAGAGGGCTTTACACCAGCGCCTTGTCCATACAAACGTATTACACTCTACTCTTCCTCAATAATAGCACTAGAGAAATTATTTTTTAATATGCTATGGATATCCACCATTGGCATGTTTCTGTGGTTTTATTTTTTTGATTAGTTATATGAGTTAGGAGCCGCCAAACATCTATAAAATCGACTCTTTTTTACACCCACGAAAAGAGTCCAGCGTGTTTATTTAACGTTTGATTTTCAAAAAAATACGACCACACAAACATAGAAAATATCTTTCTCATACCGATGATGAAATTTTTTTTTAAATTGGTCCAGTTTCGGAGGAGAAAACTGGAGAATACGAAACCTCGATTTTGTCGATTTAAAATAGATATAATCTGGTCGAGGCGCGACTGTCGCATTCACTCAATATATATACATATATTGATATATATATTGTCGCATTCACTCAATATATACATTCACTCAATATACATACATATATATCGAAGAAAGGAACGGCAACAAAATAAACGTTTCGGGTATCCAGCCCTCTTAATAGATGAACATAGTATGAATGCACATTGGGTAAATATTTCTAATCATTCAAAACAGCCAATTGTTCTATATGAATAATATTTGTCATACAACCACAGCGTCCAAAAGTTGAATGGCACTGTTTTTGCGCCTCAGTATGCAACATGCACGGCTAAATTGCTTATTGCATACAAAATTTGAGTGATTCGTCAGGATAAACTCTACGTGCAACCAGCTGTTTAATCAAGTACCCTGCATTATTATAAATCCTCCATTTCATTTTAAAAAATGGCAGACGAAAGAAAAAATGATCATCTTCTCTCACTACGGCTGTCAAATATTTTATTAAAAAATTACAACTCGTATATATTTGCCGTCATGTCAAAAAGGAATTTTTAATATTATACATTTTGAATTGACGAATAGCTTAGCTTAGAGTGGATTTAAAGAATTTTCTTTTTTTTATAGAATTTTATGTACACATATTTTCAATACAGCGTAGCTCACTGGTAGAGCTATTATATACCAGCAGAGAGGTCGTGGGTTCAAGTCCCGGTCGGAATCGAGTAATTACTTACATACATTATTATTCGATTCAAATACGCTGCTGGCGAAATCTTGCTTGTTATTAAAATACAGATTTTCCGTCTCCCGCTAGAATTTTATTTATTTATATACAAGTATACACCCATTTATTTTTATTTTTACACAACATAATGATCAAACTTGGTACATAGTATGTAAGTATTGTAGTTATCATTCAAGGCCAATTATAAAAATCGATTAACAATCGTAGAGACATCTATGGACAAATTTGCGGCATTTTATAAATCAGCGAATTCGAGATGTTGTAAACTTGAATTTTGCGAGAAATAGGACAGGGCTGCCTATTTGTTTTATATTTATGCTTATTTTGTTTTTAATTATTTTTTATTTCATTTTCATCGTGACGATTTTTTTACTCTGTAATGTCAAATTTGTTGGAACCATTTCAATGAAATCAGATATATTGAATAGATATATCCAAGGTCTGGCCAGCAGCACAGCCAGGGATTGAACCCATGACCATACAATTGAAATAATTACACGCTTACCATTGATCTATACTGCTAGTTAATTTAGTTAATTAATCTAGCTTAATTGTTGTGACGGGTCCTAGAATAGATCGGTATCTACATTTTCTCGTTATCGGTAATATCGGTATCTCGAATTTGTTGATTCTTATAAAATATGCTACCTACATACTCTGTAAAAATGTATTTCTCGCAAATGGTTGATTATACCAGTTTGTCCATAGAAGTCTCTATTGTATCATCATATACATATATAATAACGCTATTCTGTGTGTCTGCGATAACGCTCACCGTAGTATAATAGTTGTTTCGATTCGACATATGTACATATGTACGTCACAATTAAAACACTGCCAGTAAAATGTATGAATATAATATAATAGAGAAACAAAAAGAAACCTGTATATATACTGTTTGCTACCAATATTTCCTCTAGGAAATAGTTTCACGAGCATTCAGTGCCATATATTGAAAATTAATTTAATTAATTAATTAATTTTTCTATTTTTGTTTTATATTGTTTATATGTACATACATAGGTAGGTAGTTTTTAATTATAATACATCGTAAAATTGTCATCGGGTCAAAAACCATCCGTTGAAATATCAACGGGCACAACACTAATTCTATATCTATGTATATATAACTGTACTATAATATTTGAAAGTTGGTACTTATGTACAAATAATCTGACCATGTATCGCTTTGAAGTAATTCTTGTCATTGCAGCAGCTATGATAGAAATGTATGTAATAAAAAAATATATATTAAATGACATTTTTGGAGAATAGAAAGTAATAGTGTTATGAACTGTCCCGAGTACCAAATTATCTATCAATGCCGATAGATATGATAGAAAAAAGTTCAGACGGTATGTACCTTACACCTTATATAAACTAAGAACAAAGAGTGTGTCAAAGAAAGAGTGTAAAAGTGGACGGTGATGATTGTGTCGAAAGTCCTTCAAGTGTGATTCGAAAATTCGGCGAGAACTACTTTTAGGTGTGTCCTTTCGTATCAACGAAGATTGTACGTCTCCGATGAAACGAAATATGACACGGTGCGACCCTCCATCTCGTGAAAAAAAATCATTTTGTGACATGCGAGGGTGGCCGAGGGAAAAAGGTGGAAAACTCCAGGGTGGTTCGCAGACAGAAGGGTTCATTAGTTTGTCATTCGTTCGCTCGGACGTGAGGTAATCTTCTTCTACTTCGACGACAGCAATCGTCAACCCGGGCACGCGTTGTCTCCTGCACTTTTCACATTTTAAAATATTGTATTATGGATGCTCTCCACGAGTTTAAAGGTAATCGACGCTGCTATAAAACCCTCACGTAGAATATTTTCTATACGAATACAAGTAACAGTCTATGCATCTGGCACAGGAGCTATAATATATGTACATATGTGGTTCAATAAAATGTTGAAAACGTCTGGCTGACGAGGTCGGAAAATAAAAAGAGTGCGTATTTTCCAAATGACATCTGATAAAATCGTGTTATTTTTACGCTCGCACGAACCTATTGATTTTCAATGAAAATGATAGTTTTTTCTATTATTTTTATTTCATAGCACGAACAGTGTTACGCTTTTTTTACTCTCATCGAGAAGACAAGTATGTATAAGTTGTCTATTTTAGTCTTATGCTATTTTTGTGCCAAATTACATACATACATATGTATATGGTATGTGAAGTGAAAAAATAAAACGGAGATATTTTTTTATATTTAATCGTTCAATCAATAGACAGTGGTTAAAATACCTTTTCTATTTTGAATAATAGTAAAATTGACAATTTTTTCTTACCTTTATGTACTTCTCCAATATGCCCTTAATATCTGTATAATTTTTCCGTTCATCGCAGATACTTCTCCCTCATTATGTGGATTTAATAATTATTTGTAATACATTTTGAAGAAAAGCACTCTGACATTATGCTACTTGCAACAAAATTAGAACTCTAAGAACTTATCTTCGAGTCTAAAGCACTTGCCAAAAAACGTGTACTCATTTTATTACCCTACAATTAGAAAACGAATCATGACGACTGATATAAAAATATGTAACGGATTTATATTTTTGAAAATTTAACAGTCTATGATCATGTAATAAATAACATTTTTATACAAAAAAGCAATTACATTTCCAAGTTCCAAAATTCAATCTATTTTTTTTAAATAAATATTATATCATCATCATCATTTACAGTCATTCGCTATCCACTGTTAGATGAAGGCCTCTTCCATGAACACGCTTCCATTCGACTCTGTTTTGGGCAACTCTCATCCATATCATCCCACATACGAATATTTTTCTGATTTCATCCAACCATCTCCCTTGTGGCCTTTCTTGCACCCTTTTATATTCTATCGGGTACCATTCGAGCACTTATTTCGTCCATCGATCATCCGTTCTTCTGCCTACGTGACCCGTTCATTGCCATTGCAATCTCTTTAGAGTCGGGTGACTTTATTGCGCGACCAAATCAAATGTATGCAGTTGTATGGAGTATGCCACACCGGGCAACTCACCGGTTGCCCGAGCCATAAAGTCATCAACTGATCTCCGACTAGCGAGATCAGTTGCCGGCATTCTGTCTGGTTAAGGTGATTTTATTGCTTGAGTGACCAGTACGATTCCTCAAAATTAAATAACTATGAACGCATGTGACTGTTTTGTCACATATTGAAACCTCTACTCTTACCATTAAACCAACCAAGTATTATAATATACAACTGCTTTTATTTTACAGATAAAAGAATACGAGCTATCGGAAGTGTTCCACCACGCCTCAGATGACAAGAGCTACGAGGTGCTCAAGATGGACCAACCATCAGCGAACAGCATAGACATCCTTGACGGCAATAACGCACTGTCGTTGGCCATCGAAGAGGAGAGAGCAGAAAGGGAACCCCATATAGTGGGACGCCGCCCCATCGACCCCTTGGCCAGCGAACCACCGAGGATCTACTCGAAAGACGGATCGTACAAAACGACCACAGAGAACAAGTACACGTCTGTGTAAATATCACAATTTATTTATTTGCAAATAAATATTATATTGTTTAAAAAAAACTGAATCATAAGTAATGTTATGTCTTGCAATTACAGTTACAGCAACGATAATAGTACGGTGGAGCCAAGAGAAGCGAACGAAGTTCCGAGAGGAGACAAGACGGCCATATTGAATAGCATAGCGCGTTCGTATCGTGTCAAATCGCGCAAATCAGACAAACTCAGAAAACATTATCACAAAAAATTGCGTAAGTTAACTAAAAGATTTACCTTGATGTCAATTGTGAATATTCATAAGCATTAAAAAACTCTGTGGAAAAAGATTCATTCAAACATTTTGATAGATATTATATTAAATATATTATTAATCTCTATCAAATATTGTCTTATATATATATAGTTTATAAAATCAAAGTAATTCCCCAGAAATGGGTCAAAAATTTAATTAAAATATTGGGTTATCGGTGGAGCAACATGTTCAACCTTATTCAAATTATTGAGATTATCAACCTTATCACGAAACACCATCAGTTTCAAAAGGTTTTACCATTAAATATAAATTGTATAATATAATATCGACTTTGATAGCTCAAAAGCTTATTCTAAAAGATCCGGGTTTCAATTCCTCGGTGATTCTGGATTATGTCAATTTGGGAATGAATTACATACATAAACGCAAAACCACGACAATTTTATATTTAAAATTTTCAGTGCTATCAATAAATCTTTAAAAGGTTATCATACATTTATCGTACAATCCACAAATTCATCGTCCTTTCTATTCAGTACTCTCCCATCCAGTAGATCAGCTTTCTTCAATCTAAGATCCAAAAATAGTTTCTTAGACCTACCTTACGTTTTACCATTAGTGCAAACGAAATACACATTATTATCGCAAATATTAAAGGAGATAAGATTTTTTATGTGAGTAAACTTAATCGAATGTTTCCATTTACCAGGAACAAATGCACCTGCCTTTGCTTTATATACATTCTAGTAGTACTACCAGGCATCGCTCGGTTCCACTTTAGACGATCTCTTCCGTTTTAGCACGGATATAATATAAGTAACTTGAAATGGAAATGCAGTCTAGTAATGAGAATACCGTCGAACCACGAAAAAAATCTTAATTTGTTTTTTTATTAAATTTATTTGAATCGAAAAAAAATAATATTATTTAACGACCGACCAATAACAAACGACCTTGACGACAGCCAATCAGAAACGAATTACAGACGCCGTTTCGGTTTTACGTATAAGATATAAGATTTGATAATATTTGATAATATTTGAGTATGATTAATGTAAATATTACAATAAAAATGTATGTACAATTCATAGATGTCTCGTTAATTGTCGAGTTTAAGTCAGTGTCTCGTAATTTAGCGACTTATATAATAAAAAATGCTGTATTGTTTGTAATTTGGCCAGGAAGGCGCATTGGGGTTTACCTGTAATGCCTTCCTGGTATGAAATAAATAAAAAAAAATAAAAAAAAATAAATAAATAAAAAAATTTGGTGCCGCTTTAGTATGCGGTCTACCTTCACATATCTACTTTAGTATCCTAACTTAATCTTAAATGAATAGGGCCAACCCTAACTTAACCTAACCTAACCTTACCCTTAAATAAATTTGGTTGGATGCTAAGATATGTTTTTTTTTTTGTGAAAATATTGATTAAATAAAACTTTAAAAAAAAACATCTTAGCAACCAACACCTATGTATTTAAGGGTCAGGTTACGTTAGGTTAAGTTAGGGTTGGCTCTATTCATTTAAGATAAGGTTGTTAGGAACGGTATTTTCTTCGCTGCTGACGATATTTTGATAGAAATGCTTCGAAAACATTATGGGGCGGCAGGAAAAAACAACAATTATAATAAAAAGGTCGTTGCTACGATACAAACAAAAAAAAATAGTCGACTGCAATTCAAAGGTAGACCGCATACTAAAGTAGCACTTAAGATTTTTAAGCGTACATTTAATTATAAAAAAATGTTAAAGAATATTTGCGTAATTTATATTTTTAGCATTTATAGGATTGACTTTAAGTTATCTGGAATAAAGCTTATCTAAAATTAACATTTCTTATGATAAACTTTTCCGGTGCGGTGCAAGCGCTCGACAATCACCAGACAGACTGAACGACAGATAAACTGGATGGCAGCTTTAATCGCAATTCTCGTCTTCTCGAATGATAGATTGCACATCAGATGACGAGTAACCTTTCGATGTGCACAGATGCAATTATTAAAATGGTAATTATTATTATTGAGTTGGATCTTTTTGGCGAGTTCGGAACTTATCGAATCTTGCCTTATTAAACTCGCCAGAAAGATCCAACTCAATTTTAATAATTACCATTTTAATAATTGCATCTGTGCACATCGAAAGGTTACTCGTCATCTGATGTGCAATCTATCATTCGAGAAGACGAGAATTGCGTTTAAAGCTGCCATCCAGTTTATCTGTCGTTCAGTCTGTCTGGTGATTGTCGAGCGCTTGCACCAAACCCAAAGTTTTCATAGCCGAGCTGTAACTTACATTACCATGAGTGAATAAAAAAATTGCCGAAGATTCAATTGATGATAGCTTGGTTTTGTTTTCAGGTGCTGAACGTTTGCGCGACTGCCGCGTGTCCGAATGGGGCGAATGGTCCACGTGCTCACGCACGTGTGGCATCGGAGACATGAGACGCACGAGACGCATCGTACGACCGGCACGTAGAGCTGGACGCGCGTGCCCACCTCTCGTGCAAACACGCTGGTGCGGCTCGGCCAGAGACTGTCCCAAGGACTACTTCACCTGGTAACCAGACTGTCAACACGCCGAAGAACCACAGATGCACCCACACACCACACCACACCTCCCCGACCTCCTTTTCAACACATCCGCCGACCCCGTAATGCGAACTTGAAATCCGTTCCGAAGTCGCAACGGCGAATCGGGCATGCGATCTAAATGCAAATTAATATTTTTCTATGATTAGAGAGAGAGAGAGAGAGAGAGAGAGTGCATAACTTGAACGTTCGTTCACACCGATATTTTCAGAGGTCGGGCCCCGCCTCCGTCTATTTCCCAAGACGGTCTAACTTTTAACGGGTGTACATTTAAATGATGCATGAATCTTGAAATTCGTGGCACGTGGTATAGTTTTATAAGAAATATTTCTTTAATCTTGCAAAATTGCACTGTTTATTGAACTATGTATTGTGCTATGAGTAAGCTTCAACGTGGAGCGAGATGAAATGAAATATACTATTTCCTTTTGAGATTAAAATCAGTCATTTCTTGTCGAACTGAAACCTTTTTCAATTATTCGATACAAGCGCAATAAGTCGAAGTGGTGTTCCAAAAATGATTAGTTAAAATTTTTATCGCCGAAATCCATTATCTGTAAGTATACATGTCCTCGTTTCCTGACCCTTTAAAAAACATACAATAATTAAAATAAGTTTTATTATATCCTGATATTTGATGTAAAATAAAAATAATAATAATAAAAACAAAATCTGACACTACAGCGGAACTGCTTGAAAGACATTCGATTAATTAAAAAAGGCATATTTTATATATGCGAGTACAAATAAAGTGCGACTTAATTTAAAAAAAAAAAATAATAACGCGACAAAGAAGAACTTTTTATAAATAAAATAATAAAAGAAATCAATTGGAATATCAACATCATAAGAATGAACATAAGAAATGCATTAAGATAATAATTAATTATAGTGTGAAGTGTGAGATTGATGTTACCATATTTAATGTATGATATTTTTAACACTGCTAGTTAATAGTGTTTTATTATATAAATAAAATCTTGCATACTTATAATTATCGATAATTCAGTTAAATGTAACAATTTTTTCTTTTTTTTATATAAATTAATAGATGTTATCTGTTGTTTTGATCAAGGTAATTGCGTTTTCATTGCATTAATATGTACATATATATATTTAATTTTGTATACGTGGCGTGTCGTATCGAAACTCAATCCACGACGACGGAGTGAGCAAGCTTTCTTATCACAGGCCACGTGTATAAATATAGAATGTATACAGTTATTCTTCGGCTTGCTTATCTGAAATAGGCAAATATCTACGTTGTCGAAAATCAGATATATTTGTATAATGCAAGCTGGAGTGTGACTGTAAACACTTGATCATTTCATCGCCAAATTGTGTAGACAATCCATATGTAAACAGTGAAATATAAACGTAAGATTGTAAATTATTGTCACTCTCATTGTTGTTAATTATTCGTTCGAAGATGGCACATTCATATACATAACTTTTTTTGTGAGCAGTTTTAAAATAGTGGTATTTTTTTAATCAGTCGTTTACAAATCATAAATAAAATTACCACTTTCTTAATTGTTATAACAATAATTAACAATATTACACAATGAAATCAAAGTATTCAATGTGAAACATTTTCATCTCTGTATGCAGTTAAAGACCACTATTTTAAAACCGTAAATTATATAAAGGAAAAGTGCCAATCTACAGCATCAATTTGTGAATATGTCATGCAAATCACAATGCCTATATTTAAGTTATAATTTTTTAACTATCATTAAAATACATATATTATACGCACACATTATTTAAAAATATTTTGCATTTTCTCATAACTTCCCGCCCTTAAATGTTTTGATGTATGTAAATTAGCAAAAAAATATCTTTTTTGTTGTTACATGTATTTTTTACCATGTAAAAAATAATTTAATAATAAATATATATAAATACAGATGTGAAGTTAAATATTCTATGTACGTAGGTATATATGTCATCATCATCATCATGTACAACTATTCACCATCCACTGCTGATTGATGGCATCTTCAGCACGATTCTATTCGTCTCTGTTTTGCGCAACTCACCCATCTTCTTTGCAGCCTTCCTTTCACCCTTTTACATTATTTTGGGAACCGTTCCAGTACTTATTTTGTCCACCTTTCGTCTATTCTTCTAGCTATATGTATAACGCGCCCATTGCCATTTCAATTTCTTCACTCATTCCACTATGTATATCCACTACCCTTGTCATACTTCTTACCCACATATTCCCTTTACTATCTCTCCTCGTTATGCCAAGCATAAGGCGTTCCACACTTCTTTGTGTACCATTGTGGCGTTTAGCGTGTAGCATTACTGTCAAAGTTTCACATACATACATACGTCATCACTGGCAAAAGACATTGAACGAAGATCCTAATTTCATTAGTCTCTTTATTACCTCTTCTTTAGTACCAGACATGTCTATTATTTGCCCTAAATATATGTAAATACATTAGACTACTTTTACTGTTTCATCATCTAATGAAATACTATCGGGCATTCTGATATACCTACATATGTATATACGTATGTATGTAGTATGCGATAAATAGAATTGTAGTGTTTTTAATAAATATTGAAAGATTTCTAATGGTACAGATTGAAATGTATTCATAGTTTGAATATAAAGACTGTAAAGAATGGATCTGTTCTTTAAATATGATATATTACGAAGCTTTTAGAAAATATAGTAAGTATCAGTGGCGGCTCGTGAGAATTCAGAGGGGGGGGCTGCAGAGATTATTCGGACTGTAGTATCTCGTTGAACATACCGGTGATCAAATGCAGACAAAAATAGCATGCATATGTACTATACTGGGAGGGCTGTAGCCCCCCAGCCCATATGGACAAGCCGCCACTGGTAAGTATGTTTGTATAATGAAAATAGTAAGTACAAGTCAAATAAATGGTATGGGAAAATATAAAGAAAAATAGATTAATAGGTAAACAGTATATGTATGTATGTCAATAGAAAGATTTAAAAAGAATAATTTACAATTCATTTTAAAAATCAAAATCCAAAATTAAAAATTAACTCCAAATGTAATAAAATCAAATAAAAATTATAACAATCATTGAGTGCTTTGTTCGCATATCACTAAAATTTCAATAAAAAAGACGACTAGTTTCTCACATAGAACAATATAAGTTGCATTTAATTGTACGCAGTCACCAACTGATCCACGGTGGTTGATTCATTTTATGAATAGGAACAAAAGTCATGTTCACGGGTAAATTGATAACACCATACGGCATTCTCAAATTTCTTAATATACGTAAGATGTAAGCTCCACTACGACCCAAAAGAAAAGCTGCAGGAATATTAGCTTCCTTATCAGTCCTGAAAATGAGAAAAAAATCATTGTACACTCGAAAAAACACAAAAACTTGAAAATATATACAACAAAATAATGCATACTTATCAGCGATCATTTCAATGTAGTCATCAGATAGAGTATCCCACATTGAACCTGTCGACTGCTCCGTAATAATTATAGCTCGTGCGCCTGCACTTTCGGCAATGATGGTCTTGTGAAGAAATGAGCACTCTCTAAATTAAGCAAACAAAAAACTAAATTAAAACATTAAAATTTAAAAATAGTGGAATTAATTTAAAACCAACAGAAAGAAACTTTTAATTTAATCTAAATAAATAAATTTTGACTACATATGTATGTACATACATATGAACATAGTATTGTTGTAAGTCAACTTTCATTATATTTGCGATTGAGTATTTATTTTATAAAGCTAAATAAATTTCAAAATATTATTCAGCTTATTATATTACAAACGACTTTATATCAAAATCTTTGTGTATTTTTGCATATTGACTGCACATAATTATACGAACCCTCTTTGGACAAAAGCAACTCCTCCTTCTATCATGTCAATGTTGTTGGGTTGAGTACAACCATCAATAGGATCCATCGGAACCAACTTTGCTCGTTTCAACAAAAAACTAGAATTCTTCAAGAAAAACCAATAAATACATATATAACAATTCCAATATATTTCTTTAAACGTATATGTTAATATAATACTTACAAATGGTGCCCCGAAGTCTCGGGCAGGTTTGATTCTATAAGTGTACTCCAATTCAGGTGGGTCAATTATTTCAAAAAATACATCTCCCGCTATTATATCAACATTATTCAACCATTCTTGTAACTGCACATTGTGAACTACAATAAAACAAAATCGTTAAAATAAATATAAATAAAATAAATAAAAAAGAAATACACATTATTATCGCAAATATTAAAGGAGATAAGATTTTTTATGTGAGTAAACTCACCTCCAGTCGCGGAACATAAGATTAAGGCGAGGATAGAATATAATTGCAACTTTTTGCAATATTTCTTTTTCCATTGTGCAGGTTTAACATTGAAGAGCGACCGAATTTGTAACATGACGATACACCGGCGAAAACCCACCGCCACTGACAGCTGTCACCACTTTTGGTCGTAGCACGCAAATTTTCCAATTTAAATTTATAAATATATTTGTAACTTTAAAGTTCTGTTCATACCTAGTCGGCACGTACCGACTTCAGCAGGTATCCGGCCGTACGAAAAGTATTCTTTGGTACATTTTGTATGGGTATATTCATACCAACCGTCTCGTTTACGCCACGGCAGGCTTACAGCAGTACCCGATATTTCCTGTTCATACTTTACAGCAACATCCGTCAACGTATCGTATCCGTTTTTTTTGGCCATCGTGGAAATATACACGCGAATTACGTGCCATGAGTCTGTCGCTTTGCTATTTTGTACCAATTATCGAAAGTGACAGTTGACACTGTTCAATCTTTCGGCATGGTTTTGGCGCTGACAATGACTTTTTGACAATGCTTCCTTAAATTTTGTAGATTTTTTGGTGATTTGTGTTTTTATTGTATACAGTATTGTTTCAAATTGGTATCGGTTCATACGGAAATATTTAAAAAAAAATTGTCCATCATCCACAAGCTCCTTATACAGTGTCCAAAACTCTCCTTCGGTTTTTCTATTTTTTAACATGAGATGCACATCAAAACGCCTCCGTGCTTTTTTATTGCCTTCTTGAGCTTCTTCTTCTAACAACAACGTGATTATATATAATTTTTCATTCGATAAACGCCGAAACATTTTTGCTGACTTATATTCTGACGCGTAGCTACGAATGCACGTGTATGCATTAATATTGTAAGTACTCGACAATACGACGTAAGCAATATTGCGCCATATCGCCATGGCCTGTAATGTATAAGTAAGCCGATTTTGCCTTGCACTCGGCCAAGTGCTGTAAACGTGACGTGACCGCGACATGTAGGTAGATATGAATAGAAATGTAATAAAATGACATATTTGAAACGGAGTCGTGCAGTGCTGTTAAGTATGTAAGTATGTTAAGTATGGTAACAGGTCATCGGCCGTTTTTGATCGTTTTGGTCGTCCACCAGTAATAGTGGAGCAATAGTGCCGGCAAACACGGACATGTTGCCGGGCTACACGACTATATTGCCCCGATATATCTGGTAATACATTTCCATGAGCATGTTACTAGTTTATAGGCCCCTTTGGTATGCAAGATTGGCGATTGTCCAAGGACTAAAAAGTTCATGTATGGTCGTTAATTTGATGGTTTGGAGTGAACTTTGATGTATATACAAGTAGCCGAGTACACAATGTGAATCGGTTGTGTCCGCTCGTTTCGCTCTTGTACGAGTGTTATTTGCCGGTGATAAGGTATGACGTGTATTTATGTTAAAGATGAACCAACTTCCTTCAAACCTCAAACATTCTCTCGAGCCTTCGTCCAACTCCATAACCTTTCAGTTTCATGGGGTTTCATTATTATCCCCAGTTTCTGTTAACACTTATTTCCTTATCAGCATTCAATGAGTAGTCCTTTGCAATATTAGTCACTCGAATTGCACGTGTCAATATCAACACTGCACATTTTCATTTAAAATGTTATATCTCGTGTGCTGTATATTTAAGAAAATATTTTTACTTTTACTAAATTTAAGTTTCATTTATTATATTAATTCAATTTGTTCTTTATGTAATTACTTCCCTTAATTATATATGCTCATATTGCATTCAAAATATATGAACTAAACATCAAACTTAATTTTTTATTACAAAAAATCTGATGAAATGATTTCTTCTTCTTCTTCTAATGCCGAATCCGTATTCAGACGTAGGCGACTACCATGGGCAGACATCGTTTATGGCCCGTGCGAATTCTTCCCTATCATGGGCAAGCCGAAATAGCTTTTCGAGACCGAGTCCCATCCATGACCTGATGTTCCGGAGCCAAGAGAGCTTCTTTCTCCCAAGCCACCGTTTGCCTTCTATTTTCCCTTCTATGATTGTTTGTAGACGGCGATATTTGGGGCCGCGAATAATGTGGCCAAAGTATTCCATCTTACGGCGCTTCACCGTGTCAAGAAGCTCTCTCTTTTTATGAAGAAGCTGGAGGACTGTTTCGTTGATGAAATGATTTACATCAGTTTATTTCGGTCCCTTATTTTTCTTACTCTATATTAATGATATTTCATATATCTTCAAACACTCTTCTATACTTCTTTTAAACCTATTTATACTACATATAGACGATTGTTATAAACTGCAAGAAGATTTGGATATATTTGCTATATAAACTTTTTTCTAAATCCGGATAAATGTTCTATCTTAAATTTTGCCAGAAATGAATTTATTATCACTTATCATTACCATTTAAACTATTCAATTCTAAATACATCCCCTTCTATTAAGGATCTTGGTGTAATACTTATTAATAAACTCGATTATGTACTTTGAACATATTTCCTTCATTACTAATAAAGCATATAAATCTCTTGGATTCCTACTCCGCTCAACTAAACCCTTTAATGATCCTTGTGTACTTAAATTACTTTATTTTCCCCATGTATGGTCTCACCTTGAATTTTCCTCAATTATCTGGTCACCTTTTTATATATCCCATTTAATTGTATTGAAAAAATCCAACTAAAGTTTATCAAATCCTTACGCTACCGTTTTCCTAAATACACCCATACTACTGTTCTCGGTATTTTAATTCTAAACTCCTATTCTTTAACAATCTTTCTGTCAGGCGACGACTTACTGATGCTACATTCCTTTTTAAGCTCCTAAATTTTTTCCTTGATTGTCCTGATTTACTGAGTTAGGTTGGTTTCAGGATCCCAGTTAGGTTGCACTATTTTCACTTAATCCTTTCAAAACCAATTCCCTAAAATATTCCTATCTACAGCGTGTTTATCGTATGTTTTACGGGGAGCTGATTGACGTTGATCTATTCGGTATTTCTTGAAGCAATTCAGGACTGCCATCGGGAGAGTTTTGATTCTATTCCTATTATAATCTTTATCCAATATTATATCACTTTATGTTTAGTTATACACTGTTCTATTTAGTCATGTTTTAGTTTTTATTCTTTCCTTTTTCATTTGTTTGTCTCTATGTATCATTTTATGTAATTTATAAAAATCTATAATTGGGCTCAGATGATATTTTATTTTATTACATTTATTCTTTATTTTTATGCATTTATACATTTATTAACTGTTGATTTTTCAATAAATAAACTATGCTGATTTCATAACATTGCATCACTTGCCTGGATCCGCTCATTTTCCTATTTTTAGAATCATTGCAAATGTCTACATAATTTTTGATTATCAAGAATTTTCTAATAACAAAGCAATTGAATAGTTTATATATTAATTTACCACAATAAATGTTAATCAAAAACAATTCTGGTATTTCATCATCAATCTCACGAAGATGAAAGACTTTAGACATTAGGTCACATTAGAATTTAAGCAATTTAAAAGGACAGTTGTGAAGCCTTAAAAAGCGGTGCTATTGTTATTCTGGAGATTATTTTTTGTAGCAAACTGTTTAAATAAAAGTCTCGTATGACCACAACTGAATAAATACTAGAATTTTCAAAAGATGAATTGAGAAGCAGTTTCTATGTAAATTAGACAGGGTCATTATAATAGAACTTAAAAATGACTGATTCAACTGTATATTACATTTAGTGTATTGATTTATCAAATTAAAGTTAATATAACGGTCCACTTTATATCATTTTCATCAGTTTTTACTATTGTGACGGCGAAAAATATATACAACGTAAGTTTTATGATTCGATTAAGATGATAATATTTTAATTTTCAGTTTTTTTGCTGCGCTAAAAGATGTCGGACTCCGAGATGGAGCCCGAGATGATACCCGAGATGAAACCCCGCAGCTATCAGAGCCAGATGGAAAATATTGCTCTGGAAGAGAATTCAATTATATTTCTGCCAACCGGAGCAGGCAAGACATTCATAGCCATACAATTGATGAAAAGATTACAGGAATCCATCAAAGCCCCATATTCTGAAGGGGGTAAAAGGATATTTTTCCTAGTAAATACAGTTCCGTTAGTGTCACAGCACTTGAAAGTCGTTGAAAATTTAACTTCATTGACGGTAAAAGGTTTCACCAGTCAAGAAAAAGTTGATTTGTGGGATCAAAATGAATGGTTACTGCAGTTGGAAAATGTGCAGGTTATTTATCACTCAATCTAAATCCATACTGTAAACAAAATATGTACAATATATATGAAAAAAACGTGTCTAGCTTCAATTTTACATTTAAGGTGTTGATCATGACGGCTCAAATTTTGTGTGATATGTTATTACACAATTATATACAGTTCAATAGAATAAACTTGCTCATTTTTGACGAGTGTCATGCCGCTGTTAAAGATCATCCGATGCGGCAAATCATGCGTCAGTTTGAGTTTGTACCTATGCATGAAACTCCCCGAGTTGTAGGTAACGAATATAGTTCACTTGTATAAAGAGTCAATTCATTAAATGTTTTATGTGAAACATTTTATTTAAAAGCATACGAATATTACAGGCTTAACTGCTACTATTCTGAACGGAAACGTCAAACCCCAAGAGGTAGAGGCGTCCATACGAGAACTAGAAACTACGTTTCATTCAAAAATTATCACATGTGATGTCGTCGAAGAAGTTAATAGGTGATTATTATTGTATTACGTTTTATTCCCTATGTGGATCAACTAGCAATACTATGAAGTATTTTATGTATAATTTTTTTGACAGCTATTCCACGAAGCCATGTGAAATTGTAATAACTTACACTCCATATACTTGTAATGATATAGATAAATATGTCGAAAAGTCTTTAAGTGAAGTCACAAAATTTTTGGAAATTGTGAAGCTATCTGAAGATGATCCCACTGGTAAACATTCAGGGGCAGATTTTATGGAAATCTTGGCTTCAAAAAATAAGGTAATTTTTAATTACTTAATTTTATCCGTTGAATTTGAACTTTTCCCTCTTTCCTAGTTTTTTATTTTATTTTTATTGATATTGCAGCAACGAACCAAATTAATACGACTGATTAAAACGATAATCAGACACTTGGATGATTTGGGGACTTATGGAACCTCATTAGCAATATTAGCCATTGTTATAAGAGTTGAAAGGATCAAGCTGAAGTCTGACTATGAAGTACAACCACTTCTACAATACATCATAACGATTTCGAATAAATGTCGTGGAATCATAGAGAAGTTTATGATGAAATACGAGGATCCCTATGAAAAAATTTTTCAAAATTCGTCATCAAAGCTTAAATCACTCTTAAACTTTTTGAAAGAGTATTCACCAAAAGCTTTGGCCGTTTCTAGTGGGATATTTTGTAGTACTACATATTTTTTTTGTATCCCAAATATCCAATATGTTCTGAAAAATGTTGCGTACGTTTCAGGTCCTAAAAAAATCAATAAACACAACGAAAAATTATGTTGCATAATTTTCGTCAAAGAAAGGGTCACTGCTCTTGTGCTTAATATTTATCTTAAACATGTCAGGCAACATAACAAAGAGTTCGAATTTTTGAAACACGACTTTATCACTGGTTTTAACGTTAATCCATTCTCGGATACCAGAGAAGATTTATATGAAAAGAAACAAAACAGAATTGCTGTCAACGAATTTCGTACAGGGTCTGTATATCTATTTTATTTTATAATTTCATTTCTAATTTATTTATATATTTTTACTCAATTCTAGTAATAATAATTTAAACATTACCTTACAGAGCTCTCAATTGTTTGATTAGTACTGATGTATTAGAAGAAGGCTTTGATTTGCCTCAGTGCAATCTCATTGTAAGATTTGACGAATTGATGACTTTTAAATCTTACATTCAATCTAAAGGTAGGGGTCGTCAATCCACCGCATCGTACGTAATACTCATACCGAGTCCCAAGAAAAGTGATTTTACTAAAACTTTCAAGTCTTATCAAGACGTTTTTCATATTATGAATGAGGTAAGTTTTTTCATCGTATAAAATGCACATAAAATAGCTATACATAAATACATATATTAAGTTCTATATAACAGATGCTCATTGGAAAAACTCGAGATAGACTTGCTCCAAGCGAAGAGGAAATTTCTAAAGTATATAAAAGTATCTTTGAACCATATTGTCATAATAATGGTATTTAAATCAACACTTGGATATACACATATATTCGTATTTTTGACCTATTAACAATGAGATTCTATTTTTTTTCAGCGACTGTAACAATCAATTCTTCAATAAGTTTACTCAATAGATATTGTTCTACTCTGGATCATGACATTTACACCGATCCTCAGCCGGTATGGCTACGTAAACGCATTAATAATAAAAATATTACAATAATCTCAATAAAAATGCCTTCTAATTCACCTATGAAGAGAACTATCGAGGTATGGTTGAAATTTAATTAATGTTTTTAGTAAAATATGGGTGTAAAATATGTATTTAAATTTTTAGAGTCCTCCGATGAATAATTTAAAGGATGCTAAGCAAGTTGCTGCTCTTTTGGCTTGTAAAGAACTACACAAACTTGGGGAGCTCAATGAAAATCTCTTACCGATAGATAGGTATGTGAATATTAATGGATTTATTCTATTATTGGAGTTACATATAAACCAATCACTGTTGGATACCTGCTAATTGTCAATTTGGTCATTTGTTTTAATTTGTATGTATCCCATCTACTGACAACAGTGGGTACAGAAACACTGATCTCATTAAGGGCGATACCACACTGAATGGTATGGGACGTCATGTGTCCTTGGCTTCCCGCTGTGCACTTGCAGAATGAATATATTTGGGAGATTGCACGTGTATGCATATCCATATGCAACCGACAAGCTTCTCCTACATTTCTTTAAATATGGGGTTCACCGTATCGATCACTGTCAATTAAAGATAAAATATCACCGAAAACACTCAGGGGGTGATTTTTGGGACTGTGTACCATGAATATGGTCTAGGGGTATTGCGTTTTTTCGCACGTTTGAAAGTTTATCTAAAAACAAAACACGTACCACGTCCCACTCAGTGTGCTTCCGCCCTAACGTTTCATGTAATTATTTTGATATTTTCATGCTTTGCAGCCACTAAATTCTATCCAATATTTACCTACTTGTTTTCATGTCTCAACTATTGTATCATTAGATTTAAAAATGATTACTCAGCTGAAAGAATTCTCTTCCAATTTTGTGCATTTCCTTATTCTTACATCGTAACAATCACAATCTGCCTGATTACAACTATCTGAATAAACCTGCTAATTTGATTTTAGAGCTAAAATGGTATTCGACGATGTCTCTACAAAAGCTTTGTTTTTGCATTGGCCTGTTTCGAGTGAGGAAATTTCAACTGAGAGTGTATTCGGAAAGAAGCAAAAATTCTATAAAAAGGAGGTTCGATTCTTTCAGATGATTCAACAAAATGTATTTCATGCATTCTTATTTAACCAGGATTTGCTTTCATCTTCAGTGTCCAGCGAGTTTCAAACGCTTAAACCAAAATGTACCAGCTGACGTATACTTCATGCAAAACATAAAGATAACTCCCAAAGCTGAAACCACCAATCAACAGATCCAAGAAGTGTACAAAATGCTCGAATCTGAGAACGGTTATGCATTCATAACGAAAAATGAAATGCATCAAATATGTCCATTCTCCCTGTTTCTCAGTTCCGGTGAAGTTACAATCGAAATCACACCCAAAAATACTCCTCGTAAAATATCAAATCAACTGTTAAAGAAAATAAAACAGTAATTATTTGAATCCGTCAATAAATTATTTTATTGTGTGTGTGAATTTTTGATATGGCAGTTGAATTTTTCAGATTTCATGTGATGTTGTTTTACGACGTGCTCGCCATCACTCAACCGTTTTTAACGCTGGACAATACATCAGATGACAACTTCTTCTATGTGGTGCCGACACTAAGACGCGGCGAAATCATCGACATTGACGAAGAGATTCTCGATACACACAAAAAAATTGATGAGTGTGTGGAACCGTCCATTGTGAAGCGACAACAGTTGAGAGTAACTAAAGATGAATACTTGCACAGTGTGATTTGGCCGTGGTATCGAGTCGACACCACATTGAGGTATAACCTATTCTCAAAATACTTATGTATAGCTTAACCACTCGTATCAATTTTTGTTACTAACATAGTATTTTTTTAATACAGATACATTGTGACTGAAGTTTGTGAAGATAAAACACCGGATTCACCTTTCGATACTACCGATTTTGAATCTTTTGCTCAATACTTCCAATTAAAGTACAATAACCTGCGAGTTGTCGGTGAAAAGAATCAACCGATGCTCAAAGTAAGTAAATTTCGAATACAATTCAAGTTGAATTTAAGCAGTGAATTGAATTGATTCACCGTATTTTTTTCTTAGGTTAGACCTATTGGTGGAAAAATGAATTGTTTACTACCACGTTCCATAACGATAGCTGCTGAAGAAAATTTGAGCAAAAAAAAGGTTAAAACTATCTTAGAGGCTACTTCGATTGATATACCTTCTCACGAGGAACTATTAGTGCCCGAATTTTGTTTTAAATTCAACTTTCCCGGTGTTCTGTGGCTGAAAGCGATTCTACTTCCTTCGCTGATTCATCGGTAGTTGTACAAATTTTTGGAACATTAATTTAATACAAGTTAATTTATTCATAGACATTTGATTTCTTTTTTTTTTTAACTGACAGAGTTACAATGCTTCTACAAGCAAATGAATTACGGCAAATGATAGTGCGAGAGACTAAACTAGGTTGTCTAGATCTTGAAGATGGTAATCAATTATGACGTATTTATATATATACGAGGGAAACCAATCAATACAAACTGATATCAATTATAATTTCAGGCGAAGAGTGGGAACCATTAGTTGTCGATATCCATGCAATTCAAAAATCTCAAAAGGCGGTATTGACATCTCAAAATAAAAACCATTCTTCAGACATTTCTCCATGCTCACCGGCTCGTGAATTCAATAAAACCACCGAAAGAAATACAATCACTTCCCAATTCACAAAATCAAATATTGACGCTGAATATCCATGGAATGTTAGTAAATTCATAATAAGAACCTTTTAAAAGTCATGCAATACTCACTTTTTATTTTCTTGTTGATGTTTTAGCCTAATTTAGAACCTGTAGATATCAATCGCAAAATTGATGAAGTAAGCGTGATGGATATCGAATGTTTCGACAAGTTTGTTTCTCATAAAGTAGAAACCGTTGACGAGAACGAACAAAATCAGACCGAATCAGATATTTTTTCCATACCCTCGAATGTTTCCAAGAGAGCTATTCGCGCAGCACCTCCAAAGTATGTGGATAATATTCATTGAAGTGTTTTCTAGATACCCACGATCATGTCCAAATTTTAAATTTAGGTATAATGACGTCATCGACATCGTGAAAAAGAAAATATCCAAAATCGGACCACAGTTGAGTTCCATGTTGGAAGCAATCACTATATCAAAATCTAACGATGTGATCAATCTAGAACGGCTGGAGACTTTGGGCGATTCTTTTTTGAAGTTTGGGGCCAGCCTTTACCTGTGGCACAAATACCCAAAGCACACCGAAGGTGAACTCACCACTATTAAAGGAAAATTAGTCAGTAATAAGTAAGTATTTTTTTCGAGTGTATATGTATGTTTTACTTCAACTGTATCTGATTACACTGAGCAACAAAATCATGTTTTTTTACTTACCGGAGCCGAGACTATTCAATTTGTACTAAGTTTGACCCACTGAATTCAAATACGACAATGATTCTTTTCGTTTATGAAATATGAGAGTTTAAAAAATGCGCAATTTTTAACTTTTGCAGTCTTTAACTCAAAATCTAGTATTGCTGTGCCAAAAGTGAGCATTGACATCAATAATCAGATTTTTTTTTCTATTGATTGTGATTTTTTATTAACGTATGTAAAATCATTTACCGCTCTAATTAGTACGTTTAGGTTAAAAAAAAAAAAAAATATATATATATATATATATATTGAGATTAAAAACCAATCATTGTAAACGTAGTGAAATATAAAACTGGCCGAAATGGATACATAATAAAAAAAAATGTGTAAAATAAAAAGTATTGTAACGTGGGAACATTATGGGGTTTATCCGTCACCTAAAATGCATTCGGGGGCTAACAATGGAGACCCCCGAATTGGCCTAGCGAGAAGTGGTCCTTAGAATTCCTAGAACCCTGAGAGCGTGAGACTCACTTAAAACTGTATGTGCCCAGACAATGGAGAAACAAACGGATTGGGGAAGCTGTAGGGAGCGACTTGCCCTTTATAAGGAGGTACTTAGGAACGAGCGCTGGCTGCGCGTGGACCTTCTGAATCATTCAATAAATGCTGTGAAGTGACTTTGGCCTTTCATTTGGATCCTCAATCCACCCCTACACAGCAGTATACTTTTGACTTTCAAAATTCGCTAGATAATTAATTATAAGTATTTTAAAGCAATAAAATAACACTCGAAATCAATAGAAAAAACACGGGAATATTGATTCCAATACTCACTTTTGGCCCAGCAATATTAGATTTTGGGTTAAAGACTGCAAAAGCCAAAAATCTGTAAAAATTGCGCATTTTTTTAAACGCCCATATTTCATAAACGAGAGGAAACCATCAAAAATCATTGTCATATTCAGTGGGTCAAACTTGGTAAAAATTGATTAGTCTCCGCTCTGGTAATTTTTTTTTTGCTCAATGTTATTGCTTGTTTTTTTAGAAATCTTTATTTTTGTGCACAAGCTATCAATTTGGCCGGTCGAATGAAGACTAAACAGTTCAATGCTAAATTTGGCTGGCTCATGCCTGGATTCTGCTTCTCAGAATATATCTTTGATTTACTTCAAAAACATACCAATGTAAGTATTACGTAGATATTTTCATATTATTGTGAACCAAGGGGGGGGGTTTTCGCGCTGTAAAAGTAATGTAAATTGTACTTGTGTTGCAGATTAATCCCATATCAATTTATCCTATTGAAATACCGAGAGAAGAGGTAGTAATTGGAGTGTTGTCACACTCCTCAAAATCAAAAATCAATGAGATTCTCTTCCAATATTTGGAAATGGACCATGACACGGTGTTTGATATTCGTGATAATAATATGGAACCATATAGCGGTGAAGTTTACGTGGCTGATAAGGTTTTTATATACCATCCACTGGTTCAATATTTATAAATGAATCAATCAATGCTATTTGTAATTATATACATAATAGGTGATACTAATTTCTGTATTTTGCTCAAACTAAGGTTATCTCTGACTGCGTTGAAGCTCTCATCGGCCTTTATCTATTAGACAGCGGAATTGAAGCTGCTTTTAAAATTTTATCATGGTTAAAAATACTACCAGAAAATGTAAATATGTATTATATATGAAATCATGTATTTTTAATTAATATTAAATCCAAATTTTAAATTAATTTTTAAATAATTTCAGGAAAATGTCTTCGACTTGATGCATGTACACTTAAAAACGTCTTTCAATGAAGGAAAAATTCCAATCGGCAGTGTGAATTATCAATTAGATTTTTGTCAAAAGGACATTGAAAATATATTGAATTATAATTTTAAAGACCCGTCTTATCTAGTTCAGGTAAGCTGGTCGAGCCGATACTTGAATGTGTGATATATTTAACAGCTTATTATTGAACGTGTGTAACATTCACCGTAGGCCCTTTCGCATTCCTCGAACGTCAAAAACAACGTGACTGAATGCTATCAACGCTTAGAATTCATCGGTGATGCGATCCTGGACTTCTTGATCACCAGCTACATATATGAGAACTGCGGCTCGCTGAGTCCGGGAGATATTACCGACCTGCGCTCGGCTCTGGTGAACAACGTCACATTTGCATGCGTCATAGTCAGACTCGGCCTTCACAAATTCATCCAGTCGTCGAACTCTGCTCTCGACGTCGCCATATATAAGTTTGTAGTGTACCAAAAGTCGAGACAGCATCTCATTGATGATACTGTCATATTTCTGTTGGAAGAAAATGACTGCACCATCGCAGATTATGTTGACGTGCCTAAGGTTACTTTCTTTATTTAGTGTAAATATACATTTTTATATTATATTTATCTAATTGTTTTCAATGTTTCATTCAGGCCTTGGGAGATATATTCGAATCGTTGGCCGGAGCTATATATTTTGATAGTGGCAATGATTTAAATGTGGTGTGGAAGATATTTTACAAGTTCATGCGCAACGAAATAGTGATGTTTAGTGAAAATATTCCGAAACAACCTGTCAGATTGCTCCATGAACAAATTCACGCAACGCCTAAATTCAAGTAAGATTTTAACTTATTTGCATCTTTTGCTAAACATTTTGTTAATTTTGTTAATGCGCTTTTTGTATTTCGTTGCAGGGAAAGCAGCATAACTAGTACAGGACGTGTGATGGTACCTTTACAATTCCAATTAAATGGAGTTTTCAAAGTAGTTCATGGTTTTGGTTTCAATAAAGCCAATGCAAAAAGATCAGCGGCGAAAATTGCCCTCAAAATGTTAGGCATTGGTTCCTGCCAGTGAAACTATTGATTTTTATGATTTTTTATTACTGTTAAGTTTATGACATAGGTATTTAATACCTTTAATTGATTATCGTATATGTTACAGTTCAAGTGTTCACTCCGGTTCGTTCATTAACATACTAGTTAGTAGTCCCGTTACGAATTATCTGTTTTAGTGTAAGTGCTAACAGTCAAAAGCTACCTTCAAATAGACTCACCAGGTGTCTACATACTTTCAAATAGACTCTTTTGAGCTGTCAAAACCTTTGAAATGTCAAAACACTAAGTATTTAAATGGGATATCTTATGGATACCGTATTATATAACGTTGCTATAATTCTCGTTTCTGCTAATTTTTAAAATATTGCAACCCAGGGTGAGCATATATACATAAAGGATGGGACAAACGATTATGCCTAACAGTTTGTGCATGAAAAATAGTTCGTTTGTCGATTTGTTTTTTTTTTTTTTGTGTACACTATAACTGGCCAGATTGGTTTGTGTGTGAATAAACTATGTAGTATGTTCATGAACAAATGAAATATACACTTGGACAGTAACATACATATACCGCAAATTCGTTTTACCAGGATGTTTAACCCTTTGCCCACGTCACCAAATTTAACGAACATGCCCTGTACGCGGCTGCTTTTTTGCGGATTTTGTTATCGCGTTTTCGACTATAAATATAGGTTGTAATATTTTATAAATTATTTTAGCCTATATTGGATTTTTTTTGACTACTGCCATCTATTGAATTTGGTAAAGTATACATTTAGTAATATTTTCAACCAAGTTATAAAATTTTAACACAATAGACGGCTCTTATACAGGTTGGAACTTCCAAGACATCTATGCGTGTCTCACGCGCTGAGGGCATGTTCGCTAGGACATGTATAGTAGTCGTACGCGGTGGAAAGGTTAAAACCACAAAGTAGGGTATGTTTTTTCACATGTGATGATTTTCTGGGTCATGTACTTGTTTTTTTGATAATTTGGAATGTTATGGTAAATCGAGAATTTGCAGTATAATTTTGGATCTCGTTATGCTTCATTGAGTGATTATATGCATCATGTATGGAAATTCCGAAATTAATCGACTTTTTTTTCGAATCGAAATTTTAATAATCGAAATTTTCTATTATAATAAAATATAACATTGAAATGTTATGGAAACATGTGTCGGTATTTCGCAAAATTGTGATAAGTAGCGTTAGGGTTTCTGAAGTCTGAATTACTATGTAAGTCTTGAGTCAGATTATGTAATATTTTTGAAATTCAGGAGACCTGATAAAAAAATTTTATGATACCCGGAATTTTATTTTTTTTGTATTATCTCAACATAATGAAAAATATTTATTTTCGAATGTCGGAACAAAAATATAATGAACATTTATTTTGCTAAAAGTATTTTTTTATTAGTTTTCGAATATTAATTTTATCTGAATTATCACTGTAACATATGAATAAAGTATTTTTATCATTTTAATTTTTTTTTTTTTGAACTTCCTGTGATAATTTTTTGTTTTAGTGTTATTTTGTTTAAACCTGTGAAATCATAAAAATGTAACGACTTGATCTAGAAGTTTGTGGAATAAAATATTTTTTATTACAAATTTTGAGAATTTCCATTAGCGATACAAAAATAAAACCTATCAAAGGCATAGTTATCCACTTACAGTGTACTCTCAATTATCCAGGCTGTTATATTATACTGAGTGTGGAACTGTATATATTGAAAGACACAGATAATATGAACTATCAATTTTTGATATCGTTTCTATTGTCACTCAAAAATCTGCATCAATCATGCATTCAAAACCCAGATCACGACCAAACCACTCCGATGTTTTCCCGATCAACAATATCAAAGCATTTTAAATTATCCATCAATCTGCATATTTCAGATAACTTACCTTGATCTCTTCAAAATCCGATGAATATATTTCCACATTAGGAAGAATCTTTCTCCCAATCGAACCAGTGTTATTGGTTTTACTTTCGACCAAGATTTTACTGTTCGTTGTATAGCATCCAATACCATTTTTCTCCATAAATTGATCCCATCATCATCTTCCTCAGCAAGAGCATCGAAAAGACCAACACGGTAAAGCCGGTATTGATAATATGAAACCTTGCTCCATGGGTTGAATTAATCTTGTAATATTAGGCGGTAAAAATTTAACTAAGATAAGACCATCGTTTGTTTTTATTATGGTTTCATTATCTAATAATTTAACTGTTCATGCTAACCCTCAACTTTTAAAAAAAAATTCCCATTTCAGAAACCCATGTCTTGGAGTCTTGGACCAATCTTCGAAGATCTCTCTTATCCACGGGTTTGGTGCATCCGCTCTAAAATCGCCAGATTAACAGAACGGCAGCTTTAAACGTAATTCTCGTTTCCTCGAATGATAGATTGCACATCAGATGACGAGTAACCTTTCGATGTGCACAGATGCAATTATTAAAATTGAGTTGGATCTTTCTGGCGAGTTTAATAAGGCAAGATTCGGAACTTATCGAATCTTGCCTTATTAAACTTGCCGGAAAGATCCAACTCAATTTTAATAATTGCATCTGTGCACATCGAAAGGTTACCCGTCATCTGATGTGCAATCTATCATTCGAGAAGATGAGAATTGCATTTAAAGCAGCCGTTCGTTAATCTGTCTGGCGATTTTAGAGCGGATGCACCGCATCCCTTATACACCCATGCTTCTTTTTTTGGTTATAAAAATCAACAGGAACAGTTTTTGATTCAGTCCCCTTAAATGATCTAGGTTTTTTTACTTTTCCAATTGCTAAAAGTTTCAATTCGAGTTCCTGATACGATTGTAATACGCTTTTGGATGATTTGTGCTCGGAAATGAACTTTTCTTTTGACTAAGCAATTTATTTAATACAAAAAGTAATTATATCATTGAACACATGTGTTCAAACCTTTTCGTCTGAACTCCACAGCCACTGTATGACAAATTCTCTTATAGCAAAATTCTGCTTGAGTCCGTAGAGTTGTGTTGGTGTTATCATATTCCAAGAATAGATAAGACTTAATTCGTCAAAATTAAAAATTAATCTGATATTCACCTTATAACAATATCACTCATATGATTTAACAAAGGGCAGTAAATAAGAAAAACTTGGTATTTGCCTAACCACATTTATTTAATGTTAGATGTAAGATGTACAAAAAATAAAAAAAATCCATCATTACATGTAATAAGTGTTAGGGCGACGCATTGAGAACTTAATAAGACGTTTGCGGTGTTGGATCCTCTTGGGCAGTGGGAACTTGATTTTGGAATCGTGGAATTGTTTGATCTGGGGCCGTCTGCAACTAGACGCTTTCAAAACTTCCACTTTAATAATCTGCAAATATCAAACAATATAGTAAAATACAAATATTAAATATGAATACGAGATAACTTGTATCCAATATGCATTGTCATAGGGGTTCTATAATGCTAGCGTACGAGAACGCTGACATTTCAAACTATCCCTACTTCAATTTAAGTGAGTGTCTAGGGAGCTGGCGAAAGGGAATTAATTACACCAGCAGCTGGTTATTCGCTAACCAAAAGTGGAGTTTGAAAGGAACTTTTAATTACCTGGATGGAGTGGGCGCGAGCACGATGGCGGGCCCCCATGTCCCTGTAGCACTGAGTGACGGCACCGCCGACAGACAGATCTCGGTATTCCCTGTACATGTTGTGTGTACCTGAACGGGATTCATACCGTAACCATACTCCGAAATTCTTAATGCGAAGGGGAGTCTTTTCAGGGATTTCCTAAAATTTAACAAACGAAAATAAATTAAACATCAAAATGATGTAAAAAATAAAATAAAAAAAACATTAAATGAGAAAACTTGTAAGAAGAA
Organism: Arctopsyche grandis; assembly: GCF_051622035.1. Taxonomy (NCBI): domain Eukaryota; kingdom Metazoa; phylum Arthropoda; class Insecta; order Trichoptera; family Hydropsychidae; genus Arctopsyche; species Arctopsyche grandis. Next base: position 20,819,608 of record NC_135363.1, on the reverse strand, counting down.
ATTTATTATGCGATAACATTGAAAGTCAAAGCATCTCAAAACTTCTCCTGATCGATGTTGGCGAATATCTAGGAAGTCAAATAATATGCATGATTATAGGACAGCTGGTTGTTCGCCCAAACGAATACATATATAAATGAGATTATAATCATACCCTAACTGAAACGATCTCGCCAGTTGATTTCTTGAACTTCTTGAGTTGTCGCAAGAAGTACCAGAACCTAGATTTTGCAACTATCGGTTCTGGAGAGAATATTCTCATCTTATAAAGAGGAGTCTTCTTCTCCTTCTCTGTGGGCAATTTGCGCCCAATCACCTCGAACTCCTTCAACTGAAAATGAGAAAAACATATGGTAAAAAAAATCTGAATCACATCCAAGCTTGAGCATATTGATGAAAATATCAATGTAAATACCGCTCATTGTAGAACACAGTATCAGAAATGGAAATGAAAAGTGTTTCGATGAGCGTATACAAAAGCGTGTCAATGTGACATAACCTCAAAATGTGAAGTGTGTGAAATCGCCAAGTTGTGACAGTACGGGGCAGTGTGGACGATCAGAAATAGAACAATCAAAGTAATAGGGAGAGAGGTGAACTGGAGTGGAGAGGCGGAAGGATGGAATCCAGATGTAAAGGATATGAGAATTCGGTGTCACGTGGAGTTGATAGTGATGGACGATGGCGGTCGAACCGCTCGGGTGGGGAACGCTCGACGCGGGGGCGCATATTGCGGGGCGAGGCCTCCACTCATACGCCCCCGCAGCGGGCCTCCGCGAGTGGACTAGGAGACTAGGAGCCGTGAAATTCGAATTTACCTGGCCGCTCGCCTTCATGTTGCGGCCGACGCGACTCGCTGGAACCGGAAAGACACGGACAGGCCACGCGGGCCAACACTCGCTCTAGATCACTGCTGCCAACTGCTCCATCGAACATTCAATTTTCTACACGTGCTAGCTACTTTTTAATATTATTTTTTTCTGCTTTTATTTATCTAAAATATCATTTCATTTAAATAAGCGATAAGAAAAAATAATTTAATCGACTTATTTTCAATTTTTGTCTGTCAAGGAAAGGAATTATTATATTCTTTAGTCATGTAAATATGAGGGACGGAAATTAATTAAGGCAGTCCCAAATAACAATACTCGTCACAGCAATGCTGAAAGCACTCTTGTTCATTATTAATAAAAAAAAATGTTTTCTATGAAGTTAACAATTACCAAAACGTCAAAAAACCATATTGTTCAATCGGATCTGGGTCACTGCATCGAAAATCGAAAATAATCTATGCATGGTAAACGGTACTATATATGTATGGTAAGGTAAACGAACTACTAGTCATATGTGAATCAGTCACAGGACAACCGGTCGCTCTAGATCGGTCACACGTGATCACCCGTCACACTATAAGTGGTGACGAGAAAACTGGTCACACCCGAAAATTAGTCACGAAAAAACTGGTCACACCCAAAAATTCGACCAATTTTTAATTTTCACATTTGACTAGTAGTCCGTTTACCGGTAATACTATCCGCTTTTCATATGTATGTATGTATGATAAACGGACTATTTCACATATTGTCATAAAAATCGCAAAAATATTGGTTTTTCGACTTTCAATCAAGTCACTTTCGATGCAGTGAGAACCACAGTGTTCAATCTGTAAACAGATTATTCCGCAAAAAGCGATCTTGCGCAAGTCTCGATCGCGAAATATCTGGCACTCGAGTTCTCGTTAGTATGATAGTTCGCGTGGGTGTATCTTGATGGATGGAATTTTCGGGTGCCAGAAGTTCCATGATCGAGATTTTAGTGACGTATGCGAGATCACTTTGTATGGAATACTCACTGAACCCATAACTATATAATGGAGGGTGATTGAATAGGTTCGGTGATTATCCCGCAAAAAGCGATCTCTCGAAAATCACTAAAATCTCGGAACATTATTTTAATCCATGTAGCCAAAATCTAGTGCATGACCAACGACTGTAGTATATACTCTATTCGTCTATTTGGAAATAAATCTATACTCATTACTAACTAATAATATATTAATTGAATTTAGTGTATCGTTTTAATTTAAGCAGCTAATAACTGGTTCGGTGATTATTGCCCACAAAGCGCTCGCCCAAAATTCACTAAAATCTTTATAACGGAACACCAGGCAGCCGAAAACTACCATCATACTAACTAAAATTCGAGTGCCAAATATTTCATATTCGCGATCTTCATGGCAAAAATTGTCTTTTGAGCGATCGCAATGTGCTTAATAATCCAATTACCCTTACAACTATGTATGTATATCGCAGTCAAAAACTGTGGCGTTTCCCTTAGTTCAAATAGTTTTTTTTACATTAGTATCAAAAACAAACGCGACAAAAAATTGTTAATTTTATATATAAAAACTTTATTTTTCAAATAATCTTAATTTCATTTTTATTCAAAGGTTAGTAGTTAATCAATTGATATTAAAAAGGAAAAAAAATAAGAAACTGAATATAATGTGTTTCGAAAATATTTTATTTTCAACAAAAACAGGTATATGTTATACATACATACATATATTATAATAATAAAAAAAAATAATGTCAACATCTTTTTGATTTGAATTATCTACAACAAAATAAAAAATCCCAATGATTTTTTTTTTAATAAGTATTATGTAATATCTAAAAGATAATACCAGAAAATATTACCTTTATAGAATATGGCAAATATTATATTAAATCAAAACTCTTATGAGTGTTGAGAATGTTGCAGTAAAAGCGTTTAATTTTAATGCATATCTATTGGTGATCAAAATTACACCATAAATTCCCAAAAAATATACCACCCGGTAACCCAATGTTCAGTACATTTCTTAAAATTAAACTAAAATATTTAGTCGACTTAGAGGTTTTTCATTAAAGCTTTTTTTTATGATATGTACATTAACTATTATAACTCATGAGTTATTTTTGATTCAACCTTGTGTATTTATAAACTATTTGGACTCATACCTGCTTATTATATATTGAGCATTTATATTAAATTGGAAGACATTAATTTTAATTTATCTCTTAGACCCACTTTGGATAGTTGAGGTAATCTAAGTCCGGCTTTACTGGCAGGGTAGATTAGACCGGCACTGTAACTGCACCGGTTACTAGGTGTCATGTTTTATGGGTGGGCATGCAATGTTTCATACGGGCCGGATGAAACATTGCATGCCCATCCATACAACACAGCGCCTAGTAACCGGCGTAGACACAATACCGGTCTAATCCATCCTGCCCGTGTAAAGCCGGGCTAAGGTTTTTGAACACCATAAGTGTAATAAACATAAGTATGTATATAACAAAATGGAAATACTTTTAAAAAACTTACAGATGCAAATATTAATATTACCTTGATCAGTGGCGTGCCACAAAATTCTACCTGTTTTTATCGCATACGTTAGTAAGGCTGCGCGACAAAAATAGGGAGATTTTCACCGCGCGCCCCTAATCTTAATAGTAAAATTACTACAGTAAAAATTTGAACCTCACGTCTAACAGAATTGTATAAAAGTAGTAAGTTACCATTGTATAAAAATTTCTTAATCTAACACACATTCTATCAAGTGTAGATTTCGAATTTCTAATGTTTCCAGTGTTGACTGTCTGCAGACAACATTTAGTCATCACTGTTAGTCCGCACATTCTTTCATGTGTACCGAGCATGTATTCCAAGCTACGCACCAAGTCATTCGTTTTAAGAACAATCAGCGTCTGTGGATCCATAGTTTCCAGACAATGTGAAACATCGTTGATTAGATTTGGCACATGAAGCTGAAACTGTTCTTTCTGAAAAATAATAAATTATTGTGTATAATTTAATGTTGTCTGAATATTACATACGTATACATATTTGCTATCGGTCTCCGTGACGATACTGAATGTTAAATTACAGAAAACGCAAATATCGGAAGGCAAAGATCGAAAATCGAAAGATCTTAAGTCGAAAGATCAAAAAAAAAATGTTGCATGGTAAACGGTACATACTCACTTAATTTGCGCGAGCAGGATACGACAGGAACAAGAGGAATAGGCTTTTCCTCCCGTATTAATGTGCGCGCGCAGAATACGGGAGGAAAAGCCTGTTCCTCTTGTTCCTGTTGTATCCTGCTCGCGTAAATTAAGTGAGTATGTACCGTTTACCTTGCACCATTTATTTTTTGATCTTTTGACTTAAGATCTTTCGATTTTCGATCTTTGCCTTCCGATATTTGTGTTTTCTGTAATTTACATTCTGTCTCGTCACGTAGACCCATTTGCTATATATTGTATTATACATATATGTAATATAACATCGATGATTCCTTTTTGGTATATACAAACTTTATACTAATCAATTTTGATTTTACTGCAAAAACAAAAGTAGAAAGAGTACAAAGTACATACATATATAAAGTACAATCATATAAAATTTTTTTGTAGCTCAATATCTTAAAATTTCATTATGTAAATTTTATTACGACTGCAATATTATTTATGAATATATGAATACATTTACAACATTTCAATTCTGTTTGGCGAAATTCTGAATGACGGTTGCAGTGTGAATATTAAAATATTATTTTTAGCACAATTTATTATGTATAGGAAAAATGTAAAATTATTTTAACTCGGCATGTATTGTATCTACTATATAAATATGAATTTCATCCATCTTTATTAACATACGTTTGATTGGTTGTTAGATTGATAAAATCTGCAATATTTAATTTAAAACCACTATTGAAGACTACAAAAGAGTTCAATCTTTTGCTTTTTTTTTCCATCTTTCCACCACCCGAGCAACTCTGGATATTTCGGCGAGTTTCTTATAAAAATTCCTTATATAACATTATTCTATGGATTTTGAATTCTGCAACTAACCTCTGTTTCACCCGGCTTGGTGCGATCTATTCCTTTTTTAATTGTATCCCATGGTCGACCAGTCACCATGGCAGCAAATAAGAAATAAAGATCCTCGTTGATACCGAGTTTCTTTGCATATATTTTCATTTTGTTGAAATCACGATGCATTATACTCAACCAAAATTGAGAATAGTCAAAACGAAACTCATCGGTTAATACCTATAAAATGTAAAATTAAATAAATCACTTACATACATACATTTTTTTTAATTTATTTAATTTATTATCAACTAAACTTACTCCATATAAACCGTGATCTAACAAATAAATTGTGACCTCTTTATCGTTTGGTTTTTTTTGTACAACAATATTTCCAGAATGTGGATCACCGTGAACAAAACCATGAACAAAAATCATATGTGAATACAGATCACCTAATTTTTTCGACAGATCGTATGGATCAATATTATGTTCCTAAAAAAAAAAGAAATAGCTGCAATTTATTACAAACAATACAAAATATGATAAACAAAACTAAATATATATCATTACTTTTATATAATTTAAATTATTCACTAATCCTCCATCAACATACTCCATAACAAGAACACGCTCTGTAGTATAATCCCAATACACCTTGGGAATTTTTAACCATTTGTAATCCTTAAATAACATGGCCAGCTTTTCAGCGTTCGATGCTTCATGCTTAAAATCTAATTCGTTGTATATATTCTTTTTTGTCATTTTAACAAGCCAATCCATTTGGAAATCGGGAAATACCCAAGACATTGTCTTGACCATAAATTCCATACATTGTATATCAACATCGATGTTATTTCTCACAAAGGAGTGTTGAACTTTCACAGCTACTTCAGTTCCGTCTTTCAATTTGGCTTTATGCACTTGTGCCAAAGATGCAGCACCCAATGGTTCAGCAACAAACTCATCAAATATATCAGTGGCCTGTAACATAACAAATAATGATAACAAATCTGATAGGAATAAGTCAGATTCAGACATTTCGCTCATACCTCTACTTTTAAGTCTTCTTTGATGATTTTGTATATCATATTAATTGGATTGATGGGAGCATCGCTATGTAGAATTCTTAACGTTTGCACATATTCAGAGGGCAGTATGTAATCCATGGCTCCTATATGCTGGCCAACTTTGACGAAAATACCTTTGTTACTTCGACAAAGTTGTAAAAGTTTATTAGCAGCCATTTGATGAACTTCACTCCTTAGCTGTTTGTACTCATCAGTAGTTTTGTCAAGATTTTTAGCATATAATTTGGTTTTGTATAATAAACCAATCTGGCAGGCGGTTATCATGGATCTTCCAGTACGGACTACGACCAGAGAATTTATGTCATAGTTTTCATTGTGCAGTTTCACCCAGGTGTTGATCGTTCCAAGACCTAATCCACCTGCTAAACCGTATTTGAGATACCTACGCAGCATTTTAACTCCTGAAATGAACTCTTTTTTAAAACAATTTATAAATATAAATATAGATTCATACGTATATATAAATGTTGGCAAAAAATTCTGTTCAATCAAGAACTTAACTACTCAGTATCACACAATTTTTATCACTTCATTTAAAATGTTCTCGTAAAATTGTGGTTTCTATATGTATGTAGTAAAATATATAAGAAAAAGTTATATTATCTTTACGATACTTTGATCGTTTAGTTTCATTCGATAAAGTTAGTAAATATTAAAAATATAATTGCAATTCACAAGTTTTTCAATTTAAACATTTAAAATAATCTCAGCATGTCAGGTAAGTAAATATATTTTGAAGAATTTAACTATGAATGTGAAACTTTTTCCATCATTCCACGTGTTATATATTTATATACAAAACTATGCAGTGTAAGTTAACATATATTAAACTGAATTTCACAATGATTCATGAACATATTCAGTGAGATTGAAAAGGTTTTGCCTTTAAAATAAATATTAAACTAAATGATAGCACCATTGAATTGAATATACATATGTATAATAGGTAATTTGAGAAATTAGGAAAACATACAGTGGCCCCAGAATTCTATAAGACCGAAAATTTATAAAAAATATCGGATCATAAAAAGTATATTAATGATTTTCGTGATTATTTATTGTAATTAAGCATTTTTTTATTTAAAAAAAACTATACAACATCACCTGTATACAATATCTGATATATGTACATAGGAAATTGTTATTACTTTTTAATGTTAGATTATATGTGGAAGAAAGTAGTACATATATATAACGTATAGTGAATTTGCATGTCCTAAATGAGTTGGTATGTAAAATTGACTTTCACCAAAATTTGGCTATATAATTTTATTCGTATGCGACGTTCAGTAATTCGTTTTTAGGCGTGGTTTTACCTGGTATTGCATAAGCAATTTGCGCGTTGACCTTTCAAAGATGACAGAAAACCGGAAAAATCTTAGAATGAACGCGAGCTAACCCACCCAAGCCACAACGAATACTGGGGAATTGGTGATGTGATGACGCGCCATGGCAATGTACAATTTCAATCATTTTCTCTCTTTCTTACCCACTCCCACTACTTTTTATCGATACACATGGCTTACGATCAAAAGAAAAAGTAAAAGAAAGCGCCGAATACTCCAGATTGGTCATTTATTCAATGATTCAATCCATTGAAATGTATACTGTATAAAATAATATTGCATGCTAAAGTATAATACATACATACATATATACGTACGTACATAATATGAGACGGTCAGTGCAGAAGTGGCGTAATTTGAATTTGGGAAACTTTGCTTTTACTCGAAAATCGTGTTTTTTTGTTGATTTTTAAATGCTTTTTATTTTTACATTTTATATATATTTTAATAGCTACTGATCCACTGATCATTTTCTATTTTACAATTTAATTTAATTTGGTTAGTAATCATATTATTCTAATGTTAATGTACAGCATAATAGAAAAAAGAGCTCAAAAGCCTATTCGAAAATCGTGTCAAATACATACATATGTAATACTGTAACTACTTAGATGTCTAACCAATATATAATCAGTAACGGATTCTTTTTGTCACTTTTAATACATAACTACATACATACATATAACTGATTATTATAAACCTTTGAAACCATTATGGACGGATGTGCCATTTGTACATATATGTCATTAATGTCATTATGCCACTTAAATATGGCACCAGGCAAGTGTCTAAATTTTGGTGTCAAATTTAATAGAAATTTTGTAATTATCAAGTTGTATTGTACATACATACATATGTTTTCCACGTATACATATAATTTATTCATTTGCCCATATTAAGTGTGCATCATATTAAAAAAAAAAAATAGTGGAATGAACATTAAAGTGGAGAAACTATGAAACTAAATTTTGTTGTCGAATAACTTGTTTTTACATAAATACATTGAAAAATATGGCATTTCAATAAGTGTGCGAGCTAATTTGAATTTGTTTCGTACAAACATCTACTTACCTATTCAAATATGAATGAAAATGTAATCAGATTCAATCGAATTTGCTTTTAAAAGTCGATGTATTGATTCACTTATTTATTACTACGTCTATTAACTGTAATAAAAAGTACATTATATAAGAAAATAAACTGATTCCGAAAAATAATTAAAATCATACGATAAATAAGATGTAGGTAGATTGGTAAATAACTAAAATTAAAAATAAAACTGACTAAAGCGAAGTATTGGGTTCAAGACGAGATTCGGAATTATCTAAGGTGTGAATACAAAGATTATATTCACGTTTTTTTAATATATATTTTTTTCTTTATGAAAATGAATAGAAAAATGATATAAATTCAAATTGGTATTAAAAGTATTATTGTGTGTCTTCAATATATTTTTGTCGAATAAAGTTTTATAACTGTTTTCTAAGAGTTGAAAAATAAAACACGTGTATTTCTACTTACACCAATGAACAAAAATATCGAAAAGTCGTAAAATAAAAAAAAACCATCTATCTGTTATTATTAACAGTGACAAATACCAGTTTAAAATCATTCAACGTAAAAAGAAAAAAAAAAGCTTGTAAAAAATAGGTGTTGGCGAGAGACTTGAAGCAGGGGCTTCAAACATTTTAGGACGAGAGTCAAATAAGAATATATGAAGTATGTACATACTGAGCCTACATTTTCGGATTCTAAATTTTTTCCAGAATATTCTAGAAATTGGATTTGATGTACATATGTACATATATCATTTATGGTATTTGTATAGATTCTTGCAATTTAATATTCGTTTTTGAGACAAAAAGCGGCTGCAATACCGGTATACAGATATACCGGTTTACAGGTAAATCGCCGAAATTTCACCATCGGTAAATACCGGTACATTTTAAAATTTACCGGTAATTATCGGAAAATATTCTATCGCGAATTAAGTGCATATGTATACTTAGTTCGGTTGTCTGGAATTTGCTTATTTTCAGTATTAAATGTGGCAATTTCAAATTGATAAATTCACTGGCAACAAAAACCAACCAAATTGAAATAAATGCGATCAGATGGCTGTTTCAATTATGATTCAAGCTATCAAATGATCCAAATTTTAAATAAAAAAATATAATTGATTTAAAAAAAAATATATTTATTATTACGAATTTAATTAAATGTATTTATATGACATTATTCACCTAAATGCATTTATATGACATTATTCACCTAAAATTTATTTTTTATTATTTACGATTCAATCTAGGATAACGTTTTTAGGAAAAGTAACCACACACAGTTATGTAATCCACATTTTTTTTTCATTTCCCGGTAAATATCGGTTTACCGGTAGTGTGAAAAATCATTTACCGTTTACTGGTTTATGAAATTTGACGGTAAATTGCAATACTTAGCTGCAAGTTATATTATGGTCCACAGTGATATGAGAATATAGCACTTGAAAAATATATAGGTATATTTAAAGATTTATATGGTTAACTATAGATATATACAGAATTACGGTAAACGGACTACTAGTCAAATGTGAACCGGTCACAGGACAACCGGTCGCTCTAGATCGGTCACACGTGATCACCCGTCACACTAAAACTGGTCACGATAAAACTGGTCACACCCGAAAATTCAACCAATTTTTAATTTTTGGGTGTGACCAGTTTTATCGTGACCAATTTTCGGGTGTGACCAGTTTTCTCGTGACCAGTTTTAGTGTGACGGGTGATCACGTGTGACTGATCTAGAGCGACCGGTTGTCCTCTGACCGGTTCAAATTTTACTAGCAATCACCGAACCAGAATTACAGATAGTCTATTTTTTCAGAGAGTATGGAACTAGTAACAACACCATTTGTACAAAAGCTGAAATAGGGAGACGACAGATCAAATATTTGTTCGTAAATAAACACATAGAACATGTTGTCATTGAAATATTTACCAGTAACATAATAGCTCAAATAATTAACAAGGTATTGAGATAAAATACTAAAATCGGGGTTATGAATTTTCCGTTCGGTACCGCAAGATGGAAATAGTATACATATTTAGTGGTAATTGGATTATTAGTCACATTGCGATGGTCATATGTTTGCTATGAAAACTGCGAATGCGGAATATTTGGCACTCGAGTTTTCGTTAGTATGATAGTTATCATTAGTATGATGGACTTTTCGGCTGCCAGATGTTCCGTTATAGAGATTTTAGTGACTTTTGGGGGAGCGCTTTGTGACCAATGATCACCGAACCATATTTAATATATGTACATATAGTCGGATAAAAATAAATTACAAAGTATTTAAGGAGGGGAAACACTAGTCGTTGACTTAGGTGTATCATTGCGTTTACAATATGTATTGAACATAGAAGTAGAATGCATAGAATCGCTCTCAGCCTCCGAAAATGTTGCTACAAAAACTCTGCGCGGCAGAGTTTGTTCATTATTTGCTAAACTTCGTCTCTCTCTCTCTTGTCTCTCTTCTGACTTTCCGTCTCTCTCTTCGATGGCTCGCTTTTATACGATACTTTTGTAAACAATGACCATTCTATGCATTCTACTTCTATGGTATTGAAGTATGAAACCTGCAGCGTGATTGAATATATTTTGTCTTCGACGGAACTCATGTTCACTATTAACTGATAGCAATATTATTTTAATTCACATTAAAAATGCCGCGCTTGTTTAATCATTTATATTTTAAAATTAAACTCGTTTATTACTACAATTTTAATCGGCAAACAAATTTTAATTTATATTAAAAAAAAAAAGCAAATGATTGCACTACGGTTGCAGAGAGTGTTTAAGTGGTACGGGGTGCCGTCAGTTCGAGTCTACGAGTGTCGGCTTTCGATCACGCTCGGGAGTTCGATCTTCGATCACAACCTTCGACTTCACGATGCAGGCCGCCAGGAGTGCTAGGATGCTCGTGTCCAGGAACGGTAATCCATCATATTACAACATTCCCAAGCAACCCTGAGAAACCAACCCTGTTAAGTAATCACTGTTGACATCGGATATAATCGATCGAGGTGTCTACCCCCACCTGTCTCTCTTCATTCTTCATTCTTCAACATATAACCTATTTCAACTGTATTGCTCTTGCTACTTTTTACCCTGCTTCGATAACCTCAGACTATTACATAACGCGCCATAACCTCAAACTCATTTTTTTCCAAGGCTTAAAATTGAGTATTAACCCTTTGCCCGCGGCAATAAATATAGCGAACAAGCCCTGTACGCGGCACCTTTTTCGCGAATTTGGCAATCGAGTTTTCGACCTTAAATACAGATTTTAATATTAACTCAAGTAACCAGATATTTTAATTAACACATACAGTATTATTTTAAACAATAAAATACATAATATATCTCGTAGTTTTGGCTTAATTATCAAATAATCATTCTTCATACAATTGAGACGTATCGTCGCCATTGTTCAACAGACGTGACGTCACATAAACGAGGTTTCAGTATGGTTCCACAAAAAACTAATTTTGACTGGTATATATTAATTTTAAGCAAATTGAATAGATGGCATTCAACTCTTAGTAATATATTCAACCAATTTTGAACCTTGAAACAGTTGAAATTGGCGCATATAAGGCTAAAAATCCCGTGCAAAGTTCAGAAATTCTATAGAAGACAGCCGCGCTACAGACTTGTCTCCCAAAGCTTCCATAGAAGATGGCCGCGGGCAAACGGTTAAAATTGAGTATTGATATTTGATATATAGTGATGTGTATGCCTTGAAAAGAGTTGTTAGTTTCTAGAATGGCAATCATTTAACGGTTTTAATTTTGTACGGACCCATCTAGATTTTTGCAGCATCCAAGTCATGTCAACTTTTATGTACACATATTAAATTTTTATACCTTATTACTAAGCTGAGCTCAACTGGTTGAGATGATATAACCACTGTATTCAATAATACTAAATTATAAAATTTTGTACAATTACAAATACCTGTATGATAACTGATAAAATCGCCATTAGATAAAGTTAGTTATAGGTTACTGTTGCGTTGCATTCTGATATGTAATTCGTCAAATTTGTCGCTATGCTTTTTTCATACAAATAAAACAAATCAATTATATAATATAATACATATAATTTTGATTTTTATGTTTTTTTTTTACAGTTTCATTAGTAATAACTTTTTTTAAACTGTTTCAGCTCGTTCCTATCACGGAAAACATTCAGATTTCAAAGCACCAAGCATGGACGAATTGCCCGTTCCTGCCGGCTCGTGGTCGGACGCTTTTGCCGCCAGACAACGCAGAAATAACTTGACTTTGATTGGCGGAATAATTTTCGCAGGAGCGAGCATTTTCACCGTAAGTTATCGTTGATTCAGATGATTCGCTAAATGCATTGACTGACTCATGATTTACTTTTTTAGGCGAAAACATCCGGGTTGATCTACCTTAATTTCTCTCCACCAGATTCCATTGATTAAGGAAATTTGCAGGAAAACATCAATTCACGTAGCTGAATCACTTTGTTGGATGATAATTTAGTTGTAATATATTATTTGCTGCAGTTATATATATATATAATTCTATAATTTAAATAAATGATTTAATAAATTTTGTGCATTTTTTTTTAAATTAAAAACTTCATACTTGGTGAAAATATCGTATATCAAACGATTTATTATTAATTGCATAAAATAAGAGAGATTCAATGAAATAAAGTGGAACCGTTTTGTTTACACTTTCATTTTTTACTATGCACATTTATGCTGTGCATTTACATAAACACATACATTATTACAATGATGATTATTATGACCAGAATAAAATTTAATTTAAAGCAATTAATTTTGATATGATTAAAAGGTATTAATTTAGAAGAAAATAAGATATTTTTTTTGATTAAAGAATAAATTAAATATAAATAACATTAAAATCATTTCAATAATAAACATTCGTAGCTAATATGAAGAATCTGAACATACGTATTTTTACAACAGACCCTCAGTATGAGTTTTAAACGTTTTTCAATGTAAATACAATGTTTGTACCATTTGATATCGCATAATTTACAAGAATGGATTAAATAAAATTACATTTTTAATTGAATACATACATAACTAATACAGATTTAACAGCAACAATGATTTCACAAACTGTGAAAACTAAAGGCACAATTATATACAGCCGTTACTGTCTTATTTTTTGTTTTTGTTTTCCATCTCTTGAAATGTCATTAAGGCTTTCCCTGTACATGAGACTACCGATCTTTGATAACACCTCTAAATTAAACATTCCTAAAAGGCTATATACTACACATAAATATCGATAAACGTGTACGAGCAAATAGATATACATGTCATCGTTGACGTTTCAGTGCGACCGAGCTATTTCCGAAAAGGTATCCAAGATGTCTTTGATAGAAAAGTCCAATGCGATCATCGAACCTGGATAACACTGCTGTATATGTTCTTCTAAATATTTGTATTGAGTGATGAATTCTTCTTGCATTGCTCTCCAGACCACCTGTGTATTAAGAGTCATAAATTTATATATAGGTTGAAAATATCTATTTTCGATATTGTTTGAAGGGTACCTGAAGTAAATTTTCTTCTTCGCAAAGATGTTTTTCTACTTTCTTATATAAACTATCGAGGCCTTTTTTGACTTCCCTATGCGGATACATTGCTATCACTTTCCTCAACTCTTGTTTGCTGAATGCTGTCTGGTATGATATTTCCGCTTTGTTCACACCTTGGCTGACGCGACTTTCGACACCTTCAAAGAATTGCTAAAAAAACAATTTTTATTTTCATTTTTGCATAATAAAAACGGTTATATCAATATAATGGTATAATAAATCACATTAAGCTTTTCCAAGGGTCTTCCAAAGTAATGCGTAACATACGCCTTTTGAGCTTCAATATATTTAACTTTTGCTTCTTTCCTCAATGTATCTAAAGATGGTATCTTCAATTGACACAATAGTGCATATAAATGATGAAAATTCTCTGAAATGACACATCATATACGTAACTCTAAATTCATTCTAATCACATAAAACCATAGAAGTAGAATGCATAGAATCGCTCTCAGCCTTTGAGTCAGAGTTTGTTCATTGTTTGCTAAACTTCGTCTCTCTCTCTCTCTCTTGTCTCTCTTCTGACTTTCCGTCTCTCTCTTCGATGGCTCGCTTTTAGTTGATACTTTTGTTAACAATGACAATTCTAGGCATACTACTTCTATGCATAAAACTCAATATGTTTATAATTTACCCATTTTTATAACTTGATGTGGTGTTTTAGGATGGTCTTGTCGTTGTATAGATTGCATCATTGCAGTTACTAATTGCACATACCATTTATCAAGATCGACTCTTCTACTTGATTTACTGAATATACCTTCCGCCGTCTTACAAAATTCCTACAAAACATTCATCATTGTAAATTTATATATAGAATAAACTTAAAAATATGGAAATTAAATCAGATATACAAACTTCAAAGCTTTCAACAAATGGTAAAATTCCACATTTTGGTTTTCTCATTGTAGCCTTGCAAGGTTCAATAAGAACCTGCAATCGACGTTTCATTGCAGCATCGCAGGCACGCTTGGCTTGTACCAAACATGATCCGAGTGATACGGACAGCAAACTACCCGCATCCCGAGCAGCCAAGACATGCGAACTCACAACTACCAACGTTTGCATACAGCCACTGTACAAATGAAAAAAAATGAAGTAAAATCCAACAAAAGCATAATTGTTTCAACGAAATTGAAGAAACTCACTAAGCGTCGACTCTTTCATAGTGCGCTATGAAAGCAGCCAATTCCTGTTCGAGACTCGGAAACAGCTCGGCCATCATTCGGCGTACATCTTCGCTGAATAATTTTTCTTGGCGCGACCTGTTTAATTCTTGCGTTTGGTTTTGAATGTCACCCGATCCAGGCGACAGATCTTTTCCGCTCAGATCATCACTCGACGGTGACATGACAAGACTCGTTGATGTATCGGCATTGAAAGAACCATCGAGAGATTGTTGCCCACTCTTAAACATTCATAAAAAAAATAGCAATGAATTAATCTGCCAAAATTAAGTTCAATAACGGGTATAGACAATCCATTTACCTTAGGTCCGTCTAATTGGAAAAATGATACACAAAATTCTTGTTCACTCAAGCATACAGGTTCTAATTGAGAAAGCACCTGCAATAATATAAACTTTATATGATTTTTATAGCCAAAAATTACATTTCACACATATAACTTATTAGTAAATAAATATACACATATCCTTTTAGAAACTAAATCAATCAACTTAACAAAACAAATAAAAAAATCAATAATTTGTGAAATCATTTTGCCAGCAGCATAGCTTGATGGTTGCATCAATGCTAACCACTGAAAGATTACCGGGTTCGATTCTGCGGTTTGACTTCGATTAAAAATAATATATTCCGAGTATTATCTGTAATGCTGCTGGTCAGCCTTGGATATTTGTGAAGCCAAATCGATCGTTTCCTATCAGAGTTGCCAATTTATCTGATTTAATTGTTGAAACGGTTCCCCATCAAATTGGCAAAAGCCATCATATATGTCACCAATATTATGATTTCAAAATTTATAATCTATAAATTTAATACCATATAGATGTCACAGAGGCAACCTGATAACATCTTGAAAAAATATAAAATTG
Organism: Arctopsyche grandis; assembly: GCF_051622035.1. Lineage (NCBI taxonomy): Eukaryota > Metazoa > Arthropoda > Insecta > Trichoptera > Hydropsychidae > Arctopsyche > Arctopsyche grandis. The sequence goes on along the minus strand of NC_135363.1, from coordinate 20,803,587 downwards.
GGTCCATCGGCTATGCCACCTTTCTCGAGTATAAATAAAATAAAATAAAATAGTAAGAGAGATTCTTCAAAGAATTTGCTTATAAGAAAATTTTATAAAATAATGATAAGGTATAAATATGCCATTCAAGTAATAATATTGAAAAAATGCATCGCGGTTGTTTAGCAACTATACAACGCATATTACCGTTTCTAATATGGCATCAAAAGAATGTGACGAATTGGAATGATTAGAGGCGTCTTCCTTTAAATCATTAGATTTACTTTTCTTATCTTTTGAATTTGTTGCAATGGAATTCCCACCGATCAACTGACGTGCATGTTCAAAGAACAACCGTATATCTCGGTCATATAGTTTGCTCATCGAAGTTGTATACACCTAAAATTATTTTCATACCATCATTAAAACTGATATCTAATTAAGTACCATAAATCATTGAATAAAAATCTGAAATACCCCAGTCAATGCAGCGTAAGATTTGGGTTCCATTTGTTTAGTCCAATGCATTAGCGGAGCGTATTCTTGGAGTTCATCATGAATATGAGTTCTTTGGGGTAACATTATTGATCCGTCGGAACCGAATCCGGCGACTTCTTGAATCGCATCATTACGCAGATGAATCAGAAGAATGTTGAGGTATCTCGAAACAGCTTGAGCAAACTTTTCTTTGTACTTGTTTACTTTTCTTTGTTGTTCTTGTGTTGCTGATAATCTACACAAATTATATATATGTCGATAAATACTCGTTTTTGACATTATACATTTGAATGTTGTTTTGAAAAAAATTATAAACCTTAAAACAAATGGTGGAGGAGTCGATGTAAGAGTGTTACGAAGAATATTTCCAGCGGCTAATGCAGCCTCACGGCCCTCTGGAGTATTTAAGACTACATCCATCGAAGATCCTGACACATCAAGCCAAGCCTATAATAAAATTAACCATTAAAATACACACTTCTATGTATACATATTTAAAAATGCAATTCAAATACTTACAATGACGCTTTCCAATTGTAACAACAAGCGTTGACTATTTCTATTGGCAGTTTCAATCATACCATTCTTTTCTTCCATTTTGTCCATTGTGTCTCTAATATGACACAACATTTCATCATATCTAAGAATAAAAATTTAATTTAATTAATTTAATCATAATAAAAAATATCGTAGTTTAATATAAAATTAAAAAAAAGATTACTTGTCTAATCTAGTTTCTACAGTTTCAGCGTATGTTATAGCTTCCTCTAATTTATTCATTAATGATTCAACTTGTGCTTCCGACACTAACATACTTTCTATATTCTCCTACAAGCACAAACACGGATTAGTTTCATGAAAGACAAAGCATTAGTCAAATCACAGTAGTAATATAAGAGATAGATCACCCCATCTAATAATGATAATTTATCGCCTAATTGTGACATAAATTGTTCAGCGTTTGATATAGCAGTATCACAGTTTCCTATTAAAGCTACGAGATCACCAATATTGTCTAAATCGCCACTGAGCGCTTGATATTCGTAGCCAGATTCACTCTCGGGAACTTGAACTGGAAATTAAAAAAATATTTATTACAAAAGAGTCATTAATTCTATTGTACAAATATTATAAAATCTTAATTATGTTACCTGGTAATATGAGGGGGCTATCAGGACTATCGATAGACTGCGAACCTAGCCACTTTTCTGGAAAGTGTACAAATTCAATTTTAGCTTTACTGTGCACCACCATCTGATGCAAAGCAGTGATGAAGTTTTGCCTATCATGTTCATTCAGGGCGACCCATCTATATAGCTTCTCGGCATTTATGTCTAATGTCAATGACTGAAAATAGATTAAGTACATAATATAGAAGTGTTTTCATTAAAATATATGTATTTCAAATCAGCTTAGAGTAGTTTAAAAGTTTTAAACAGGATTTGTAAAATGCAAGAATACTCAAAAGATAAATATAATACTCTGTGTATAATAAAGTGTATTTAGTAGAGGATACGTTGATTTCATCCGAATCCAATATGGATTTTGAATTGAGATGAATTCAATGCAATCATAATGAAAGAAACATACTCCAATATCGGTCCCTCCGTCGATAGTTCTAATTTCATTCAAAAGCCATGTGCGTTTCTTTTTGAATGAATTTTTGTCTATTTTTTTCACTTGACATATCGATACTGATGTAGGTAAGTCGGTGCTGTTGACGATGCATAAATAACAAGTGTTTTTCTTCTTCAACAATTTAGCGACTTCGCATACGACCAGTAGGCGTTCTCCATTGCTCTCGAAGACCTCCTTTTGGAGACTGTGACGAATGGCAGCCATTCCTAAAACAGCAACCAAATTATAACCAAACTTTGAGTAATATTATTTGAAGTATGTGTTTAATCATACAGATTTGCACAAGAGTGGTGTGAGTTGAAGTAACGTTTCCGATTTATATTTATGGACTATATTATTAAAGGAACGAATGAAATATTTGTTGTAATTTCTATTTGCTTCCTTCATACCTGATTTGATTTAGTGTGTTCAAATATACATTTTAGTTTTGCGACGAATTCAAGCCGCAGACAGCTCTAATGTCAAACGATAGGTGTGACAGTTGATAATTTTTTTTAGAGGTTATGGCTGTCGAGTGCAAAACTTTACAGCCATGTGTAAATCTCAGGATGATAAATTTGAAATATTGTTTATCAGCTGAATATGGGATATCTATTTTAAATATATTATTATTTTATTATTCTTCTAATTTAATGAAGTGTATTTTTTAAAATTAAGATACTTTTTAGAAAAAGATAATAAATTTTATAAAATGGTCCATAAATGGTTTCACTTAAATCTATTCATTGTATGTTATGGGGGGTGATTCCAACCATGGGGGATAGTTGGAGGGAAGTGAAATTATAGTGTTGTTTTAAACACGACTATATAATACGGGCGGGGAGGAAGTAACGTAGTAGCCACTAACATGGTCGAATCGACCCCATCTCACAGGATGGCTACCCGAACTTGACCATGTCGTAGAGCCCCTGCAAGTTGTTTGGTGATTACTCCCAGTATCCAGTGGTGCCACGAGGCAGGTGCGGGGGGGGGGGGGGTGGATCGCACCGGGTGTCACCATTTAGGGGGTGACAGTAAATGAAAAATACATTCAACAATACTACGAAATTTAAATTAATTTATTCGCAACCGAAACAACTCGTTCGTTTGGAGGAATTTTTGTTTATCTAAATTTCGTAGTATTGTTGAATTTATTAAAAAAAATCAAAAGTGAAGTAAGAAGAGGCTAGTAAAAATAAAACAAATGAAAGGGTATTCCAACCTAAGGGTAGCTAGGGGTGCCGTTATCATTACTGGAAGCTATTAAGCATTAAGATAACTAGAAAAGTGCGGTCACCTAGTGGGAGTATGAAATTGAACAAGCGCTTTTCAAGTGAGATGATAATGAAATTGCAATAGAGAGAAGGGTTTAAAAGAGGTTGGCGGGGGAGCAAACAAGAGACGCTGAACTCACTTTACAAGAAGAAAACAAGAAGCTGATGTTTGAATGAATTGACCGTTTTCATTCTGAACTCTATGTATATCAGGGCAAGAACCATTAAGGAATTAGCAGCTATGTTTCAAAATTTTCAAGCCAAGAGTCTCATATCTGTCACAGAAGAAGTTTTTTTTTATTATTTCATTTGTAAATTTATGACTTCGGGTTGAAGCGGGTCATATCCTTAACGCACCGGTTGACACTAATCGTAGCGACGTCACTGCCACTATCTACTATTTATTGCAATGTAAGAAAAAAATAAAGCTCAGGAGTTAAGGCTTTGATGTTTGAAATAAATTAACTTAAAGTAGAGAACAAATAAATTTTTATTCGAATTCGAAAGAAATTAAATACATATTTTAAGACACAAAATCCATGGAGAATTTATTCGCTCCTGACAATATTCAGAATGATTATAAATTCCAAATTCACCAACTTAAGTTTTCCAATTTTAACTGAATTTTTATTATATTATTAATTTTACCGTAAAAAATAATTTACACAAACTGAATATAAATTTTAAAAACTTTATTAGAATATATGTATGTATATATAGTATCGACTTGACTATAGGGCGAAGTTTTTATATCGTCCTATGAGAAATTATATACATAGATGCGTATCACGTTTTTTTTACATCCTATACATCCTTTTTTTACATATTTTGATTGATCATAATATGTAAAAAATGATCATACGAAGCGATTGAAAAAAATCAAATTAATCAAGGAATTCGCACGGCATACAATTGGGGATTATGATGATTTACTTTTAATTGCGTAAATATTTTTTTCCAAACAGCGGATTAAAAAAATGAGATCAACGTGGCTATATAATCTACATATGTATGTACATACATATGTACATATATGCATAGGTTTTTTTCACTGAGCTACATTTTAAATCACGTAAAAATGCAACAATGTTCTTAAAACATATAATGCATTAAATCAGGGAATTTTATATTAAACTAATTTATTCTTTATTGGTAATAAAACGTGAAAGGACATCACGATTATTACACAGTCGAAAATTTCATATTCCAACAAAGCACACTGGCAATGTTTCAAATTAAGCACACATGCGTATTTTTTTATTATTTGATTTTACAAATAAAATCAATTCCTTCGATCAAATCCTGATTAATTAGATTTTGTCTTTTAAACACAAAATATACTCGTATGTATGTACATATATTCAATTGTTGGCAAAAAAATCACGAAAAGTTAGGGCTACCAAATATTTAAATTATTCGAATATCGAAACCCGAATAGTAAGCTATAACATATTTAGATAATGTTTTAGAAATGTCAAAATATTATTAAAATTTTAACAGAATCCTTGCCTGGTACGTTGAATCAAATCGAGTGTGCTGTATGTACATAGTATGTATGTACATAATATGTATGTACATAGTTACATACATACATACATAGGTTGAAAAAAATTGATTTAAGACCGCCAAGTTCATTACATGACAACTAGTAAAAACTAGATCTTGAAAATCTCGAGTTCGAATTTTCGCAAGATCACAAAATTTCATCTATTGCAGTGGTTCTTAACCAGGGGTTCGATTGTCAGTTCGAATGTCAGGTTCGTTGAGTCAGTTTCAGGGGTTCAAATTCAGCAAAGCCAGGTTCAACAGCAACTCTTCAGAACAACAACTCTCTCAACATTTTGGTGTCAACAAATGGTAGCGTACCCTGTTATTGCTAAGAAAGCTCTGGAGATTTTCATACCGTTTGTTACAACATATCTTTGCGAGCAATCCTTTTCGAGGATGCTGGACATAAAAACGAATAAAAGGAACAGACTTTGTTGCGAAAATGACATGAGAGTGGCACTTGCCAAGATTTCTGAACTGGTCTCTGAAAGGCAACAGCAGAAGTCACACTGATTTGCAGTAAATATTCATTATTATGTTTTTGTTTTTGTGTGAAAATCATGTTTTAATGGTTTTGTTCTTTGAATACAGTGACGTTGATGCACGGTTCATTTTTTGCACCAGTAAAATATATACATATGTTTTGAATTTGAAAAAAATCATATTTTATTTATCCAATTAAGAAGGGTTCGATGAATGCGCATATGAAACTGGTGGGGTTCAGTACCTCCAACAAGGTTAAGAACCACTGATCTATTGTTGCACGTACATAGATAAAGTAAATATTTGACTCATCGAAGTTGAATATGTAAAATAAATCTAATATATAATTTCGAAAGAGACTTTGTAAGTTTGCATCTTTGGTTGGGAACTTCGAAAACAAAATAAAGTTTCTATGACGACAATTCAATTGGTTGAATATTATATTTTTTCGATTCAAATGAATTTAATAAAAAAACAAATGAATTAAATATTCATTAGAGATTCACTATTAGATTCACCTTGTCTGTTTATATTACAAATACTGAGCAAAGCCGGGTAAAACAACTAGTCTTAATCTATAATTTGGAAAGAGACTTTGTATGTAAATATCCTTGGTCGTCGTCGTCGTCGTCTTCGTCGTCGTCGTCCGTAGATCGGTGACGTCATCGAACACGTGATTCGATTTTTTTTTTTTTTCGATCCATGGGCGCCGATTTTTTTTTTCGTTTCAATGGATTCACCCCCGCGGGGGCGCAAGGCGAGTAGCTTCATGGGGCCCCGCCAGGGGCGCCACAAGGGGCGCAGCCCCGTGGGACTCAAAAGGGGGCGCCACAAGGGGCGCAGCCCCGTGGGGCTCAAAAGGGGGCGCCACAAGGGGCGCAGCCCCGTGGGGCCCCGAAGGGGGCCCGGGGGGCCCAGCCTCATGGGGCGCAGCCCCATGGGGCTCAAAAGGGGGCGCCACAAGGGGCGCAGCCCCGTGGGGCCCAGCCTCATGGGGCGCAGCCCCATGGGGCCTCAAAAGGGGGTGCCACAAGGGGCGCAGCCCCGTGAGGCCCCGAAGGGGGCGCGGGGGGCCCAGCCTCATGGGGCGCAGCCCCATGGGGCTCAAAAAGGGGCGCCACAAGGGGCGCAGCCCCATGGGGCTCAAAAGGGGGCGCCACGGCTCAAAAGGGGGTGCCACAAGGGGCGCAGCCCCGTGAGGCCCCGAAGGGGGCGCGGGGGGCCCAGCCTCATGGGGCGCAGCCCCATGGGGCTCAAAAAGGGGCGCCACAAGGGGCGCAGCCCCGTGGGGCCCCGAAGGGGGCCCGGGGGGCCCAGCCTCATGGGGCGCAGCCCCATGGGGCTCAAAAGGGGGCGCCACAAGGGGCGCAGCCCCGTGGGGCCCCGAAGGGGGCCCGGGGGGCCCAGCCTCATGGGGCGCAGCCCCATGGGGCTCAAAAGGGGGTGCCACAAGGGGCGCAGCCCCGTGAAGCCCCGAAGGGGGCCCGGGGGGCCCAGCCTCATGGGGCGCAGCCCCATGGGGCTCAAAAGGGGGCGCCACAAGGGGCGCAGCCCCGTGGGGCCCCGAAGGGGGCCCGGGGGGCCCAGCCTCATGGGGCGCAGCCCCATGGGGCTCAAAAGGGGGCGCCACAAGGGGCGCAGCCCCGTGGGGCCCCGAAGGGGGCCCGGGGGGCCCAGCCTCATGGGGCGCAAGCCCTAATAGGCATTAACTAAGGGGGGCGAAGCCCTAGACGGCAATTAATCATGGGGGCGCGGAGGGGCGAAGCCCTAAAAGGCAACTGATCATGGGGGCGAAGCCTTAGACGGCATTTAATCATGGGGGCGCGGAGGGGCGAAGCCCTAAAAGGCATGAACTAAGGGGGGCGAAGCCCTAAACGGCAATTAATCTTGGGGGCGCGGGGGGCGAAGCCCTAAAAGGCAACTGATCATGGGGGCGAAGCCTTAGACGGCATTTAATCATGGGGGCGCGGAGGGGCGAAGCCCTAAAAGGCATTAACTAAGGGGGGCGAAGCCCTAAACGGCAATTAATCTTGGGGGCGCGGGGGGCGAAGCCCTAAAAGGCAACTGATCATGGGGGCGAAGCCTTAGACGGCATTTAATCATGGGGGCGCGGAGGGGCGAAGCCCTAAAAGGCATTAACTAAAGGGGGCGAAGCCCTAAACGGCAATTAATCTTGGGGGCGCGGGGGGCGAAGCCCTAAAAGGCAACTGATCATGGGGGCGAAGCCTTAGACGGCATTTAATCATGGGGGCGCGGAGGGGCGAAGCCCTAAAAGGCATTAACTAAGGGGGGCGAAGCCCTAAACGGCAATTGCTCATGGAGCGTGGAGGGGCGAAGCCCTAGAAGGCAAAGGCTCAGGGGGGTGCCGAGGGCGAAGCCCTAGAAGGCAAAAAAAAAAAAATGATTTTTTTTTTGATTTTTTTAAATTTTTTTTTTTATTTTTTTTTTTATTTTTTTTTTGATTTTTTTTTTTATTTTTTTTTAATTTTTTTTTTAATTTTTTTTTTTAATTTTTTAATTTTTTTTTTTTTTTCGATCCATGGGCGCCGATTTGTTTTTTTCGTTTCAATGGATTCACCCCCGCGGGGGCGCAAAGCGAGTAGTTTCATGGGGCCCCGCCAGGGGCGCCACAAGGGGCGCAGCCCCGTGGGGCTCAAAAGGGGGCGCCACAAGGGGCGCAGCCCCGTGGGGCCCCGAAGGGGGCCCGGGGGGCCCAGCCTCATGGGGCGCAGCCCCATGAGGCTCAAAAGGGGGCGCCACAAGGGGCGCAGCCCCGTGGGGCCCCGAAGGGGGCCCGGGGGGCCCAGCCTCATGGGGCGCAGCCCCATGGGGCTCAAAAGGGGGCGCCACAAGGGGCGCAGCCCCGTGGGGCCCCGAAGGGGGCCCGGGGGGCCCAGCCTCATGGGGCGCAAGCCCTAATAGGCATTAACTAAGGGGGGCGAAGCCCTAGACGGCAATTAATCATGGGGGCGCGGAGGGGCGAAGCCCTAAAAGGCAACTGATCATGGGGGCGAAGCCTTAGACGGCATTTAATCATGGGGGCGCGGAGGGGCGAAGCCCTAAAAGGCATTAACTAAGGGGGGCGAAGCCCTAAACGGCAATTAATCTTGGGGGCGCGGGGGGCGAAGCCCTAAAAGGCAACTGATCATGGGGGCGAAGCCTTAGACGGCATTTAATCATGGGGGCGCGGAGGGGCGAAGCCCTAAAAGGCATTAACTAAGGGGGGCGAAGCCCTAAACGGCAATTAATCTTGGGGGCGCGGGGGGCGAAGCCCTAAAAGGCAACTGATCATGGGAGCGAAGCCTTAGACGGCATTTAATCATGGGGGCGCGGAGGGGCGAAGCCCTAAAAGGCATTAACTAAGGGGGGCGAAGCCCTAGACGGCATTTAATCATGGGGGTGCGGAGGGGCGAAGCCCTAAAAGGCATTAACTAAGGGGGGCGAAGCCCTAAACGGCAATTGCTCATGGGGCGTGGAGGGGCGAAGCCCTAGAAGGCAAAGGCTCAGGGGGGCGCCGAGGGCGAAGCCCTAGAAGGCAAAAAAAAATTTTGATTTTTTTTTTTGATTTTTTAAAAAAAATTTTTTGATTTTTTTTTTTGATTTTTTTTTTATTTTTTTTTTTGATTTTTTTTTTATTTTTTTTTTATTTTTTTTTTTGATTTTTTTTTTATTTTTTTTTTAAATTTTTTAATTTTTTTTTTTTTTTAATTAAATTAGCTTAGTCATGTTTAAGCGGTTTATATTATAAACACTGAGCGAAGCCGGGTAATACAGCTAGTATATAATAAAAACGAAAATGCATGCACTCAAATTACGATTCACCATACATTTGTACGGAAAAATCAAGATTTTCCACGAAATTTTCCAGCTACCTAGCGATAATCACTCACACGACACTAAATCGCACCTGATTTTGCCTAATTTACAGGTATATAACAGGTTGATTTGTATTTTTGTTATCAGGAGCCTCATGGAGGGGGTGGTTACCGCCCCCGAACCAACCCACAGGAGCGAATGAGACAGAAACAACCCACGACTATCACTTGACAGTTGGCTCCTGGCCTTCGTACAGTGTGGACGTATTATATCGAGGGGGGGACACGTATTATACTCGCGCTATTTGGTATTACGAAACATGACAAGTTGAACGTTACAGTAGCGGCCACCGTCGGATAACACAATCGGCCATCTTAATGAGACCGCTGACGATGGCCAGTGGACCTTCGCCGCACTCTTCGGCGAGCCCCCCCTTGCTCGACAGGCCCCTCAAAAAGGAGGCTCCGGACGACGAAATCAAGGTATGAGATTTTTCCGAAATATAAACCATCGTAAATCCCTCCCCCCGTGCCCCCCCGGCGGCGTAACACGTAACGCGTCACCGATTATTTATAAAAACAAAGTGGTGTTTGCTAGCGCGCTAGGATATTTATAACTGGCGCGTTTCGCACAGTCACGATCGCCGCTGAACTTTTGCCCAAGTCAGAGTCGGATTTCAAAGGATAATACGTTCTCAAACTGTTGGAATATTGTGGAACGTCTCTTTCCAAAAGTTCTCCGAAGCGCGGTCTGAAACCCTCCGTTCGTCTGGTGTTGATTTTCCTACACGCGTGAAAAGTTTTCGCAGTTGGAAAAGTCGCTGCGCCTATTTCTTTGATCGTTCTGTGTTTGGTGATCATTCGTTATGGTTTGTTTCGTTTCGTTTATACGTTGTTTTCGATTGATTGTAACTGTATTTTTTTCGACACTAATATACAGAAGCTTTTTGATTCGGGTAAAATTTCACTCGAATTCTGAAATATATTTACTTTTAATCGGGCCTGTATTTTTTGGCTCAGTAACTTCGTTTGATTTAGTCAGTAGATTATATTATCAGTCACTTTCTATTCGAGTATTGTCTGTTTATCAAAATTTTTTTTTGTAAAAGTTACTGACCATTTATTGAAAACAACTAACTATATAAATTTTTGCCTTTAAAATATTATATATCGTCATACCTATTTAAATTTGATGGAATGATTTGTTTTGACGTCTCGATAAAAAGTTGTCATCGTTTAATTTAATTTATTTTCGTATTAATATATAAACCTTGCTTTTTGGTTGCGTCAAAATGAATTAACTCTATATATATATTTTTTTTTTATCGATATGGACAATGTCATACATTGTTAATTGTAGTTTTTATTCGACAAGATAATGCTATATGTAAAGTGAGAAAAAAATGATTAAGTTAAATACGCAACTAAAAATAATGTAAGTATACAAAAGGCTCTTATCGAATAATAATTACAATTAACAAAGTATTGAATTTTATACATTTGATTCATAAATTTCTAAATAAATGACATTGTTGCATATGTATACATCATATATAAAAATGAATCAATCATGTTTTTAAATGGATAAGCGCCATTTTGTATTATTATTAGTAAAACAAAGACCGTTCGTTGTGTGTGTGTAATTCGTTTCGGATTGGCTGTCGTTAAACATTCAAATAAATTCGATTAAAATAAATTTATTTAAAAAAAAAAATTAATGTCATGAATAACGAACGAAGCCGAGGATAACCACTAGTTATATGTATTTGTACATATTATATAAAAATTTAGTTATATTTTAAGATATTGAATGTAATATTACGAAAATAAACATATTTTGATTAAGAATATTCAATTAAATTATGTAGCTATGTTGTGTTATCTAAATTTGCTTTTATAAAACAGACTCATTAGAGATTTTCAGTCTATTCGCAGCCGACAATGAAAACTCTGGCTTAGTTTTAATCAAAAACCACTTCAAATGAAATCGGATACTCGTGTTAATATACATAGGTAGAGATGACGTTTCTTCCACTTTTTATATCACAATCGATTGCATCACCACTGCTTTATTCAAATTGGTGTCATTCAATAGAGTCGCCGCAAGTAATCCTGAAATTTCACGAGGAGGTGCTCGGTTTCGAGTTTTCGGTGTATTTCGAAAAGTTCGAGAGGAGAGAATGTATTGTTTACTTCTTGCCTTCTGCCATTTGTCACCGGAGACTGTTCAGATAGCACTCGCCTGTATCGTATGACAACCTTGCTCACTTTGTAAACCAACTCATATTCGCACACAGGCATCCCCGCAAACAAGCTCGAGTGTGTATGAAAATAATAATGAAAATTTGTTTTATATTCCATTGGGATAAATCACCGGATCACAATACTTGCACACATTCACGGATCGGTCGATGTAATTTCACACGATTTATGCGGTGTTGATTTTACAGCAGTGTGGCTCGTATCAAATTACCAAAACCATGTTGCGAAACGCCAAATCCAGCACTGACGACACTGCCCCATAGGTCAAAAGTCATTCATGCTAACCCTTTGCACTCTCGAGCGTAATATCCACACGGGAAACTCTCAATACAACCAAGTCAGAAATTGAATGTATGTACATATGTATGTAGGTACATACGTATTTCATAGTTATAGGATACTAGTGGTTTGACCCGGCTTTGCTCGGTATTTGTAATATAAACCGCTTAAAATGGCCAATCTCATAGTAAACAATTTATTTGAATAGTTTTGATTTATTCAAATTCATTTGTTTTTGTTTTATTAAATTTAACGTCACGGATTCTACGAACCAACGATAGTTACACATATATATACAAAGTCTCTTTCGAAAAAATATATTAGATTCGCCCCCGGCGCCTTCGCCTACGGGGACCTTCAGTGCCCCCCGGGGCTGGGGGCGAATTTATTTGAATCGAAAAGAAAATATATTTTTATAGAAACTTACCTGTTTACAAAGTTCCCAACGAATGTTACATAATACATACTCTCTTTCGAAATTATATATTAGATTTCATCAAATTTGTAGAAACTTTAATATTAAAATTTGCTGCTTATATAAAGGATTTTTGATATACAGCTAAATTTCACTTAATTTATGTCGAATATCTTAGAATGGATGGCTTTTCAATCTAGTTTTTACAAGCCTGTTCTATACACTCTATTTAGTCTAATACTGAATCGCTAACGATTCAGTATTTTTTCCTACAAATTTCCGATCGTTTTGAAACTTTTTACTTAATCTATATACATACATATGTACATACGTAGTAGAGTTGCCAAATATTCGAATTTGAATATTGTATATCGAATAGTAAGCTTTGAATTATTTAGATGAAGTTTTGGAAGGTCAAGATATTATTGAAATTTTAAAAGAATCCTAATCTGGTACATCAAATTGCTGTAAATCGTAAATTAAAAATAAGTTCATATAAAAAAATATTCGAATACACAGATTTGCAGTACGTAGCAACAATAGATGACGTTTTGTGTTCGTGAGAAAATTCTATCTCGAGATTTTTACTGAATATTTTGATACTCAGATTTAAGAAAATTTGATTTTGGTGCAGTTGTTAAAAATATTTGGATTTTTCAAAAAAAATTGTTATTGAACGTTATCATTGCCCCCAATTTTTATTTTATTTTAAATTTTATGTTTTACTTTTTGTTATTTTATTATTGGTAACAAATTAAGTGACCAGATTTTTTTCAATAAATGGTTAGTAACATCCACAAAAAATTTGTTACAATAATAAAATAGTGTTATAGCATACTAATTTGAGCAGGCAAAAATTTGAATGGGCCTTTTTTTAATGAGTGGTCAGTAACTTTTAGAAATTTTCTGTGATAATACACCGTATAGATAATAATAAAGGTTAGTAAACCTCTTATTGTTTTAATTATTTTTTGACAAAAAGAAAATAGTCAAGTAGTGACCAATAATATATGTATATTACTTACCTCTTTTACTAACCAAAGCCTACGAAGTTACTGACCAAATAAATACAGGCCAATTTTATTATTTATATAAGTTGTTAAAAATCTAAGGATCCAAAATTCCTTCTGAAGTGCGCATAATTTAAAAATAATATATTAAATAAGAAATTTATATGTAATTATTTCTATCTATAGCATTTTTTTGTATCTTAAATAATTTATTGAATAGTAATTGATTTGAAACACAATAACGATATGCAAAAACAATTGAAACATAATAGTTGATATAAATGAAAATTAAAATAAACCTTATTACAGTTATTTATACGACATACCAACAATATTCTTTGGTTTAATGAAAGTTATATTAATTTGTATGTATTTAGCCAAAATTTACAATTTATATCATTTTTATGAACACGCCTTTTTATTAATTTCGAGTATAAAGGTTGCCAAACTCGAGTCACACGATATTTCAAAATTTACCGATTTAAATTAAGTCGATGTAATCTGCCAACTATGTATGTATGCATGTGTATAATATAACCAACGTTTGACCTGCAAACAAATTCCAATTCCGGCCGATTCCCAAGTTTTGTTTCGATGGATAAATTCCACGATTCCTACATATGTATATGTATTTATAACCAGGTGGATATTTGTAGGACCGAAACATCGATTTGTAATGATTTTGCACATATCGAGGTATAATTTCATCTCGTCCCGCGATGGATATGTACACAGTCTGAAATAAGTCGGATATAAATAGTGTCGGGCGGTTGGATTCGAGAGCAAAGGGGCTGCTCGCCGTACACAAAAACAGAGGATATTTTCGAGTGTATGCATGTATGTATGTATATATGCACATGCATATATCAAACGAACTTAAAAATACGTGGAATGCGCTTCGGTGTCCTGTTACAGCTCTTTGGCTGTTGTTGGACTCGGAACTGAACTCACAAAAATCCTCACAAAAGTGGATTCCACCAATGAAGATTATACGTATTGACAGTGGCGGATTTACGCACAGGCGGGGGAGGTACTCGCCTCAGGGCCCTCGTTTGGATGGGGGCCCTAAAAGAACCCTAGCATTTTTGATGAATTGTTTAAGTTTTTCTATACTAATCCAATACGACATCATGAAGTTGAATGCGAATTGAAGGCGCCGACACAATTAATCGTACGGCACGGCTTGCCTAGGTAGACTTCAGCTGTTTAAAAGGTACACATATACATATGTAGTATCGCTCAGTGGTTGCGTTTATGTTTAGCACCAAGAGATTATTGGGTTTGATCCCGGGTTAATCTTTAATACTGCTGGTTAGACTTGGATATTTGTGACTCCAAGTCGATTTTTTCTTATTAGAGTTTGCTAATTTTATCTGATCATTGTTGAAACGGTTCCTCAAATTGGAAAAACAAATAAAATCATCCTACCTGCTGTCACAAATTTTCTGAATGTAATGTATGTACAATTTGTAAAAAAAATATGTATAAGTCTAAATCCATAGATGTCTCAATGGATTAATTAATTGTCCTTAATAATTATGTGCGTGGTAGACATCATCCTTTTATGGTTGTACCTCCTGCTCGTACTGTTCTTTTTCGAATGGCTCCTATTCCAAGAGCTATTCGACTTCTTAATGAAATCATTACTGCTGAGTCTGAATGCGATATTTTCCACCTATTCGTCTGGTAGTCTGCGCTCATCATTGTTTTCATGATTGATTGTGATTTATGAATGGAATTTTGATTTACTCTCTTCCATTTGGGCATCACAGAGATGTGTTGTATTTGCAGTTGGTTCTTATTTATTGGAACTGGCTGTAGTTGCAAGGCATTCCTTATGTTATATTTTATATTTGATATTTTTACGTTATCTGCTATTATTAACTGCTTCTGTTTGTTTATTATTATGTATAAATGTATTTTTGTCTGTACCTACATATGTTTATATTTCTTTTTCTTTCTCTTTTTTCTTTTATTAGACATTCCCTTCTTTGTTGTTTTTAATAATTTGTAATTATTATTATTATCCGCTATTATATAGCGTATTATTTTTACTTCATCTATGTACGTATTAACAATAGATGAAGTTTTGTGATCATGCGAAAATTTGAACTCGAGATTTTGACTGATTCGAACTCAGAATCGATTACTGATCACGTTTTAATGATCTAGAAAAAAATGTGTGTGTGTGTGTCTGTGTGTTTTGGCGATTTTTTGAACACTGTTAGTCCTATCGAACCGAAACTTAGTATCAGTTACTGAAATTCTTATCGAAACGACGTAAATTTTTTTCAAATTTTTAAGTTGTCCGGAAATGGTACCGCCGCTTTGTTTGTAATTAATTTTCTAGGAAGGCGCATTTGGGTCTTGTCAAGCCTTCTTGGTATATACATATCTATGTAAAATAAAATAAAATAAAATGAAATGTATGTATGTATGAAATTCTCAGCCTCAGATTTCTTGTTCGGAAACGACACGAAGTGTGTGGATACTAATAACGTTGTGTATGGCGAGCGTTCGAAATCCATTGATGTATCTTACTCAATATTAACCAATTGCTTCTGATTTTATTGGATGACAAAAGAAGTATAAATCTAATTCGGTAGGAAGAATCCGCGTCGTGGGATAAGTGAGGTGCGATCACATTAACCGGCGCCGAGAGCGTGTCTTTGTTTTATTTTTGTGATCGATAAAACGTGAAAATTATTTCTGGCGCACTCGCCCACCGCATCGCGCCGCTATTTCTTCCTGTTTGTAAACACTTCCTATTTCTGGAACTGGGGCCCACGTGGTCGAATTTTCCACGCGCGAGGTGAAAATTTTCGGAAAATTTGTGACCGGTCGCGTGAAGTTGCATCGTCTACATTTCTCTCCCCAACCCCTCTCCGCATATTGCAATTATAGTGGAACATTAGTCATGGCGTGTTGCTAGTCTGCCAAAAAAAAATAATTGGCTAAATTCGAAAGAAAAGGGTTAAAACTGTAATTAAACGCCGTCACGCGATTCCTAACGCTAATCACGCTAAAAGCTCTGAAGGCGAAAGCTCTTCGGAAACCCACCATTTCATAAGAATATAATTTCATCGATGTACCCATATTTTTGCATAATAGAACTAACCCACATGAGTAATTTTTTAACAACATAAATATATAAAACTTTTTTTGTAAAATACGCATCAGCATGGCTCGGTGGTTCGGCTTTTGCCTAGCGCCGAGAGGCTCCGGGTTCGATCCCGTAAGTTGACCTCGATTGAAAAGAATTTATTCTGAGTATATCTGTAATGCTGCTGGTCAGACTTGGATATTTGTGACTCCAGGTCAATCGTTTCCTATCAGAGTTGGCCGATTTTTCTGATTTCATTGTTGAAATGGTTCCTCGATTAAATTGGGTAATAACCTACTATGCCACCATTGAGTATGATTAATGTACAATAAAATTTATTAATTTCTCGAGCTTTCAGTGTCTCGTAATTCAGCGACTTGTGTAATAAAAAATGGTGCATTGTTTTTAATTGGCCAGAAAGGTGCATTGAGGTTTAAACACCTGTTAGGCCTTCCTGGTAAATAATAAAAAATAAAAAAGTGACTTATAAATTTTAGCACAGTCTTTAAGAGTTACAATATTGCCAAAATATCAGAATGAGAACGATAATTTTTAGTTTTTAGAATCCATCCCCTATTTTGACATTCCCATTTGAATTCTACACAATTCCGCCTCATTGAATTTAATTTGCAACAATCATATCTACTTTCTGTGATTAATCATCTTTTATTACATTTTGTTTACAACTTATTAATGGTGCTGTATATTTGAAACGATTAAACCTGAATAAATTTATATACCGACTTTATTTAACTCGATAATTATACACATTTATGGCTACCTTAAATGTTTTCCGCAATAACAGTTAGCACGTTAGCATCCGAGTATTTTTTTTTCACATTAGAGGGGTGATTTAATCGAGATCATAATCAGTGGCTTTCACAGGTGCTAAACTTTTGTATGTAGTACTTGGAATGTTTCAAAAATTGCACTTTCGAAAGTACATATACGGGTGAAATGCAATTGCACATCGCTGCAGCTGTCGTCGTTGTAAATTTATGCAGCGTAATTTGGGGGCAATTTGTCTATTGCAAAACTACCCCTACTTATTGTGCAAATTGCAACGTTTCAGAAGCGTACAATAAATAATATTTTCGCTCGTACTCGTCGCGATGCTATCTATCTCGCTGAAAATCACCGCAATTTCAGCATACTTTTCAAGCATTTCCTCTGAAACTATTGCCTCGGGAATTGGGTAAGTACGTTGCTAATATATTCAATTGCATAATGTCACTTTTAGCCATGGAAATGGGATGTGGCAATTTCGTATAAGCATCGCTGTATTTTTACCATACATTTGTATGGGATTTTGTTTAAAAAAATTGGTCAGTACGTACGCCACAGAAATTTTGTTTTTTCTTTATCAAAGATGTTTTTTCCGATTTTACTAAAATTTCGCATACGTTATCGCTTTTTTGGTACGCTTTGTCGAATTGCAGATGTCGCAACATTACACCTGCGATTTTGTTCTGAAAGTATGCATTTTTTATATACAGATTGAACTTTGAGGATCATTTTACACGTATTTTTTTTAACCAAGTAAATCGGAACCATTTTAAATTTGGTTTAATTAACTATTATAATTATAAAATCGCATTTTTGTACACCATTCATATTGTTTTTAATTCAAATAATTTAAAACAAAATAAAATATATTATTTTCATAATACGATCTTTTGTTTGCTGTTTTTTCAACAGTTTTTCATTTCGCGTTAAATTTACTATTTGGACCTGTCGTTTGTTGTGAAGGTTCGTTATTTCTTATTTTATTATATGGTTATAATTAACCGGAATTGATTAATAGTGAATTTAACATTACAATAATAAAAATTCATACACACGTATGTTTGTTTATATATTAAGAACCATTGTACTAAGTGTATACATTCGTTACAAAATTCATATTAATTTATAATTTCACTGGTAACAAATGCATTACATCAACTTTATAACAATTATGTTACTTTATCTACATTTTGATTTTTAAATGCTTTTTATTATTACTAAATTATGTTCACAATACATCTTATATCTATTTTAATAGCTACTGATCTACTGATCATTTTCTATTTTAAAATTTAATTTAATTTTGTTAGTAATCATAGTTATATTATTCTAATGTTAATGCACAGCATAAAAGAACAAAAACCTATTTACAATTCTTACTTTATCTACATACATATGTATATACGCGGTCTCCGTGACGAGCCGGATTGTTAAATTACAGAAAACGCAAATATCGGAAGGCAAAGATCGAAAATCGAAAGATCTTAAGTCGAAAGATCAAAAATAGGGTGCATGGTAAACGGTACATACTCACGTACATACTCACTTAATTTGCGCGAGCAGGATACAACAGGAACAAGAGGAACAGGCTTTTCCTCCCGTATTAATGTGCGCGCGCAGAATACGGGAGGAAAAG
This sequence comes from Arctopsyche grandis, assembly GCF_051622035.1. Classification (NCBI taxonomy): domain Eukaryota; kingdom Metazoa; phylum Arthropoda; class Insecta; order Trichoptera; family Hydropsychidae; genus Arctopsyche; species Arctopsyche grandis. Next base: position 20,784,882 of record NC_135363.1, on the reverse strand, counting down.
CCTGTTCCTCTTGTTCCTGTTGTACCCTGCTCGCGCAAATTAAGTGAGTATGTACTGTTTACCATGCACCCTTTTTTTTGATCTTTCAACTTAAGATCTTTCGATTTTCGATCTTTGCCTTCCGATATTTGTGTTTTCTGTAATTTAACATTCTGGCTCGTCACGTAGACCTGTATATACGAAGTATCGGCAGCTAGACTACTTGATAGCTTTGAAATCAAATCACATCGTTCGTTAATTTTCACATCTCATAAGCAAATATCCAGAAATATAAAAATTTATAATTCAACATAATGTACATTTTTTTGTCTACACTATAATTTCAAAATTAATCACAGTACAAGTTTTACTACTAGTGTTTTACTTTATTTACTAGTGTTTTTACCCGGCTTCGCTCGGTATTTGTAATATAAACAGCATAAACATGGCGAAACTAATAGTAAATATTCATTTGTTTTTTAATTAAATTTATTTGAATGGAAAAAAATTTTTCGACGTTCCCAACCAAAAATACTTACAAACATACATATACAAAGTCTCTTTCGAAATTATATATTAGATTTATTATAATTTTGACATAGTGACATTACAGAGTAGTTCCAAGTAATCACTATGGCTAAACAAAGAAAGTATACAATACATATACAGATGAAAATTAAATAAAACATGATTAAAAACAAAATTAGCATAAATAAAATATAAATATAATAATAGAACATGTTACGATCTCAAATTTATTACCATTCACAGCTGCATGAAGGCCTCTCCAACACGCTTCCATTCGTCTGTTTTGCGCAACTCTCATCCATCTCACCCCACACGTTTAGTTTTAAATTTCATCCACCCATCTTTCATGCAGCCTTCCTTTTACCTTTTGACAATCTCTCGGGTACCATTCGAGCACTTCTTTCGTCCACCTGTTCGATATTTCGTTAATTTCTCGAGTTTTCAGTGTCTCGTAATTTATCGATTTATGAAATAAAAATGCTGCATTGTTTGTAATTGGCCAGGAAGGCGCATTGGGGTTTACCTGTTAGGTCTTCCTGGTATATATGTATGTATGTCTATAATCTAATCTATAATTTGGAAAGAGACTTTGTATGTATCCTTGGTCGTCGTTTTCGTCGTTTTCGTCGTCGTCGTCCGTAGATCGGTGACGTCATCGAACACGTGATTCGATTTTTTTTTTTTCGATCCATGGGCGCCGATTTGTTTTTTTCGTTTCAATGGATTCACCCCCGCGGGGGCGCAAGGCGAGTAGCTTCATGGGGCCCCGCCAGGGGCGCCACAAGGGGCGCAGCCCCGTGGGGCCAAGCCTCATGGGGCGCAGCCCCATGGGGCTCAAAAGGGGGCGCCACAAGGGGCGCAGCCCCGTGGGGCCCCGAAGGGGGCCCGGGGGGCCCAGCCTCATGGGGCGCAGCCCCATGGGGCTCAAAAGGGGGCGCCACAAGGGACGCAGCCCCGTGGGGCCCCGAAGGGGGCCCGGGGGGCCCAGCCTCATGGGGCGCAGCCCCATGGGGCTCAAAAGGGGGCGCCACAAGGGGCGCAGCCCCGTGGGGCCAAGCCTCATGGGGCGCAGCCCCATGGGGCTCAAAAGGGGGCGCCACAAGGGGCGCAGCCCCGTGGGGCCCCGAAGGGGGCCCGGGGGGCCCAGCCTCATGGGGCGCAGCCCCATGGGGCTCAAAAGGGGGCGCCACAAGGGACGCAGCCCCGTGGGGCCCCGAAGGGGGCCCGGGGGGCCCAGCCTCATGGGGCGCAGCCCCATGGGGCTCAAAAGGGGGCGCCACAAGGGGCGCAGCCCCGTGGGGCCCCAGGGGGGCCCAGCCTCATGGGGCGCAGCCCCATGGGGCTCAAAAGGGGGCGCCACATGGGGCGCAGCCCCGTGGGGCCCCGAAGGGGGCCCGGGGGGCCCAGCCTCATGGGGCGCAAGCCCTAATAGGCATTAACTAAGGGGGGCGAAGCCCTAGACGGCAATTAATCATGGGGGCGCGGAGGGGCGAAGCCCTAAAAGGCAACTGATCATGGGGGCGAAGCCTTAGACGGCATTTAATCATGGGGGCGCGGAGGGGCGAAGCCCTAAAAGGCATTAACTAAGGGGGGCGAAGCCCTAAACGGCAATTAATCTTGGGGGCGCGGGGGGCGAAGCCCTAAAAGGCATTAACTAGGGGGGGCGAAGCCCTAGACGGCATTTAATCATGGGGGTGCGGAGGGGCGAAGCCCTAAAAGGCATTAACTAAGGGGGGCGAAGCCCGAAACGGCAATTAATCTTGGGGGCGCGGGGGGCGAAGCCCTAAAAGGCATTAACTAAGGGGGGCGAAGCCCTAGACGGCTTTGAATCATGGGGGCGCGGAGGGGCGAAGCCCTAAAAGGCAACTGATCATGGGGGCGAAGCCCTAAACGGCAATTGCTCATGGGGCGTGGAGGGGCGAAGCCCTAGAAGGCAAAGGCTCAGGGGGGTGCCGAGGGCGAAGCCCTAGAAGGCAAAAAAAAAAAGATTTTTTTTTTGATTTTTTTAAATTTTTTTTTTGATTTTTTTTTTATTTTTTTTTAGATTTTTTTTTTGATTTTTTTTTAATTTTTTTTTTAATTTTTTTTTTTAATTTTTTAATTTTTTTTTTTTTTTAATTAAATTAGCTTAGTCATGTTTAAGCGGTTTATATTATAAACACTGAGCGAAGCCGGGTAATACAGCTAGTCTAATCTATAATTTGGAAAGAGACTTTGTATGTATCCTTGGTCGTCGTTTTCGTCGTCGTCGTCCGTAGATCGGTGACGTCATCGAACACGTGATTCGATTTTTTTTTTTTCGATCCATGGGCGCCGATTTGTTTTTTTCGTTTCAATGGATTCACCCCCGCGGGGGCGCAAGGCGAGTAGCTTCATGGGGCCCCGCCAGGGGCGCCACAAGGGGCGCAGCCCCGTGGGGCCCCAGCCTCATGGGGCGCAGCCCCATGGGGCTCAAAAGGGGGCGCCACAAGGGGCGCAGCCCCGTGGGGCCCCGAAGGGGGCCCGGGGGGCCCAGCCTCATGGGGCACAGCCCCATGGGGCTCAAAAGGGGGCGCCCAGCCTCATGGGGCTCAAAAGGGGGCGCCACAAGGGGCGCAGCCCCGTGGGGCCCCGGGGGGCCCAGCCTCATGGGGCGCAGCCCCATGGGGCTCAAAAGGGGGCGCCACAAGGGACGCAGCCCCGTGGGGCCCCGAAGGGGGCCCGGGGGGCCCAGCCTCATGGGGCGCAGCCCCATGGGGCTCAAAAGGGGGCGCCACAAGGGGCGCAGCCCCGTGGGGCCCCGGGGGGGCCCAGCCTCATGGGGCGCAGCCCCATGGGGCTCAAAAGGGGGCGCCACATGGGGCGCAGCCCCATGGGGCTCAAAAGGGGGCGCCACAAGGGGCGCAGCCCCGTGGGGCCCCGAATGGGGGCCCGGGGGGCCCAGCCTCATGGGGCGCAGCCCCATGGGGCTCAAAAGGGGGCGCCACAAGGGGCGCAGCCCCGTGGGGCCCCGAATGGGGGCCTGGGGGGCCCAGCCTCATGGGGCGCAGCCCCATGGGGCTCAAAAGGGGGCGCCACAAGGGGCGCAGCCCCGTGGGGCCCCGGAGGGGGCCCGGGGGGCCCAGCCTCATGGGGCGCAAGCCCTAATAGGCATTAACTAAGGGGGGCGAAGCCCTAGACGGCAATTAATCATGGGGGCGCGGAGGGGCGAAGCCCTAAAAGGCAACTGATCATGGGGGCGAAGCCTTAGACGGCATTTAATCGTGAGGGCGCGGAGGGGCGAAGCCCTAAAAGGCATTAACTAAGGGGGGCGAAGCCCTAAACGGCAATTAATCTTGGGGGCGCGGGGGGCGAAGCCCTAAAAGGCATTAACTAGGGGGGGCGAAGCCCTAGACGGCATTTAATCATGGGGGTGCGGAGAGGCGAAGCCCTAAAAGGCATTAACTAAGGGGGGCGAAGCCCGAAACGGCAATTAATCTTGGGGGCGCGGGGGGCGAAGCCCTAAAAGGCATTAACTAAGGGGGGCGAAGCCCTAGACGGCTTTGAATCATGGGGGCGCGGAGGGGCGAAGCCCTAAAAGGCAACTGATCATGGGGGCGAAGCCCTAAACGGCAATTGCTCATGGGGCGTGGAGGGGCGAAGCCCTAGAAGGCAAAGGCTCAGGGGGGTGCCGAGGGCGAAGCCCTAGAAGGCAAAAAAAAAAATTTTTTTTTTGATTTTTTTAAATTTTTTTTTTGATTTTTTTTTTATTTTTTTTTTTTGATTTTTTTTTTATTTTTTTTTAATATTTTTTTTTTTATTTTTTTTTTAAATTTTTAAATTTTTTTTTTTTTTTTAATTAAATTAGCTTAGTCATGTTTAAGCGGTTTATATTATAAACACTGAGCGAAGCCGGGTAATACAGCTAGTAAAAAATAAAAATTTCCTTTTCTTTGCTACCATGGGATATATGTATATATGTACATACATACATACATACATACATATACATACATACATATATTATCACATTAACTGTACATATTCTATAGGCATATACGGCATATACGATTTCCATGTGAGTGTTGATCCCAAATTTAATTAACCTATTCTCATATTATTATTATTAATATTAATAATTCATATATTAATATTAATAATTCACTATCCCGGCAGGTATACAGTGTCAGCGTACACATCGAACGTGTCAAATTACAATATATGTGCGCAATTAAATCACTTGCAAATTCGGCAAACAATCATTAAATACATCTATTCGATATGTGCAGATAATTATAATAATATGTACATATGTACATACATACATATGTTGGTCATTCGTGAAGTTGCTTCCGTGGTCTTCGCTCGTGTTGTTTGACAATTGATCGGGTGAGTTTACGGCCGCGATATATCGTATTGATTTCATGAATATATTTTTGTAATGCTATTCCGAATGAAACGCGATTAATTGTAAGGCGATATCCGTCGTTATGTGTAACACGTGTTTGTATGTTAAAACAGGCGTTAAACGAACGTCGTTGTTCCGCTCGTTGCCCCAGAACGGCTGGTCACCCGATGCGTGACGCATGTTACGCGCATTCATAAACTGCACTCACTTCATCGATGACACATAGTTTCCTATATTTTCATCTACATATGTACTGTTTTGCCAGTGATTGCGTATAGATGTGAAACTCGAGCATTGAGGGCCAAAATGTTGCACAGAATCAAAATGCACTCAAGTATATAACGCTGTATGCTTGGCATAATGAGGAACCGGAATACGTGAGTGAGAAGTAAGACAAGGGTATTAGATATATATACATACATAGTGAAACGAGTGAAAAATTTTAAATGTAAACGGGCGGGTCACGTAACTTGGAGAATGGTCGAAAGTTGGATAAAATAAGTTTTCAAATGGTACCCGAGACAGTGTAAAAGGTCACAAGGAAGATGGTAATTTAGAAAAATGTTTGGGGTGGAAGAAAACGGAAGCGTATTGGAAAGTATTTCATCTAGCAGTGGATGGTGAATGGCTGTAAATGATAATGATGATGATACATACATATGTATGTATGTATACATACATGTGCTGATAATAATTACAATATCACTTCGATAGATCGAATGGTAATTAATTCTCCCAACGATAAGTCGTTTTTTCGATAATTTGTACTATACATATGTGCAACGTGTGCAATTCACACGGGCGGTATAATTCTAGGCACAGCCTCTCTTAAACTTTTACCAAGAAATACCCTCGGTTGCTTTAAATTTTTATCAAATGTAAAACACCACATTTCTGATCATTGTTGAGTCACGGTTGACCATATATTTTTACCTGTTTTACGTTAGTCTATTATATGTTGTGCTCAACTATTTACATATTAATGCGAGACCATTTTCGAATGTAGACACTACTATTATGTAAGAAATGAATGTAGATACTATCATTTTATTTTTAAGAAATTACTCCGAAAATTACGACTCGTTGAAAACTTCCAAGGGTTTCTTACGTCAGTTCCATTTGATCTTGCATCAAGTGTTATCGAAAGATTATTTAGAAATATAATTATTAATCAACATAATTAAATAAAATCCGGAAATTATTAAAATAATTATTTTAAAGATATAGCTGGGCTGTAGTTCTAAAATAAAAAAATATAATAACAAAAAGGTAATATTTAAATAAATATATTTTAATCTGCAGTCTAATTAATTTACAAAAGTACAATTCATGAAATAGTAGATTGAGAGGGGTGCAAAATACAATTTTGTTATTCGTTGAAATAATTTTCACTTGTTATATTTCATAAATTTTATTGGGACCACCTTGGGGTTGACCTGTGTACATATATACATACATATAAAAGTTGTGGGCTTTCTTTTATTTAAAGAAAGCCACGAGGAAATATTGCTTGATCGATGGAAGCAGGTTATAAAAGTTGATGGAAGCTAGTTTTCTGAAATAAAAAAAAATTCTGCATGTATAAAATGATTTTAATTACTTTTCGGTACGTTGAAACGACTTTACGTGTTCTCTAATGGATTTGATTTCTCTTTTAGAGTTTTCAATAAGCATTTCATCGAGTGATGGTGACAATATTTGTTTATATGTACATATGTATTTTTTTTATATTTAAATGCACTATAGCAGGCTTGGGCATACTTTTGGAATGAAGGGTCGCATTAGGAATTAAAAATGAACGTCGGGCTGCAAGTAAAATACTATTTATTATTTACTGTCATGAAAAAAAATTTCAACATAAAAAAATAAGTGATCCTCTAATAAAATTCACAAAAATTCGAATCCGGCCACAGTTTTCCCAGACCTGCACTGTAGCCATTCCTTCTTTAAGATTGAATGATATGAATATATCAATATATTCAGCATAAAATGTGAAAGCGTCATTATTTAGAATTAAGGATGTTTCATATTAAAATTACATCAAGGAATTGCCCATTTTTATTGCTAATATCTTAATAAAGTAATTATTATTATATTTTATTAAAAAATAAGCAAAATAATATTGAAAAAAATTAACTATTTGCGCCCTATCCCAATTTTTTTACAGCTAAGAGTCAATTACACGGATTATACCTGTTGCACCTATAGATATGTGTGTATATGTATAGCTTCTCTTGGTTCATACATTCGTATTATTTTAGTGTATTATATACAATATATTTATAAATATACATACATACATATGTAATTATGTACTGTATACCTCGATTATTCTTCAATTAATGATATTCTTATGAAATGAAAATCCTTCGATCGTTTTATATTTATTTTTATATATTCCGTAAACATTATAACAATACATTATGTATTTATCAAATTGTACTATTATTAGCACGATGAAGTTTTATTTGGATAATATCGATAACTGTCGCGCATTTGGATAATGGGATCGCGTGCTAAGCTTAAAAGATAATATTTGTGGGAGACTAATTGTTGAGCTCTTATGAGCTTTGTAAAGTGCGTATGTAAATAAACACAAAGGAATAAGTTTATAATTACACAGTTGTTTAAAACCAATTAAAATCTTTCAGGCTCATATGTACAGTGGTGTGCTATAAGATACTCATTTGAAATATCGTCCGAGTTAAAGTTTTTAAGACTGGTGAGACTTTTTATTTATACGTGTAAAATTGCAATAATTAAATATATAAAACAATAGGGCTTAATATGAAAGTTCAAAAAATCCATTTAAATGTATGGTTATTCTATGTAATACTGTTACGTTCTTGTATAATGTTGAAATTTACAGGATTATCTACATAATTGGTGTAAGCTTCGTTAGATGTGATCGCCAGAGTGAAAAGGTTAATTATAATATACTAGTTGTTTTACCCGGCTTCGCTCAGTATTTTTAATATAAATTGACTTGTTTTCAATGTTCCCAACCAAAAATACTAAATTACATACAAAGTCTCTTTCAAAATTATATATTATAGATGTGGGTATCGATATACATATATATGTGCATGCATACATACTTATCTAATATATAATTTTGAAAGAGACTTTGTATGTAAGGTTAAATTTAATAAAAAAACAAATGAATATATTCAAATAAATTTAAATAAAATAAAAATATTCAAATAAATTTAATAAAACGTTTATTATTAGATTAGCCATGTTTAAGCGGTTTATATTACAAATACTGAGCGAAGCCGGGTAAAACCACTAGTAGTATACATACATAGTATGTACGTATGTATGTATATCTTCGTTAGTGTTATTCGGTTTCATATTAATTGCACTCGCACAAGCATTACAAATAAATTATTATAAATTAAATATGAAAGTATAATGTACTTACACACATACTATGTGTGTTTTGTAAATTAAATAACGTATATACATACATATGTATGTACATACACATCATTCTTGCAGTTTACAAAACGTCAGTCTCGAACAAAATGTTCCCAGTTTGATACTCGATACGCTCGCGTATGAAAGTATCGCGTTTCAATATAACTGCGAGGCATTTCTGTAAGTTCAAATAATAGTCCGTATATTATACACAAAAAATAAATAAGCTAAACTTACAATTAATGAAACGAATTACGAACGTATCATATGTTAAGCAATAAATTTTTACCAAAGAAATAAATTTTTAATTTTCCATTCATTATAACTCATATGTATGATTAATGATAAATTTTGCATTTTTGAATCACACTTTATATAATCTATGTATGTATGTATATAAGATATAAACTATTGTGTGTTAGCTACGGAGTTTGAGTTAAGGGTGCTGGCTTGATAATCCGGGAGTACACTACACCGCATAATGGGGAGGTACCCGCCCAAATGATCGTGAAAAGCTTATCGTGTTTCAGGAGCGGGAGGCTTTCACTTGATACAGGCGGTCCGGTCCGGTGAGCTTTTTTCAGACCCCCGAAGAGGTGGAGGGTGGTCGGACGAGGAGATAAGAGGAGGACGATACGGGGAGGGAGATGCTCTGAGCCGGGTCCCGCAGCTCGCAAAACCCGATACGGTTACCGGCCGGTCCGAAACGAATAGAGGTCCTATTATGAAAGGCGATATGGCGAGGGGCCACCCTCAGCGCGGCCCATTAATTAGTAGCCGAACCTCGGCTGGACCTAAGATTTGAAATAAAATACACGCAGTTTACAAATAGTACGCCCCCGCAAGTGGGCCACCGTGGTTCAGGCCACGTTTTGTGGGGCTTGGCCTTGCGTAATCGAATATGCGTAGCCTTTAACTTGGGGCCGCACGAGGTCCGAGGAAAAATTTTGGGACGAGCCCTTAATTAAATCGGTCAGGCGATAGTACTGAAGATCGTGCAGAAATTTCGACTTTTTTTTGTCTGTCTCTCGTTTGAAAGTTTGGCTTACGTTTAATTAATACGGTTAAAATCGGGAAGTTGATACGTTGATCAATACGTTCTTCTGGTTCGGGGCTGCAGGCTGTCGATGAGCAGGAATTTTTTTCCATTTAGTATTTCTGTCGACAGCGGAAATATTATTCTATACGTTTATAATAAGGATAGTCTATTTTTTGAAGAATAAACAACTGTATGTATGTATATTGTTGATACTACTATTGATTGTTCTATTTACGAATGTTTGCTCACCCGTATTTCACGGATTTTGATTTTTCCGGTAAGTGGAGGTGAGCCACTTAAAATGGAACGATCTTTGTTAAATTTGATGTTTATGTACGAAAAATATTAATGTGCAAATACTGTTTATTTGGAAGACCTCTATCTATTTTTTTTAATCCTTCAAATGATAATGTATGTATTACCGTCTTAGTTTTTATTTTGGTCGTTAATGAACATGCTAAATACATAGTTTATTCATACATGAACCAATTTGGCTAGTTATAGTGTATATTGTTATAGTCGAAGTGTATTTTCATTTGTAATATATTCCAATTGTCGTTTTACATAGGTCATTCATATTCGAATGCAATTCAACTTTACAAGCGCAAATACATATATATATATATATATATATATATATATATATATATATATATATATATATTACAACTGAAAATACACTTCAAATTAAACTGTAGTTGGTACCAGGTTAGATAGAATATATTCCAACTAGTCAAGATATATAACAACTGGAATATACACTGCAACTGTAACATATAAAATAACAAATAGACAAACTAACTAGTTTGTTCATGCACGATAAAGTATTCTCAATCGTTTGTCCCATCCTCGATATACATACATACATATGTATGAATGCAATATTTTTATATATAAGTGGAAACGGGAATTATAGCAACATTGAAAGAGGGATTCCATAGGATTTCTAATTTCAAATACATACTTGGAGTTTTAGCATCTCAAATCTTTTCATGTTTCATATTTTATTTTTAAAACGTTTTATGGTGACTCTATTTGAAGATAAACTAACACCAATAAAAAAAATAGTTCGGTTATGAACAAACCAGAATGTTCACGAACGAACCGAAGTGAACACTTGGACTTGAACATATACAAAAGTGTTTATGATTTGAATCTATGTAGATTCTTCTAGTTGGTTAAAGAAGTCATTTCATCGTAAACTTTATATTGTCTTCTTACTCAGTTTGTTGGTGCGAGTCAATGGAAAAATTAAGTTGACGATTGAACGCTTTTAAATTTAAATTTTGCACAAAAATGGCCAATTGCTCGATACATTTAGGTTTGTCTTTCTGTTTTCAATGTACTAAAAAAGTAGAAATGGAATTTTTCGAGCTCTCGCGTGGGAAAAGTTGGCAGCTCGGCATACAATAATTGAAGCACTGATCCAGTCATAGTTATGTTGACAGTTGATTGAAGTACAAAATTAGTGACACGATATTACGACACGTGCAGAAAATACTCTGTTTTTTATAAATAGCGTCGACTGCTCCTGAAACATAACAGTTTGTTGCCAAACCGAATCGAAAACACTCCACCGCTTAAGCGTTGAGTAATACTCGCGTAAAGAATGATTCATTTGCGGTTGATTTTTCCCCTGGGTGGTTTCGTTTGATCGGTGTCGGTTTCGGAGATGCGCTCTTTCTGAAATCTCGGTCGTCTTTCAGTCGACTTTTCAGATATTTGGTCGAATTCGACCGCTTACATCCTTGGATCAAGCTATCCGGCTACTGAAATAGCCGAGACCGAAATATGCCTGGGCCTGTCGACTTAGCCGCTCTCCGGTAAGACGATATTTCGATACGTCGTTATTGGCCAAAATGTTTTGTACGAAAAGCAACCAATAAATCATCGGTCATTTCAAGTATCATTCTATGGTGTCGTTGTGGTTTGGTGAGCAGCTTTGAGATGCGTTCACGTTGATTGCATGGATCATGCCGCGTTGCACAATGGGTGACCGAATTAGACGACCTTGTGACGAAAGGATTTGTCATTGTTGTGGGGTGGAAATAGCCCAGTGCGGTGCCACCGAACTCTCTTGCTTGTCAAAATTTGAGGAAAGTCTTAAGATGCGTTTCTAAGAGCTTTGCGTGACTAAAAAAAATGTTTTTAAAATTATTAGTTTTTGGATGATGCTATTAATGTCACTCTCGAACAGGGTTGCCAGATTTCCAAATTCACAGATCGGGACATTCACTATTTCGAACGATCAAAAACAAAAACAGAAGTTTAAGAATTAATGAAGAAATTAAGAAAAAAATATTTTTAATTTAATTACAATGTATATAAATAAGTACATACATGCATATGTATACAAATATGTATATACATAGAAGATATCGTATAAAAAATAATCACTTAATCACAGTTAATAAAATATATTGGACACAATTACAGGAATTAGTTTTTGTTTTAAATGCAAAAAAATATGCAATCATAACAAATTTTATTAAAACTTGTTTCAAAATATGTTCGTCAGCTTTCAAAATATTTCAATGGAATGTCGAATTGAGAGGATGTGAGCCACAATTTTTTACAAATTCTTGCAAGCGTAATGATCTTTAAAACATATTATACATTTCTCACACACTGTTTTTTTCTCGTTTGCTTCAGTAAAAAAATGTTTAATAAACAAACATCTTCGTATAGAAGGTCAACGTTTCAAATAATATTAAATAATTTTTTTAATTCTTCAATTGAAGAAAATTCCATTTTAATGTTTGGTTTAAGGGCAAGACTTTAATGAATTGAAATTTGTTATTTTTGAAGTCAAACCACTTCTATTTAAATGGTTTTTCGGGATTTTCAGAGGCAATGCGGGACTCAGGATTTGTCTGTTGAACTCGGGACAGTCCCGCTCAAATAGGGACGTCTGGCAACCCTGCTCTCGAATCACTTCGTCTATTTTCTACATTATGTATATGTATAAGTAGATACATATTTATATATACATACGTTTGTCTGGCATATGGTTAAGCGTACTCACTTGTTCCTCTTTCAATTTCTTCTCGTCACAATATAAATGTATATGTTATAAATATTTACATAATGCATGTCATCATTATCATAATTCACAGCCATTTGCTATCCATTGCTGGATGAAGACCCACCCCTCCAACACGCTTCAATTTGTCTCTGTTTTGAGCAACTTTAATCCATCTCATCCCACATATTTTTCTGATTACATCCATCCATCTCACCAGTGGCCTTAATTATACCCTTTTACATTTTCTCATGTGTCATTCGAGCACTTTTTTAAACAATTCTACAGCTTGAACCACTAAATTCGGTATACGATCTTCGTATCAAATTTTTAGCTAGTATTTTAGATATAAATAAAATGTGGATGATTATTTTTAATTTTTTTTCATGGTTCAAACTTTTTACAAGTGGCGTATTTTCTCCACCCAAAAACTCGTACTGCAAAATTTAAGATTTTAGGATCATTAAAACAGTTTCAATCTACATATATAAATGCAATTTTTCTCTAAGGTGACCATTTTTTCCAAAATTCAAAACCAGGACAATTTTTTCCAAAAACATATTTCTAAATACTTCAATTATTTAATACGAGGATTAAAGAATCATGGATGCACATTTGACCATGGCATCCATGATTCTTGGAATCATGGATGCCATGAATCATGGATGCACATGAATATTCTTATAAAATTCTATACAAGACTGGTTAAAATTATACTGATTGAGTGATTAGCAAACATTTAATTTCGTTTTATCACTTGACTACACATCTATTGTTTATCAAAGTAAAAAATCCGTCAGCTGTTGCATTTGTTCCTGATAAACGGAAACAACATTTGACTAATTTTCCAATATTTTTGTACGAGACATAATTTTCGGTGAAGAATTTGTACATTAATTCATCTATTAGATACAAAATTTTATTACACAAGAAAGTGTGCTGGTTTCATCTCACGACATACCAGGACAAATACCCAAAAAACCATAACTGTCCTGTTAAAATCAGTACGAATGATCACCTTACTCTATGTATATGTATTATAAGTACAATATGACTGATTAAAATATGCAAATTGTATGTACATATACATATGTCGTATTGTCGAACAGCTTATTATTACAGATGGGGTTGTTCACGTTCATCTACTTTGTAAAATCATAATCATAAACAAAATCACCTAAATAGCAACAAAAGAGGATATAGAATCACTTTTCAAACTTGAACTCGAGAACTTCGAGTCGTCGAATTTCACCAGCGAACCGTTCAAAAATCAAAACGTCAAACCTTTAGATATGTATATATGTACAAACCCATCCACGTATTGTACACACATAAATACATGTAATAATACATGTGCAATCTTCGGTTTCACACAGGTATCGCGGTGTAGCTGGCAGCAGCTCGACAATAAAACACGAATTCATCCCGAGGCGAAGGTGTTCCATTACAGCCCGGCTATCAAATGTCACGAAACACATCCAAAAACGTGTGATATAGAATGTACATATATGTATGTGTAATATGTTTGTGTGTGTGTGTGTATGTTTGTGCACATGTCCAGGAACATCCATTATTGTGTGTGTTTCAACTTATGTTGATATACATATAAGTAAATTATCACTGACGCTGGGTGGTATCGCACATCAGACGAAAAGTTCAAATTTTAAATAAAATAAAAAAAGAGAAAAGGTCGAGCTTTTGGGATGATGCCGAACGTGCGACGGGGTTTTTAGTTTTCGGTGTCGTATGGCTGAAAGATTAGAAGTGTTGTATTTATCTACGTATGTATATACATATGTATGTGTTTTATTATTTTTAATTGGATTTTTTTTATCTTATGCTTCATGCATAGTATTAGTGGGAGGTTTTTGTATAATGTAATGAATTTTCCAGGAAAATTCTTAGATTGTTTTATATACATATTTGAACTGTTAGAGGTTTCATTATATAATATAATAAAAGTTTCATTCATTATATACATAATATTATATATTATTTTTACTATTTAACGTTGCTGTTTTGATATGTGCTTATTATCTAAAGGTTATCTACATTTTGATTTTTAAATGCTTTTTATTATTACGAAATTATGTTCACAATACATCTTATATCTATTTTAATAGCTACTGATCTACTGATCATTTTCTATTTTACAATTTAATTTAATTTGGTTAGTAATCATAGTATTATATTATTCTAATGTTAATCTACAGCATAATAGGAAAAGAGCTCAAAAACCTATTTACAATCCAAAGGTTATCTACATACATATGTATGTATGTATGTAATTTAAGGTGACCATTTTACATGATTGTAAAATGATGTGATAAAACCAGGACATTTTTTCAAAAGAATATTTCTAAATACTCGATTTATTAAAAACGTTAATGAGCATTAGAGTATCATGGATGTACATTTTGAAATAAAAAAAAATCGATTTCAATATTTATAAACAGCCTATCCCAACGATTCTGCCAGGAAAGATTTACACGTCACCTTAATGTGCATATGTACATGTATCTACATATATGAAGTGCTGCTAATTGTTTGTTGATCATATTTTATTTTATTTTTACATACCTCCTTTACGTTTCACATGGCTTTCTTGTCAGTGGTCATTTTTATTACATACGTTATATGTACATATGTGCCATGACTTGAAATACCCAAAGGCGACACATACTTTGTACATATATAAGTACTAATAATTTTTCAAACATAACAGTACATAAGCAGCAGTATGGCTCAATGGTAGCTTGTATGTTTAGCACCAAGTGATAAGTGGGTTCGATCCGCTATACTGTACGTTAGATTTGGGGGTATTTGTGATTGCAAATCGATCGTTTCTTATCAGAGTTTGCCAATTTTATCTGATCATTGTTGAAACGGTTGCTCAAAATTGGCAAAAAACATCTTTCCTGTTGTCACAAATCTTCTGTATTTATAGTATGTACAATTTCTAAAAATTATGTACAAATCTAAAATCAATAGATGTCTCAATGGATTAATTAATTGTTATTTCGTGTTCTTCAGCTTCTGGAAATACAGTCATTTTATGTAATAATAAAATGCTGCATTTTTTGTAATTAATTGTCCAGGAAGGCGCATTGGGGTCTTTCTGTCAAGCCTTCCTGGTATATATCGATGTAAAAAAATAAAAAATAAAACAATAATACAAATAAAGAAATATTTGGAAAATCAAAAAATTTTTGATCCACAGCAAATTTGCGAGAAATTCACGATGTAGGTAGCTTTTTTATAATATTCAACAAATTCGAGATGCTAATGCGGGCGATTAATTGAAGATACACAAATTAAATTGAACCCATGAAATTTTAGTGAGAAATTGTTTCATATATATAATAGTATATGTGCATACACTTACAAAAATAGTTCCTACGTTTGCAAGTGTATGTACATATACTATTAAGATTATTTACGAATCACTTGTATTATAAATTATTTATTAAGACGTATGTACATACATACATACATACATACGTACATACATATTAAGACAGTGAAACGACGCGACGCGATAGGTCGATGGCAGTTCTTCGCATTTTAATCATCATCATCGCTTTGATCTATTTTCGATTTTCACTCATTAAAACCCAACAATGAATTTACTTTGATTGTGACAACTAATTTTCAGGAAAATAAATATCTTTGTTGAATGTACTGTTATTATAAATCTATTTGATTATGATAGGCTTTTGGCTGTCACCAAATGCTCCTGTATGAAAGTGACAACGCTTTACGACTGGGATGAATTTAGGCAAAATTTACGACGCTTTCTCTCATGCAAAGGCGACATGCCAAAGCGCTTGAATTATATCATCTTAAACACTCATCATCGCATCTCGGCGTTTGTCCGATGATTCCTCGGACCGATCAATTTGGCAGATTCGCTGCCGGTCGTGAGCCGGGTGTATGTTACGCCATTAGCAGCCAGCCAATATATGTATGTATGTACATATAAATATGTCTGCATGTTTATATATGTATATGTATGTATGATTGCATGTGTATAAAGATGTCGGTATCTGATTACGGGCGAGCGGTGTCGTATTGCTAGAGGGCGAGCACTCGCAGCGCGCCGCTAAAGCTGCCGTCAGATCCGGTTGCCAACAGCCCCGATATACAACCCTATCGAGGATATACCCCGCCAAACCAACCCGGAGAGCTTCGATGTCTTATCTATCGACTATCTCGCTGGAATGCTTGGTTTCGTTGAAATAGCAGAAATTTTTAGCACCTGTTGATCCATCGCTCTGCTGTCCACTAAAGGTTAAGTTCACTTCACTTCACTAGTCTGTCGCTAGTATAGAAGTCTTCATCTCTTGGATCATTTTATTAAAATGAAAAAAAATGTTGATTTGAACAAGCAAGCACTTAACTTTTTATACGTGGCGTGCCGTCATTCGACAAGGGCAGTGGTTCTTAGTCTTTTCAGTGAGCCGCACCCCTTTGAATTTGAAAATATGCTCCCGCACTCCCCCTTGAAAAATAAGTTTTGGAATCTTTAATTTAAAAAAATACATTTATTGTATGCTTTTTTTCTTATATGCCACTTGATATGACGCTGCTAACAAGGGCTTTTGAATTGTTGCGCCTCATAATTTTGTGATTGTACCAATGGCATCAAATCGAGCCTTCCTTGACTTCAAGATGTTCCGACTATGACCTGCACCGTCACCACCATGCACATTGTTGAAATGTTCTAACAACTTTGATGGTTTAAGATTGGAGTTTGAAAACATCTTGGAACATAAGACGCATTCAGGTCGTTGCGTACCATT
The DNA here is from genome assembly GCF_051622035.1 of Arctopsyche grandis. NCBI lineage: Eukaryota > Metazoa > Arthropoda > Insecta > Trichoptera > Hydropsychidae > Arctopsyche > Arctopsyche grandis. The sequence goes on along the minus strand of NC_135363.1, from coordinate 20,767,726 downwards.
TTTTTCTGTTGTACAAGTGAGTCCGTAACCAACATAATCGTCTCAACATAGGCGTTTTTTTCACATGGCGGGGCTTACTACGGTCAAATAATAATTAGAAAGAACCTATAAAATGATAATAATATGTACTTTGCGAGAAAAATTCTTACGTTTGTGTGAACATTATATCCTATTCGGGCTTTAATCACTGAACAATTAAGTATGTATTTGTTTCTGCTTTATGTAAAATGGTAGATAATGTTTGCAATCCAACTTTCGTGTGTATACACATGCTAGTCTCAAGAAATTTTTTGATATATATCTATCTATCTATCTATAGTTTTTTGCTATCTGCCACTGTCGCAAAAACAATTGTAAACAGTATACCAATGGATACGACGGTGTGCAAAATCTGAGAAAACTCTCGTTATTATTTGTGAGAAATGTGGAGAGAGCTTGACGCGATATCCTGCCATAAATTATATTATTTTAGTTAGAGCTATCCAAGCGCTTTCGTCAAGAAAAAAATTGACCTCCCGGACTGCCTGATATGTCTTCTCGCACCCCATGGGGTGCGCGTATCTCTAGTTAAGAACCACTGGACTAGGAGGACTATGCTAGTCACCTAAAATGTTTCACCACAAATAAAAAAATATCATCAATTCAATTATAATAAATTCAAATCGTTGTTCGTATAGATATTGTTCATTATAGTAACATTATATTTAATTTACTGCTAAATATTTCTCGAAATGAAGAAAAGTGGACTTATACCACTTTTAAATATAATAAAAATAATCATCATCTACAGCCACTCATCATGCACTGCTGGATGAAGGCCTTCCCAATACGCTTCTATTCGACCCTGCTTTGCACAACTCCCATACATCACAACCCACACATTTCCCTAATTTCGTCTACCCATCGTCCCTGCGGCCTTCCTTTTACCCTTTTAAATTCTCTCGGATACTATTCTAGCACTTTTTTGTCGACCTTTCATCCATTCTTCTAGCCACGTGGTCCACCCACTGTCATTTCAATCTCTTTACTCTATCCACTATGTCCAATACCCTTGTCAAACTTCTCACCCACGTATTCCGCTTTATGCAAAGCATACAGCGTTCCATACTTATTTGAGTGTATTTGACTTTTTGCAGCATCTTTGCGTTCAATGTCCAAGTTTCACATCCATACGTCATTTTTGCCATACTGGCAAAACGTATTGATAGAAGATCTTTTTATTCAGTAAGAATAGCTTTTTTGATTTAAAAACAACATTCATTCGTTCAAATGCACTCCATTGTAATTTCATACGCCTCTTTATTTCTTCTTCTTTGCAACCGGATATGTCTATTATTTGATCTATTTGTAAATAATTATTTACTACTTCTACAGGTTTATCATCTAACGAGATGCTATCAGGCATGCAATAACTATTGAAAATTTGTTTGGTTTATCTACGTTAATTTTTAATCCTACTTTCTTTGTCCAGTTGTGTTAGTCTGTTTAGTAGATCAGCTGGATCGCGAGCTTTTAAAACTATACCGTCTGCGAACCGAAGATGACTCAAGAAGCGACCGTTGATGCTTACTCCTGCTGTGTCCCATTTCAGGTTCCTGAAAACGCCCTCAAGCACCGCATTGAATAGTTTAGGAGAGATGGTGTCTCCTTGCTTTACTCCTTTTCCTATGCTAAATCTATCGATTAATGAGTTTTCGTTTATTAAAAAAATCCATGATCAATGTTAATTATTTATGGATACAAATCTTCATATTGTGCATACGTATTTCGCAGGTCTCTTTGGAATTTGAGGGCACGTTCCACTTTTGAATCAATATTTAAAACGGCATTTTACGATTTCTTGGCCAGCTAGATAGTTTTGCTTAAATGATGCAACTATTTTGCCTAAAAAAGTACCGCGTAAAACTGGGGATGGGTGTATTATTCCTCCAAAGTGCCATATAGCTGTATCAATTTATTAGTTACGTTAGAACTTAGAGTTAAATCTTATTACACACACACACACACACACGATATATGAGATATGTATGTACATACATATGTATGTCGTATTGTAGACATGTGCATACGATCGGCAAACACGAATCGCGATCGTCGGATACGTTAGCGTTAACCGATCCCTATCGGTTACTACCCGCCGTCAATAATTCAGTAATATCGATGCTGGGGTAAATTGATATTCGTAAGCGCGCGCAGGAACCGTATAGTAATATGACACCTTCGAACGGCATATGTTGATTGCGCTCGCTGGTTCCATAATTTACCGCGAATTTTTATGTCAAAGTTGAAAATCAAAATTCGCACGTGGTTGGATCCCTATGCGTGAGCGACGAAAGGGTGTGTTGCATGCTGTCGACAGTATAATGACGAAACAATGAGTGCAGTAAACATTGATGAAAATACATTGTATGTAACTTGAATATATTACATATGGATACCGTTTAATTTATCTGGAAATACATTTTGTGTACTTATAAATAAATAAATTGTGAAATTGGGAAGAAAGAGCATCAAAAATGCCACTTTGCCTGAAGAAAAATATCATCGATCAATGCGTTTTGACAGAAAGGTGCCGCGTATTGTTTTACCAGAAGGTGCCGCGTATTGTTCAAAGTTTGTAAATGCATTGTTAAAGGTTTGCCGAACCTTTTTACAAAGGATTTACAACAATGGAACAATGGATAGCACTGTGACTATCCTACCACTAGTGATCAATGATCACTAATCTTCGGCATTGGCTGGATGCTAAGACAATAGTGAATCATTTTTAAAGATTAAAAAAAGCAACTTGACCGTCGGTCTCTGGATGATCACTAAAGGGCGGCGTTCCGACGATGCTTTATGCACAAAAAATGGTTCACTATTGTCAATTACCAATGCTAACCATGTTTTTTTGCTCTCTTGCTTTGTACGGTAATGGAGAGGTATATTGTTATTTGACCAGTGACTTTGCAATGCTGATCCATATTAACCGTTTTTGTATGGAAATACATACTTTAGATTGTATACAAAAAAAATCTAAAAATAATCCATAGATGTCTCTATGATTATTATTTCTGATTTCTGATTGTTTATGTATTCTGTATTTCGTTAACGTACACCCGTCGCATTGGAGCAAATCTGTAATGGCGAGTGTATATTGATTTGTAACAAAAAAATAAAATAAAATATGTATGTATGAAACAGACATACATACATACATATGTATGTATGTCTGTTTCACGTTTCGAGAATACTTGAATGTTCTCTTTTTCTCGCATTGGTTTTTGTAAGTGGAATAGGAGCGCCAAACGCCAAACGGTTGACGCACCTGACTCGGCGCGGAATATTGTATATGTTACACCGAATCCGTGAAATTGTCTATTACACGCATTCGGCAAGAGAATTGCCGAATGCGTGAAAAATGCAAGCATGTTGCCCAGTTCACGGATTTGGCAAATTTTTTGGCGAATGCGTGTATTCGGCAAGAATTTGTCTGCTCAAAGCATGGAGTCGGCAAATAGACAGCAGCGCTCCGGTGTTGTTTTTTAGAACTGGACAGCGTGGACAAGTGTCAAAGTGATAGCTGAAAGAGGATGTTTAATTTACATATTTTTATGTATAATATGACTACATACCTATATTTCGATCATCTCATATGACTTATACATAAATTAATGCCATTTTTATACATTTTGATCAATATTTTAACAGTGAAACAAATGTATGGAGTCATATTATACATAATAATATGTAAATTAAACTAAATTAAACATCCTTATTCAGCTGTCACTTTGACACTTAGTTATAATATAACACGCTGTCCAGTTCACGCATTCAGCAAAGAATTTACGGAATCCGTGAACTGGGCAACGTGCTTGCATTTTTCACGCATTCGGCAATTCTCTTGCCGAATGCTTGTAATAGACAATTTCGTGGATTCGGTGTAACATATACACTATTGTCCGTATCAGTGTAGAATACGCACAACTTCTTGAAAATACCCACATTTTTTTGTAATTTTCGTTTATTTTACTGCTAGATATTGATATAAATTTATTAATTTTGACCGCTCCTTAAGAAGAGCCGCCTCTGATGTCGAGGGTAGTTGACATAGTGGAGAATTTGAAGAGATTGAAGTGGCAATGGGCGGGTCATGTATGTATGTAGCTAAAAGACGGGTGGACAAAATAAGTGCTATAATGATACCCGATTGAATGTAAAAGGGTGAAAGGTACACTGAAAGAAAGATGGGTGAACGAAATTATGTAGAAAAAAGTGTGAGTTGATATGTATGAGTTGCGCAAAACAAATAAGACCAATGGAAGCGTGTTGTAGAGGCATTTACCATCTAGCAGTGGATGGTGTCAAAACGATCTTAAGTCCAAGAAACAAGAGTTTTGTCTTGAAGTTTTGAAGCGGTTGGCAATTTTTTTGAGGTAAAATTCCTGATTTAGCCTGATCCTCTATTATGTAACCTTATTCTTTATTCTGACTGAAAAGAAAACGATAGGAATATATTGATGTGGTTAAATAGAAAACGACGAAAGCGTAATAGAATAAAGTTTAAGGTTTCCAGAAATGCTTTGAAAATTGGTAAAAACATTATGACAAGGGTTTCATGTAAAACGGGGGAGTATTTCGAAGATTATTTAATTATGAAAGTGATTACTTTGGGGTACCCTCTCGTATACAATACTCTTGATATCAATTGTAAGGTCTCTATATATTGCTCATATTTCAGGTAGCTGTATCGACAGTATTGTTTCGAAGAAAATTGTATTATCATAAAAGCGCTTTTACGCGACTTTTCATGAGCATGCAACAAATTTGTTCAATTCGATCGAGAATCAAAAATTGATCACAATATCCGACTTCAATATATGTACATATTTATGCAGCATGTAAATTGGGTCTGAAATATCATCGTACAATAGCCATCAGTTATTTGAATCCGTCGGCCGTTTAACCCTTTACAGTTCGACAGTGCAATTTGATATTATATAAAAAAGTAACATTATACACTTGTGTGTGTAACATGCTTTTTTGTATTTCCATGGGTCAACGTAATCAAATTTCAATACGACTGATCCCTAAGTACTGATCGTATTAAATTCATGTAATTTGCTTACATTCATTGAATCCTGATATTTAGTTGATGTATCGCATTTTACGAAAAGAGATGGACGCGCGATTCTGTTTCCATAAAGATCTACATACATACATGCATATGTACCCCGAAAAGATTAATCGTTGATCCATTTAATCCATTTAGTGCGCAGACACACATAGTGATACGTGGCACGTGTTTTTACTTTATCTATGTATGTACATACATACGTGGTAATTAATAATAGTTTTGTGATCATGCGAAAATTCGAACTAGAGATTTTGACTGATTCGAACTCAGAATCGATCACTGGTAACGTTTTCATGATCTAGAATAACCTAGGATCTAGATTTTCATGATCTAGGTCCACCGTTTTATGTAACACCGTTCTCCTATCGAACTGAAACTTCGTATCGGTTACTGAAATTCTTATCGATACGACCTTAATTTTTTTCAAATTTTTAAGTTGACCGGAAATGGTACCTCCCTTTATATGTATATATTTAGGTGTCCTCTTTTTTTAAGTTTTTGATTTCAATTATCTCCCAAACAGCTAACCAAATCAAACTGATTTTTTTTTTACATCTAATAGAAATTATAATTATAGTATTTTTTTTAAATATTTTTACATTTACCGAAAGTAGTACTTTTACTTTAGAGGATCGAAGTTTTTTATGTTTTTCTCGGAAACCTTTCGGCGAATTGATTTGAAATTTCATATATACATAGAAGCTTAAACTTAATAATCTAATATATAATTTCGAAAGAGACTTTATATGTGTGTATGTTTGTTTGTTTGGTTCGTAGAATCCGTGACGTTCAATTTAATAAAAAAACAAATGAATATTCAAATAAATTTAAATAAAATAAAACTATTCAAATAAATCCAATCATTACTATTAGATTAGGCTTGTTTAAGCGGTTTATATTACAAATACCTAGCGAAGTCGGGTAAAACCACTAGTAAGTTATATATAAAATTTGTTGAGTACCCGTAAACCAGAAGTGGCAGTTTACTCTTGTTCGATTTTCTTACACTACTTTTTTTGACCCCTTAAATATATGTATGTGCTTTAGATTTTTTCCTCTTAGAAAGGTCAAAAATGTTGTGTCCACTATTCTTTCCACATACCTGAACGTATCAAGCTGAAAATCTATATTTGTATTCTTTATGTACTAACTTAGAGCTGATAAGGTTTTAGTCAGAATTTGTAAACCGGAAGTAGTATTTTTTTTTTAAAACAATATGTCATTATTTTATTTTGACCTTTTAAATTATTTTTATTTTCTTGATAAATGTGTCTAAAAATTATTGTGATTTTAAGTAATAAAAAAATTTCGAACAAAATTCGACAACCGGAAGTAGAACTTTTGTCTTATGTAAGTTTCAAAGACGCTCCCATACCAGAATGTATGAACGTGTATGTATGTTTAATTATCGAATTTTGTTTTGTGACCTTTTTATATTACTCAAATACATAGAAATATTATAGACAAATTCATGGGTTGGTCACATCCGAATTTTTTAGACATTTTTGCTCAGGTAAAAAATTGAGTTTTCATTGATATGTTTTCTTTATATTGACATGGGTTTAACAGTAATCGATAACGGTTATTTCCATATTTGAAGAAATGTACGAGAACTTGCATAACTAGCAAACTAAATGTTTAGGTACTTACTAATGTGTAATTATTATATCATCATCTACCTCTACTTTCAAACTTCTGCTACGTGCATCTTGCAACAATCAGATTGCATCGAGTAAATCAGTAAATATATGTACATATGTATTTATCTACGTACATTCAAAGGGACTGCACAAGGAAAATATAATATGTAGATAGACTTGTACTCGTTTAGCTACTTTGATAGTCATTTCAGTTCAAGTAGATATTTTTCAGTTTGATAGTCATTTAGCGTATACAATTTTCATCATCGAATTGGAGTTGGTTGGGGACTTGGGTGTGATTTAGTAGATTTTTTCGCCGCAAGATGTCACTCGAGTCGTGAAATATTATCTCGGTATAAATATTATCTCGGTTGTCGACTCGCAATGTGAAATGTTGAAATATCAAGTGTTGTGTTTCATCGACGGCAACATAACGCTGCGAGTTTCGAGTTTCAGTTCCATTTCCAAATTGGCAATTGTTCCCGCGTATTCGCCATTGTGTAACTTGGCACAATAATGTTCTCGCGTCGATAACGTAGTCGATACTCTCGACTCTGCGGAAATTATGCCCGATTTGTCGGTCGAACTTTAGACTTTTGTCAAATTGCATACGCACCATACGTAGTCTGAGAAATGAATACGAACAAAAAAAAAACTGTCGTTTTAATTAATGCCTCATGCTGGAGTCAGACAGAGTCTTCATGTACTCAATTAACATTGCTGTCAATGCCCATTTGTTCTTGTGTGTTTGTGTGTGCGCGCGCGTTTGTCGGAATGAAATTTGATACGGCCGCGTTTAAAGGGTTATTATTTTAGTTATTTAGCGTTTCGAGAAGACATCTCGCGTCTTTGGAATGTTCACAATAAAATGTATATAGTATATATTTTTAATTGGTGTTTCCGGCATCGATGATATCTGCCTTGTTTTTCATCGTAGGTACATATATGATTTTTGTCATATCATTTTATTCCTATCACACTAAAATTAAATCAATCTTTTTCAACCTCCTTTAGTTCTTGATTCAACTATGTATATGGCCTGTTATGTTTATTAGGATATGTGTTACAGTTGAAGTGTATCTTCTAGTTGTAATATATATTTTTCTAGTTGGAATATATTCCATCTAATCTGGTACCAATTATAGTATTTTAAGTTGTAATATATTTTTAATAGTTTGAATATGTATATTTTGACTAGTATGAATATAATCCATCTAGCCCACGTAAGTTGATTCATATGGTGAATTACAGTCCAACTGGTCAAAATATATGACAGCTGAAAATACAGTTCAACTATAAGTAAGGTGGAAAGGTTAGGTTTTCGTGAAAACGTCACTCGACTAATAAATTAAGTACACATTCTTAGAGTTATCGTAATACGATATTCATTACCATAATTCGTAATTCCTAGCAAATATTAACGCATTGTTTAATTCTAACGCATTTATAAAAACATCAGAACTGTCAAAAGCTCAACTGTTATATTACAACTGGCGCACACTATTGAAAGTATATTTGCGCTTGTAGAGATATAATTTACTAGTTGAATTGCATTCGAATATGAAGGACCTCACACGACATTTGGAATCTATTACAGCTGAAAATACCAAATGGTTTTAATGTTTCAGCTGAAAAATGATGAAAAATCATCATGTCTGGACCTCTTTCGCGTAGGCGCGTGCATGTAATGTGTATGCATCTGCATAATAGTGTTCCCTTTTGCTCGCTGCACCCATCATTCGACACGCTGCAATATCGGGTTACGGGCCGCGTTGCAACGTTTCGTCTGTCATATGTACAATTGCATTTTTTTATATTGTTTTTTAAATTTTGGTATGTTGAACCGTATTTTTTAGTGTTTACTGGTTTTAATTCGTTTTTAACGTGTTCCGCGGTATTCTTTAGCCTTCCCTTGTATATGTATATAACAACGTTTGCACACACTTTATCTGTATAACTGAAAATTTATAGTTAGTTTTGGACCATTGTGGCATTACAGGAAGAACCTAAAGGGCCACAAATTTAAAATTAATATGACCTTATATATTAATATTATTATTTGTAAACAAATTTCTTAATAGTCCCCTGTGTAGTTTTTCATTATTAAATTTGTTTCCAATTTTTTTTGTTACTTTTTCTTATATGTAAAATGAGTCTTTCTTTTTTAATTCTAAATGATATAATTTTCCATTATAATATTGTTACGTATACTAAAAAGAGCCGCCGAGTAATTGCGATCGGATCAGGCCGGGTAGCGTCCTGAGAGACCGTGAGACCGGTGTAAGTGGTTTTAAGGATTAGCGACAAGCTAAGTGCATGTAAGCTAAACAATGATTGCACTTCTCATACCGTGGGAATACATATCCGAATACGTGACCATAAAAATAGGTAAACAAATTAGACGTCGAAGATGTCCTGAGAGATCTATCCCTTATAAGGCGATACTTAGGCGACATCATGTCATTCTGGACTGAGCAGTGACAGTGCGTGTATCTCCTTAATCATCAATAAATGCTGTGATACGACTGTTGGCCTTTTACTTGGATCCTCCACCCACCCCTACGCAACAATATCATATGTATATATAATATCGCTATTCCGTCGGTATGTCTGAGATAACGCTTGCCATACAATAATAGTCGTTTCGATTCGACATACATATACATATGTATATGTACGTCACAGCTAAACCACTGCCAAAACATACATACATATATACGAATATAATAACAAAAAGAAAATACTTCTATATATACTGATCGCTCCTAATGTTTCCGCTTGGCAGATAATTTACCGCCATCTATTGAAAATTTATTTAATTAATTCATTTTTCTATTGGTGTTTTATATTGTTTACATGTATATTGTATATTATATTATATTGTTTAGCTAGTTTTTACATTTTTTTCGTATCAAACAATTAAATATAAATATTAAATTAAATATATTTAAAAGGTAATTGAAAAAAATTTGACTGCTTGGGGATCGAACACATGACCGACGACACATTTCTTTTAATTTTTTTTTTATTTAATGACTTAATAAACCAACACCTATGCGATGATATGTCATCGGGTACAACACTAGTTTAAATATATTTTCAATCATCATTGATAACAGGACTATGAAGCATTGTCAATCGCTGGATGAAAGCCTTGTCAATAAGTTTCAATTTTTCTTTACTTTTGATCGATCTGACATTTTTTTTTATTGTTTATTAAATTATCAACTCAAAGCACACAATTAATAGTTATTCAATTCAAGTACTTGGATGTCTGCATTTTCCATCAAATATTCTTCACCACTATCATTTACTACCTTCGTACTACTCCCTCATTGGCATACTATCTCTTCTACGTATGTATGTAATTGTACTGAGGATATTTTCCCTTACAAATGGAACTTCACTTGACCCTCTACCCGATTCGTCTGCATTATTTATACGTGATGTGTATGTACATATATATGTATGTACGTATAGAAGACCCGACCCGCCTACATGTAGGTCCTTCACTAATTTAGATGTAATTTAGGTGTACACATGCAAGGTTGTTACATTCATTGGTTGCATTTTTTCATTAACCCTTCGAGCGCCGGCGGGTTGTTTACAGCGTCGTGGATTATAATGAGGCTAGTGGCGGTCGCAAGACGACCCAGGGGTGTAGTCGCCTAATAAGCTGGCAAACATGACTAATGGATTGATCCGGTGTCGTATCGCGTGGCACAACAGTGTCGGGTGACGGCCGCTCCCGCCTCCATCAAGAAATCACACACATCCAGACAACACCAACACCACCCACCCAACCACCCACTCACCACCTTGCAACCCCCTTCTGTCGCCTCCGATCCACTCCCCGGCCCTGGCCTCGTGGTCGCTGGTCGACTTACTTATCGCAGAGGTACACGTTTAAGGTATTCCACTGTTACCAATTCAAAAAGACATAAACGCGTTCCGTGTTTCGTCATGTACATATTACTGAGCCGTAGCGTAGCATTAGATTCGTGAATTCAATGATTACACTGAGCAACAAAAAAAAATACCAGAGCGGAGACTAGCCAATCTTTACTAAGTTTGACCCACTGAATTCGAATATGATATTGATTTTTGTTGGTGGGTGATCGTTTACGAGATATGAGCGTTTAAAAAAATCCGCGATTTTTACAGTTTTTTGGCTTTTGCGGTCTTTAACTCAAAATTTAGGATTGTTACGCTCAAAGTGAGTATTGGAATCAATAGTCAGATATTTTTGCTATTAATTGTTATATTTTATTGCTTTAAAATACTTCTAATTAATTGTCTAGCGAATTTTATAAGTCAAAAATATATTTTTTTTTACGGATTTTTTTTCCGTGCTATTTTTCATTTATTTGGCAAATTTTTTATTTCACCACGTTTATAAGGATTGGTTTTCTATCTCAATATTTTTTTTTATCTAAACGTACTAACTAAAGCGGAAATTGCAATTTAAATGCTTTCGTTGTATATATGGTTGTATCGCGTAATATGTTAGGGCAAGCGAGATGGCATATAATCCACCTCACAGAGTACAGCGGTCGGACTGATGATAAAAATTCGCGTAGTTTTGGAAACCCACTCGTGTATGTATGTAGATCGGAATTAACTCGCATAATAATAACACTGAGCAACAAAAAATCACGTTTTTGAGTTACCAGAGCGGAGACTAGCCAATCTTTACTTAGTTTGACCCACTGAATTCGAATATGATATTGATTTTTGTTTACACGCTCATATCTCGTAAACGATCACCCACCAACAAAAATCAATATCATATTCGAATTCAGTGGGTCAAACTTAGTAAAGATTGGCTAGTCTCCGCTCTGGTATTTTTTTTTTTTGTTGCTCAGTGTAATTAAAGAAATTAAAGAATTGTAAAATATATGTATGTATAAATACATACATATGTATGTACATACATATATGAGATATGCAAAGGCCTCGCACCGATAATTTATGTATTAATAAAAACTTATTAAATTAGAATTACAATTGAAGGCAATTTTATTTATATGTGAAAATTAAATGAAATTTAAAAAATTAGAATATCACTTGTAAGCAGGGCTGTGGAGTTGGAGTCGGAGCATTTCAAGCGGAGTCGGAGTTGTAAAAAATCAACCGACTCATTTTTATTACTAACCTCCTTTACGTGTCACACGGTCTTCGTTTATTATTTTCTTTATTTAATAGTATTGCGAGTATTTAATTATGTGTCAACTAGAGTTTCTAATATTATTGAAAAAAAAATCACTAATAAATTGAATTTTAATATTTCCTTTATAAAAATCTAGAATTTAAATTACGTTATTAATAAAACCGTTGAATTGCATACATTTTGATGTTTTGTGTCCTCATTGTCATACGTTTTTTTTAATAAATTGATTTATTTGTGCATGAAAATTGATATAATTACACTATGAATGTATTTACTTTTAATTTATACCTACATGTCATTACCAATAATTCAATAAATTGTGTTACATGTCAATTTTTAGAGATTCTTTATTTCCTTTATTTTTTTATATTTTGAAAATCGCTATTATTTTTACTACTGATAATTTTATACGTTGGCAAGAAAAGTTGATCCTACTAAAATCGTTAAAGTTGGAGTAGGAGTTTGTAGTCGGAATCGGAGTCGAATCATAAAATGAAGTCGGAGTCGGTAAATTTTGATCCGAATCCACAGCCGTGAATGTTATGAAAAGTGATCGATTTCGTTCAACTAAGTCTTCATTGCCATGCATTGTATATAATATTTCTTTGCTTTGTTATCACGACTGAATATCCGAAATGAAAATTTTCTATTGATTCCATAATATTACATTGTATTTGACGTGTACATTCTTAATGTTTTTGTTCATTTAACATTTTAAGTAACGAGAGAGCTATTCAAGTATTGGATAGCTGGCAATGTATAATTACGCCCATATTGAAATCTCCTATATATTATTATAATTGAATATCAGATTCTTAATTTTACTTATTTAATACACGTAGTTAATTTTTTGTAATTTTAATCGTTTTTTGTGCTATTAGACGTATCGAATGTACAAGGACGCTCGCGAAAGACGTTCTCCGAATAATTAATTTTATGACCGGTCGTTTGAAACAGGGGAGGTGAAAATTGACACGAGTGCCAACGTCAAATATCTCGAGAGCGACGATCCTCTCTCGTCCTTAAAATAATTACGTAAACGAAGAAATAAAAGTCAATGAAAAAAAAATCGGGCTATTCAGACACCGCATTCTACGCGATCGATTCACGCTGCACAATATCCTGGGGTGGGTCGTTGTGTGTCCCAAGTGTCCGATGACAAAAGATCCGTTGATGCGCAACACCTGCCGTGTTATTAAAACGACGCTTATTTGTGTGCTCATCTGGTCGACTCGATTTACACGGTCCGGTCGGCGAGCTGCGCTTTTGATGTCCGATCTCGGCGAATGGTGAATCTCCGTGGTTTCTCTTATACACGGTTATTTATTTCGATACTGGGCTTTTGCATGCATACACACACACATACATAGGTCGGTGTAATGTTACGCAGTTTCCCTTTCCCGTTGCTGCTCTTTTGATAATCTGACACTGGTCCGCCTATCAGCTCCCGCCCATTCGGTGTCCCTTACGACGGCCGTCGTCAACCTTTTAATTTGTATTTTCGAGTTCGTTTTAAAGTCCCTTTGTGTCTAAAGGGCTATATAGTAATCATGTAATCTGATTCTTCATTTTTTGTTTTTGTTTTGATGGTTAAAAGTCTTGTAAAATTAAAACTATAAGCAATATCTTATGGTAAGAATAGTACGGCATGGTATGTCTGGGTAGACTCCAGTTGTGATAGGTCTTCATTTCATTGTTAATCCGTACGATCTTATTATTCTAAGTTTCTCCTACATTTCTTCAAATATGGGAATCGCCGTTATCGATCACTGTCAAACCCATATCAATACAAGGATAAAATATCATCGAAAACACTCTGGTTGGTGAGTATTGTCAAGGATCGCGATGGCATTGCACTCTGTGTGTCTGCATCTTTAATTTTTTAATAATTTACGTCGTATCGATAAGCATTTAGTAAGTTTCTTTTCGATAGGACTAAGGGTGAAAACACACAGCGATGAACGTAGCACATGGTTTTTTTTTAGATAGTTTTAAACATGTGAAAAAAATGTGGAATGCCTTGTACAAATTCATGGAACGTCCAGCACACACCGTCCCAAAACCACCTCAATGGGGTGTTTTCGGTAAAATTGTATCCTTGTATTTATCCTTGCTTGATAGTGATCGATAACAGTGTATCCCATATTTGAAGAAATGCAGAAAACCTCCCATAGCGGGGTGCCAAGCACACGGCGTGGCGTCCTTCCCTGTGTGATTTCGCCCTAACGGTGTTCAACACACACATTTTTTCTAGATCATGAAAACATGATCAGTGATCCATACTGAGTTTTAATCAGTCGATATCTCGAGTTTAAATTTTCGCATGATTACAAAACTTCGGCTATTGTTACTACGTACATAGAGGAAGTAAAGATCATTGAATTAAATTAAATTAAAGTTGGTTATATTGTAAAATTGTACAATTTTGTTTGTTTCCAATCGTAGCATGCTGGGAAATAACTACCATTCCAATAGATCTCTCTGCTGCTACGCATCATTGAACCACCGCGATCAGAACAACGCTTACCATCGCGACGCAAACGATAATCACGTCAATGGTTTTTGTATAGTTTGAATAATATACCATTGGGAAAACTTTATCGAATACATACATAATAATTATCTCAGTCTGGGTTGTATATTTTGTGTATGAAAGTCGCTCGCTTGAAATAGATCCCGCGGTGGTGTAGTGTTGCGGCTGAGGAGTCTATCTTTGGAGTATCTCCGTCACGGTGCCACACGATAGCCCCAGCGTCTGCCACTGCCACTGGTCACACGATACCCATCGCTCGAAATACGCCATCGATCACCATTAAAACACACTGCCGATTCGACCAGATGAGCAGGTGCTTCGCTGATTCACTACCTTGGTCTCGCCCGTTCAAAAAAGTCGGAAAATCGTACCCTTCCGGCGAAAGATCACTCGTCCACTTATCGATTTGCCCTTTCCTATGTAATATGGGAGTGTTGGACTGAGGTTGAGAAAAGAAAATGTTTGATACTTCTTGAATATTTACTATTTTTTAGTTTGGCTCGCAACCAAAGAAGTTACCATGGCGCCAACGTGTAGTTTGTAACTATTAAAACGATTCTTCAAGGGAGTTTTGGCACCCAATCGATTTTAGAAACTTTGTTCAGCGGGAATAGTTTATTTTGTAAACTAACAATTGCAGTTGGATTATGCATGCATAGCACGAGTACTACATAGATATGTATCATACATAATGTATGTATACTTTTCTAAAGCATGATATATTTTGATAATGCTTCACTAGCAAGCAATTAGAATAATGATACGCAATGTTAATTTGATAAAAGTTTCGTATACTTTAAAACAATATGTAATTCCTGGGTTTTTTATGGAATTTTTTTTTTATCAACATATTTGTCCTATATTCTTTCAACTTGCATTGAGCAATTTGGTTGCAGTTGCAACCAAGATTGAGTTTATCCTTTCTTGTACCAGGTCCCAAAAATACCGACATTTAACACTATCAATACTACCGGTATATACCGGAAGTTTGATTGAAGCAATTAGTGCAATAAAATTTAATCCATTATCAGTAAAATATTTAGTAATTAATTGTCGGTTAATCTTTGATTAATTTTAATCAATTAATTTGTAATTAACTATGTATTTTCTTAATTACAAAATAATGTGTTGAGTCCATCAACACTGCGTGAGTTACCGAATGGCAATTGTCAAAAAAGGTAAATAAATTTCTGCGCGGTCTTTATTCTGACGAATTTTTGTTTGGAAAGGATGGCTTTAGCTTTTAAATACTATATATGTACATACATACATATGTATTCAAATAATTATTAATTGATTTTAAATTTATGATACACTTAGAGGCTCCTTTGAATAGCAAGTCAAAAAGGATGTTGAGTGTTGACTCAAATACAAAACTAGCCGATAAAAGGTTTTCTTCTGAATTCAAAACAATTCAATTAACATAAAATTAAAATTATAATATTTCATATCTATCGGTAGTCGATTTTGTATTACCAGTAGTACCGAAGGAAAAAAATGATGAAAAAAACCCGCTAGAAACAGTTTTGGTAGTACCGAGATTAAAATCCCTAGTTTGTATGTACATTAGTAACGCAACCACCGAGCCAGCAGCGTGGCTCGGTGGTTGCGTTGATACTAAAGCACTGAGAGGTCGCTGACCATGATTGAAAATAATTTATTCTGAGTATAATCTTAAATTCCGCTGGTCATATTTGGATATTTGTGACTCCAAATCGATCGTTTCCTATCAGAGTTTGTCAATTTATCTGATTTCATTGTTGAAGTGGTTCTTCCACCAAATTGGCAAAAACCATCCTACCCTTTATGTCACCACTATCATTATTTTATTATACTTATATGTGTGTTCGTAGTGACGCGTTAGAGTATTCTGTAATGTAACTGTGGCAAATAATCTAAAAATGAATAAATAAGTAAAAAATTAGTAAAATCTTAAAACTGTATGTAGTAACTTTTAAATATTATCAATTGTAGAGTTTTTCGATACTGATTAGTAAAATGGATTTTCATGGTTTATCAAATAGATCATATCCGTTGTATCAATTAGATTTGGGTATAATATGAAATGACTATTTATCGATTAAATTATATGATGTGGGTACTTTTTTTGATAAATGCGAATATTTTTATATATCGATTTCAGTTATCATGAGTATGTATGTATTTCAAATGTTTGGTTTGTTTCAGGAGTTCGCCGAAACGGCCATGAATGAATTGTTAGGATGGTACGGGTACGAAGCGCGGGGGGGCCAGGGTCCAAGGGGACCCGTGGTGACGAGGACGGGGTCCCCCTCGCCAGGGGCTCAGCCCCCGGTCAGTCCGAATGATGACACAGGTAAATAATTTTTTGTCAACTGTAATATATTGGATGTGTATAATGTCGATCGGTTTAAATTGACCTCTGCGATTCGGTGCATTTTTATCGTTCGCCCGATCCGATACGTATTTATTTCCCCTTTGTGAACGATTCGTTTATATAATCGTTCCAAGAATTTCACATAAAAAATTCATATAATAAACGAACACACTATTTCCATCGGATATTTTCAGGGGTCGTTCACTGTCGGTGTCGAACGCGCTTTGCTAAAATTAATCACTCAGTGGTTCTTTATTATTATGTATGTATATCGTAACTTAGGGTGAAGTTTGTTTAAAATATGAAATAGCGTTTGCGATAATAGGCACTAACTTACTTAAAAATTAAAAATAATATGAATATAAAATAAAATATAAGATGCACAAGCAAATAAATTATTTTTAATTATATTAATTGACAAAAAATTTTAAATAAAAAATGAAATCACTGGAACAAATTGTATTTTCTGTATGATTGTATATTCAATTTTTATATACGGCAGTGAGTCTATTTAGCAAAAAGGTGGTAATAACACAAAGGAAAACATAACTAGTTTCATTGTTTTTCATTTCCTTACTAACTTTTTTTTACGTTTTCTTGCATGGCAGATGTAGCGCATTATAAAAGATTGACTATACTTTTTTATATAAAAAAATATTATCGATTTTGCATTTTAATATACATTAAAAATCTTAATCCTATTTTCTAACTAAGATTGGTTAAACAGAAAAAAACATTCTTAAATATAGTCTGTTTAAGGAGCTTATAATGTATAAATAGACTTCGGCGTTGCCTTGGTGCCCCTTTAATAAAATAGACCTCTCCATTCATTAACTAACAAATAAGAGAGCAAAAAATCATGGTTCACAAAAGTAATTAACAATAGTGGACCATTTTTTTTTCGGTCCGAAAGCCGTCCTTTACTCATAAGTAGTCACCGGAGCCTGAGGGGGCCGTGTATTGCTCAAAGGTTGTAAATGCATTGTTAAAGGTTTGCCGAACAATGGATAGCACTGTGACTATCCTACCTCTACTCATAAGTAGAGGTAGGATAGTCACAGTGCTATCCATTGTTCGGCAAACCTTTAACAATGCATTTACAACCTTTGAACGATACACGGCCCCCTCACACTCCGGTGACTACTCATAAGTTATGATTAAATTTTAAAAAGTTTACACATTTAATATTGAAAGTTGATTTCTAAAAATCTGTGTATAATTTAAATTTAATTTTTGATCATATTTGGTACCATATTTCATATCAAGCTCATGTCGAATTGAATTTGTATTAAAGGATTGCCCATACCAGTGTTGCCTGTGGTTTTATATTTATTTTTCATTATTTTTTTTACTTTTGGTTTTCTTTGTTCGGGTTAGTTTTGAGTAATATTCGAGTGGGTAATCCTCCTGTGGCGAATAACCATAGAACCTTGTTTATGTACATTTAAAGATGCATCAAATAGTACACTTATTGTATTAATATTTTATTATACATATATTTTTTTATATTAAGAATATGGTATGTGATACGAAATTTGATTTGAAAATTAGAGACAATTATTCTTTATATTCTATTGATTAAAAAAACGGACTGTAGTGATGGTGGGTTTATAATAGAACACGAGTATATTAACTATTGCCCTAAATTTAAGTAGAACACATTTCGGAGACTTTGTTTTACTTGATTGCATAATAAAATTGGTTGATTAGAGTTCGAAAACCAATAGCTGTCGATCACTTTCAGGTGAGTGCATTTAGGAGCCTACAGTGTAATTAAATTTCTGGGAAACGTGACATGACCAAAGTGAATTCAAGGTGCAACAACTCTGACCGTATCGCTTCTGTTTTCTATACTCGTCCAACGCTTCCACAACCGTTCTGTTGCCAGCGCCCTTCTTCCCCGCCGCCTCAAATTGATTTAATTATTTAACGAGCGCTAAATTTATTCGTGCGCTCGGATTTCCGAACAAGAGTGAGAAATTCGATTTTGTCGATTGATCTCCGTTTCTAGTACAAAGAAAATTGGTTACGTCATAAAAAGTCTGTAAATACTGTCCGATGTAATAATGGGTAAGTAGGAGGTGGGGTGACGTCAGATGGAGGAGAGAGAGGGGGGGGGGGCATATTAATTACTGTTCTAGTCCCGTGAATTTCATCTCACACAACAGCTATAAATCTTTTCATAAAAGGGAACCCCCCTCCCCTCCTACCACCCACTTTCTGAAAGAATATTGTTTATTATTTACGTGGAGAGGCGTGTTATTTTTCGTTCGGCATTGTATTACCCCTCCCTCGTCTTATATCCCTGCCGCCCATCCAGTCTCGAAAGACTATGGGACGAGTCCAATGTCGCTTCTGAAAATTTGGCTCGCATGGGTTGGAATAAGGCATTCTTTTATTTTAACGTTGTAGGCTATTTTTTTTAACACACCATAAGTACTAATATCAAAGTCTACCTTAGACATAATTGTGACTTCATACTTCTATAGGTATATATAATATATAGGCACATATAACATACATATTTATATAGCAGTGGCGTGCCGTCCATGTATGCTGTGGATGCTGCGCATCCCTTAAAATTTACGTCAAAAATATTTTCATACCGTTTGTTTTCTGAATTTTCTTTATTTTATTTCTCTTTAATTTATTTTTGATTGCGTGATTATGATATATGCGATCTTTTGTCTGATCCAAAATCGACATGGACAAGCATACGCGTTAAGAGGCCGTAGCCGATTGCGCGACCGGTACTTGTTTTTTCACATCACGCTCATATCGCTATGGATGCTGAAGTTCTCTACAAATCTTTTGCGCAGGCGCACAAGTGAGCTGTCACTCTTGCGTATGCGCATGAGTGAGACGACTCTACAGTCGTCTCGCTGGCGCGACACTTGCTCTGGAAGCAACATCTCCTTTTGCATATGTATGGACTTGATTCGATTTTTTTATGTTTGAACTTGATTTGCAATTATTTTTGGACTTTCGCTTGATTCGTTGATTGATATTTCGCACGTTACGTCCTAAGTTATTAACTTTTATTATTCTGTTGTAACTTATTAAGTCCTAAATTATTATTTATTATGGTAACTTTTATTATTGTTATGGTAACTTTTATTATTAGGCCATTGCGGCGCATTAGGTTCTTCCTGTAATGCCACAATGGTCCAAAACTATTAATAAATAAATAAATAATTATTTTGTTGTAATTTATTACGTCCTAAATTATTATTTATTATGGTAACTTTTATTATTTTGTTGTAATTTATTATGTACTAAATTATTATTTATTATGGCCCTAATGGTTTTATCGCAGTTGTTAATAATAATTGCAATTGTTTAATTAATGAAACATAAAAGAGGTTTGTAAAAATATACTAAAAGGACATTTGCTTCTCTACCATATAATGAAAAAAGAGATTATTGTTAAGAGCCCAAAACTCACACCAATATTGAATATTCATTCTAAAACGAAAACACCAAAGACATTTTAATAAATATAAATAGCCAGCAGCATAGCTCGGACGTTAAGCTTCTGCTTACCGTCAAGAAGGTGCCGGGTTCTATCCCTGAATGAAAATGAATTTTTCAGAGTATGCTGTTGGTCAGACCTGGATTTGTGACTCCAGGTTGATCGTTTCCTATCAGAGTTTGCCAATTTTCTCTGATTTCATTGTTGAAACGGTTCCCGGAAAAAAAAAATTGGCTAAAAATCCTTCCTACCTACTATGTCACCACTATTTGAAAAATTTGATTGATGTACAATAAAAATTTATGTACAATTCATAGATGTCTCGTTAATTTGCGAGTTTTTTCAGTGTCTCGCAATTCAACGACTTATAATAAAAATGCTGTATTTGTATTTGTAATTGGCCAGGAAGGCGCATTGGGATTTACCTGTAAGGCCTTCCTGGTATATATGTAAAATAAAAATAAAATAAAATATGACAATGAAGAATAAAATAACATTTAAAAAAATAAACTGATCGTGTTTTGGACAGCATCCTCTGTTTGAAAAGTCACCGCACGCCACTGATATATACATAGGTACATATGTATATAGGCACATATAATACCTAGAATGGCTAATTCAAACTCTTATTTTTTACTTGAAATATCAATATAAGCCTTATAGACAATTCGGAAAAACTTTTTTATTACCTATGTATGTATGTATGTATTAAACATTCGGTGTGATGTTGTGGGTGTTACGCGTCCCCGTGTTTGAGAATCGGCCCTTCCCCATCATCTCCTCCTCTGCTTCAGCATCCCGGTATCGTTTCCAGACTGACGCGCAATCCGACACCGCGCTCACTAAATGATGGCGGCTCTCAAATATCGCCTTAATTAATTAGGTGCGGCGCTGCTGCTACGGCGTAGAAGCCTCTGCGACGCCCCATAGGTGCTCCGCCACCGCCAGGGGCCCCCATCTCTGAACTTCGCGAAAATTTTTACACGTGCGATCGAGTATCGCTCATCATACACTACATATTCAAAAAGTCAATATACGTACCTACACCTTCGCGTCGAGATTGGATAATTAATTATGTACCACCTACATACATACATACACACACATCTTGTTAACATATTATAATGAATTGATGATATTGGATAAAGTTGACCCGTAAAGAGATTTAGAATATTTTTTAGAGACACTTTACCGCGCAGACACTAACCGCTCAGACACTTTAATACACGGACACTAGCGTACAGACATTTATCACGTGGACGCTTTTGCGAGAATAATTTGCCGATTTATTAGATTGATGAATAGATTGCCGATTGCGAGAATAATTTGCCGAGAAATTGTGTAACTATGTATAATTCAAACCATCATTGTTCGAATTACTTAAATAACATCTAGAGACTCTCAACATTTAATTAAAATATAAATTGAAAACATTATTACTCCAATTATTTTATTAGGCTTACGCCACTTAATTGTAATAAAAAAAATATTTGTTTTAAATTTACTATACGTGACGAGTCAGAATGTTAAATTACAGAAAACACAAATATCGGAAGGCAAAGATCGAAAATCGAAAGATCTTAAGTCGAAAGATCAAAAAAAAAGGTGCATGGTAAACGGTATATAATCACTTAATTTGCGCGAGCAGGGTACAACAGGAACAAGAGGAACAGGCTTTTCCTCCCGTATTTTGCGCGCGCACATTAATACGGGAGGAAAAGCCTGTTCCTCTTGTTCCTGTTGTATCCTGCTCGCGCAAATTAAGTGAGTATGTACCGTTTACCATGCACCCTTTTTTTTTGATCTTTCGAATTAATTATTTTCGATCTTTGCCTTTCGATATTTGTGTTTTCTGTAATTTAACATTCTGGCTCCTCACGGAGACCGGTTTTCACCCTATGTTTCTGTGAACCAAGAATATACATACATCAGGTATACAACAGTAATTTTATACAAAAATAGTCACAATGAACGGGCATAGCTGATACTAATATACCATAAGAATTAAATGCAGTTATTTTACCCAAAATACATACTACGCTCAAAAATAGCCCGTTTTGCCAATTCTGGTGTGTATAATAAATATTTATGTGTGTACTTACATACATACAATGTATGCATGTGTGTACTTGCATACTATGTATTTCTTTTTCGTTTCATTATGGATAGCCAAAATGTTAATTATTATTTTGAGTCTTTCCAAATTCAGTAATTAATTCGAATATTAGCCGGGATTTAAAGTTTAAAGAATGTGGTTTTTTTATTATAAAAATTGACGTAGTGGTCAAAGTTTCTATGACGACGATTTGATTAGTTGAATATCATTTTTTTTTTCGATTCAATTCATTCAATCTATTTCTATAGTTCTCTTTTATAAAACGGTATTAATTGGATTTTCGATCATCGACTGTACATATTGACGTCGACTATGATTAATTAAGATAATGTTTATTAATTATATTAAAAATATTTCTATTTATGATTATACATCATTCATTCTTGTCCATGTCCGCCATTGCTGATTTTTTTCGCGTACCACCAAGTAGTACACGTACCACAGGTTGGGAGCCGCTGTTCTGCTAGGTTATAAAACTAAATCCCGTATATATGTATGTATAAGGAATAAACAGTATTCTTTATCATTAGCATATTTTTAAATTAGTTTTTCCCCGGAAGTACGTTTATACGAAAACGTATTATATTTATACTAAGATGTATGTATGTATTATTATTGATTTTTAGTTGTTGAGTCAGTAATAATTAATCCCGTTTTCAGACGTATTATTATGTCCACATTTTTTTATTATTTTGCACAGTGAAAATCGATATGAACGTCGTTTGTGTCTCTGAAAACGGCTGAAATGTCCACGAAACCCTACACCGCCATTAAAGTGTCAATGTGACGTTAATAATATGCACACAAAGCATATTTTGACAGACAATATATGATAATTAACGAAACACGACACGGCACTAGTGAGTGTATTCAGTAGCGTACATTACACCAGTTTTTGGTAAATTATGTGCTTTTCTTTTCTTCCTATTTTTATAATATAATACATCGCACAATACGTAATGAAATATCGTACGGTAACTCTAATACATATGCATTAGTGGTGCGGGATCTTCTTGCTTCAGAACAAACACCTATTTATGATTGTTAAGAGATGTGCGTATATGTATGTATAGATATATGAGTGGAAGTGTATATAAGTGTAATTTTGGATAAATTGGACTGTTAGGGAGTAGGAACGTACATATTATTTTTCAGGGAAGAGTGGAGAGAGAATTCTCGGTGTTTGTCTTCTACATACATATGCATATGTATTTATCTGTATAATTGTATTATTTAAATATTATTATAAATTTGAAATTAAATTCAACCAGCAGCATTGATCAATGGTTAGCATGAAATGGTTTCAAATGTGTGGTCACGGGTGCTAAAGATACGACATAATTTTTTTTCAAACTTTTAAGTTGACCAGAAATGATACTTCCTCTTATACATACATACATACATATGTAGGTGTCCTCTTTTTTAAATTTTTTTCGGATTCAATTATCTCCCAAACTGCTCGACGAATCAGACTGAAATTTTTGACATGTAATAAAAATTAAAAATTTTATACACTTATATTTTTTTAATATTTTTAACTCGACCGGAAATAGTATTTTTACTCTAGAGAACCGAGGCTTTTTTATGTTTTTCTCAGAAATTTTTGATTGTATTGAAATAAAATTTTATATCTAAAAGTTCAAGCTTAATACTAAGTTATATACATATAAATTTTGGTAAACACCCGTCAAACGGAAGTGGGAGTTTAATCTTGTTAGACTTTTCTTCCACTATATTTTTCGACCCTTTGAATATGTGTGCTCTTCACGAGAAAATTCAAGTATAATTCTTGTATCAATGTGATAAAAATAAAAAAAATCACTAAATTTAATAAACCGGAAGTGAAATTTTTCCCTCTTAGAAATGTCAAAAATGTTGTGACCACTACTCTGTCCACACCCCTGAAAGTATCAAGCTGAAAAATTATATTTGTATTGTTTATGTACTAACTTAGAGCTGATAAGGTTTTGGTCAGAATTCGTAAGCCGGAAGTCGTAATTATTTTTTAAAACAATATTTCATTATTTTATGTTGACCTTTTAAATTATTTCTATATTCTTGATATTTTATTTTTATAATACGTATAGTGATGTTAAGTAATTAAAAAAAAATGAACAAAATCCGACAACCGGAAGTGGAACTTTTGTCTTGAAGTTAAGTTTCCCTACATTTACGCTCAATTTGTAGCGAAAATTCTCTCATAGTTTTATTATCGAATTTTGTTTTTTGTACTTATTATATTCTTCAAATATGTACATATGTATATAGACCTCGCGATACGTAGCGTTACGTAATTCGATGCATAGCATTTTCATCGCTCACAGAATATATTAAATTAAAATTATGTGGAATTACTTGTGTTGGTTTGGAGTTTCATTGAAGCCCCGTCGACAGCCTTTGCTCGTGTCTGGCAACTTGGAATTTGTTCGCGACGGCTGAAAACTTTTCAGCTCGTGTAATATTAGACGCACGTGTATTTTTTACACACTCCATTATATTCCATATATTATTATAAATAGTCGTATCTGCGATTTGAGTTTGGAAGAATCGAAACACGGCTATGGTATCATTGTTCAGTTCTAAAGCTTTTTGAAGCTTATGAGATATCGTTCAAACGCTTAGGAGATGAGATTATACCATTTAGTATATTTAAATTATAGTAAGCTGGAATGAAGGCTCATCGTAACATTATTTTACGTAAATATTTTAAGTTAAATATCGTCTTTCATCATAAAACACTGCAAGCTCTTGCATATATACGATCACTTTCAGTACTTAGTAGGGACTATTACTTACTGGTCATACCAGCCCTCAACCATTAATTTCCAAAATTAACTATGATTGTATTTCAATAAGAATCGATTTATTTTTAGTTGGAAACTAAATAAGTCGTTTGGGTGAAAAAACGAAAATTATTATATTATACATATATCCCATCTAATATATGTATATGTAATTTCAAGAGAGACTTTGTATGTATGTACATATGTATGTATGTAAGTTTTGGTTCGTAAAATCCGTGATGTTATCGAAAAAATCAAATTTTCTATGACGACGATATCGATATCAATTTCGATTTCGATTTCGATTCAATTTAAGTTTCGGTTCCCGATTCCCTTTATCTATAAAAAAACCATTCCTATTTGATTGGCTGTCGTTGAATATAATTTCTTTTTCAATTCAAATAAATTTAATAAAAAAAAAACAAATTAATGTTTACAATTAGTAGCCATGTGTAAGCAGTTTATATTAAAAATAAATACCGAGCGAATCCGGGTAAAACCACTAATATACAATATGTTACAGTTCAAGTGTTCACTCCCATTCGTTTATGAACAGACTATATATGTATGTACATACATAGTTTGTTCATACACGAACTATTAATTTTTGTTTAAGTGTTGACAATCAAGACCTATCTTCAAATAGAGTCACCAAGTGCCGAATTAAACTTTTACTTGTCAAAACGCTAAGAATTTTAAAGGAAAATCCTATGGAAACCACATCACGACGTTGATATAATTACCGCTTCCGCTTATTTTTAAAATATTGCAACAATTAATAATAGTTTGTTTGTCAATTTGTTTATATGTGTAAACTATAACTTGCCAGATTGGTTCAAATATGAACAAACTAGTATGTTCAACTAATAACAATCAACTTATGACAATGGTATAGTATTTAATAGAATAATAGAAATTCAGTTTTAGAAACACATTTTTTCTAAATCACAAATTTGAATGAACTACGTCATAAGATGTTGAACATCAATTTCACCATTGCAATCGATTAATATTTGCTTTCATATTTTATTCATACATATGTAATTAAGTACCTAATAAATTACATATATGAAAATACCTACATACGTACATACTTACATATTTAAAATTTAAAATTGTAATATATGTACATACCTATGTAGTTTTGCATTTCTAATTAAATTCTATAATATTATTTACTATCAATCAATATATGTTTGATGGTGTTCGCACCGTCCTATTACCTTTGGGAAAAATTTTTATTATTAACTTATTATTTATATACGTCTGTACATATAACGAAGGAATACTTTCTCTGAGCTTAAATCCAGTAATATTATATTTTATGGACTGATACAAAAATATAATTAGTTCATATTTACACATGTATGTATGTATATATGTATGTATATATTTTGCTCGTTAAAATATGTTAACGCTTTGGCAATAATAATAATCAGCATGTACGCGTTCATTATATTTCATAAATACATACCGAATGAGTGTGTGTAAAAATTTGAAATAGATACGATTTTCTTTGTGTACGTTTACAAATATGTATATGTACATATAATCCCATCTATCAAAATCCATATTTTCCATTGTTTGTGTATTTGTAAACCTTCGCTCAAACATTCACAAACAAGGAAAAAAAATAATTCTCTCTGGTTCAATTAAGCAAAATGAACAATTTTTCCGCGATTGGGATCATTTTCCCGGCGAGATTTTTTTTCATGCTCGCGCGCGCCGCCTCTGTTGAGAAAAAGGGAAATGCAGTAATAAAAACGGACTCCTACTTTTGTAATTATCGTTTGTTGAAATCGCAATACTAATGGAGAGAATACCGACTGTGCAAAGCCGAGAACAGTGGCGGCCGTAGAGATCATTAATTAAAAAATAAAGTATTTTTATTTTTAATTTTAACATACATAGAATCTTAACTAGTAGCTGCGAGATACTCGCCACTAATTAAAAAAAATTTTTTTCCAAATTTAGCCTCGAATCTCAACATCAACTTACAATTGAAAATGTTCAATATAGAAAATTAGTTCCTTGAACAAAATTAAATATTTATTTTGTTTTATTTGCTTGTACGTACATACATATTAGACAGCAGTGTGGCTCGGTGGTTGCGTTTATGTTTAGCAACGAGAGATCACTGGGTTCGATCCCGTGCTAATCTTTAATACAGCTGTTTAGACTTGAATATTTGTCTTAAATAGTCGACCGTTTTTTATCAGAGTTTGTTCCTCAAATTGGCAAAAATCATCCTACCTGTTGTCACAAATATCTGAATTTGATTTATGTACAATATGTAAAAATTTAAATCCATAGATGTCTCGATGGATTAATTATTTTATTAATTGTTAATTTCGTGTTCTCCAGCCTCTCGAAATACAGTGATTCGTGTAATAAAAATGCTGCAATGTTTGTAATTAATTGTCTAGAAAGGCGCATTGGGGTCTACCTGTCAGGCCTTCCTGGTATATATATCTTTGTAAAAAATAAAATTAAAATATTTTTATGTACTTATATGAATTTTTTCATCGAGTCATTTGAAACTAGGAAATTAGTAGGTATCCTCTCCACCACTGACAAAAGAGACGTACATAGATGATTGGCAAAAAATAATTTGATTGTTTTTAATGAGACCGCGAAATTGAAACCGGCCGTTAGTGATGTTTTCATCCCGAGAGTGGAAGTGGGTGGTGGGGAGGGGATGTAACTCGCTTTTCCTTCCCCTCGCCACTGCCCCACTCCTCAGTTAAACGTAGACGTTAAAGTATTTCGCGATATTTTTGCAATCCTATCCGCGTCCTATTAATTTTTCTTTTAAATATAGCGGGTTATTAAGGAAACAAGTCTCTTCTTACAAACGCAAGCGACATCTATTGATTTCAGTATGCAATATAATTTTAAATTTGCATTATTTTTACTTTATTGAAATTGCTTGCTTATAAGAACGTTCTTTTGTTTTCGATTTTATATAATTCGAAAACGTTTTAATTTTCCTTATATACATTTTACATATTATATTATAAATAGCGTGTGATTACCAATACTAGAAGAATACAGAAATTAGTAAACAATGGAAGCTTATTTTGATTCAAAGCTTAGGTGAGAAAAAGACTAATGACTTGACATGATTTTCCGTGCAATTTATTTTTATTATCTTTCTCCAAACATTTTTTGATAACAGCAATATATATATAAATGTATGTATGCGGATATTTTTTTTTGTTTTACTTTCAGAACTTAAACTAGGACCTATATACATATATAGATGGTGTACGAACAAACTAGTGTCCATGAACGAATCGGAGTGAACACTTGAACTGTAACATATATGAATGTATGTATGTACATACATTTACAAACAGTTAACAAGTTTCTGATTTTATAGATGTTATGGTACATACGTATGTGTGTATATTTCAACATTTGGTGATTTTTTTCAACCAAATTTAAGCAAAGGTTCAGGATACTTATGTACTCTTAAATAGAATATAATCGAATTAAACCATCGCATCCTTTGTAAATTGCTTTTGAAGTGGTAAATTGGAAATTAAGTTTTTTTAGGGCTGTGAAGTCGGTTCAAATTTACCGACTCCGATTTTATTTTATGATTCGATTCCAACTCGACTCCAACCTGAACAATTTTAGTAAGATCGATTTTTCTTGCCAACGTATAAAATTATTAGTAGTTAAAACAATAGCGATTTTTCAAAATATAACAAAGTAAAGGAATTTTAAAAAATGTAACCCAATTTATTGATTTGTTGGGAATGAAATAGGTATAGATAAAAAGGAAGTACATTCATAGTGTATGTAAGTAAGCATTCATAGTATATGTACCTAAATATCAATTTCGGTTCGGTGATTATTCCGCAAAAAGCTACCCACGTGAAATATTGTACTAACGAGAATCCGAGTGTCAGATATTCCGTATTCACGATTTTTGTGTTTGCACAATAGTCCGTTTACCTATCGCAATTTGCGCAATAATCCATTTACCATCGATTTTATACACAAATAAATCAATTTATTAAAAAAAGGGTATGAGAAAGAGGACACAATCGGTTTTGGTCAGAAGATATCAAAATACATATGTACAATTCAACGATTTTATTTGTAATGTAATTTAAATTCATGATTTTTCTATATATGTATGTTTATATAAAAATCAATTTTTGTCTGTTTGTCTGTCTCGTATGTGATCCTATACGATTCAACCGATTACGATAAAACTTACATGAGTTATTGTGTGAATGCCAGCGATGGTTTCTGTAAAATTCGTCCAAAAACGGGAACGGGAACGGGAATTGCATGCGTTATTGTGGCATTGTAACGCAAGCCGGGTTCAGCTAGTTACATATAAACAGGCGCGGCTCGTGCATAGGAACTGCGGTGCTGCAGCACCCCCAGAAAAATTACAAAAAAATCGCATTTACAACTTGTATTTATATATATTTGACATACTCATTAATAATGATTATCTCAAATATCTAATCATTCTCATTTAAATTATATTCACAAGTTGTAAATGTATACAAATGTGATTTTTTTGTATTTTTTCTGCGAGTGCTGCAGCGCCGCAGTTCCTATGCACGAGCCGCGCCTGCATATAAATAAATTATTAAATTTCAATTTATTCGTGGATTTACTTCAGTAAAATTGAAGACTATTTGACGCATACCATAATAATATTAATTAAAAAAAAAATGGTAAAAAGGAGTCGGACTCTCATTCCTTTTGAAATGCTCCGACTCCACAGTCCTGATTTTTTGAAAAATATTCGAACATTCTCTTCTCATTTGTATGTAGAAAGAAATATGTACATATGTTGCAAGGGGCTAGTACTTTTCAAGTGGAAAGCTAATTATTCTCATTCTGGGCACTTCCTATGCACAAATAATATATTTTGAACTACATTTTGGGCGTTATCCAGGTGCGCCTTTACTCGGATAAGCCCCAGCGTTGCGTTGATCAAAAGCAGATAAGACAAACCGGAGGGCCGTAGCCAATGCCCGCCCACTTCCACGAAAAGGGCGTCTACGCGCCCTCCAATCCAGTGTCGACCGGATGCAATTTATCACCGACTTTAATTCGACTTGAATGGCGGAAGCCGCCCTAAAATCCACCACCTATTTACAACCCACCCTTTCAGGATATTACGAGAACTGAACAGTCACCGCCATATGCCGCAAGCCTTACTGAAACGGTGCTTAATTTTGTCTTCTTGTTTCAGACGACTGTTCCTGGTGCAAGAATCAAATACCGCCTGAAACCAACGCACTCTCCCAATCAGTTGGCGATCGTTACTGCTCAGAATTGTGCTTCAGCCAGTCTCGCAGAGCCACGTTCAAGAGGGCCAAAACTTGCGACTGGTGCAGACACGTCCGCCATACCGTCTCCTATGTGGACTTTCAAGATGGCGCCACCCAACTGCAGTTCTGCTCAGACAAATGTCTCAACCAATACAAAATGCACATCTTTTGCAGAGAAACCCAAGCGCATCTCGACCTCAACCCTCATCTAGTCAACGTAAACTCATCTTCATCAGCCAGCCTCATCACACCCGATCTATGGATGAAGAATTGTAAAAGCAGATCGGTGTCACCGACTTCAGACAGGTCTATATCACCGGTGACTGAAAGCGCAAATTTACCACTTTCTCCAAAGACCGCTACTGTTGTGTCGCCAACTGTGACCACTTCGCCGCAGATTGGCAACAAGCAGCAACTTCCTGTGATATCGGTGGCGCCCAACTCCAAGTTGATGAAGTCAAAGTGTTTAGACGAGAGAACGATCGTCCAAAGTACCTCAGAGTCGCGACGGGAACATAGAATAATGAAAGCGAACGCGAAGAAACGAAGAAGCTCCAGATGCACGTCAACTATCACGTCCCAGTCCCTCCAAAAGCACAGTTCGAATGCAAAACCCCAAGATTTGCGCATATCTAGTCCTCCCCTGTCCCACGAGGGCTCGCCGAGCTCGAGCTCACTGCTTTCAGCGCCTCAGTCCCAAAACATAATACCATCTCCACCCTGCGTAATCAATCCCAGAATACCAAACAACTTCCCTAACCCATTGTTCGGTATGCAACCGCCACCATTTTTCGGAAATCACCAAGGTCCGTTTCAAGATCCCAGATTAATGAGACCATCTTTCTTTCCACCACCTAATTTCATGCACCGTCCACATATGTTCCCCCAAGAACAACTACGCCCACCGATGCCTCCTCCGTTACATCAGTTAGGCATTGGTCCACCACCTTCAGTTACGGTCTTAGTTCCTTATCCTGTAGTTTTACCCATACCGTTGCCGATTCCAATACCTATTCCCATTTTAGACTTTATGAAAGCGCTAGATAGTAAGAAATGGCCTAGCGATCAAAAGAACCACCAAAAACCAGAACCAGACGAGAGCAGTTCCGAAGAACCATTGGACTTTACCATAAATTCAAAGAAGCCTTATACAGATATTGAAGTCGATACAAATGAAAGCAAAAACACCAAAGAAGATTCACCTGGCGAGGCAGACACATCACCGGCCAAATCAAACGAATTCACCAGTCAATTGGAAGAAGTCGAGTCACCCAATCCAGAGCAAACTTTGCCACGTTTCAAAATCACAAGACTGGGCTCAAAACTATCTAAAGTCATAGTACCCAAGGCCAAAGATTATTCTGAATCTACAAGACCGCTCAGAAAGAGAAGCAGATTAGTCGACGTACCTGTAGATGAGGATTGTAGTCCAGTTGTGAGCAAAACGCGAAAGACGGTCCACGCTTAAATCGCAAAATTAATCAATTATATTTTACAATGCACAGTATTATAATTTGACGTGGACAGCTCAGCGTCATCGTTTGTACAACCAAATGCAAAAAATAATATTTGTAGTAAGGCGCACACTATATTTGTATATAAACGAGTACATGTTTAGCGTGTAAAAAATCCAGCGATTATGTAATTAAGTATTTTTCATGAAAATGCCGGTTTCAATGTCTACTTGGGAATCCTCAAAGACTCATCTCGATAAATCCTGTATTTTCACGGACTACATTGAAGATACCATACACATACGATACCCAAGAAGAGCATTTAATTGTATGTTCCACCATTGAATTGTATTTACAAGTGGTAAAGTTACCGTTAAAATGTACCTATTAATTATAAAATAAACACAATTATCTATTTCATACTCTAAAATTTCGTTTTTGAAGAATTATCCACACATATGAACCTTTAAATCATGTTTAAGAAACATTATCCAGCACTGCAGGTCAACAGCTCGGCACAACATAGTACAGCACTGCACGGAAAAGGCTAGTTCTATTCAGACTATACAGCACCGCCCGTTTTCGACATGTTACTATATGTTTCGGGTGGGAGCAAGACAAAATCGGTTCACATACACATTACAGAGCTCGACACATACAGCGTAATATTGCTTGTGTCGTATTTTCGAATCAATATTGTTCCAATATGATGTTTCCGAAAGTATTCATATGCACATAGCAGTACTTTCGTTAGATCGGGTGCACTCGCTACTATGACGTCACGACATGAGTGAATATTTCCACGATGGCCAAAGAAAACCGGTACTGCTTGATATATTACGGAACATATAAATGTGTCCATATAGAATATGTTTTGTACTGCTGTTTACATGCAGTTGCCGGCTTGAATTATTCTGGTATAAACGAACCTTGAAACGTATTGATAAAATTGTAAAAAATATTTATAACCAAAGTTTTTAAGTATTTATTTATTAATAGTAAAAATCAAGAAGATCCAAGGATCTTTGAGAAAATATAATTCAATATATCTACACAAATAACACTATCCATTATAAAAATTTACAAAAAAAATGTTAATAATAAATAAAAAAAAATAGCCTTTTAAGTACTGTTCATATTTTCATCATTTTTAGTTGAAATTTAATAAACAAAATATATTAATTTGTTGTAATTTTACTAGTGTGCTAATCGATTTATTTTCAAAAGCAATATGTTATTATATGGCAGTCTTTAAAAAAATATGTTTAAATTGTTAAATGCATTAAAAAAAATAATTTCATCACAATTCACCCTGCAATTACATAATTGTATATTAAATATACAAGTTTATTCCAATTTCTCATATTTTACATAATCAATTCCTATATTTTACAAAATGACAATTATTATGAAAATGATTGTCTGACTTTTTTGTATCTATAATCTAATACATACATACATATAATTAGCTAAGTAGACAAATATAATTCATTCAACTCAAACGTTGAATCTTTAAAGGCCCACATTACATTACATAGGAATATCTTTCAGTGAACACCAGCTAAGAGATGACACCGTACAACCAACTACACAAATCACATATTTCAACTTGTATATAATATACATATGTATATATTAGTAAAATTGTCAATTTCCAAAGTGTAGTTTTGAAAGTTTGCAAATACATATTTCATATACAACAAATAAAACAAGTTCACCTCAATTTAAGAGAAATATTCGACTAAAAATAAGTAAACAACCAGTAACAATATTGTCAATTAATAGCATAGGTAAATATCAATCTGGTATTATCAATTATATATGTCCCAAAGGGTGATCGTAGAGTCTAAGCCGCTAGCGGCCATAATGGGCGAATTCCACAAAGCTATAGGCACATCTGAATAGCACACATCTTGCAAGGCAGCTTTATGCTCAGTGAGGACGGCCAAAGGCCTCAAACTCTTCCAAGAGTAGACTCTCAGTCTACCATCCCACCCGCCGCTGACAAATACTTTCTTGTCGTTGCGTATCTTCAGCACGTTGACGCCAGCATTCTTCATGATAATTTCGCATTTCAAAGATATTTTCATATCACTCTTTGATATACTAAACACTTGAATACTTTCGGACGAGTTGCCGTAAATGCCACGGCCAAGAATCAAATCGTAATCTAAAGTCAATGGAAATTCTCTCAATTTTAAGCTGCTGATCGATTTTTGAGTTTTTAAATCCCACATTAACACATCGCCACTCTCGTAAGCTGCAAGCAAATATTGACTATTTGATATCTCTAAATGTTTAAAGCACATCACTTCACCTACTCTAGAATCTTTGGATACGGGTAGAGTCATTATCTCTTCTCCGTCCAACGTGTAAACGTCAATTTGAGAATCTTTCTTCGGCACGAAAAGGAGATTGTTCGATTCGGATACTAAACAGCGACAGAAACCACAATAATCGGATACAATTGTTTGGTCAACATTGTAATTGCTTTCGGACAGTTTCCAAATTTTAACACATTCCCCTTTCTCTTGAGTGAAGAGTGTATCAGTTGTATGAAACACATGCAATATTGTTCCACTGCCGACATTTATTTTATTCTGATACCTTTTAGTCTGAAACAATGCAAATAAATAATTAAAATTCCGTAAATATATTTGTTTTTATTAAAAATGCAATTGATAAAAAAAATTACAGCAAGATTCCAAGTGAACACTTTTCCGTCTTGTGTGCCTGCTAACAATCGTTGTGAATCACCATTACAATGAAAGCAGATACTATGTACAGGAGCCATTTCAGCAGCACGTAGACTAAATACGGGATCTGGAGGTAGCACAGCCATTTTGATGGGGAATTAAATCTGTAAAAAAAAAAAACATTAAACAAAAAGTAAGTATGGAACTGTTTAAAGTTCTTAAAGAATTATATGTATAACTTTCTTTATAAAATAAATAAGAAGAAATAAATAGACGTATGAAATTAGGATGAAGTGCATTTGGACGAATGAATGCGGTTTTTAAATCAAAAATGCCACTGCCTGAAGAAAAAGATCTTCGATCAGTGTGTTTTGCCAGTGATGGCGTATGAATTTGAAACTTGGACATCGAACGCCAAGTTGCTACACAAAATCCAATGCACTCAAAGAAGTGAGGAATGTTCTATGCTTGGCATAACGAGGAATACATGGGTGAGAAGTATGACATGGTTTGTGGACATAGTGAAGAGATTGAAATGGCAATGGTTGGGCCACATGGCTTGAAGAATGGACAAAAGAAATGCTAGATTGGTACCTGAGAGAATCCAAAAGGGTAAAAGGAAGACTGCGAGGAAGATGGGTGGATGAAATTAGGAAAATGTGTTGAGTCAGATGGATGAGAGTTGCGAAAAACAGAGACGAGTGGAAGCGTGTTGGAGAAGTGAATGGCTGTAAATGATGATGATGATATAATAAATAAAATATATGGTTAATTTAAAAATAATATACTGTAATACTCCATCTCAAAATAAGTGCAATGAAAATGATTAATTAAAAATTAATTCCAATAACAAATGATCAAACAAATTTTGTTTAAATATGGATAGAAATTTTAATATAGTTATCGAAATTTTAACTCAAAAAAATTAAAGCTTGTCTAAAAATCATATTACTGATTGTTTGATCTTTCAGTATTGCCATTGTAAAGATTTTTAGAAATTATTCCCAAATAAATTTCCTACCATATACTATATTTTAAATCGCCTTCTGCATCATCTGCATCAAAATTAAAATATTGTATTCTTCAATTTTAATTTTTGATACACTTAATTATATAATATAATTTTCAACAATTTCTTCTTTGGTATTTTTGATAGAAGCAAAAGAACTTTTTAAAGATTTCTTCCTATTATCACTTTTATCATTCCTTTCTTCCAATAATTTACTCAGTTTACACTTTCGTCCGAATCTAAGGTCAATCTTTTCATAACCTTTCTTTTTCGACAAAGATGCTAAATGATTGGGACTAGAAAACAGGTCCTTGTACCTTTTAGACAGTAACCTTTGACTAGATTTCTTATTATCTATGTGAACAAGTTTATTTTTATTAAGAATTTCTATAGACGATGTAGAATATACACACAAATCAGACTTAAAGAATTGTTCCTCTTTATCTGTGTGATCTACAATGAGCTTTAAATAAAAAGCGATCAGAGAATATAGCTCCGCACAACTTACATTTTAAATCTTTCTTAGTTGCATGTAAATTTTGCATGTGCGTTTTGAGATCAGTTTTCCTACTGCATGTCGATGCACAAAGATTGCATTGGTATACTCTTTTAACATTGACACTGTGTACGGACAGTTTATGAGTTTTCAATGAATTCGATTGTGTGAAACGAACCAGACAAACGTCACACTCGTATGGTTTTTCCCCGGTATGCGTCCGATTGTGTCTCTTCAGCTTAAAGATATCTGTGGATGCATATTGGCAGTGCGGACACTGGTGAGGTCTATCACCCGTGTGACGCAAGTAGTGCCGTTTCAACTTAGACAACTCAACAGAGGAATAATCGCATTGATCGCATTTGTACGGTTTCTCATGAGTGTGACGATACCGAACATGCCTGATGACTTCTCCAGACGTTGCGAATGCGGTATCGCAAAACTGGCATTTGTACGGCTTATTACCTGTGTGCGTGTTGATGTGATTGTTCAGTGATAGTATTGTTTTGAAAGCTTGTTCACACATGGGGCATTTGTGCGGTCGTTCTTCCGAATGAGATCGCATGTGCCGTATGAGGAGATATGGTTTAGGTGCAAAGTATGGACAGTATTCGCACTGATGCACTTTGACTGAAACGCGTCTTTTTGTCTTCGTTGAAGACAATCTCTGTTTGCCTTTCTTATTGGGCGATATCATATTTGCAACATCTAAATACTCTACTTTAATATTTTCCATACTAATAAAAGCATTGATTCTAGTGGATTTTATTATGAGGTTCGTTAAAGTCAATTTTTATAGAGTTGAAACCATTTTTGAATGCTATTTAACGTCCACCATGTTTGATAGAACATTTATGTTATTGTCAGGTATGATTTTTTAGAGCTGAAGCGACGATTGTAGTGCATCATCTGATAGCATCGTTTGCAGATCTTCGCCATTGTGCATTCCCTGCAAAGAAAGCTGACTGTTCTCAATCTCATTACGACATGTGTATCAGCAAAGTATCATGGTTTTCAATTATAACAGGCCGTGTCATACAAATGTGCGAGATAAATCTCGTTGAAATTGCATAAATTTATATAATTTATGTTAATAAAAGTCAAAAGTAGATAATTTCAGAGGTTTTTGCATGTGTATAGATGATTTATCAAGTCTGAAATATACATGAATGTTGATGAAACATGTCAATGATCAATTTTATTTATAAAATAGTGAAATAAATCGAAGTTTAATGTTATAGATTGGTCTAATGTGAAAAATACATATGTATATCATACATATTGTTAGAATGCTTATTCTAGTATATATACATATGGAAAATAAATTAATATGGTTACAAAACAAATACATAGCACGAAGATTTCGGAGCTAATTGTGCATAAACAGTGCGGGGTTGATCGCTCGTTGATTGATTTGCAAATTATAAACACCTCGATGATAGCTGATGATTTGTGTGACATATATGTACATATATACTATTTATATATGATGTGTGGGTTGGTGAGTATTTTTCAGCGTGTTAATTATAACGAAGACATGCTGGAATGGGATGTAAAAGCGATGCGAACTCACGCGATTGTATGGGAAAGTCAGCAGCTACAAATGTCAATCCTACACGTTGCGAGTTTGGCCACCATCAGCCCAATGAACCCAGACTATTGGTAACTCTTCATGTGTGTTCTCATTAATTCGTAATTCGAATTAAGTGTTTTTGATTGAAATGTGCGTCAAAATCAATAAATTATGTAAAATCACATTCCAATATAGCCAAAAAAAACTCAAATACATGAATTTAAATTATCTGTCGGAACTATTATATAAATAGCGTTCATAGAAAAATATATGGAATAAGCAAGCATATGTCGAAAAATTGAAAATGACTGTCCCAAAAGTTATCTCTATTGCAGTATAACAAATAGCATTAAGTGGACAATGAGAATAGTGTGGAGCCTATTTTATTTGACTTGCACACTTCAAAGAATCGTTGGTTGTTTTTCGACCCATTTTTAAAAGCATTTATTTAGTTTGACATGTTGTTATGGATAAAAGGATTATTGCGCAAATTGCCATCGCTCGCACGATAATCGTTGCCACCAAAATCGCGAACACGGAATATCTGGCACTCGAGTTCTCGTTAGTACAATATTTCGCGTGGGTAGCTTTCGATCGATGAAGTTTTTGGTTGCCAGATTTTAGTCGCTTTTTACAGAAAAATTACCAAAATAACAGCATAACAGCAAACCGTTGTTATGCTGTTATTCTATCATACGTAAAAGTAAGTATTATATTATAAAATGACCAGATATTTTTATACGTGTTAAAAAAACACGAGATGCAATATAAACATGTTCCCCTAAGAAACAGAGCATATTATTTATAGATTCGTGTCATCTATACATAAATAAAATTTTTAATAATAAGTAAGAGGAACCAACAACTTTGTGCTTCTGCGAATATATCTAAATGCGGGGCACTTTCCGGGACGATATTCAATGCAGGACGAATAGTTCACTTTAACTTATTATCTAATAATAATGGTGGAAACAAAGTTTTCTGATGAGATTTTATTTTAGATATTGCACGAAATAAATGTTGTGGTGGCCATAGTGATTACTCCCTTTATTTAGGCCAAGTGATATGAGAAAGCTGTCAAATCTGTGCTAAAATGTCGCGAAATGTGGTGCAACTTTTTAGCATTACAAAAGCCTTTGGCAGATTGTCGAAGAATACATCCAAACTCAATAGAAATATATATCTCAACGGTGCAGTTTCCAAAACGGTGACATTTGGAAATGTGAACGGCAGAAACTGTTCGACGATGCCAGATATAGTGACCGCGTTGCGCAGAGAAACCGAGGAAGTTCACTTGAAACCCAACGCTAAGTTTCAGCTATGCTTCACGTGCAAAAAATGTGACCACAAAAACCAGAAACTGATCTCGAAAATAGCGTATTACAAAGGAGTCGTCATTGTGGAATGCGATGGCTGCCACAACAATCATTTAATAGCAGACAATCTCAATTGGTTCACTGACCTCGGTGGAATGAAGAACATTGAGGAAATATTGAAAGCGAAAGGAGAGTCCATCATGAAAATCACATCTAACGATCTCGAAATTATAGCCAGAAAATCTTTGGACGAAATTAAAAAGGATTAGGGGAGACCAATGATTTAGTAATAGTTTTTAAGAAAATTTAATAAAAGAAATTCTGGTCATTTTTATTCGTGTATTGAATTTATCAGGCGCATTCTCAATTTTTATTTTCTGGTATGATTTTTATATGTAACCTCAGTTTTGTAGAATTATAACTTAATAGGGTAGATGAAAATTTGCCTAAAATGTATCACTAATTAAAAATTAATTTGATTTTCTAGAATCTTATGCGTATTCTTAATTTACTAATTGAATGTAATCATGTTATGTTTTCAATCCAACAAGACTTTGTATATTGACTTTTGTATTGATTATGACATATACATACATACATACATATAAATATATAGGTTTGTATTTTCTTCTATTAAAAATAATTCAAATGTTAAAGCACAGGTCATACACATCGCCAAAAACCCATTATTTTAGAATTTTTAAAAATTCACGAAAAAAAACACAAAATTCTACGAAAAATATTAATCCTTTATACCTGGGACGTGCCTACTTCACGGTTTCTTACCATACCTGAATTTGAATGTTTGGGTTTGGCGTAGTTTTCAATAGATGCTATATATGTATTGCTCATATTACCATTTATTTAATGGACATTTTATATTATGTTAGCTTTAAATTGTAATTGAAATTGATCTTCATTTTGAAAATAAATAATGTTAAATATACAGGTCTCTAAACATGACCATGTTTGTGGTTCGTGCTGCATACAAATTGTTTACCGTATACAAAACAAGAGTATTTTTTATATGAATAAAATATACATTTAAGAAATAAATGAAAGAAATTTGTAATGTATTTATTGAATTTATTAAAAAATTATCATTTTTATAATTGATAACATGGCAACGTACACATTTAAAAATGTTTATATCTTAGACAATGTACCTTATAATATATACAAAATCTTAATATAACATATTGAACTTAACACATACATACAAACATAGCACAAACCTGAAATCCGTTCAGGTTAATTTCAATAAAATCCCTTCTTTTTTATTTTATCGAAACAGTATCACACATTGCATGGCCATCGGCATTTTATAAATACGACATAAAGGGAATGATTCAATGTAACAAAGTGTAAAAAATACTATGCAATACATTCTGGGGTTAGTTCATAATATAATAAACTTTATTTAATAAAATTTCGGTAACTTTATATATAATAATTTTTACAATAATTGTAAATTTTAATATATCAAAAATATTATAACATGAATTATCGATTTACAAGTACTACAAAAAATGTATATGAATAGTTCGAATATAAATGGTTAAACATAATATTTAATCGGTAAATATTATATAAATAGCACCAGAGTTGCTGAATACAGAGAAAATAAAATAGTAAACACATATTCGTAACAAGAGTAGAATATAAAGTTTGTAACTTATGTAAATAAGACATTCGAGTTAAAACAACAAGTTTCAGATGAAACTGGAATCTATCAGTGTCTTAAAATTAGCTTGATTTATTTACTTGGTTGAATAATGACTGTAAAATACCAATTTCAATTAAAAAAAAACAGTAGCAACATTCGATTTACAAATACATTATTGCTAAACTATTTAGATACAATACAAAGCTTCAACATTATATCTTGTGAAAGATAAATGAGAATGACTTTTACTCATAATTTTAATTAATAAGAGTTGCATACATTTCAACATTTCAAAAGGAATGGAAATTAGCAACTATAATATAAAGATATTTAATAAATATTTTTACATAATACTTGTTATTAATCTTTTTACATTTGAATGGCACTTGGATATTTCTTCGCCGTATAAATATAAGGCACTCTATAAATGTAGCTAAGGAGCAAATACTGAACAATTCGATGCATTTACAAAAACGAACATTTTTGCTTTCATAAATGTTTTTTTTTTTTAATTTTATGACACAAATGTTAGTTAACAAATATGGCTTTTTATCCGATATGTAGTTGAAAAATACAATACATAAAAAAAAATTGAGCAAACGATACATGGATATGTAGCTGAATGATTCTATAAGTAAAGTTAGTTAAAAAATAATTTTCAAATTCACAATCCAATGGATATCATAGAAGATGATTGTCAAAAAGTTTCTAGAATAAATTCAATTATTATACAATATCACACAGGTAATGGTGAAAGCAAATATAGATAAAAATCACTTCAACGTACAATTAAAAGATAACTGCATATGTATATGTATTATATGTAGTTTCTTGGTGATATTAACTCTTTGCTGCCAAAAACATTGTCACTTACTACAATGGACCAAAAATAACGAGACATTTTTAAACCTAGTGGTTGGGTCGGTGGTGTAAAAATTTTTAGCTCAGAAAAATCTGAGCTAATTTGAAAAATACTAAGATGTATATCCTAGTCAACAGTGTGTTTTGAGCTATTATTTATTACAATACCACAAATACTGTCACATTGCAATTACGTGTATTAGAACCAAACAACCAAGGAAAGGCCTTTAATTTTAAAATACCTATTATCTATCATGCTGAATGCTATTTGAGCATATACAATTTATTAAACAGTAAGATCTTTAAGGAATTGAAAATTATACCCTTTAACAAAATGGCTGACAGTCAAAGAGCTAAATATCAAGTTGGAGTGGGGGTTTAATTTTTAAAAAATTATCCTGGTTTTGCATTATATTATGAAATCAACTAATTAACAAGGTTCTATAAAACCGAAAAAGTGATCATAACAGAAATACATGCAGATTATTCCAATATAACGACATGTTTGAAGAATAATTTCGATGCTAAAAACTTCATATAAAGCTTTATAAAAATTGATACATGAATAAATTTTAATTTATAAACTAAAAGAACTTTTCGAAAGGAAAACTAGTGAATGTATATTACGCTAGCTGTGATATAGTCGATAAATCATAACATATCTTCGAAAATTTTTCGTTAGGCTCAGTCAAAAGTTATGAAAACTTTGGATATGTATTATAGGAATTTTTTTAACAATGCAAGATCATTTTTTAAAGCAGTCTCATTAAGAAAA
This sequence comes from Arctopsyche grandis, assembly GCF_051622035.1. Taxonomy (NCBI): domain Eukaryota; kingdom Metazoa; phylum Arthropoda; class Insecta; order Trichoptera; family Hydropsychidae; genus Arctopsyche; species Arctopsyche grandis. Next base: position 20,725,385 of record NC_135363.1, on the reverse strand, counting down.
TGAAATATGTATGAAGATAGACGAGTGCTAAATCCATATATAAAAACATACTATACATGTTTGGGCTTACTGACTATTGCGTACGATGTTTCGTTGAATGCGCAATGATCGACTTCCAAATGCGAAACTGGGTTTTCAGAATTGTTATTTTCAACGGGTTTCGTCTTCAGCGGGACTTGTGGACCTGGAATGCTCGGTTTCCTCAACATGCCGTAACCCAAATAAGAATCGTCGGCTAATCTCACTGACTGCATTGCAGTTTCCACCTCGTCATAATCGTTGCAAGTTCCTTTAGAACTATCCGATTCGCCGAACAGCTTAAAGCTGTTCGGCGAATCCATCGGACGGGCAACGATCGACTTATAACCGCTGGATCTATTCAGTTTACTCGTTGAGCCAAAATATTGTAATCTATCGTAATTGGCCTCATCTGGATTTAGATTAGGAGTTTGTAATATGATTATTTTGGAGGATTCACCCATATTGGGCGGATTTAAAGTATCCTGGGAATGTGACATTGCTTTTGAGCTGTTGCTGTCCGTTACGGGCTTGTGCGTAAATTCAACATGATCGATGTCATTTATGCCTAAAGTCCTCCATGCTTCGTTTCTTATTTCTATTTTATCATAAGGCGTGGAGGATGAATCTGGCTGTTGAATGATATTTTCAATTGGTTCATAATTGTCTAATTTTGTATATTTTCCAAATTCTAACTTATTGGTGCTAAAATCTGCATCACTCTTATCTTTGGTAATGGGAAATATGTGTTTTCTAGGAGGTTTAATAGGTTTAGGTTTAACACTAGGCTTAGGTGGTGGAATGAGAGGGGTTTGGGGATCGGTCGAATGATGAATCGACGACGTTGATTTGATAGACACAGAACTAAAATTCAATTCTTCTGAATGTGCAGAGGAAGGAGGAAAAGGACTCCTCGATCTCGCTTCCATGCTAAGAGCTGCTTGAAATTGGTCTCCGCAATCTAAACTGTGCAGGGATTCGCCATTTATCATCTTTTTCATGGACTTCATTTTCAAAGAGAGGCATCTAAAGATTGCATGATGATTAGTGTGTTCTAAGTGAAAAGTACCTTCTCCAGTCTCACATTTCCTACCCGCTTCGAATGTGAATTTACCACTTCGATAGCCATATCGCCGTATATATCGGTAGGGCCAGGTGGCATAGACTGTGTTATTATCGACGCCTCTCAATTCGAGTGCCGTTGTCGTAATCAATAAAATATATACAATCGGTTCGAATCCACATCTAGTAGACGCTTCCGAAGAACACAATTTGACACAAAATATTCCCTCTCCAGACGAACAATACAAATCGTTATCTTCGTCAAAGCTAATCTTCTTAGATTCGTCATCTCCAAAGGCCACAGACTGTAGAGCCGTCACCCATTCAATGGATTCGTTCTCCGTCAATGCTGAAAGCTGGTAAGTGTCAGATTTTGCAACTATGGTTATGATGTTAGGTCTCGAATGCGTTATCTTTATGCAATTTTCTAATGTTATTATTCTTTGGCAGCATCCGGTAGCCGAATCATCTTTGTTATTGTATATTTCTAATCTTTCGATACCCTGTTTGCTGGCTTTGAAGAGCATGCCATATTTCTGTTGCCAAGATTTCTGAAAGAAAAACGAAAACAAATTAAAGAAATTTAACAAGGTAAACTGCGCAAAAGAAACCTATTTTAGAGTAAATTATATATTCTTTTTCATATATTGTATCCATAGAAGAAGAATGCATAGAATCGCTCTCGGCCTCCAAAAATGTTGCTACAAAAACTCTGCGCGGCAGAGTTTGTTCATTGTTTGCTAAACTTTGTCTCTCTTCGATGGCTCGCTTTTAGACGATACTTTTGTTAACAATGACCATTCTATGCATTCTACTTCTATGGTTGTATCACTATCTCGACTTCCCCTTAAACTCGGTGAAAATTATCATACAAATACCCTCAAATGGATTCCTGTCGGTCGGACGACCTTTGCCATACTCCAAAATTGATTGTAATTAGAAATATCGTGGTTTTATTAACCACAGCATAACCTTATAAAAACGAATTTCAATTCAAATGCACGTCTAAATAGATATAATTTGAGACGAATTAAAAAATCGTTATCTGCAGTAATTTTAAGCTTATTATTGCGACATTGCTAAGAAAATATACATTTTGAAGCATTATGTATTCGTTCGCATATTGGTTGATAGTTAAGGAAAATAATTATCAATAAAGTGATTTGAAATACATTTAACGTTCAAACGTAAGGCCTTCAATTTTGTAAAAATTTAGGTTCTATAAGTAGCGTTCTGGTGAGGTACTCGACCATTGATAAGATAATTGCATACAGATAATGCGATATAATTTTGAATATTTTCTATATACATGAATTCAAAAGCGTTTTTTTTTTGGAAAGTTTTTATCTTTGCAACGTATGCACAGTACGTCGGAGAATCACGGTAGGTTTGGGAGTCAATATTATGGAAAATGCGTGACGCGTATGGGACATGACAATTATAGGTTATGTTTGACGTTAGGTAAACAATGAGTCACGTGGAAAGTACGCGTCGCGGGCGAGGCCGTGCAAAGATTTTGGCGGTGAAGATACGACGAAATAAGGGGGAAGAGGGTTGAGGGGAGAAGAGTAGTGGTAGTGGTGGTGGTGGTGAGAAGAGGCGAGGGATGGGCGGGTGCGAAGTGACGTATTGTGTACCTTTTTGAGCGCGAGTGTAGTCGGCGACTGCAGCTGCAGCACGCCGGTGAGGAGAGGCACGTCCACCTCCATGGGGGCGCGACTTCCTCGGGCCTCGCCTCGCCTCGCCTCGCCTCGCCCCGTCTCTTGCTGACCGTCAGTCACGCCTCATCGTCATCTGTCAACGGGGCGGCAGGCGATGAATGTTGGGCGCCTCTACCTCTCCCGCTCGGACACATGCACTATTTACGATTCACTGTAAGTTCGCCTAATGCAATTCACCTAATTCGAGTATACCTAAGCGAGTTGGTCGAATATCAACATACCGAACGACGACCATACCTAATGTCATACATACCTAACTGCAGTTTACCTAATACAAATTGATCGAATGAAGGTTGTTTTACGTTGACGGATAGATGGCACTTTTGCATTGATAATTTCAAGATTATTTAAAACAAAATAAAATATTAAGTTGTATTTTAAAATTTATATTTTATTAATAGATGAAGTCGATCACTGTTTTTAAAAAATGTGCGTGTTTGGCTGTGTATTTTAGTAATAATTCAAACACCATTAAATATCTTTGAAACTGAAACACTGAAACTTTTTACTGTGTAATAAAATTTTAATCGTTGCGCTATAATTTTTTTTTTCATTTTCAAATCTGCCGGAAGTAGCATTATTTTTCTTTGAATTATTATATATCCTAGACCGTGTATCGAACTGAAATTTTATATCTATAACTTGTATTAACTTGTACGCTCGAACTTACACTATTTTTTGGACTTATTAATTAAATGTCTACTCTTATCGAAAAAATATAGTCCTTCAATTAATATTACATAAATAATAAATAATCAATAAGTTTTATAAACCGGAAACGAGCCTTTTATTACATACAAATCTCAAAAATGATGCGACTGCTGCTGCCGATGCTGCTGATTTTTTCGAAACTATTGGATACTCACATTAAACTAATAGTTGATAGTGTCATGCCGACTCGAATTGCAAGTCAAGTGCCGTTTTATTAAGTGATAAGCAATACTGTGTTACATTCATTGAATGCCTAGGTTCTATAAATCATATTCATTAAGTAGATAGAAGAAACGGAATTCAGCGAAGAAATGTCATACGATGAACACTTACCATTTTACATATCGACTAATTCCGATAAGTCATATTTTAAATCCATTGTCATATGAAATAATTATTATATATGGGATAGATGAAACATATTGTGACTAATCAGAATATATTACAACAGGTAAATACACTTTTACTATACATATGTACTCTGTTAATATTTTTCTTATATAGATATATACTTTTTACCCGAACACTAGAAAAAGTCAAAGATTTGTGGAAACATTGTGTTTCATTTGATACTTACTCTAGAGAACAGCTGGCATTGTTATCATTAACAATCTTTGAGTTTTACTGAACAACATTTCAAATCTATTTTCAAACAAGAAATCGAACGGAAATAAACTAGAAAATATATATCACTCTTTATCTTCCGGCGACAATTCGTCTTAGATTGTAGAAGACAAGAGTCTCCACTTGCTGAAGTTAAAAATTATAAAGAAAAAGTAAATATATATTAATTATTTAAATAATGGGAATAAAAAGTACACAGTAAAATTTTTTAAATTGAAAGAAATAGAGTCTTTTGAATTTTTTTTAATACACAATAGTTATGACAAATATTAATAAACACGAAAACACAGTATTTAATGAATGGTCTGGTATACAAATATTTAAAATATAAAAAAACTCATGGTGTGGTGATTTATTGGCAGTCTTTTCACTACACAATAACCATGAGCGGTGACACATCACTTGCAAAACTTGATTTTAAGTGGCAGTCATTACATAACAATTCATTCCACAATAACAACAATTCAAAACAACATATCAATTCGGAAATCAACGAAAACACAGTATTTAATCATTGGTCTCGTATACAAATATTTAAAATATAAAAAAAACTCATGGGGTGGCGATTTATGCAATAGTATTAAAGCTAATCAGTCTTTTCACTACACAATAACCATGAAAAGTTATAAACCCCTGATATGATATACATATGTAGTGTTTGTGTCCTTTTGATGTTGTCGATTTTATATGCTAAAAAATCAATTCACTATATTAAAAAAAAAAAATTATACTTTCTCGAGAATTTTCCACGATTTGTCCGATATATTTTTGTGCTGGCCACCCCAGACTGACTGACAGTCGCGCGCCAACGGCTTCGGCATAAACACGTAGTTTTTGTCGCCACCGAAATCACCAGCTCAGCCACTGGTGATGGGTTGTGATGATACTTGGAGACCAGCGACCAGCGACCAGCTCCAGTATCGCCAGTATAGCGGTGTGCGCCAGAGGAAGCATCAGAGGGTCTGTCTCAGTTGTCGTCCAGAAGGCAGCTACTCAACAACTCAGCTACGCGTGGCTAACCTCAAAAGGCACGCGTGCTTTCTTTGTTTACTCCCCCCCTTTCCTCTGCTTGATCTCTGTATAACTTATACAAAATACAGTCGCAATACATAAACAGATTTACGCCCTGTTTTCATTGGTTTACAATTTCCTCCCTTTTTTCCACATCACGCATCCCACGCACACTACGAAGGAGAAAGGGACAGCAGAGCAGCCGACATCTTAAATTAAAAAATAGCAACTAACATATAGGTACTTTTATAATATTTCTGATAGATTTTTAACTCATTAAAATATATTTTTAAGATCTTTTTTTTTAATTTGTCATAGGACCCAGAATTAATTTTCCCAGGGCCCAGGATATTGCGATACTGGCCAATCAAAATATGTACACGAATGTTGAATTAATTATACCTCCCACTTTAGATACGGTGGGACTGATTTTTCATTCTATTCATATTTTAATTCATACTCTATCATCATTAGCTATAAGTAATTATAATCACTGATGATGTTATATTATTATGAATGTGATATCACTCATGAGATAAATTATTCACATCAATAAAATCATAATGAAACTGTGTAAATAATACGTTCTTGAACTAGTACAATTATTTATAATGCTGTATTGTTTTAGATGCAGATACCATTAATAATACTGCAGATTGTTTATCCTACCAGAACAGTGAAAATGTTGTAAAAGTACTTAAAAGAAGACCAGGAAATCGAATACGGTGGACTAGAGAAATTCATATCTAAATATAAGGGACAACCCGTGTCTGCAAAAAACCCTAACATCTGGATTGCTCAAAATGTCGGATTTTGGTATTCAGATTCAACTTCTCCATTGAAAAATCAAAATATTTTTTGCAATGCATACTCAAGTCTTGTTGATTCTGCACGGCAAAAGTCGTACATTTGTTCTATAGTCAAAATGAAGCCTTTTTTACGAGGCTCTTTTTTATCATTTAAATGTACTTTTGTTATACTCATAATGAACATTTCAAGAAAATATATAATATGCAACTTTTATTTGTGCTGAAATGTAACATGTCAAAATTCAATACTTTCATATATACAGTTATATTGTATGCCAAATCACTCCATAAAACTTGAAATAATTCATACCAGTAATAATTCATTTAGAATATTGTACTTTAGAAAAATGCCAAATTCACTATTTTATTTAATGTAATAATTAAACGCTAGCAAAGCTTTCCCGCAGTTGTTCTCACCAACCACAACCATTAATATGAAGTACACGTATGACTTAAGTGAAGTTATATTTCGCAATTGCAATCACATTATCTTAGAATAGCACGAAACATTTCATTACTCAATATAATCAATTTCACCCTACTTATTTTATTTATTAAGTTTTGATAACATGGGATCAATTAAGGTAATGATTTTTTTTTTAGACATTGGAAAACTATTTCTGAAGAGGAAAGGGTTGGAATAACTGTGGAAACTACTGAGGACCCGTTGGTCCTACTCATCGAGCCAAGAATATCCTAAATTTGTTGTTAGTAGATTTATGCGACAACTAATGGAACAGTATCACATTTGTGTTAGCAAAATTTGATATGGGAGCTGTTTCGTTCACAGTTATCGTCGCAGGGAGGCAATCTGCGTTAGAGAATATGTCAAGATTAAAAATGCTGAATTCCATAATTTATTGATAAATATTACTTATACTATGCTATTTTTAAATTTTTCGTTCTAGTATATTTAGAACTGAAATTTGGATTTAATGTACGTTTAGAATCCTAGCTCCACGCTTGAAACCCAATTATAAATGTGATATTAAATTCTGAACTAAAAAAGGATTTCGAAAAAATATGCGGCTTCAAATTTTTAAACTCTTTCCAATGTTAAATTTTATTTATCGCTGTGTGAATGAGCTGATAAGCATTAAATTTTGTGCGAAACAATTAGACATGTCACAAGCTACAGTTATTGATTGAAATCATTATTTACTTAGGGTCTGTGTGGTGTCACTAATAGAACAACCAAATACCATGATCGGTGGAGAAGAGATGGTCATTGAAATTAGCAAACGTCTTTTCGTTTATATACGTACCAAAATTTTTGTAAAAAACTTCTATAGCTTCACACAAGAGTATTTTTATTACATGACTTGATACAATAGTCAATTTTCTTTAACGTTAGTTGTTTTACATATTGATTATTCATATATTGAAAAGAATATATGTGTTCTGTGTTGTCTGTAATAAGTTGACCATCTGTAATACCACTCATGAGTTTTTATTATATGAAAATGTTTATTATAAATTGGTTTATTTCTGTAACTTGATTAATAAATTATTTATTATTTATTGTATTGCTTGTTTCTTGTCTTGCTATTATTGTTTATATTTCATTGTGTTTTGCAATCTACGTATAAATTACTAACTGATTTATATTTGTTATGTATTCATCATAATTTATATTTATTACGTATATTTAAAATTATTAATTATTTATTATGGAAATTGTATCAATCGTAGAAATTGTACTAGTCTGTCTATTATACATGCGTTTTCTTCTCACCTTCTTTTAATATTGATGATTGGAAAGCCAATTTTAATATATGTACAATAAAAAAAATCTGTATATCTTTTTTGATTCCTTTTTATTACTTTGTTTTATCATAAATTTTATTGTAAATATGTACAATGTTTGCTATATAATATAGTATAGTATATATAGCAAAAGATAATACAAAGCTACAAAAGCAATTAATTTTTTCAATGTCCTTAATTTAGTTCACTCGCCATTAGGTGGGAAATCCTTTTTAAATCTTCTGTCGGGCGCAATATGGTGTATATAGAGTTTAAGGGCTATTTGCAAAGAAATGTTATAACATTTATCTGTCTATGTTACTACGCCATCTATTGATATCGCGTCGAAAAATTACTAAATAATAAAATTTACTACTATTGGTTTGAAACTCGGCTACTGCTGGTTTGAAACTCGAAATTAGGTGAATGTGTCATTCGGTATAAAGATATTAGGTGAATTTACCATTAGGTCAATAGATTTTCGGTAAAAGCGTCATTAGTGGAATTGCATTAGGTGAATTGATTTAGGTGTATTGCATTCGACCAATTTACCTGCTCCCACTATTTACACACCTTTCAAATCACCACACGACACTGCCTGCACAGCCAGCTCGATATGTTTTTTTCTTATCTACCTTGGATTTGTAGAAGATTAAAGGTCTGTTCATACCTAGTCAGCACCTACCGACTTCAGCAGGTATCCGGCCGTACGAAAAGTATTCTTTGGTACATTTTGTATGGGTATATTCATACCAACCGTCACGTTTACGCCACGGCAGGCTTACAGCAGTACCCGACATTTCCTGTTCATACCTTACAGCAACATCCGTCAACGTATCGTATCCGTCTTTTTGGCTGTAGGCGGGGTAGGTATGTGTTGACCGTATCCCGGCCTAATGAAACACTGTTGTGCTAGTTTTATAAAGTTTTATTGTTTGCCTATGGTTGTACAAAGGTATGGTATTTGTGGGCAAAAGTATGTCGTTCAGCGGTCTCTGGATATGGTAGAGTGTCGCTGGCTCGGCATTCAGCTATGTTCAGAAGGTCTCTGGATGCGGCAGTGTGTTGCTGGCTCGTTGTTCGGCTATGTTCGGAAGGTCTCTGGATACGGCAGTGTGTTGCTGGCTCGTCCGGCTGGTTGATCTTCCAAGTCCGCGTAGTGTAGTGGTGGCTGGTCAGGAGCTGTATGTTGACTGGTCTGCTGCTGTGTGTCGACGCTTGCTGCTGTGGGTCGACTGGCGTTGTTTGGGTTGTACCTCCTTTTATAGTGTTTCTGGAATCACCTGATCGATGGTGGTGGTTTGTTGATGCGTAAGAGAGGAATGCACTTTTGTCGAGGGGTAGAATTTTCTGGAACGATTGGCGCCGTTCCGCTCGATGTATTTTAATGGTGGCGGCGTGTTTCAACCGTTTTGGTTCCACTCGACTGGTAGGGGCGTTCCGCTTGAGTTTAATATAATGACTGCAGGTGTATGTCGTCTGGGTTTCGTTCCGCTCGAGTGTGAAGGGTGGATCATTCTCGAAGGATTTTGGCATCGTTCCGCTTGAGTTGGATTTGGCGCCGTTCCGCCTGAGTTTAATATAATGACTGCAGGTGTATGTCGTCTGGGTTTTGTTCCGCTCGATGTAGTTTGTTGTTGCGGAATATTCTCGAATGTTTCGATGACGATGACGATGACGAGATTCCTACATGGCCATCGTGGAAATATACACGCGAATTACGTGCCATGAGTCTGCTGCTTTGCTGTTTTGGACCAATTATCGATAGTGACAGTTGACAGCTGTTCAATCTTTCGACATGGTTTTGGCGCAAATATTTAAAAAAAATTTAAATTTGTAAGATCGCCAATTTAGTAGTCGGCGGTCATCAGTGTAAGACAGGGAAGGTATGTTGACCGTATCCCGGTCTAACGAAACACGTGTTGTGTAGTTTGAAAGAGGATCGTTTATTTGCGTTCAATTGGTACAATGGTTATTGTATGTACGAAGAGGTTTCTTCGGAGATGTGATCTAGTTGAACTCTAGAGGCTCACTCTGCCGGTGGAGGTTGCTGCGTTGCTTTATAAACGTTTTGGGTTGAAGTGTGTCGTGTGCACATCTTTTGTTCTTGGTACTCGCGAGCGTGGTTTTATGGGTTCATACGCCTGGACGTAGTTCGTGGTTTTTATGGGTTCAGTGAGTTCTTCCTTTGTTTCCAAGATACGTGTATAGAAACACGTGTCGACCTTTTGACGAGGCGAGCGTGTGCCATGCGTTAATGACTTTCCTAGATATGTGTCGCAGTGACCTGATGAGATCATTTCAGTTGTACTATATGCCTACAAATTCTTTACGGAAATATTAAAAAAAAAATTGTCCATCATCCACAAGCTCCTTATACAGTGTCCAAAACTCTCCTTCGGTTTTTCTATTGCCTCCGTGCCTTCTATAAAATGCCTCCGTGCTTTTTTATTGCCTTCTTGAGCTTTTTCTTCCAACAACAACGCGATTATACATAATTTTTCGTTCGATAAATGCCGAAACATTTTTGCTTACTTGTATTCTGACGCGTAGCTACGAATGCATGTGTATGCATTCATATTGTAAGTACTCGACAATACAACGTAAGCAATATTGCGCCGTATCATCATGGACTGCAATGTATAAGTAAGCCGATTTTGCCTTGCACTCGGCCAAAGTGCTGTGAACGTTACGTGACCGCGACGTGTAGGTAGATATGAATAGAAATGTAATAAAATTACATATTTGAAACGGAGTCGTGCAGTGCTGTTAAGTATGAAGAGACCTATAGACGTTGCTCCTGACCAGTGGCGTGCCGTGAAAATCTCCCTGTTTTTGTTGCACACAGTGGTGAATCAAATAAATGGGGGACCTCAGGCACATTTGGAATTTGAGGCCCCACTTCAATAAAAAATGCTATCATCGTTTTTTACCATGCTTTTCCGTATGTTATAACGCGGTCTCCCTCACGGGCCCGAAAGTGAAACGCCCTAAAACGCAAATATCGGAAGGCAAAGATCGAAAATCGAAAGAGATAAAATGTGTGGCACATACTTTACAATTAGCAATCAAAGATTCTATTAACGATTCCGATTTAGATACAATTATATGTGAAGCTTGCTAGTTATCAATGAACTCAGTATATGTCATAGCGGTCTCCGTCACGGGCCCGAATGTGAAACGCACGAAAACGCAAATATCGGAAGGCAAAGATCGAAATTCGAAAGATCTTAAGTCGAAAGATCAAAAAAAAAGGGTGCATGGTAAAACGGTACATGCTCAATTTGCGCGAGCAGGATACAACAGGAACAAGAGGAACAGGCTTTTCCTCCCGTATTCTGCGCGCGCAAATTAAACAAGGCTGTATGACAAAAAGAGAGATAATTTCATCGCATGCCACTCATATATATTATATATACATAGTACCGTTTACCATGCACCCTTTTTTTATCTTTCGACGTAAGATCTTTCGATTTTCGATCTTTGCCTTGGCGTTTCACTTTCGGGCCCGCAAGGTAGACCCGTTATAACGCTACGTCGTCCTCAGTTGGCAACATTGCCAAAAGTTAGCTTGGCATCCTGATACCCCCACTCCCCGGACGTAGCTTCCCAGGCGCGTGCAAGAAGAGAATCGCTCTATTGGCCATAGGACTTCCAATGGACACGATCGAGACCAGTTTCTTCCTGTTCTAGTCTCTCTTGTCACCAGACCTTCAAGGGACACAGTCGTGTGTCTCACTGCATCCGGAGAGCCGAGCGGTCCACGTGCATTTGATGCCTAGTAGTAGCTGTACAGTTCCTGGAGCTCCCGTTCTCTTCATACGCCACTGTTTACGGAACAGCCAGAAGCCGTCTCCGTAGAGGAAGAACCTCATGACCGGGTCCATTTCTCCCGCCAGCTCGTACAGCTGGCTGTGATTCGACGAGGAGCATAGAACCAAGAGAATTCCTACGACAGATAACGACACATTCCAATTCAGTCCAGTCTTCTTTTCAGTCAACGAGAACTCGAGTGCCAGATATTCTGTATTCGCGATTGTGGCAACAATTATCGTGCGCGCGATCGCAATTTGCGCAATAATCCGTTTACCACTTTTGACAATACGTACACTGAAAGTACATGGTGGTAAACGGCTCTCAATTTAGACTAGATTTTAAGTTGACATTTCTCGTTGATTTCAGTCAGGGAATGTTGTAGTGGTCTGTTAGTGTTGGCCCTATATATAGGAATAGAATGAATAATCTACCCAAGGTTAATATTAAAAACATACTAAAGCTTTTCTCTTAATTTTATAAATAAGTATCCTTGTATATTTGTAAATTCATATAAATAAACATTAATTTTTAAATATATCTTAAATTTTAATACATTGTATGAAGGTTAAAAGGTTAAATCGAGATAAAGATTGTTTTGTGAACTTTGATATAATACTTGAATAAAATCTGTTTATATTTTTATTTTTCAGGAACATCCTAGGAATTTGATTCCAGAATTATGCAGACAATTTTATCACTTGGGTTGGGTTACCGGGACCGGTGGAGGAATTTCAATCAAATACGAGTATGAATATTATTTTATTTTATTTTATTTATTTGGAAAATTTACAGTTTACAGTTTATTAGATTGATAGTAAAAAAAATATAATTATGTTAAGTAAACCATTAATAATTTTCACATATAGGTAAAAAAAGAAAAGCTCAAACATTTAAAATAAGAAACAAAAATGATAATAGAGTAAGATAGTTAAAGAAAACAAAAAAAGAAAAAAAATAGAAATAACAGTATAATAAAAATATCAGAATAATAAGAATAATAATATGATAAAAATTATGAAATAATATAAAAAATATAATATATAACAAAAAACAAAAAGACAAAATAAATACATCAAAATAAAAATTCATAATCATAATCATAAACTTTCATTAAAATTAATCATCGAAAAACAAATTTGCAATAATTACTCTAGCTTGTATAGCATTAATATTAAATAAGTCAAACATAGAAATTGTTAAGATTAGTGTGTTGACGGTGGAGCTTGCACGCCAGATGAATGAGCTTCTTCCATAATTAGAAAAAGTATTAGGTATGTAAAGGAGCTCATTACATCTAGTCATTCTATTTGGTACACGCAATGATAGTCTGCTCAATAATTGAGGACAGTCAATCGAGCCGTTAAGGATGTTCAAAATTGTTGAGATGTCAGCTATCTCCCTTCTTTTGACAAGAGGAAGTAGATGCTGACACCTACAAGCATCTTCATAGGAAGTATAGGTTAATCCAAAACGGCTACTGACGTACCTCAGGAATCTCTTCTGAATGCGCTCCAATCTGTCTCTTGCACCAGAGTAATCTGGGTTCCAAACTTGGGATGCAAACTCAACAATACTTCTTACGTATGCACAATATAGTATTTTGTATGATTTTATAGAAGTAAAGCATTTGGAGGACCGGATGACGAACCCGAGGGCCTTCGACGCTCGAGCTACAACATTGTCAATATGTTTACTAAATATATACCTACATATAAGATATTTCATAATCTCATAAGTAACCTTTCAACATGAAAGTCTTGTATTGTAATTATGAATATTTTTTAGGAACAAAATATATATTGCACCATCTGGAGTGCAAAAAGAGCGGATGCAACCAGATGAAATGTTTGTGCAAACGATCAATAATGAAGACTTAGAGCTACCTCCATCTGAAAAAAAGTTTGATGAAAAATTCCTGTAACTCTATATAAAATTTAACACCATCCAAATTCTGAATGATTTATATTATTTTCAGTTTGAAGAAAAGTCAATGTACTCCTCTTTTTATGTTAGCATATCGATCCAGAAATGCAGGAGCTGTGATTCACACTCATTCACCACATGCTGTCCGAGTTACATTGCTTTGGCCTGGCCAAGAATTCTGCATAACCCACCAAGAAATGATCAAAGTATATATATATATATATATATATATATATATATATATATATATATATATATATATATATATATATATATATATATATATATGTATCCCCTGTTAAAATGATAATAAATTTGCATATGTATACAATTGTGATAATTTTTTGAAATTGTTTATTTTAGGGAATTAAAGATGCATCATTAGGGAGAAATCTTCACTATGATGAGAAATTAATTATACCCATCATAGAAAATACACCGTTCGAAGAAGATTTGGCATCTAGTATGGACGAAGCGTTGGGCAAATATCCCGGTACGAGTGCCATACTAGTCAGAAGACACGGTGTTTATGTATGGGGTGATACATGGAAGTCTGCAAAAACAATGTAATATACAGATATATTCAATAATAAGTTGATGGATTATACTAAAATATTCTGACAGTGAATTTGCATGATATTTTGCTATTTTTAGGACTGAATGCTTTGATTATTTATTTGAGATGGCTGTAGAGATGAAAAAATTGGGCTTAAATCCGGAGCAAGAACCATAAAAGATCTGAAAACAATCTTACTATTAGTTTAGGTTGTGGCTATTTGCAGGTACTATATCTGCGACAGGCGCAAAGCCTTCTGCGCATGCGCGTGAACTTATAATCCGATTATAATTTCTTACATTTAATGTATGCTGTACTTGTTTAATCAATCGTTCATTATACATGAGGCAAATAAATTTCGCACGTTATTATATCATTTAGCTGGTTCGCGGCTTGTACTTGTATGTAAGTATTATACGTTGTATATGATAATAATTTTCTAAGAATTAATAATATTAACTAATTTGGATTATATTTTTTACTCTACGTCACTTTACGAGTTCGGACTAAATTTTAAGAGGTTTAAAACAAAATTTTAACAGTAAACACGCTGACAGTGACATTTCACGCGCATGCGCAGAAGGCTTTGCGCCTGTCGCAGATATAATACCTGCAAATAGCCAATAATTCGCATATGTAGTACCTGCAAATAGCCAATGATTTGCAGATATAGTACTTGCAAATAGCCACAACCATTAGTTTATACGAAATAAATTTTTTATACAATTTTCTTTGTTTAATGGAAAATATATATTTTTGAATAAATTTTGTTTTAAAATTATTATTGAATGTGGCTCCGCTTAAGATACAATTTGATTGTGTATATTGTCGTCTCCATTATAACACGTGCACTATCCTCTCAAATAATTCCTATAACACGGTTTTCCTACAACACAATCTCTGCCAATAGCTCAATCTCATTTGTATTTGCAAAATAACTAGGAGATATTTTGCTGTTGAGACAAGGGGGAGGGAGAGAGGATAGTATCTGAGGATTCGAAGCTGGGAAAATCCCAGATAACAAAATATATGTAGGTAAAAGGATGATTGATCTACTAAAATTTGTACAAACAATGCAAGATATGTTTGTATATATGTTCATACACATGTATCTATGTACAGATCCCCCCCCCCCCTCTTTATCACGAAATCTAACGTGTTAAGGTCTGTTCATACCTATCCAGCACGACCCGAATCCTGCAAGTACGGACAGTATTCTTTCGTACATTCTATATGGACGCGCATGAATGCGTAAATGCGCATGCGCGAATGGAGTATGAATACGTCCATATAATGTACCAAATAATACTATCCGCACTTGCAGGATACGGGTCGTGTTGGATAGGTATGAACAGACCTTTATAGGCGCGAGATGGGACAGAATATACGTAAAGTTAGCACCTTGCAATACCAAATCATCTTTAATTCAATAGTATGTTTTCTATAAAAAATGATATCTAATATTCCATCTGCATCTGCGTATATGATACATCTGTAAAAAATAGTTTCAAACAAACCACTACCTTGTTAGCGGGGGTAATGGTGTAAACTAAACACTACAAATGACGTCAAACGGTGGTATTTGCTTGTTAAAAGTCACGACTATTTTTGCACGCTTCGTCTCATTGCGAAGGTGTTGTGCATATTGGAAATGTTGGAAACGACGTCGTTCATATTTCAGAAGGTCAACGCAATGAAAACGAATAATATGCGTACATATGTAGGTACGCATAATGAAGATGACAATATAACTGTCCAAATTATTGTTTACTCAATCGATACATTTTCGATTAAGCCCCCAACTTGTGAAACATATTGACACAATTTTATAATTGGTAAATAAATTATTAGAAAATTTGGAAGCATCGTCAGTCTGTTGTTGTCTGCTGTATGAAAAGTCTGCTCGTCTAAGAATTCACGAATTGCGGTTTTTAATACTGTTTTTCATACTTTATGACATTATTTTTTGAGCAATAATCGTTTAGAAGGTATAACCATTTATTTTCATTTGTAGTTCTAAATTCCAGAAAATAATGAATAAATGGCGTGATGATCAGTTTCAAAAAATTGATCGTGGGTGGCTTCACTCCCCTGTTCCACAATTTCGCTAGTTACTCTAATATCGTATAGTGCGATAAGCAAATCAATCAATGGCGTTCCGCGTACATTTTTAATACAAAATAAACATTTTACAAAATTAATAATCGTTCGTTCATTATAACAAATTGAAACGAGATTTGAAGATTAGTTTTTTGCTATATATGTCTTTGAATTTTTTCAAAATCCCACAGTTCAAGTGTTTTAATTTAATTAAATTGGGTTTCCTTAACTTTTTCTAAAGATATACATTTTCCAGGGTTTTCCCACAACAATAGCATCAACGAGTTGTTTATCATTAAGTTTATCACATCTCCTTATCATATTAAAAAAAAAATTGTTATATTAATAGTAATTCAGTAAGTAAAGATATCAAACGAAGCTGTCCTCGGCATGATGGGGAGAGGCAGGGAACTTGTTTCTGTCATCAAGCGGAGAAAGATGGAGTACCTCGGACACATGATACGGGGTCCAAAATACAAATTTCTCCGTTTGATAACCATGGGGAAAATATGTAGAAGGAAAAAATGGATTGGCAGGAAAAAGTTATCTTGGCTCGAAACATGCGCATGTGGACCGATATGAGCGCCGAAGAGCTGTTCCGAGCCGCTGAAGACCGGTGCGGATATATTCAAATAATCGACGAGGTGGTCGCCAACGTCCGGATGCGGACAAGGCATTAACAAGAAGAAGAAGAAGTACTGTTGCGTAGGGGTGGAATTAGGATCCAAATAAAAGGCCAAAGTCGCTTCCCAGCATTTATTCAACGATTCAGGAGGTCCACACGTAACCACCGCTCGCTCCAGAGTACTTGATCTACCGTGTACCTCTTTATAAAGGACAAGTTGCTAAGCATAGCATCCCCGATCCGTTGGCGTGTCTATTGTCTAGGCACGTAGGGATACCCGCACTCACCCCATTCTGTGAGAACCCCAGCGTATCCTTTGTTCGGGTACTTCTAGGTGTAGACAGTGGATACTCTCTCACATGTTTCCACGTTATAGTTCTATTACATAATTACATGTAATATATTTTATTTTCTAAATTCTGAACTTCTTACACCAAAAAACAATTTTTTCTGAATGTACTAATATTTTCAGTGATTTTTTGACATCGGTTTTTACAAACATTTCATTATTTCTGGATATTATTTTTCTTTGTAAGATATATAGTATATAATACACACTCGTCGCTTTGGAGCAATCTATTAGACGAGTGTGCTTGATTAATTGATTTTGTAAAATATTTTTTTCTTTTTTACAAAGTTTTACACTTTTTTTTCAATCCAATTCTATAATTTTTTCGCATACCGAGATTTCATGTTTTGACCAACATGATTCAATTGTATTTGTTGCACTATAACACGAGTGCAAACTATGGCTAATTTCCGATCCATTTAATTCTTGTAAAACTAATAGATCAAAACAATCAGAATATGGTCTATCATGTTTAGCTATAAAATACGAAGTTCTAAATAGTTTACTGGTTGATACTATTTCCGAGTCATTCATAATATCTAAAATCTTTTCAAAAGGCTGCTCTTTCGAACTTTCTATAATTTTTTTGGCGTTAATATGGGCTTGTGATTTCAAATGATCGCCAATTTTTTTTCTCAAAGATGCTAATTTATTGTTTCAATCAAATATACATATTACTTGAGTCACTTGCCATATGCGGAAACTTTCACATTTTTTTCTATTTGAGAGCATCCTTATCTACTGAATGCTTTTTTTTATACGCACCCATTACTCCTTAATTTATTGCGTACCTTCTCGTGACCATACAAAAAAATCAGGCCCTTCTTTTGCATTATGCAAGAAATGCATCAAGTGTATCCTCAAAGCAATCTTCGAGCGATGAATGTATCCTTCAGTTCATGACACAAAGCCGTTTGTTTGTTCGTTTATATACAATATATCAATAGCACAATTAAACATATATCAATAGCACAATTAAACATCTACCCAAGACAATGATTTGAGCCGTCATAAGCGAAAAAAAGGTCCCGGACCCATTTATTTCGTTAATGGGCCCATGAATGGGGACCAATATTTAAATGTGCTAAAGACACATCTGGTGCCTTACATAAAGCCTGGTGGTATCCTTGATCTTGACAACATTTTTATGCACGACAGCGCTTCTTGTATCCGAGCTTGGGTGAAAAATATTGCAAAAGTGGTAAAACTTTTCGAAAAAATTAAACTTTAATACTATTTTGATTTTTGAAATTTTTATGCCGGGTCGCGTACCGGTGCCGATAAGGGCAAAATCACACAGCGCGGGATTTGGTATGTGGAACGTCGACAAGTTCTCCTACATTTCTTAAAACTGTTATCGATCACCGTCGAGTAAGGATAAATACAAGGATACAATTTTACCGAACACACCCAGGAGGTCTTTTTTTTCGACGTTTTGAAAGGACTATACCTTGTACGCATCCTATGAACGCGACATTTTTTATGTTCAAAACTATCTAAAAATACCCACGTCCCACATTCACCGCTTTGTGATTTCGCCCTAAAAGGTGGCGGGACGCCGTACCGGCGCGTACTGGCCATTGTATAACCCTGGACTAGGTATGTACATATACATATGTATGTATGTATGTATGTACAATACTGCTATATTTATGCTATGCACACTGAAGTTCTATTAATATTCATCAATATATGTAGTTTAGGTTTGATATAAATGATGTTTTTTTGAGTTTTAGGGGACGGCACTGGCTTCTGATAGCGTGTAGATGTATCGTACAATCCTGGGTCAGTTGCGTAGGGTGAGAAGGGGTGTAGCCGCCTGTGGAATAGTAGACACGTTTTACTAGACGATTTTCTTAAATATTGACCTTTCGTCGGCAAAATAAGTCAAAAGCCCGCAGACCATCCACACGGTCGGTACTCTCGACAGAAATAATTTAATTTCGAAGTTAGCATGAAACATACAACGAATATTAACATCCCAATTTTGTTTTAAAAGTGTACATTATTTATTAATAATAAATTCAATACCCAATTGTGATGTGTAAAAACAATATATTTATATTGGAATATTTCAACATCTCTTGGTAAGTATTTAGTTAAGTATGTGAGTTCTTGTTGTTGTATACATAAATGTTTGTTTTCTAAATTTCATATATGTATGTATGTACATATGTACTCCACGTGTCATAATTTCGACATTTCGTTAATACTTTTAGTTATTGAATATTTAATATTATTTTTATTTGGAGAATTTACTCAAAGTATGCATAAAATATGTATGTATATTATATGTATACAAATAGAGTGATTATCACTTTGCAGATTTTCTTTGTGTGGAAATAATTAGAAAGGAGTGTCACGGTGAAAGGGTTTTTTCCCTTTTAGGGATGGAAAACAGCTATCGAGTTCACAATATATTTTTGAAAATTAAAATATAAATTAAGAGCAATCATGTTATACTAAATATTATACTAAAATTGGTTCGGTGATTCACACACGTCACTCAAATCTCGATCACGGAACATCTGGTACCCAAAATCTCCATCAATAGAAAGCTACCCACGCTAAATATTGTACTAACGAGAACTCGAGAGTCAGATATTCCGTATTGGCAACGATTGATCGCAATTTGCACAATAATCCGTTTACCACTAAAATCACCCCAATTTAAAAGAGTTTCTAATTAGTTAAAGTACCATTTTGTTATAAAAAAAGTTACCAATGTACATACAATTTTTTTACATGTAAAATATAATTTAAAATTCTACTAGGGTCGTTAACCTTAGCTAGCAGTTACTATGATATCTGTACGATTAACTAAAATGATCGCTATCAATAATCTTATTTTTTCTGGTATTTATTTTTGTTTCTGCACTTAATCTTACTTTTTATCTTGCACTTCAAATAATCGTGTATTTAAAATTGTATAATAGGCTAATTTTGATTTTGAAAGTATGAGCCGTTATATTTGAAAGTGGCGGAAGTCTAATTTTCAGTTCCAAAAACACTATTTCTGTTTAACTGAATTCACAAATTGTTATCATTTATTTTAATTCGATATGTCCAGAATCTTGGAAAAGTAGAATAAATGTATTGCAAGCCACCAGATTTTTTTTTTATTTTGTTAAATGCAAAACTTTATATTTGATGCTTTTAAAATATAACGGCTCATATGTACATATAATTAAATTATTAGGTCAAAGTATTAGTAGACTGTTCTAAATTACAGTCTTTATTAAATTAATACATAATTATGTCAAATTTTAGCATTTTCTGTACGTCGTATTGTATGAAAATGCTTGCTTGGCCATGACATTCTGTTAATTGCAACTGTGAACAAAAAAAATCAATAAGTTTCAAAATTTTCCACAATAAATAAAACATATGTGAAGTGTATATTTTTATTGTTGTTAGGATTTAAAATGATATAAAAAAACCAGACGATGCCTAATTTTTGGGACAACTTCGGCTTCTCACGCCAGGGCCCTCAGACCCATCACAATCTGCAAGATGGACTGTTCCAAATTGCATCTCAGACCTGTAGCATTCTGGTCAAGGTCAACAACACCAACAATATCTGCTATGGAAACAATTCAGCAAATATACATTACGACTTTTCGGGACGAGATGGTGGATCAGGACAGACGAAGGATCTCATACCTGCATCTAGAAAAATGCCATCTTTTTCTGGTTACAAGAAACGCCTTTCAGTAAGTACTATTAGTAAAATTAGAATGTACCTATGTATGTATAAACTCAATGATTGGGTAGGTATTGATTGGAATTAGTGATTGGCTTGATGATAGTACTCTAGGGTAATTTATTTAATGAAAGCCTCCCCGCTTAATGATCTCCGAAAGAACGTGATATGGGTTTTGACCTTTATAAAAGTGTCCAATATACATACATATGTATAGTGGACATGACAATTGATTGCTTATCCATTTGCAAAATTCGATACTTAAATGAATTCATTGTTCGTAGTGGATTAGCCTCGTTTATGACGCTGTTAAAGGCCAAGCTTATTTGCATATTTATGAAATATAATACAGGTGGGCGCAAAATTTCCCACCGGCTTTTACGTGGGTTAAATTTTTCTTGGAAACATGTTAGACTTTCCAAGAAATATCGCAATTTCGTCAATCAACCATTTCCGTACGATCAAAGATATGTACACATGTATGATAAAAAAATAGGGTGAATACCGATTTTTGACTTAAAACATTTTACCATTCTATTGTGATGCGCAATTCGTATATTGGTATATATTTATGCACGGCGTAATGGAATATGAAGCGTTGGCTAAATAAATTCTTCAAAGTCGAAAAGACAACTAAAAATTATATAAAATTTTTGTAAGGCGTTGTCAAGATACTATTTATTGTATTTCAAGATATAATTTCTAAAATATTAATTGGTTGATATGCAATGACTTAAAATCTATAGTGATGTGTTTTAAAACTAATTTCAAACACAAAAAATGTATAAAACGAGTGAAAGTTCACTTTTTAATCTTTTATATACATAATTCTATATAAAAAAAAAACTATAGAATATGATCTTGAAAAATATGTACTTGTAATAAATCTTTCAAGATTCAAAAAGTCGTTCAAATAAAATAAATTTCCACCTTCAGCTCTGATTTTAAATTAACATTTATACGACTTCATTTTTGACTCGAATTAGTTAACATTCTGGAAACATCATTGGAGATGGGGTCGTGATATTTTTTTACGATTTCCATTTTTTTAATAATAGCCAACATCCTGAACATTAATTTTAACTCCATAATATTTTATATATAGCAATTTATTTTTTATTTTATTTTTAACATATTAGTCACAGTGACATTACAGAGTACTCTAACGCGTCACACAATCAGAACACAAATAAAGGTAAATAAAATGATATTTATAATTGATAAAATCAACCACGGGCGTTGCTCCACAACCACTCAACTAGTTCAGTGCAGCTGACATTAAACAGGTCAATTTCACAACTCAATTGTGGTATTATACGTTCATTGCGTATATTTGTATATATTATGGTTTTATTTTTGTAATATATACCTTCGATCAGAGAATTTTTTGATCACTCCTTTATATTTAGCCATTTGTATACTCTTTTTCACGCGACGGCATTATAGTTTCTTAGAAACAGAAACTAGTTCACGAATATTGTACACAAAAATACATAAATCATTTTATGAATCACTCGGGAAATAGCAAGCGAAAATAATCGGATTCAATAGTTCAAGTTCATTACTTTCGTTTAATAGGTATTAAATTGATTTTTCCAATGTAATGAATTTATTGGTATTTGGATTATTACGCACATTGCGATCGCCCAAAAGACAACTTTTGCCATGAAAATCGCGAATACTGAATATTTGGGACTCGAGTTCTCGTTAATATGATAGTTATCGTTTGTATGATGGACTTTTCGGCTGCCATATGTACATATGTTCCGTTATAGAGATTTTAGTGACTTTTGGGCGAGCGCTTTGTGGGCAATAATCACCGAACCGACTTTATTATAAAACAGTGCAATCACAATAATATTTTATTTAGTATAAAATTCATAAAGAAACTGACAAAAGTGTTACTACATGTATGTATGTACACCATCATCATCATCATCATCATCATTTACAGCCATTTTCTATTCACTGCTGGGTGAAGGCCTCCCCAACACGCCACCATCCGTCTCTGTTTTGGGCAACTCTCATCCATTTCATCCCACACATTTTTCCGATTTCATCCACCCATCTACCCTGTAACTTACTTTGCACCCTTATACATTTTCTCGAGCATCACTTAACCACTTTTTTGTTCGTTTTTCTAGCTCCGTAATCCGCCCTTTGACATTTCAATATCTACTCTCACTATCATAACAACCACCTTTGCCATAATTAGCATATTATATTACAATATATTTAAATCCAGCTATACGAATCATATACATATACAACATATGTATATGAATTTTATTTTTTGAAAAATTTTGAATGAAAATGGTTTAAATTAAATTAAATTTTATGACCCATGCAGTACTTGATTACATATCATATGCATATGTACCTTTGCACATTTGTATTGTGCAGTAGCGTCACGCCAACACTATGCGGTATATCGAGCTTTAAGTTAGTCCAGTGTCAGGTGCTACGATCATAGCAGATGGCTGTTTCACTGAAAATTCCAAAGCCAATTTAGTTTTCAGTGAGTATCTTTTGTCACGCCAAAACTTATTCAGTTATATATTTATATATAATATTACCTTAAAAGCTTCATTTAGTTACCATCCAACATGGTTATAGAGTACATATGTACGTGCATAATAATGAACATACATATGTATGTATGTACGTATGGATAGTAATATAATTTTATGGTGTACTTTCTCAATTTGTTTGTTAATTAAAAGACCCATTAGATATAGTGTTTTTATATCTTTTATCTAGTATGTATATACATACTACTAGGAGTTATGCTTTTAAATATTATAATTTTTGGATTTAAATATTGGTAGTATGAAATTAAATACATATGTATTCCTATATGATATCAGAGAAATGTTATATTATAACATTTTTCTGTATGATATATATTATACATAAAAGTAATAAAAAGATCATATCTACGTACATGTCTCATATATTATATACTATTCGCGGTCGTCACTAAATACGAATGTACATATTTTATACTACATCGAACTATTTAATTTTTTTATTGTATACTACAGTATTATAGTATCCAATAATAAATAATATTCTGATCAAAATATGAAATTTAATGTCAAACTTTAACCCCAATTATTCATCGAAGATATAGAAGATTATAGAAGACGACTATTTTCACACAAAAAAAAATCAGTTCAATTACGTTCATTCGCATATGTAATATAGATTTTTTCTAGAACCAGAATATGAATTATTTGATTGGAGAAATAAATAATCTAATTAATAAAAAAATTCAATGCATCGTAAAAAAAAGACGTTTGTATTTAACTCCCTCCTAATTTAAACGCAATAACATAAATGTTTCATAAAAATACATTATTTCACAAATTATGCGATAATCACAGCGGTAAATGGATTATTTCGCACATTGTGATCGCACGCACGCACGACAATCATATAAAATATTTGGAACTTGAGTTCTCGTTACTATGATAGTTCGTGTGGGTAGCTCTCGATGTATGGAATTTTCGGGTGTCGTGATCGAGATTTTAGTGACGTTTGCGAGATCGCTTTTTGCGGAATAATCAACGAACCAATCAAACGAATTAAAAACCACTCAAAATGTCAAAGTTTCAAAACGATCGGAAGAATGTAGGATTTATTGTTAGACCAATGAGCGTAGTGAAATATAGAAATATAGAGCCTTGTAAAAAATTGTTTCCGATTCTTGCAATTTGTATAATAATTGCTTTCAATCTGTTTATGTTAATGCGCTAAGATAAATCTAAAAAACAAGTCAAATTATAAAGAAAAGATAAGCGTTAAAAATATATACATGATTGCTTATCTCACGCGTGTTAATAATAACGTAAACAAACACGAACACCGACTGTTAAAAATTATTAAGAACGAAAAGTGAATGTCGCAATATTTTCAACGCTTTCACGTTTACATTGAATAATAAATAAACGATGCTTTGAGATATTTTTCGTCCTTGATTGGACACGCTGGACAAAGAGAAACGGAATGAAGGGGGACAGGATCGATAATCGATATCAGCGAGCGTCTATTGAAGAGCTGTTGCTTGTCTATGGTCGTGTGTCAATTTGCCTGCAAAACTTTAGTCACGCGTTGACACTTGGTGTACGATTTCGAGATCGCATATAATATAATGCTTTTATCATGACGAACGAAAAAAACTTTTCAGTAAGTCAAAACAGTCTCATATTACACTTTCCATTTGTGATATAATTCGGTTCATGTTATAAATTTGGCTCGTACAACTTTTCTTATCACAAGTCACACTCAATGTAAATTGAACAATATGGGTCCTTTGTTATATGCGTTGCGAATTAATTCGGTCAATTGGTCAAATAAACACGGCACTGAATTATAAATAAATTGATAATCGCTAAAAAAACATTTTTATTTTATTTTTTAATCGGTACATATGATACGTACATAATTAGTTTATCTTTATAGCGTTATTAAATCACTGTTTTAATCGATGCGAATGTATACAGTACGACTTCTATTGAGTTTTTGATTATAATATGACAATTATAATTATATAACTCAAAGTTAATTTATTTACAGAGAAAAAGTGGACTAGAATAAGTACATTTATTCCAAATGCAGAACCAGGACATTTTTTTTCAAAAACATACAGTAGAACCTCGATTATACCGATTGTTAAAAACAAACTTTTGCTGCTTTGAAATGCATAATATAAAAATTCAAAAATAAGACGGAGAAATGAGTCAGTTGTCTTCAAAATTCAATACTCAAATGATGTTTGTTTCTTGAAAATTTTATCGCGATTTAAATATATATTTTTAATATTACCAATATGGGAAAGAAAACGTGTTGTATTTTCGTTAAATTGGAAAAATGAAGTTTACTAATTCTTTAATATCAGAAGATGGAAGATGGCTTAAAGCGTAAGGTTATGAAAAAATCAGGAAATGAAGAAGTCGAAGAGTGTATTTTTATGTGGTTCATTCAAAGACGATCGTCTGGAAATCCAATTTCTGGTCCATTATTGTATGAAGAGTATTCGCGATTCGGCAGCTCAAAAAAGAACAGCTAACTTTAAGCAAAAATCTTAATAAAGAATAATTTAATATTGATCTTCATGTTATTATATACTAGTAGTTTTACTCGGCTTCGCTCGGTATTTGTAATATAAATCGCTTAATCTAATAGTAAAAATTTTATTAAATTTTTTTTGAATAGTATAATTTTATTTGAATATTTATGTGTTTTTTTATTAAATTACATACAAAGTCTCTTTCGAAATTATATATTAGATGTAAATGTAGACAAATAAAAATTATTCATACTGAATGTACACATATTTCCCTGTCAATTGTGATTTTTTCCGGACTACCTTCATCTCCAATTAGTCCAGATAATCGAGGCTCTACTGTATTTCTAAATACTTCCATTATTTAAAACGAAGATTAAAGAATCGTGGACGCACATTTATGAAAAATGAATTCATTTTCTTGAATGCTGTTATAAAATTCTACACAAGACTGGTTAAAATTATACTAAGTGATTACCAAGCATTTTACGGTTTCAACATTCAATTTAGTTTTATCACTGGACTATATATTGTTCATCAAAGTAAAAAATCCTTTGGCTGGTGCCTTTGTTCCTGATAAATGGAAAAGAACATTTGATTAATTTGCCAATATTTTTGTAGGAGGCATCATTTCCGCCCGGGAATTTGTATATTTATCCATATAGATAAAAAAAGTGTATTGGTTTTATCTCACCACTTACCTGGACAGATACCCAAAAAACCAGTACTGTCCTGGTAAAATCAGTACGAATGGTCATCTTAATTTCAATTAGTGTAATTTTGAACTATATTTACTAGGCGTATTTTGAACATACTTTTAGTGATCCATTACTTATTCAATTATGTATGTAGGTTCACATTCTAAGCTTAGTGAAACGTAATTTATATTATTTCCTGATATAAATTTTTCGTAGACTGTTTTGGAGACAAATACAACTGGTGTTGAAGACGATTATGACCAGTGGGAACAAAGCTTTATGTTGCGACAAGACCAAGGATCTAGCAACTTTAAGAAGTGAGCCAGATGTGGTAAAATTTAAAAAATAAACACAATTGAAAGATATCTGTTATAAAATAATCATTTTGTAGGTTGGGTTCAGACGGTTGGTGCAGACCATCATGCATCCCGATATCGATTATCATGGTTCTGATCGTTCTAGTCGTTTTAGTGCCACTTCTAGACCACTCGAATTCCGTCACAACAGTGATGGAAAAAATGGATCTTCCTCAAACGTGTTCAGATCAATGCAGGTATATTCCCTTCTATTTTATATTTTTTTCATTATTTTTAGTATATCATCATCGTGATCATCTACAGCCGCTCAACATCCGCTGCTGGATGAATGCTTCTCAAACACGCTTAAACTCGTCTCTGTTTTTCGCAACTCTCATCCATCTCACTCCACACATTTTCCTTATTTCATCTACTCATCTTCCATGTGGTCTTCCTTTTACCCTTTTTCATTCTCCCAGGTACCATTCTAGTACTTCTTTTGTCCACCTTTCATCCATTCTTCTAGCCACATGGCCCACACATTGCCATTTCAATCTCTTCACTATATACACTATTTTAGTATATGTATGTATATAAATCGAGCGACATTTCAGGGTATCTTTAGTGGAAAGTATTCCAGAAGGATTACTATATCCTCCAGATGTGCCCAAAAATCTTCCAACATATGAAACTTGGTTAGAGTTAATAAATATGGCACAAAATACAGTCGAAATCGCTTCATTCTATTGGACTTTAAGGGAAAATGAAGTATATCCACACAATTCGTCTAAAAAAGTATTTATTCAGTTTAACATGAGGTTCAATACTTTTGAACGATAACTTCTTATATATGTATGTACTTTTTAGGGAGAAGATGTATTTCAAGCTTTATATAAAGCTGGGACTAAAAGAGGTATTACAGTTAACATAGCTCAAAGTGCACCGACGGCAAGCAATCCAAATACAGATACTGAAATACTTGCTAAGAAAAAAGCAGCCGAGGTAAGGTTAAGTGATTGCATCTCGTTCGATAGCGTAAGCGGTTGACTGATTTTAGT
This sequence comes from Arctopsyche grandis, assembly GCF_051622035.1. Classification (NCBI taxonomy): domain Eukaryota; kingdom Metazoa; phylum Arthropoda; class Insecta; order Trichoptera; family Hydropsychidae; genus Arctopsyche; species Arctopsyche grandis. The sequence goes on along the minus strand of NC_135363.1, from coordinate 20,697,491 downwards.
TATTGTATTGTTTATTTTCAGGTTCGAAGTGTAAACTTTCCGAAGTTACTAGGTGGTGGAGTTTTGCACACCAAATTTTGGATAGTGGATCGTGCTCACTTTTACATCGGAAGTGCAAATATGGATTGGAGATCTCTAACTCAAGTATTACAACGCTCTAAATGAATATTGAATATTACATATGTACATGAAATAATGAGCATTTATATTGTTAGGTGAAAGAATTAGGAATAGTCGGTTACAACTGTTCGTGTTTGGCAAAGGACTTGGGAAAAGTATTCGATGTAAGTAATTAGATTGTGATTTTAATGTCGTGATGTGTCTTTAAAAGGTTCTGCATGCGTGCATGCACTAATAGTTATGCAGCAATTTGTGCCATGCAAATGTGTTGTTTGCGCCAATGCAGATGTACTTATGTAGTACGTCAAACAAAAAGACCTACACATGTCCGTACTACAGTGATAGCATGAATTAGTAATATGTCACTTAAATTGTACTAATTATTATAATGTTTTTGTTTATTCAGGTGTATTGGATACTGGGAAAAGAGGATTCTGCGATACCGAATGCATGGCCTCAATCGTTACAAACTGTTTATAATAAAGAAAATCCAATGAACATTAGCGTAGACAATGTTCCTTACTATGCGTACATATCGGTGAGTGTTTCCCCAGATTGAAATTTACTATAGATAGTAAAATCACCACTTTCGTTGTACATATTATAATTTCATATTCGCCATCAATTTTAATGTGTTTCATTGACCTTATTTCGTTCGAGCATTAGTAAAATACCTTTTTATAAATAGCGACCGTGACCTCTTACATTGGTGCTTTGAAATGCGTAGATATTTACATTTTATCGCAATGCATTTTTTGTTATTGATATCACCTAATGTATTTCATATGTAAATATGTGATCAATGAACAGAGTGAAAAATCAACGGTGTTTGTAAAAAGTGGTTATTTATTAAATTTTAATTGTTTTTTTTTCATGTTTGATTAAATGCTTTGAATTCGGTGAAATTTATAATTGTTTTGGATGTTATTAGCAATATTTTGGGAAAATTCAATTTATATGAGTTATTATATTTGGTATGTTTGATGAGCGATGTGCATGTTTTGTCAGTATAAAACGTTTAAAATAGCTTTCAATTGATTTTCTCAATGCTACGTACTTTTACGGTGGTGTTTGTTTTATCACTAGTGGGGGGTGGGGGTGTGTTTGTGGTATTTCTTTCTTTTGTTGGTGGGGGCAAGGTGGCTTGAACTACATACGTACGCCAAATAGAATTATTGATTATTTCTTATGATACTATTACTTTTGTTTGGATGATGAAAGCTAGTCATCGTAATGTTTTTATTAATTTTCAGAGTTCTCCTCCTCCGCTGAGTCCTGTGGGCCGTACAAATGATTTGAGTGCTATTGTAAATATTATCAAATCGGCTGAGAAGTTCGTGTACATATCGGTTATGGACTATTTTCCCCTGATGCTATATACCCCAAAAAGAGAGTAAGTATTTTTCTTAATTGTCACTGAGCAACAAAAAAAAAAATCACGTTTTTGAGCAGGGGCGTCATTTGAGGGATAATGCTTTTTATTGGTTCGCCTTCGTTTATGGGATATTTAACCCTTTCCACGTGGATGACCGCTATAGACATCATGCGTAAAATGCCAGTAACGTGAATGACGTGATTCACTATTAAAATAAAACTTCAGGGGTAAATTGACATATTTGGTCCCATTTTACAATATATCTTTATGGTCGAAAATTCGATTCACAAATTCGCTAAAAATTACCGCGAAAGTTGCTTAGAAGTTAAGAATACTTGGGAAAGGCGGCATAGCTGATGGACCAAGGGGTTTGTTAATACAAAAATACAATTATCAAGTATATGAGATTAAAAATAAAAAAAATCAAAAACAAAACCCGAAATGAAATATTATATATAGCAAAAATAACAAAAAACTGAAAATGGAGGAAAATTAAAATAAACAAATAAACAAACAAACAAAAAAAAAACAATTAAAAAATTAAAAGAATAAACAGAAAAAGCTTCATTTTTATCTAGATCTACAAAAACCCATTTATTTTTAGGAAGTCATTAAGTATATTTTTAAAGAGGTTTAGGTTACTAGAAGTTAATAAATTATTTGGTAGATTATCCCAAATTTTAACCAGTCTATTTGAAAAGAAGGATTCTCTAATTATTTTTTAGTAAATATCTTTTTGGAGTCCGAGAGTATGATCTCTCAAATGAGTGTTTATTTTAAACTTGGAATGGTTATTTATATTTACATATATATACCTAAATTAGAAAATGAAAAAAAAAACACTGGTCAAGTATGTAAATGCATAATAACCCGAAAATAATTTTTTTTTACTTAAAAAATGCTAGATAGTTTTGAAACAAAAAAAAAACTTGATAACTGGCGTACCTCGATAAAATAAAAGAATTTTTGTTATTAAGTGGGTCACATAGTACTTCGTTTACGTTTGATATTGGTTCATCGCGGAAGGCGGGATACGTAGTACTACGTTTATTCTAATAGTATATTCTCTAATAGGAGATTTTTTTTATATTAGTTTGAATGTTGAGTGATTTTTATAATCTATTGTATTTATTCGCGCAGCTTTGTAATTTTGCCTGCTACCGCTAGTCGCTGCAAAAAAAATTCGCCTGCTTAAGGTGTGTTAATTCAATTCAGATTCGTGTAAATACGAGTAAATACTAGTACGAGCTTTTAGTTCGCAATTTTACCGATTTAAAATTCAGCACACTTCCAATTAACCCTTTTAAACGAAAACAAAAAATAGTGTGGCCATAACACCATCCCAATAAACATGTTTCAATAGATAAATAATATATTCAATATAAAATAGTATAATAAATAAACATAATAATATACTAAATAAACTATAATAAATAAACATATTCAATATAAAATAAATAAACATATTCAATATAAAATATAATAAATAAACATATTCAATATAAAATAGTATTAACAGTGGGAAAAAATCCCAAGTGAAAATACGTACTTTTGACTTTTGATTTGAACTGGACGACTACTTAGAGAGATTTGAAAGCTGGAATGTACTACAAATGAAAGATAAAATACCCGACTATAGATTCCAATATTCATTTTGAATAGGAAATTGACAGATTTTGAGACATCGACCAAACAACACGAAGATATAGAAAAATCGCGCGATTTAAAAAACACATATATCTCCAAATCTCGAGCCTCAAATGACAAGTGGGCTTTTCTATCACTAAATACAAACACGTGTTATATAAATGATGTAATATGTGTATTGATTTTATCAGTGATCATCTGTTAAAACTAGTCCCATCACTAATAAATTTCTTAAACAACTTATGTTCATTATGTTTCATGTTTTTATTTAGGTTTTGGCCTCATATAGACGACGCCATACGAAAAGTAGCCATCGAAGATGGTGTAAAAATAAAAATGCTCATCAGTTGGTGGAATCATTCCAAACCATCTGAAGATTTTTTCCTGCGGTCTTTGACAGCGCTTAATAATTCTTATCCTGGAGTTGACGTTCAAGTGGTAAATAATTGGATTTAAATTAATGTTGTATTCAAAATTTTTATATGAAATGTTAAAAATATTTCAATTTTCAGAAACGGTTTGTCGTACCAGCGACCGCTGATCAATCAAAAATACCTTTCGCTCGTGTTAATCATAACAAATACATGGTGACTGATAAAGTGGCGTATATAGGAACGTCAAACTGGTCAGGTAGTTACTTCACCAACACGGCTGGTGTAGGGCTCGTGATGGAAGAGCCAGAAATGCCGGATACGACGTTAAACAAAACGCATATCAGAAATGAACTTCAAAGTCTTTTTGAACGAGACTGGGAGTCGCCTTACGCTCTACCTCTGATACAGTGTCACGTTTGGCCTAGAGTTATATCGTAGTTAATATTATGTGTTATTTAGCCGTAGATTTTTTATATGATGTGTAGCGTGACGTGTAATTGTGTTGATCACAGAATTACGTGTTGGAGTCATTATGGTTTATGTTAAAATGAACGTTGAAATCATAACTCATAATGCATGCGTGTGTTTGTGTATTTTTCAATACTTTTTTTTGACTCCATAACACGGACAAAATCTCAAGAGGCCGAGATCTCTTCAGTTGCATTTAAATTTATCTGTGATCTTTTTAGTTATAAAGTCAATGCATAATATGAGATAATAATTAAATGCATCATTTTTAATGAACTGTAACTATTACTGTAACATTTCTTAATATAAAAAAATTGACTGATTTATACACTGATTATAACTTTTTATTTAATTGATAATAATTTGTTCAATTATTTTTAGGTTTATATACAATTTTTTTCTTTTCAATCCGATGATGAAAATATTATTGCTCTTGCAGATTATTTTCTATAGTTATTTTGTTCAAATACAGTTAAACAGTTAATATTTTTAGATATTGAATTTTATAGCCAATTTTATTTTGCCGTTTGCGTGTTCGCATTGAAATTTTTATGTGATTTGTATTTGTATAACACTAATGTACATATTGATTTTATGTGTATAATGTGTAATATATCATTAAGTGAATGCAAAATTAATAAAAATAGCATTTGATCTCATGAATTTGCATTGTTTTTATTTTTTCCAAATAGTAAATATTCAGAAAAAAATGTCAATTATATAATATTACAATAAATAAATATATTCTATAAGTACAATATATCACTAGCCTTTATTAAAAAATTAGTTTCACCCGTCATCTATCGTTTTTCGATTTCGATATGTTCTCCGCTTCTTCAATGGTGTCTGGCAATTTGGTATTTAGAGTCTCGGGGAAAAACAACACCATACAGCCCGACACTATAGACGTTCCACCGAATAAAATCAAAGGCAAACTCTCCATGTAAACGCTCTGAAAATACACTAATACTGTTATATATGAATATTTAATTAAATAAAATTGTTTTATGAGCAACAAGGTGTACCAAAAGAGGAGTTTGAGGTGCAACGATGGATCCCATTCGACCAAACATGGAACATGTTCCCAGTAGAGAATGTCGTAGTTGTGTTGGAAACAGCTCAGTGGTGTAAACGTACACTACAGTGAACGCTATTGTGATGCAAAACTTTCCAAACAAATACAGAAAAATTTTCAATCCATTTATATCTAAAAGTCAAATATTAGCATATTATATAAATATTATATTATATAGAATTTGTTTTCATTCGTTAAATTCAATTTCATATTTTATTACCTGCTGGTACGAAAGCAAATGCTATGCAAGAGATTCCACTACCTAAGAAAGCAATGCTTAAGCATATTTTCCGACCGAATCGGTCTACGGTGAAATAGTAAGTTATGTATCCCGGTATCTCCACCAATGACACCAATATAAAATTCACATAGATGTTCCCAGACAGCGATACAGAGTTCAAAGATAATCCATAATATGTAAATGTGCACGTGATCCACCAGAATGAACAACAGATCAATCTCACCATCAAAGTAGGCGATCTCAGAATTTGAAGCAGTGGTGATTTAGTTATGACTTCTTCACTAGGCAAATGCTCACTACTACTAACGTTTAAGACTTCTAGCGATTTGGATGACAGTGTGACTTTGTTGATCTGTGCTGCTCTGAGAAGTTGCCGACCGGCTTCTTCAGATTTGCCTTTGCTCACCAACCAACGGACGCTTTCGGGAATCAGCCAGAAATAGCAGATTAATAATATAGCTGGAGAGTAGATGATACGTAGAAGCGTACGCCAGTATGGAGATAATAGCGCTACAACTCCCATAATAATTTCACCCACAGCGTAAAATCCACTCACTATGGTGCTTCCGAGTACTCTCTGCTGTGGTCCCACCAATTCTACAGCTGAAAAGATATGAATTGAAAATGCCGAATAGGTATATCTCATGCCTAGAGACCCGTATTTTGGGCACTTTGCTATTAATGCTAAAATTCGGAATAGATGCTAAATTCGTAAAATCTGCGAATAGATGCTAAAATAACAAACAAAAGTGAAATTTGCATAAAATTTATAAAATTAATAGACAATTTAGAAGGGTCTTCCTATCCCTTTGCTCATTTATTATGTGAAGAAATTGAGGGGATAAAACAGAGCTTGCAGTTTACCATAGACGGTGTTTTTCCTGTCGAAACAAAGCAACTGCTTTTGTCTACTACTGTAAATAAAAGAAGACAGTTGGAGCTGTGTATCCAAAAGGCTGCTCAAATAAGACTAAACTCGCACTCAAGACTAAATGAGACAAATCTATTCCTCCGAACATTGAGTAAACTATTCAATCCATTTGTGGCAGGTTCAAAATCTAATATTAATGTTAAAGAAACAGTTTTGTTTTTTAGAAACCTGCCATTGTTTAATGTATTAACAGAGGCTCAATGTTTGGAAGGATATCAGCACTTTTTAGACAATTAATAGAGAATATAAAAAGTTAATCCACGTCGGATATATTGCTATTATAATTGTGATCTGTTGCTATATGATGGAAGAATTTGAGGATTCCTTTAATTAAACTAAAATGATGGCTTTACAGACAGTGTTCTGTTATTAAAGTTTGAAGCTTCATTCCAATATCAAATCTGAAATTTCTGATAGAATTCTACTCATTGTCAAATTTCAGGGTTATTTTATACATATTATAACCACATATAAGTGACAAAATTGTGTTTGGAATTGAAAACAATTTTTTTAGCATATAATTTTGTTATTAAATGACAATTGAATGAATCACAATGGTTCAAGTGCGACCTTAATGAATTTTTGACATCGTCCATGTTCAATGACATCCATGTGAACCTTTTATGAATACTGATCACTGATATGTACGTATGATAAAATCGCAGTATTTTGTACGTCAATAGCCTTCAAGGATTCATATCCATATAAAATCAACTACACATTAAAGAAAACTAACAGTAATTCGACCTAGAAATTTACAAGGTTATATACTTTGCGTTTTACATTTTCTGCTTTCAATGGAAATTTATTTCAGCCTTCTAAGAAAAGCAATTGAGCAATACCTAAAATAAACCCAGCTGCATAGGCTCCAGATCCGAGTGCAGGATCCAAGAATTCGAATAAAATGAATGACCAGTAGTTCGGTGCAAAGGATTTTGCAAGTCCAACTATGCCACTGATAGTGATTCCCGCTATTAAAATAGTTCTCCTTCCAAATCTGTCTGAAATGATGCCGGATAGGGGCATACATACGAATTGCCCCACATTGTTGATGGTACCCACTAACGTTTGCTTCCAACTCTGGCATGCAAGATCAAACTACAACAAAATATTATCATAAAATGTGGTTTTATGTTTTAAAATCTCTTGATGTTTGTGGACATACCTCGCTAACTATAGTGTTGTCATTTTCGTATATCCAACTTTCACAACCTTCCAATTGATTGTAGTTGAAGAAACTGCTGGGACATGAATTGTTAAAGTTGTATGTTGAAGATGTTTCATTGCTTGAATATCTTACACAATTATCAAAATTGTCTTTATCATAAGGAATCGCGTTCTGAAGCCACTGCGGTTCAAATGTAGTATTTCTACTTTCACATTCTGGTATTAAACATCTGCAATTTAGTCAGAATTTAGATATATTGTTCCTTATATAATGTATATCGATTGGGATTATTTTAATTGTAACATATTTTTCTATGTTTTATATTTTTCTAGTGTTGTACCCGATGAAATATCATCGCATGGGTGTTGGAATATTAAGAGGGCTGTACACCCAAAACCTTAATTTTGTTGCCGTTCCTTTCTTCGATATATATATTGAGTGAATGTGACAATATACATATCAATATATATATTGAGTGAATGCGACAGTTGCGCTTCGACCAGATAATACGTCTTTTAAATCGACAAAATTGAGGTTTCGTATTCTCCAATTTTCTCCTCCGAAACTGGACCAATTTTAAAAAAAAATTCATTATCGGTATGAGAAAGATATTTTCTATGCAACTGTGCGCGTATTTTTTTTTAAATCGATCGTTAAATAAGCACGCTGGACTCTTTTCGTGGGTGTAAAAAAGAGGCGATTTTATAGATGTTTGTCGGCTCCTAGCTCCTATAAAAAATAACTAATCAAAAAAAATAAAACGATAGATGCATCCCAATGGTGGATATCCATAGCATATTAAAAAATAATTTCTCTAGTGCCATAATTGAGGAAGGGAGAAGTGTAATACGTTTGTATGGACAAGGCACTGGTGTCCAGCCCTCTTAAGTTATTAAATAACAAAAAATTAAAAGAAGTGTGTCATCGATTTTTTTTTGTAATAAATATATTTATATTTAATTGTTTAATATGAAAAAAAAAATGGGAAAAACTATACTTAACTACCTAGATATAAACAATATAAAACACCAATATAAAAATTAATTAATTAATTAAACAAAATTTGAATAGGTGGCGCTAAATACTCAGAGACTTGCTTAGAGGAAACATTGATAGCAAACAGTATATATAGAAGGTTTTTTCTTATTATATTCTTACATTTTGTTGGCAGTGTTTTAGCTGTGACGTACATATGTATGTTGAATCAAAACGACTATTATAGTACGGCGAGTGTTATTGCAGATACACAGACACACAGAATAGCGATATTATATATATGATGATTAGAATAGATATAAATTTAATTAATATTCTTAAATCACGCTCTATGTGGTGCGAGGTAATTACATATAAATATCCAAAGAAAAAACATATGAGATTAAATATTCAAACTAATATTATAATAATTTATCGTTATGTATAATAAAAAAAATGAACGTTTGTTTGAAGGTGAAATGGATAAATGTATTACATGTGAATTTGGGTAAGTACCATAAATCCTGCCTACCATTTTATAGCTAAAACTTTTGGCAATTAAGTTCCGGTGTTATAAAGATATTCAACTTATCTAAAGAATTAAAATGGAAACATACGATGTCTGGTAATTTGTATGCATCATTGTTATGCGATACATTGAAAAAAAAAAACTATAGTAAATCACTATCGTCATTTCGATATTGTGTTTTATCTCAACGCGTGTGTGAAAATGTTTGGAAATGCCACCAATCCCTAGACTAAAAAGTATCATCCGATATAAATTTAGATACGATGTCTAATACGTAATTCAAATTAATCAATTACACTATGAAAGCGCCGGTCGAGTGGTAGATATTTTCATGTATTCTTACAGTGATCTTATCTAGCAAAATGGACGATTTATATACATATAGATTATAAAAGTGGGTGAGAGGCAGCTTGACCCAAAAACTTACATATTGAAAAACTTATAACTTAAAATTAGATGATAAGCCGACAATTCGTAGTAGCAAATTTTCCAATATATAGGCACAATTGTGAGTTTGTGCCCACTGAAGTTTTTCATGGCAAATGTTTTTTTAATCGATACATCAATAAATACCTTGACAATGCAATGAATGCCCTCGTGGTGCACTAATTTAAATTCAAATTGCGAATTTCGTTTCATTGACATTGATTGTAAATGTTAATGGCTACATTGAAAGTGAGATCACGTTTTAATAATATTAATTGGAATCGAACGATATCATTACTTGCATTTAGCAAGGCGTTTAAAAAAAACAGCATGTAATTTTGTAATAAAAAATCTTGTATATATTAAGAGGGCTGGACACCAGCGTCTTGTCCATACAAACGTATTACACTTCTCCCTTCCTTAATTATGGCACTAGAGAAATTATTTTTTAATATGCTATGGATATCCACCATTGGGATGCATCTATCGTTTTATTTTTTTGATTAGTTATTTTTTATAGGAGCTAGGAGCCGCCAAACATCTATAAAATCGTCTCTTTTTTACACCCACGAAAAGAGTCCAGCGTGCTTATTTAACGGTCGATTTAAAAAAAAATACGCGCACACGTGCATAGAAAATATATTTCTCATACCGATGGTGAATTTTTTTTAAAAATTGGTCTAGTTTCGGAGGAGAAAGTCGGAGAATACGAAACGTCGATTTTGTCGATTTAAAATACGTATTATCTAGTCGAAGCGCAACTGTCGCATTCACTCAATATACATATATACCGAAGAAAGGAACGGCAACAAAATTAAGGTTTCGGGTGTACAGCCCTCTTAACGTTTGGAAAATATAATATTAGTAGTTGTGCAATTCAACTGCACTAATCTAAATTTTAAATGATGCAAATTATCATATTTTTGATTATGAAATGATGAAATTATAAGAAAGATATATCTTGTTCAATATTTTAATGGCTCTGATAATGATTTATTTTGATTTTATGTATGTTAACGAAATTCACTTATAGCAATAAATCATTTTTTTTCAATACTTTATCGATATAGGATGAAGAATATTTTTTAAAGTTTTTCAAATTTACAGTATTTCGTACTATTACTAAATATATGAACTAGTGATAATAATATAATATAAAAGGCTTGTAAAAAATATAATGTATTTGTAATAAATTACTTATGATGTACAGTTTAATATACATATTAATATTTAAATATTGGGTTTTTCATATGCATTTAAATTTTGTTATACTCATAATATGAGAAATAACGGTTTCAAATCGATAAACAAATATATAGAAATGCATTAACTACATGTTAAAGAAATAGACTTTGAAATTGACGATAAAAAACTACGTCATTGTGTTTCGTGTGTTGACGCTTACTAATTCAACTGATATTTCATATAAAAATTTTGTTAGTACACGTACAGAATTTGTTTTTTAAGAATATTTGAGTATAATCTTTAATTATTGAAATAGTAGTAAATTTTAACAAAAGGATAATAAAATATTAGCAAAAAATAATTAAACGTACGCAATTGCTATTCCGAGATCAATGATTACATGAAATACATTTTTACCTGTGTTTTGAGTCACCAGCTGTGAAGATATAACTAGTAGTGAAGCACGCGTTGAATATGATGGGTATTACAATTAGAAAATAATTAAATTTCTGATATTTTCCAAAGCTCCCCAACTCCTCTAAAATCGTGTCAAGATGATAGTTGAATTCAGAAATAGAGGAATGTTTTCCATCTTCCACCATAGTGAACAATTTTTATTATATCTAAATTATTTTATAATTAATAATATTGCAATATGTTTTTGTTGAGATTTATTACAATGCAATTGTAATATATATGTACATATGTACAAGCAATTTATTTTTTTGGGACGTGTAGTCCATTCAGTGTTCACAGTTAGACTAAAGCTGCAGCCATTTGTTTGCTTGTTTATTGTTTATGTTGATAGATAAACTTACTATGATATGTGAACATACACATTACATTGTATGCATAATATATCGATTCGATATATCAAAAAATTAGATCGATTTTTAAAATACTATTGTTACATTTCCATGTTATGATGTAAAAGATATGTATGTGTAAAAGATATTTGCAGTGCAAAAATAATTTCAAAGAAATAATATAATATGAAAGTTTAAAAATCAGTACATAAACCCATACCGATATATGAATAATATGAGAAAAGATAGTGCTTTTGGGTCATTTTGTAATAAACTCTTAAAATGTTTGGAATTTTGGATATTATATATCAAAAAATATTAGTTCTTCCCTTTTAAATATATATCTTTATTCACAATCGTTGAATATAATCTGATATGGTGATCGAGTCATTGATATCGAATTAGTGAAACAATATATCATGGATCACTTGATTTCTATCTGGGATATACTTAGAACATTTTTTCATGTGTGTAACATATCCTATTACATATTACGTCTTGTTTCCAGATTAGTGTATAGATTTTTCAACAACGATTCTTCCTACAAATTAGTATAAACATATGTGATTTGTGTCATTCGCCACACCTTGTAAAAAAGCCACATTGGGTTGATTGAAATTCTTTCCATTCTTTGATATGCATCATGAGGTTCATTATTCTCTCGACAAACGCATTCAAGTGTCCTGTTAAGGTACATACATACATGTGTATTTTAATTTTCTAAAAAAGCATTTCTGAAGCAAAAATTTCAGTAAGAAATTTATTACATATTGCCGACCATTTTTACAAGCTTTTTATTTATTTGTATAGGACTGGCAATGAACGATTAAAAATATCCCGAAAAAATTGTGTACTATATAATCTCAATATAATAAAAAATCCAAATAAAACAAAAGTAATTGAATATTGTGTGTTCACATATTTGTACTTATATATCAATATTTGTACTTATATTAATATATAAGTACAAATATGTGAACATATATGTAAGTACATATGTATACATAGTTACTATAGAATTGTCCATATTTGTAGAAGTATGGATAAAACTTGTTTAGATGTTTGTCCGAATCCCAGCTAATCAAGAGTGGGTAACTTCATTTCCAACTTCTCTTTTATCTGTCCAAATATACACACACTTATGACAAAGTAAAAATGTTTGTCATGATAAAGCATAGTCAATAATAAAAAATAAATTTTCTTTTCTTAGAATGATGTATTTCATTGGTTCTGGGAATGTATCATTCTTTATAACAAATCAACACTTACATAAAAATATCGTATAAATATTTTTTGTGTTATGTTATTCATTCAAAAAAGTGTTTTTATGTTTAGTCTGTTTTAATAAAGGTACTGTATAAAAATAAATATTATAATTGCAATTCTAAATGCATTTACGTATACTGACAAAATAGCAAGTTTAATCATTTAACTATTTTTTTTATAAAAATTAAATAAAAGTCTCAAATTTACAAATAAGTAACGACGCTGTGAAAATTGGTTACTATGACGCTTTCATGCTTATTTAATATTCGGTATAAAATATTAATTAACATATTGTTTGATATAAAAAAATATTCACAATATGATTCAGATTTATTTTGTAGAATGTTTTGATTTTGTAATAAAATTTCGATTAATTTAAATATAAAATCCTTAAAAATATGTTTATTCAGTCTCAACTTCATTAACAACGGCTTTGCAATAACGATTGATTTGTATAATTCACATTACATATCAAAAAAAGGAATATTGGTTGCATTTGTTAAGACTGAAATTCTTCTGTATTACATTGTTTTAAAATAAATTGTTAGTAACAATCGATGAGATCAGACATATTGTGCTGATTAAAGACGTTCACAATTTAAACATGTATGATAGTTTGAGGCACATAATATTTTAAATGTAAATACAAGTAATACACAATAATACTAATTTTCAGGTGTGTCTTTCGGGTTATAGTGAGCCAATTTCGGATTGATCTTGCGCTCCTAAGTCCAAAGTGACACTTAAATTTAAATCAGTCGATTGGAAAACACTCGCTGCTGCTGTGGAGCTATACGATTTTGGTGCGTTGGCTGACCGGTTTTTTGGAGATGTTCTCCGCTTCCTCGATTGTGTCGGGAAGCTTGATGTTAAGTGTTTCCGGCGACGTCAACATCAACAAACCACTTATGAATGAACAGCTGCCGAACATCAACGCTGGTAACGACGGCATATATTCCGCCTGAAAGTATGGAGGGGTTATAAATTAGATCACGTACATACTAAATCTTACAAGATTCACAATGTTGTTTATGACATTAGACATTAACTTACTAATAAAGGCGTCTGCGGTGCTACAATTGAACCAATTCTTCCAATCATCGAACAAGAGCTCAAAAGGGAATGGCGAAGAGGGGTTGGGAATAATTCTGATGTGTACACATACAACGAACCGAAAGCCATTGTTATGCAGTACTTTCCCATCAAATATGCCAATGTAGACAACCATTTCATATCTGGAAATATAAGCAACAATTTTATTCATCATGTTTATGAATTATTTAAATCCAAATCGGCTAACGACTGTATTTTTCAATTTGCTGTTTATTTTTAACCCAAAAAGTCAACTCATAATTAAAGGAAATATATAAGGCATAGATTCACCATTATGTATCAAAAATTGTTGACAATCAAACATAGCAAGAGTGTGATGTTCATGGATAAAGTTGCTGCTTTTCTAGACATACAAACATACACACTTAATGGTGAATCTATAAATGACTGACTGTATGTGACGAAATTTTTCCGATTTAGGAATCTACCTATACATATAATTCCACATAAGAGTGCTGCCACTATCCACATCTACAGTTTCCAAAGCTAGGATTGCCACGATAATCATCAACTTAACCAAAATTATGAAAAAAAGTCTCATCTCATCGGCTTGGTTCTAGGAGTATATGAAAAATGTTTAATTAAATTAAATGGATATGTACATACCTATACACATGCATGTATGTATGTAGTTGTAATAAACATAAAATTATTAATCTTATTCAAAATTGATGACAAATTACAATATTCAAGTATAGAAACGGAGAGTTCATTTAACGAGAATTGATAAAACCAAGCCCGCCGCTTATTGTATAGGGCTTAAACATTCCTATCGATACTAGATACTAATATAATATTAGAAAGTCGAAACGTATGTTTAAAAGAGATATTTTTGGCAAAAAGCCCTAAACTCTAAACAAAATTCATGTTTCAAATACAGTCGAATTTGCTTACTAGTAAATTATAGTCATTACAAACAAACAAAAAACGAACTTTTCAAATTTGCATATTTCGTATATACCAATTGAGCAATCCTAAAGTAAAATATTACAATGTTTTGATGAAACTTCTTAGACAACAGTCCATTGCAGTCAGATTTTCACTTTAAAGCATTCCGTTAGTGTGAGTGTCAATATAAAACTGATCATTTATTACCCATTATAACCAAGTTTGTATATAATATTTGGGTATATCAAAATATGATACTGGTCGATTATATTCTAGTTATGTTTTGAAATTTAAAGTTATATACCTGCTGGTAAAAAGGGGAATGCTATGCAAGCGGCCCCACTGGTGAGGAACGCAGCGCAGAGGGTATACTTTCTTCCGATGCGATCCAACAAAACGAAACTGGTCAAATAAGCTGGAAGTTCAACTGTGCTCACAAGAATGTAGTTCAAATAGGAATTGCCAGCTAATGATACGGCATTAATTGACAGACCGTAGTAAACAAACGTGCACGTAATCCACCAAAACGAACACTTAAGCACTCGAGTCAATATTATAGGCGAGCGTATCACTTGTCGTAAGGGCGTCAATTCAATGTCCGCACCATCATCTGCTTGCACAGATTCACTCTGAAGGTTTTTCGACTCAACATTGGAGTATAAACTCTCCATTGATTTTTCGGTGAGTGTTACGCCATTGGTTTTGGCAGCTTTCTTCAAAATCTTCACCGCCGATTCGTACCGGCCTTTGCTGATCAGCCACCGGACACTTTCGTGGGTAAACCAAAAATATGATATGAAAAATAGTGATGGAGCGTATATGACGCGTAGGAAAGTTCTCCAATATGGCAACAACCAGGCGAACACACCGAGTAACATGGCTCCGAAAGAATAAAACATACATAGTATGGTTGCACCTAATACACGACGCTTTGGACCGACAAGTTCCATCCCTATAATGTGAAAAAATATTATAAATCATAAATAATTATATAAAAATACATGTATATATATGTATGTATGTACATATACCGGAATATAAACTGACCGAGTATGAAGGCTGAACTGTAAACTCCAGAACCTAGTGTCGGTTCGAGGAATTCAAATGCAATAAAAGTATAGTAGTTGTTGGCGAATGATCTTGCTAGTCCGAGAACTCCAGCAAAAAATGCTGAAGACACCAAAGCTATTTTTCTTCCATATCGGTCGGACACAAAACCAACAATAGGTAAAGCAGTCAATAATCCGCAACTGTGTATAGTTCCAACTAAGGTTCTTTTCCAAGATTGGCATTGTAATCCTAACTGAAACAAATAAAAATTGAAAATGATACATAAATGTAAATAAAATCAATGCAAAATATATTTTATAAATTTAGTTTTGCATAAAGGACCCAATTCAAATTAATAATAGTTTATAAATTTTCCACAGTAGAAAAAAAGTTCCTTTAGGGGAGTTCATTATTGGATCCTTTAAAAGTTCCTTATTGGATCCTTTAAGTAAAACTAATTTCATAGCGTATCACAATTTTGAAAATTAATTGCACACCTCTTTTACTATAGAGTCTCCTTGGCCATAAACCCATTCTTCACACTTTATAATTTGACTTTGGTTGAATAAATCAGGATTGCAAACATCCTGTCCTCCGGGATCTGGAATTTCTGTTGTATTTTTCGTAGCATAACGGGAACATCTACGAGGATCACCACTCGACGGCATAGCATTAACCAACCAGTCCGTTTCCAAAATCGGATTCTCCAATGGGTCGCATTCTGGTATACGACATCTATAATTAGAAATTGATTAAATCAGACAATATAGAATTGAATAAATACTATCTATTATTACGAAATTATTTGATACGTCATTATTTTGTGTGTTCCGTTGCATATTCTGAACGATAAGTTTATGATAACCTCACGTTCATGTAGATATTTAAAAATAAGTTATATACATATAGACTCTAATATGAGTTTTTGAATTGTTACTATACTTATACAAGATTCGTATTATCAGTAGTGTCACATCCCAATTTTGAAACAAACGGTTTTCAAAAACCATTCTACTAATGGTTGTTTTCCAAATAGCGATTACTGAAAATGTATAACAACAACAGGTTTCAGGATTTATTAAATAGTTTCTGTTCAAAACATTAAATGCAACAAAATTTCCCGTTTAAATGTTTCAGTGAATTGTGTAGTACAAAAATAATTGATGGATGTATATTGATAGCAAAAATAATAAGTTGGCAATTGAAAACATTGATGAAGCTTAGTATAAAAGGTTAAATAAATATAACCACGGGTCATGTTCATACATACATATGAACGTAGTGCATATTGTGTTCAATAATTTTTCAATGTTCTTTTCCGCTTGATAGTTGATTTTAATGAGCATCAACTACATACAATATATGCAACGTTTTTAACAAATTCATGGTTGATTTTGCATATCAATAAACGATGGATTCTATATATTTCTGATAACCATCAGTGAAATTAAAATTTGATATGGTTTTTGTCACTTATGGGAACTCATGTACATATTTCATTCAAAAATTAAATGATGAATAATTTTCTAGTAGAGAAGTATGGAGATATAAAAAAAACAAAGTTTAGAATACGTTATGCATAGGGATGTGGCGTGACGACCGATCGTGTTGAGGAGACGCGGGGTAGATTTAGTGAAAATTTTTCCCTACTTATTAAGTAATAATTTCAGAATAGATTACAATTCAACGTTAAAATATTCTAGAATTAATAATAAAGAATGGCAAATAATTAGTCTTATGTATGTAGTACACTCCATCATGTGGTTATTCAACTGTTGTCGCACATAAATAAATATTTAAGCATATTCGCACTCGTGCAATAAGACGGCAGAATATTCAATTACACAAAATATCAAAAACATGTGTTTTAAAATATTTTCAATGAGAAAATACTATTGAAAACGTCATTGTAGAAATTATATACGTATATGTATTTGTAGCGTAATCAGTGTAAAGGTTAATTTTAATGAATTGAAACCTAGCAATTGATTAATGTTGATTGATGGGAAAACGATTGTATTATTAATTTTTAAAAAAATAAAATTGTGGCAGATGACTCTTTCGCTATCTATTAGCTATAATTATAATTCATTAGCCTCGAATTGATGTCGGTTCATGATTAATCATTTGAAATTTAAACGATAGTTAAACTAAACCAAGAGTCGGGTCTCACTGGTGTCAATGATATTTATAGACGGGCCAGGCGGGTTTAGTGGCGCAGACGTCTGAAATAATACAAGGAATCTATTTTGCATGTGCGCATCGGGATGAATTCCTCAATTATTAGAAGGGGAAAATTAGATGGCTATATGTATGTTTGTTCTGACAATTGGGAATATTCATAAAAATAAGTAATTTTATAGCTAACTAGTGATTTTACCCGACTTCACTCGGTATTTGTAATATAAACCGCTTAAACATGACTAATCTTATAGCAATCATTTTATTAAATTTATTTGAATAGCTTTATTTTATATAAAATTATTTGAATATTCACTTGTTTTTTTTTATTAAATTGACTCTCACGAACAAACAAACATCTATAAAAAAGTCTCTTTCGAAATTATATGTATATCAGAATCCGGCGCCCCCCCCCCCGGGGGCCGGAGGCGAATTTATTTGTCATCATGGAAACTTATTTTTGTTTCCCACCCAACTATAGTTAACAAGTCTCTTTCGAAATTATATATTAGATGATTAGATTGAGGCATATAACAGTTTGACTAATTAGAACAAAATATGAATAGCAACATTCTTCATGAAAATTTATCAAGAGTGAGTTTTTTCTTTCACTTTATTGACTGTATACACATTTACAAGTAAAACACTATTTTATTTTTATTTGAATATAAATATATAAACAGATGGGTGACCGTGAAAAAGTCGACAGTGAAAAAGTCGACAGTGAAAAAGTCGAAAATATTCGTTTATCATGCATATATATGAAAAACGGTTAGTATATGTATATATCAGTGGCGTGCGGTAAAAGTCTCTCTCCCCCCGTCGTACATCCTCACTTAATTTGCGCGAGCAGGATACAACAGGAACAAGAGGAACAGGCTTTTCCTCCCGTATCCTGCGCGCACACATTAAACAAGGCTGTATGACAAAAACAGAGATAATTTCACCGCATGCCACTCATATACATATATTATATATACTTAGTAACGTTTATCATGCACCCTTTTTTTGTTAATCTTTCGACTTAAGATCTTTCGATTTTCAATCTTAGCCTTCCGATATTTGCTTTTTCGACCTTTTCACTTTCGGTGCCGTGAGGTAGACCCATACACAGATAATTGATCATTAATGAAAGAATGTACAGAAGACATAAAGATAAGAGGAGAAACAACAAGGTTTGTAAATTAAGAAAATAGCAATATACGAAAAATTACACTATATTTAAATACGATGACTTTTTTCAGAAGATCTGAAAGTGGCTCAATTAAAATACTATATATGTAATTCGACAAACGATCATGTCTTATTTTTACATGTATACAGGTTTTTCATTTAAAATTTACCCCGTTTCAATGTCAATTTGAAATAAAAAAGGTTTAATTTGAAATGAAAAAGGGTCAATTTGGATTGAAAAACCTATATATCTATATTTCACAAATCTTTAACAATGTACATATATAAATCAAATGTCCCGTTAAAATATTATAGATAAAAAAAAATTTTAGTACATATATTAATGTACTTTTAAGCTGCCTGTTAATTAAGTAATTAATTGGATTACATGTATTTTGACGACAACATTTAATATCTTGTTAATTATAATGCTAAGCGAGCGAATATTCTCCAAAAAACTTTAATTTCAAAAGCAAGTCAAAATTTGCAGAACGAGATATAATCAGACTTGAAGGATTCATTTCAAATAATTAAAACAGTGGGAAATGTAAAAAGATTGAAGATAAAAAAAAAAGTAAAAAACAACTTCCAGCTGTTCTTGTTCACATGATCCGAGAAAGGCACCATATGTTATGCACTTGTTAAATTTAGTCAGTATATGTATTTGTTTTTTAATGGTAAAACATACGTTGAATCATAAAATCATCATTAGAAAAGTGGAAAGTTTTTTGTTATATTTAGATATTTTTTGTGGTTAATTACATATTCGTCGCAATTGAAACTAAAGAATGCAAGCGAAACAATATAAACTAAATATGTACATATGTATGTATTTCATATCAGAATAATACGATATCAAACAATTTGTTGAGTTTTCTCTGTAACATAAACCACACAGGTCAAACGCGATAATTTTATATATGTAGTTTAGAACACAAAACGATATGGATATCAGTGTATTGAGGAGCATTATTAAGTATAATTATTTATTTATTTCTTACGGAAAATTTAACTTTGAGAAGAATTCGTCATGGCATTAAAATAATTTATTTAACGTTTACGTTTATCGGAAATTAAATGCCATCTAAAAATATATATTGCATATAGTACATAGAATAGTTTAAATACGACAGTGCGGAATTGATGGTATGATTTATTCCTAGATTCTAAATTGGCGCCAAAAGCGTCACTTTCCTGTATTCGGTGTCTTCAGCGGAGAAAATGTAGTTGGAATTGTACATGGCGGCGCAGCTGACCGTCATTGCGATCAGCAAATAGTTCAGGAGTTGGTATTTTCCGAATTGACCTAACTCGGAAAGAATGACGTCCAGATTGACGACATTCTTATGCCTAGCGATCTTCATCCCCGGAGAGGAATAGATCGATCTGTAGATTTTTGGTGGAATTCTGACGACTGGTGTTGGAAGACGTCCGTGATGGTCGGATAGCCGCCACTGAACTGACTGAATATGCCGTAGACACCAGATTACTTCTAGACATCACTGTTGGGCAACAGATCCATTTCGAACAGGGAATAATAATAAAGTACTTTCTTCCGTTCTGTATTGTGTGTCGATTGATTTTCGGGTATTACACGGGGAGATCTCAACCTTTTCTTGCACCTTAGCAACGGAAATATAACAACTACATTAAACAACACTAAAAGACAAAGCTCTTTCCTATTCAAGTGTCGTTGAATTTAAAGCACAAATTTGTTTTCTTGTCCTGTTAATTTCCTTATTCTGATAATTGAGCTTTTTATGAAGAAAAAAAGAATCAATTTTTTTTTATTAAGGACCGCGCTTACAACGAAAGAAATGAGTATATAAAATTAAATTCCTTAAAAAATATGAAATAAGAGATCTTACTTTTTAAGTTGCATTTAGGTTGTCTTGTTGTATATTTGTGGATTGCCGTTGCAAGTTACAATTTGTAACACACCCAAACTATAATTCGGGGAAATAACGGGGAAATTCGGTTCGCATAGAGCTAGTCTTTTATGTTCTATTATCTTTGCGACTGCCAGTTATATTTCTTCAATGGTGTTGAGTATTGGTTGGGCATCGAAAGAACAATGTTTTAGGTGTGGGATTGGGGGTAAAAACCAGAGAAATGTTATATTAATAGAAGTGGCTTTGGTAAACGGACTACTAGTCATATGTAGAGGTAGGATAGTCACAGTGCTATCCATTGTTCGCCAAACCTTTAACAATGCATTTACAACCTTTGAACAATACACAGCCCCCTCAGGCTCCGGTGACTAGTCATATGTAAACCAGTCTCGAGAAAACTGGTCACACCCTAAAATCGGTCAACCAGTTTTCTCGTGACCGATTTTAGGGTGTGACCAGTTTTCTCGTGACCAGTTTTAGTGTGACGGGTTATCACGTGTGACCGATCTAGAGCGACCGGTTCACATTTGACTAGTAATCACCGAACCGTGGCTTTAGGCGTCATATTGTTGTCAAGTGACGATTGTCCACAGACAATCCTAAATAATTTATCGTATTTGATGATTTATAGTATCGTCGTATTTGATGCTTGGTGCTCGACGTATAGACGATAAAAATTGATCTGTTTGTTTATATTACTCGCACGATGTGCAAGCATCGGTAAAAATTGCACAATGCATTCAAAAACACACAATAAACAACATGGGATACATTTTTATAAGTAAATTGCTCCGATTGTATTCCATGCGTTGTAGCGTATTTATAGAGACGTACCGCGTAGTTTTGACAACAATTATTTATTCTATTATTATTACATTTCTCTCGTGAAAACACTATATTTTCATGAATGAACTTGAAAACGTTCAGTCTCTATTGACGTCTGGTCCTGTTCAGAACTAAACATTTTGGTTTTCTGTCTGTTTTTTTGGTTAATTTTTATTTTGATAAAGTTTCAACACTATACATACATGTATATTATATTGTCTTGAAAGTCATGTTATAACTTTGATAAGACGTGATCTTAATGCAACAATGTCTATTAAACAGTTTTCGGATTTGTTAATTTCAAAATATAATTCTATGGAAAGTGAATTCGTTGAAGTGTACACGGCCTTTTTATTATTTTTCACTTAGCCGGTCACTGTCGCTAGTGTTGAACAAACTTTTAGTAAATAAAAATTAATAAAAGACTGTAAAAGGAATTCGAAAAGTCAACTAGGACTCAGTGAATTAGCAATATTATCGATTGAACATGAAGAAATTTCTAAATTGTCTTTGAAAGATGTAATTGCAGAATTTCCGACTTCGAAGGTGAGGAAAAAGAACATTTAAATGATGTGTTAATTATCAATTTAATTTCAATAAAAAAAAAAATACTAAAGGGGGGTCTTTTGCTAACATTTGCATGCGGGCCCAATTTTTCTAGTTACGCCCCTGGCGTACGTACTCGTAGTTTACGTTTAAATTTAATTAATAATTATACTATAAAACATTTATTTTTATAGTTGAGAATGGCGGTTATATATAGGACTTCGACTACATACACAGTTTATGCGGTAAGTCAATACGCATTTCGGAATTGATCACCACTATATAGTTTCCTATTATCCCCGACTAATCTTTATACATCTCGAATTGCTGTAATTCGTGTAATTGGCGACAATGAAATGTGAGCCCAATTTTTCAGGAACACAAACTGCCACCAATTAGCACCATAACGTGATCACACAACACTTAATTGAAGTCATCGAACCGTGTAAAATTACAAAAAAAAAAAAATGATCAGCGAAAGTAAATTAGTTCCATTCGAACTAGTTAGGATAATAGAATATCCTCTTCAATTAGTGATTTATCTTCATATAATATACTCTCGATTGTCCGTGGATGAATCCAGTTAAAAAAATTTTTTTTTTTGAATAAAACAAAAGACGATTGTCACAAAAAAAAAAGATTTAATGCATGGATCTAAGAGTTATGAGTATTTCATAAATGAAACAATATTATCGTACTGGTCTTCTTAAAATGTGTATTAACGATATTGGGTGCTACATGGAGTAACTCAATCTTATCTCAATCGTGTCGTCTTACGAGAAGTATTGACATATTATGAGATAAACATATGCAAAATATATACAAAGATAGAATGAATAACGGTTGATTCGGTTAAATACGACTACTTGTTTCTAAATATTTTTAAACATATATAAGCACATGGGCTTATAAAAACAAAAAATAAATAGAAAAAAAAAACTTCAATAGATCATCGCAATGCATCGCTTTGAATTAAACATAAAAAGTCTGTTGATTAATCAGGATTGTAAAATCGGAGTCGAAGTCGTAGAGTCGTAGCTTTTTGGTAAGAGTCGGAGTGGCTAAAAATTTGAGTGACTATTGAATTACTAATTAAGTAATTTAACGGCTCACCAATACCCAATATTATTGTTTTTCCATAGATATATACCAGGAATGCCTAACAGATAAACCCCAATGCGTATTCCTAGACAATTAATTACAAACATTGCAGCATTTTTTATTACATAAATCGCTGAATTTTGAGAAGAGAAGACTGAAGAACACGAAATTAACAATGAATGAATTAATCCATAGAGTCATCTATGGATTTAGACTTGTACATTTATTTTTACATATTGTGCACAAATTCAGATATTTGTGACAGCAGGCAGGATGGTTTTTGCCAATTTGATGGAGGAACCGTTTCAACAATGAAATCAGATAAATTGTGAAACTCTGATAGGAAACGATCGACTTGGAATCGCAAATATCCAAGTCTGACCAGCAGCATTAAAGATTAGCACAGGAACGAACTCGGTAACCTCTCGGTGCTAAACATAAACGCAACCAGCGTGCGAAAACACAGCGATGAACGTGGCACATGTTTTTTTAGATAGTTTTAAACATGCGAAAAAATGTGGAATGCCTTGCACATATTCATGAAACGCCGCCAAAATCGCCCCCTTGGAGTGTTTTCGGTAAAATTGTATCCTTGGTTGACAGTGATCGATAACGGTGTATCCCATATTTGAAGAAATGTGGGAGACCCCCCACAGCGGGGAGCCAAGCACACACCGTGCCGTTCTTCCCTGTGTTATTTCACCTTAATGCTGGCTTTGTCTTTTTTTACAAGGTTTTTTATTCTGGCTTAGGTCAAATGATATGGCTGATATTTGACAAATCCGTCTCAAATGTGTACATTTTATTAGTTACTTGTATTATGTATATTCATAAATAAAAATATAAAATATTGTCTATGCGGCACTTTGTATAAGTAGTCAAGAAATATTTGAAAAATAGCCCAATGAAAATATTATTGAACACATTTAATTTTTAAAATCGGAGTCCGAGTCAAATTATGGAAGTCGAAGTCGTGTTTTTTTTTTACAATTTTACAGCTCTGGAATTGACATGTCTGGCAATTATACTTGATTACAGTATCGAAAACTTATTAAACTTTCGTTTTTAATTTGCAATTCATATTTTATTTTTCACTAACCAAATAAAAACATGTTGACGAGTGATCGAATGTCTTGTACAATACAAATGTACTCAAACATTTTACGATAAATAAACGCATTATGTGCATTTGAGCAGCTCGTAATATACTATTGCGATAAATATACATATTATATAGTCAAAAGTAAATTTCGAAAAGTTGGAGTAGTTCCAAACACGAAATTCGTTAAATTAACACTATTGACAGAGATTCGATACAGTATATATATTTATGTATGTATGTATGTATGTACATATGTATATTGAATTTTACCAGGTACATTAAAAATGTTTAAAATTATACTAGACTCGATACCTCGATTCACAAATATGTCAGTTAAGTCCAGGTAGCTTTTTTACTATACTTTTTTACGGTATAATTTTTTCGAGTTCAATTTTGCGAAATTTGGTTTCATAATTAATCCAAAAATATGTATTATATTAGACTTGACCTGGTGAAAGAATTGACGAAGCTATTTTTGAAGTAGGAAAGCTGCGAACGACCTTGACCAAATAATATGCGAAACTTTTGTATACATACTTTGATATTTAAATTGTTTTGCAGTTTTGCAGACAGCTTGTGTTGTTGACATCTTTACGTAAAAATCCAAACAACAAAATTATGCAAATATTATGTTTTTATTAAATGTTCCTATTATTTTTTCTGAAGAATTTCATATATTTAAGATACTTGTTCTCACATTCGAGTTTTTTTAGTGTGCAATTTTTCGTTGGAAATATTGAGTGTACCAAAAAACTGCATGGAGAAATTTCGCGTCAAGGGCGTTGCAGCTGTCCAAAATTGCATAATTTCCAATGAGGTCATCGAAACTGACCGAGTGCTTTCTGCTTTAATTTGTTGCAAAAAAGCTCCGTAAAATAGAATGTTTAATGAATGAAACAGATTTTATTTTTATGAATTAAAAAAAACCGCGAGATTACAGATTTTCGTAGTATTAAACTACCCATACAATATTACGCAATTTAAAAAAAATTACATTGGTGTATGAAATTGCGGATACTTTTAGTTAGATCTATTTGATTTGCTACGTTTAAAAATTTTATGTGACGAAAATATGTACATATATGTATTTAGAATTCTTACGACGCAATAACGACGAATATGTATGCACCATTTTTAATTGTAGAATGTATATCCCATAAAATATTATGATTAAATGCATCCGTATTGAAATTTACACAGTCGATACATATATTCATATAATACATATACATACATACATACTTACGATCAACGTGAATGAAAACAGTGAATAAAATGTAATGCACAATACCATTGTTTTCAATCTTTGTAAAACATCATAAATTCGCCTTTGGTTACAAATAAATATAATATATTAATATTTTTATATAGTCGAATGTTACGCCTATCTGTTTAGTGTCGAATTCCGCGCCTGACGTCACAATATTACTATAAATCGGAAGGTGTGATTTTATCATAATGCAATTGATCTGATTTGATTGGAGATCTGGATGATATCATCGTGGATATTCACGTGGCAGACATGTCTGTCTTTTTGAAAAATCACATACATATAATTAAAAATAATGTTGGACTTTCACAGTAATAAAATGTGCATATCGTTTGTTGATACCCATTAAAACTTCAAAATACGTTCGTTGATGTGTTTGATATACTTGTATATATGTACATTTGTACATACATATATGTATCATATTATGTGTTTTTAATATTTAAAAATCTTATAAACCATTCCAGCTATTTTTTTCGAATATAATTCCCCTTCCCCCTATTTTTACTCCAATCCATTTCACAACATAATTTCTATCAATTTGTGAGCACGGTTAGATTAACGTTTCCTCAATTATATGTGGGTTTTTCCTACTTTTATATAGAAATATTACATAAAATATTTCGCTTTTTTCTCGAAAATTCGCTGTTGAGTCCAGCTTTATTTTTATTTATCGAGATTATTCCCATTAAGTTCAAAAAAGAAAAAAAATCTGTTTTTCCCTGTTCTTTAGTTGTGGATCAACAAATGCAACAGCAAATTTTGCTTTAAGAAATTGAATCATTGACAAAACTTTGATACAAATAACACATTAAGGTCTTTCTTCTCCATTGATAGTGTTATGGCTTTTGGCCTTAACACGTCACCAATCATATTTTACTTTATTTAATCTATTACTGAAGTGAAAATTTATATGAGAAATTGTAAAAGCTAGTAATATTAATTTTAATGAAAAAAAAAAAATATAATAAGAATAAGAATCAAAATTCAGCAATTCACCCCCTAGGACTTTAAAATTACTCATCGATTGGGAGTCCCTACTCCAGACATAAAGATACGTTTATATTATAATAGTAATTATTAAACGTGGTTTTATAAAATCAGTTATAAATTTAATTTCGTCCAGAATGTTCATGTATGTATGTATGTATGTACAAACTAAATAAGAGCAGCGCATATTTATACGTTTTAAAGGGAGACCTCTTCTTAAATATTTTAAATGTATTTAATATTTAAGAGATCAGCGCCCAGTTTAACAGAAGTTACGAAGTTGACATGTCTTCTTGCGCAAATCAGACGTTTTCTATATGTTTGGTATTAGCACATAATATAAAAGAAATAAAAAAATGCAACCCCCTACATGCATTATTATTGCTCACCATTAGTCGAATAAATCGATGCGATTGTTTAATATTTTACTTATTTGAACGAAAACAATACTTTTATATGCGTATATTTAAAGAGACATCTATGTATTTTTTCAAATAACTTTTTATTTAAACTTCAAAATATAACTGTCAGAATTTTCATCTGAAAATTTTCAGATGAAATCCAAAATTCAAATAGGATTTGCTTAGTATTATTTTATTTTATTGAAATAATATAACTAAGAAATACCTACACAGCATATCCAAACTCATAATACATATTAAATACGTATACGCAATATGTGTTTGTATTATGCGATTTTTTATTTTATTTTTTTAAAATTTACTTGTAAAATTAATGCAAAAAATCCAGAATATTGCAAGCTACACATAATATATGTGCATATGTAATTTAACTCTTTATAGGTCGCGATAAGATCTATCGACATATGTATATATATAATGTACATTGCATTGTATCAAAACGTGAAACACATGTCAAAAGTGTAAACATGAGATTAAGCGTCCATAGTTACCGCCTTTAAACAAAAACACAGAACATTTATGGAAAATTCTAGACCATTTTTTTACACGTCCAAACCGCATTTTAAGTACAGACTAGAATTACAATATTTACTATTTAGAATTTTTATCAGAACACTACTAAATTGCTACATCGTTATCACAGTAGGAAAAAATCACGGAAAAGAAACATCTTCTGGAACACGTGTACGTACAAACACTACACCATGGTCGATTCACATACCTGTACTCGAGGTCACCGGCGGAAAATATGTAATTTCCATTGTTACACGCGGCGAATATGACCGGGACAATGATGAGCATGTAGTTGAAGAGTTGGAATTTCCCGAATTGTCCCAGTTGCATGAGAATTGCGTCCAGGTTGATGGCGACGGATTTAGCCTTGTCCCCCATTTCAGACGTGGGTATTTTATTTGCGGCTTGTGATAACGGGAAAAACGCGTGGTTCGCGCGTCAGCTGCCAACTCCTCAGTGGCCTGATGAGTTGAGTTGTCCCTCTACTTGTGCACATGCGCCTTCTAAAGCCCCTCCTTTCCCTCCGTTGCACCCTCTCATTTGGTCCCCCTCTACTATCCCTCCCAAACGTCACGCCATATCGCGTGGCCACGCGCTAACTCCGGAACCGGTCAAACCTAGGGTTACCACTGACTGGGTGCCATTCTTAGGCGAAATCTCCAGGTTACTGGGTCAACGTCTCTGTACTGATGGGTTGAACTCAGGTTATGAAGCTACATTTGCACCTAGAGCAAATTTTTATGAAGAACTACAAACTACAACAGAGGGAGCGCTGATATTAAAAAAGGTTACAATACAGTGGGCACTTGTTTAGTAGTGTGGCTCACGCTTATGTGCGACTCGATGCGGTGCAAACGATCGAAAAGCGCCAGACAGACTGAACCACAGATTAACGACACGTGTACCTTATGCGTGCGCACTGCTCGCACTTACACTAAGCGAAATCAACCCGAAGTCCCGACATACCTACCCTGTATACGTTCTGTGCTTCTGATACTTTAGTTCCGAATTTTTCCTTATTAAATTATTGAAAACTCGCTAGAAAGATCCAACTCAATTTTAATAATTGCATCTGTGCACATCGAAAGGTTACTCGTCATCTGATGTGCAATTTTTAATTCGTGAAGTCGAGCATTGCGTTTAAAGCAGCCATCCAGTTAATCTGTGGTTCAATCTGTCTGGCGCTTTTCGATCGTTTGCACCAAACCCGTGTGACTACGCTGCGACATTACGTTGCGACTATATAGTAAGAAATGCTTTAAGGGCGGTTTCAGACTAGCGTTTTATACGCGCGTATAATCTCGTTTTTTGAAGTGCATGTAGGCGCGTATAGGCGCGTCGTTTTCCATACGCGCAACTCGTACGAGCGTAGACGCGCTTATAAGCTCGTATTATCCATATTGATACTAAATCACCTCTACCGGTTTTAGCGAAAACGCCGGAATAAGCTCGTGTGCGCGCGTCCGGTTTTTTGAAGCGCGAAAAGTAGCGCGCGTGTAAGCGCGTATACCGAAACGACCGTATACGCGCAGAAAAAAACGCTAGTCTGAAACCGCCCTAAGGGCCCACAGACGAACAACTTGGTTGGTCAACCTTGTCGTCAATATTGCTGTCAACCGTTGCCCTGACATGAAATGCAAACCACCAACATGCCCACATACGAACAATATTGTCATCAACATGGCATGTTGACGACGGGTGACCGTGAAAAAGTCGAAAATATTCATTTATCATGCATACATATGAAAAACGGTTAGTATATATATCAGTAGCGTGCAATAAAAGTCTCTCTCCCCCCGTCGTACATCCTCGCTTAATTTGCGCGAGCAGGATACAACAGGAACAAGAGGAACAGGATTTTCCTCCCGTATCCAGCGCGCGCACATTAAACAAGGCTGTATGACAAAAAGAGAGATAATTTCACCGCATGCCACTGATATATATATATTATATATATACACAGTACCGTTTACCATGCACCATTTTTTTTTTGATCTTTCGACTTAAGATCTTTCGATTTTCGATCTTTGCCTTCCGATATTTGCTTTTTCAACCTTTTCACTTTCGGTCCCGTGAGGTAGACCCGTTGACGACAGGGTTGACCAACTCGTCTGTGAATCCTTTAAGTGCTAAAATCAGTATTCGCGCACTTTCCTGAAGTTTATACATAGGTCTTAATACGTTTGTACGTTTTTTATTCGTTTAATAATGCATAACACCCAATAGAAAGAACGAATGCGGCATTCTGTCAAATCGGAAAATAAGCGGAAACGAGGAATAAACCGGGACTTTATATCTGGCTACGCTTATCAGGCGAATGAAGTTATATGGGCGCGACTCTTCTTCATATCTTCGTATCTTTGTTTACGCTATAAGGTAGGAATACATTTGAAAATTCTACGTTACTACACCACCTGTTAACAACGTGTCGAAACATGACGTTAAAGCGAGTGTAAAAAGTGTAAAAATAGATTTTTGAGTGTAAAGTGCGAGCCGCACTACTAAACAAGTACCCTATAATCGTTGGCTAGTTGGTTTAAATAATATATTAACGGATTAATAATATATCATAATTAATAATATATTACGATTGCTACCAGTTGGCAAGGGAGGGGCACCAAATATAGGGTTATTATGTTTTTTAGTTTAATAATCGAAATAGGCATTGACCTTTGAAATTAAACGACTGTTATGTTTCCGCTATGTAAATTTGAGATTATCTCACGCGTAGCAAAAACAAGTATATTTTTGAATATAATAAAATTAGCGCTTTGTATTAAAAATAATTAAACGAAAATATTGTTGATTCCAATGATTTTCATAATGAAAATAGTGTCAACGATCAAATAAATGAATCTTTGTAAATCAGTAACCGGTACTTTCATTTCTGTAAGAAACCCCAGGCTAGGGTCATGTGTAGTTCTACTTCGGTTCCGGATTTTTTTTATTATTGCCTATCGTCTGATTATAGACTTTCATTCAAGTCTGCGGTTCTAATACGGTAGTCTTGGTGCATTTATCGCACGCCTCTACATATACATATATGTATGTACATAGCTCAGATAAACGAGCTGTTGATAGACTCTGCTACTGATTTTAGCTCATGCTACACAAACATTACAAATGGAGTTTTTAAGCATCATTGTTCAAATTAGAGAAAAAATGTATGAGGAATGCTACGAATGTTTGGGTATTGTTATGTATTCGTAATCATTTTCTTTTTTTTTTTTTGTAAATTGGTATTGATTCGAACCTATTGCGCATACTGCTAATTCGATTATGTTGTTACTACATCTATGTTCATACATAAGTATATAGAAACTACAACATACTACTGTAGTTGTAAAGTTTTCTTCTTTAAATATTTATTTGGTTGATTAAAAATTACATACATATACATATATTACATTTGACTAGACAATAGATTATACGCTTGTATTATCGCGGTTTGGTTTATAATAGAGTAAACAAACTTTTGTGGGTATGGAAGCTAAAATTAAACATACATTTTATGTAAATTCATTTAAAATCAATTCTGGGATTTGGTTTTAATAAATTTAAAATAAAAATTCCCTAAATTACGATATATATTTGATATTTTGGGAACCTATCGACAACCCTAATAAATTTAAGTAAATATGGTTGTTCGAAATAGCGTAGTAATTCAGTGTTTGTCAAAATATACTAAAGGGATGAATGATGGATGGATGGAGGGATGGATGATTTTAATCAATGAAGCAATTAATATATGTATATTAAAATTTTATAGATATTATATGTTAATGTATATAATACTATTTCATTTCAGTAGTCTTTACAGCAGACAAATTGTAAATCTCGGTTCCTATTGGTAAGCTAAGATGTAGGCTGATCAATAGGAGTCGCGTATTTTTCTCCCTAGTGCAAATAAACGTGAAACGAAATATATATATTTATATAATGCTTTGGGCAGTGTGGTCACGGGTTCAAATCCCACTGGCTTCTGCTGGATTTGTACTCCAGGTCG